>NC_077229.1:94736502-95398539 GCF_027887165.1 Monodelphis domestica | reverse complement strand
AAGAAAGAAAGAAAGAAAGAAAGAAAGAAAAGAAAGGAAGAAAGAAAGAAAGGAAGGAAGGAAGGAAGGAAGGAAGGAAGGAAGGGAAGGAAGGAAGGAAGGAAGGAGAGAGAAGAAGGAAGGAAGGATTTAAGGGCCTACTATGTGTCAAGCACTTTATAAATATTATCTCACTTGATCCTCACAACAACCCTAGGAAGGAGGTGCTATTATGATCCCATATTTTCAACATGAGGAAACTGAGGCCAGTAGCAGTTAACTGACTTACCCAGGATTGCACTCCTAGCAAGTGAATAAGAGGTTTTAAAATCAGGCCTTCAAAAGAATTTGATAATTCTTTGGAGCCAGAGAAAGGAATTAGTGTCAATAGGTGGAAATCACCCAAAAGAAGATTTCAAATGGATATAAAGAGAAATTCCCTAATTGTTTGAGATTTGCAAAAAGGTGGAATGTATGGTTGGTTATGAGAGGGAATGAACTAGGTGTTTTGAAACAGAGACAGCATTTCTACTTGTTGAAAATGTAGAGGAAATTTATGATAGATGAGATGACGAGGTCCTACTCTGACTCAGGGTCAAATTCACTGAAAGGAAAACCTTACTCTTTTGTTGGATTTTTTTTTTCTTAGATGGTAAGTGAGCTACAATGATCCGAACCTCCTATAACTCTTCCTGGTGGATGATCACTTATCCTTATTTATTTACATGATAGACAAGAAATCATAGGTAAAGACTAAAGGATTCCTGTGGAAATTGCTAAATGACGACTATTTGAAGAGTGAGAAATTCCCATAATCTGAAAGGAGAACCACAAGCAGGAGTGTGCTGAAGCTAAGTTTGTAAAAATTTTCAAGGTGAGCATTTACTCCTCAGAAATCAGCAAATGCCACAAATCAGGGCTTGGTTTATTGCTTTGTTGGTTATCTAGACCTTAAAAAGAAAGGGGGGATGTTATTAATACATATTCAACTTAAAGTATGTATTATGTTCCCTTTTTTTGGAGAGGTGGTTTCAATAAGGGTAAAATATTTTCTGGCATATTCCTGTGTGTGAGGAACACACCAAGAAGGGTGGTTGGTACTCAAGGTATTGTAAAATGGTGTGTACCCTTTGTGCTGGGTACACCCAGCAATATCACCATTAGTCTGTTTCCCAAAGTGATCGGGGGAAAAAGGAGAAGAACCCACATGTTCTGAAATATTGATAGCAGCTCTCTTTGTGGTGGCAAAGAAGTGGAAATTGAAGAGATTCCCATCAATTGGGGAATGGCTGAAACAAGTTGTGGTATATGATGTGTGACCTTGAGCAATTTATTTACCTGCCCTAAGATAACAATTATTATTGCTATTAAGACTGCAAAAAGGGAGATTGAATCAATTTTTGAAGGACTTTGAATACAAAACAAAGGAGTTTGTGTTTGATCCTAGAGATAATAGGGAGTCAAAGTAGTTTATTGAGCTGGTGAGTGACATGATCAGAGGTGCCCTTTAGGACTACCCCTTTGATCACCATGTGGAGGATGGATGGAATGGGGGGGGGGGGGAAGATGAGATAGGGAGATCAAGTAGGAGGTTGTTATAATCATCCAGATGATGGGAGCCTAAAATAAGAGTGATTTTCAAGTGAAGAAAACAAGTATTTCCTTCTCAGGAAAATGTTACAAAGGTAAAAAACCAATAAAAATGTGGTGACTGAATGAAAGACTCTGGGCTCACATGAACCAAGATTCAGTATTGGGTACTTAACCCCCATAAATGATCTAATTTCTCATTGTCCTCATCTGGAATTACTCCATGAATATAGCCAAAAGAAAACTCAGTTTACATTTTATGTTTCTCCAAGTCTAAGTAAGAGCCCCAGCTCCCATATAGGCACCCAAGGTATCAGATTAATATCCAACATAGGACAACTTTTATTTCACCCCACAAAAAAAATATATAGAAGAGTTAAAGGACTCACAAGAGTCCATAAACAGATCCTGAAAGTTTTATGACAGCCATCAACTCATCAAGCTCAGCAGCTTCCTTCACAAGGGAACAAATTGACATTCAATGAGTCATTCTTTACCAGAGAGTCTTTCACACATCCCAAGATTCCTGTGTCCCTGTAGGGTTTCCACTTACTTCTCCTCCATATGGTAAACAAACTGAGGGCTGCTGAACAAGAAATCTATTTCCTATGGACTTATACCACCTCAGTAATTTCCAGTAAAGGTTTGGGGTTAGAAGATCCACATATCTTGCACTTGAATGGAGTCGGTCCCTTGTAGAAACTAATGTCTAATAAGTGTTTATCAACTATGGTCAAATACATGTAACTCTCATGTACTCTCATGAGCATAGGAGCTAAGGTCTTATATTTAGAGCTGTAAAATACTTCAGAGGTTATTAAATGCAACCTCCTCATTTTACAGATGAGGAAACTGAGGCTTAGAGGGTTTAAATGACTTGACCACATTCACAAAGACAATAAGTTATAGTGGAAAGATTTGGACTTGCCTCTTCTGATTCCAAAGCTAATACTCTTCTTAGTGTACCACGATGCTTTTCCCCTTCTCCAAGAAGGATGGAAGGAAGGAAGGAAGGAAGGAAGGAAGGAAGGAAGGAAGGAAGGAAGGGAGGGAGGAAGGGAGGAAGGAAGGAGGGAGGGAGGGAGGGAGGAAGGGAGGTAGGAGGGAGGGAGAATGATGAAAGAATCATTTATTAAGTACTTACTATGTATCAGGCATGGTGCTAATCACTTAACAAATATTATCTCATTGGATCTTCACAACAACCCTGGGAGGTAGGTGGTATTATTTTTTCCATTTTATAAAGGTTAAATGACTTGCCCTGGAGTCACACAGCTAGTCAGTGTCTGAGGCCATATTTGAACTTGGGTTTTCCTGACTCTGGGGCAGCTAGGTGACCCAATGGATAGAATACTAGTCCTGGAGTCAGGAAGACTCCTTTTCCTGAATTCAAATCTGGTCACAAATACTAGCTGTGTAACCTTGGGTAAGTCACTTAACCCTGTTTGCCTCAGTTTCCTCATTTACAAAATGAACTGGAAAAGGAAATGGCAAACCACTCCAGGATCTTTGCTAAGAAAACCCCAAATGAACTTACAAAGAGTTGGTCATGACTGTAAACAACTAACCCTCCTAACTCCAGGATGAGCACTCTATCCATCAAAAGGCATTACAAGATCTGTGGATCACTGGTAAAGAGGAAGAGAAACCAAAACTGAATAGGGGCTACCATTAATTCAATTCCATTCAACAAACATATTATTATTAGATAATATCAGAAACCTATTAGAAAACAGATTCTGTTCTCCCTGCCTCAAAACCAGAGCTATAATTAGGAACTTGGGACAAAGTCAGCTGAGAAGAGTGAGGAAGACAGAAACCCTGAGGCTACTGTTGGGAAAGTCGGCACATGCCACCATTACCCTTGATCCAGAATGTGCCAGTGGCATGGCTCCATTAGCACTGTAGTGTCATATGGGCCATCCAGCCTAGCCAGGTAAAGTTGCACCAGCAGCTTTGGGGGAAGGCAGGACCAGGCAAAGGGATAGAACGATGATCTAACCCCCTTAGGGGATGGTAGCTTTAGTCAACCAAGGGTAAGGGTCATTATTGCTGGGCAACAAGAATCCCATAAAAGACCACAAGGCCCCCAGTTTCTCCTGCACCAATGATGGCACCGCCTCACCGTCATTCCACCCTTCTACAAATGCAAAACCCCTCCAAGGAACTGGAGCCATTGTCTCTAAGCTCTGATCTCAACAATATTTTATTATCGCTCCACGCACTCCTGCTTCTCTCTGACATGCAAGTAGGAGTAAGGAAGAGAAGCAAAATGATACTTGGCTAAAAATATGACTGGCCTACTTTTCATATCCACACACATGAGGCACAAATAATGCCAAATGTGTGTAGAGTGCTTTGCAGTTGACAAAAATACTTGCCCCTTGCCCACGCTCTAACTGGATCTTAAAGCATTCTATTCAATACTTACTCCCATTCCTTCCGCTTGGCTTGTGGGGTGCTGTGGATTTTGTGGGCCTGGTGAGCCAAGATGATATCCCGATGGTCTACCACGCCACCTCGACGCTTGAAAGAGGGAACGTCCTGGCTCTCATTCATCTGGTGGTATTGCATGTCCCGCAGGTTTCTGGGCCTGCCCAAAAAAGGGCAGTCCAAGCCAGAGAGCCCGGAGTCTTGTTCTTGTAGAATATCATAATAACTTGGCGGAGACAGCATGGGAGCCTGGTCCATGTGGGGCTTTGCCATCCATATGCCTTTGGTAAGGAGGCCCAAAGTCTTTGGCCCTCACCTCACTATTCTGAGGATGAAACTACACAGAAAAGGAAGATTAAAAAAAAAGACAAAAAGGTTAGGAAGCATTTCTATAATGTCACAGCACATGGGGACCTTCTTAGAAGAGGTCCAAACTCTACTGGATATGAGTATAGAGGGTAGAAGAGGGAGTTAGAGGAGGAAAACCCGAGTTCAAATCTTGGCTCTGATACTTATTACTTGAATGACTTTGGACAAGCCATCTCTCTTCCTTTGGAGTACTCTCCTCACCTACAAAATTAGAAAGTTGGATCAGTGGTATTAAATAGAAATGGGGGCTGGAGATCTCCAAGTCAGGCAAGGAAAGTAAGGAAAGGAGATGGTTTGGGACCTTATAATTTTGGAAAATGTATGTTGAAATTTATTATTACATGTAATTGGGAGAATAAAATAGCATTGAATTAAAAAAGAAAAGAAACAGG
The DNA here is from genome assembly GCF_027887165.1 of Monodelphis domestica. Classification (NCBI taxonomy): domain Eukaryota; kingdom Metazoa; phylum Chordata; class Mammalia; order Didelphimorphia; family Didelphidae; genus Monodelphis; species Monodelphis domestica. Next base: position 95,393,776 of record NC_077229.1, on the reverse strand, counting down.
AACCAGGACAGCTAGGGGGCTCAATGAATAGAAAGCCAAGCTTGGAAATAGGAGGTTCTGAGTTCAAATATGACCTCAGATACTTCCTAGCTGTGTGACCCTGGGCAAGTCAATTAACCCCAAATGTCTAGCCCTTACTGTCCTTCGGCCTTGGAACCAATATATAGTATCGATTCTAAGAAGGATTGTAAGGTAAGAAATGTAACATGTAAAATGTAAGAAAAGGCAGGAAAGAGAAGGATGGTAAAGTAAGAAAAAGAAACAATATGTCACTAAACTATATATTAGAACCCCTGCAGGCTGTATATGGAATTAGAAGACCACATATTTGTATTACCTATGTTTTCCAATTACATTTTAATCTGGTTTGGGCAGCACTCTGGAATGGTGTAGTAGGGCACATGAAGCCTGCTGGCTTCTGACATCTCTGGACTAGATGATCTTTGAGGTCTTCTCTAGTGCTAAAATCCCATGGTCCTTCTTGTGCTTGTGGCCCCATGGCCCTTTTTTCCTTTTTTCACAAAATATGGAATCAAGGACCATCTATAGATGAGTCTTCTTGTCCCTTGGTAATACACACCAGTGAAACCTACTTCCCAAGGGCTGAAAGGAGAATTGTGAGCTAGTGGAAATTAGGACAAATCAAGAGACTTATACTCTAAGCCCACCTCTGTCTTCTTGGATGACATAGGATGAAGCACTTAGCTTCTCTGCATGTCAATTTTCCCGTCTACAAAATGGATGTTCTGATGCCTGGTCTTTTCTCATCAGAAAAGTTTTGTGGAGGATATGAAGACAGGTAAAGAAATGGAGGCAAAATGCTGTGTTGTTTTGTTTTTTGTTGTTTTGTTTTTCAGAAGGAATAACAACAAAAGGTTCCAGTTGCATATAAGACCCTTGAGGGCAGGGGCTGTTTTGTTTTTGTATTATTGTCTACAATATCTAGTACAGTATATTACACATAGTAGGAATTGCTTGATATATGTTTGTTGAATAAAATTAGTGTTCTTCTGAACAAATCATTCTAGAAAGCAGTTTGGGACTACATCCAAAAAACAATGAAATTATATGTACCCTTTGAGCCAGAGATATTGCTACTAGGTCAGTGCCCCAAAGAGATCAAATAAAGAGGGGGAAAGGGTTAAGTGGTTCAGTGGGTAGAGAGCCAGGTCTAGAGGCAGAAGGTCCTGGGTTCAAATCTGGACTTGGACATTTCCTAGGTGTATGACACTAGACAAATTATTTTACCCCAATTGTCTAGCAGGAAAAGAAGAAAGAAGGAAAGAAGGAAAGAAAGAAGGAAAGAAGGAAAGAAGGAAAGAAGGAAAGAAAGAAAGAAAGAAAGAAAGAAAGAAAGAAAGAAAGAAAGAAAGAAAGAAAGAAAGAAAGAAAGAAAGAAAGAAAGAAAGAAAGAAAGAAAGAAAGAAAGAAAGAAAGAAAGAAAGAAAGAAAGAAAGAAAGAAAGAAAGAAAGAAAGAAGGGAGGGAGGGAGGGAGGGAGGGAGGGAAGGAGGGAAGAAAGGAAGAAAGGAAGAAAGGAAGAAAAAGGGAGGAATCCATATATATAAAAATATAGAAGTTCTTTTTATGGTGGCAAAGAACTGGAAACAGAGGGAAGGGGTGCCTATTGCTGGGGGGAATGTTTGAACAAGTTATGTTATATGTATATGATGGAATACTATTGTGTTGCAAGAAATGATGAAGGGGTGGTTTCAGATAAACCTGGAAAGATTTTATGAACTGATGCCAAGTGAAGTAAGCAGAACCAGGAGAATAATTTATACAATAACAACTATACTGTAAACACCAACAACTTTGAAAGACTTGGGAACTCTGATCAACACAGTAATTAACCATATTTCAGAGGTCTTAAGATGAAACAGGCTACCTGTGTCCTAATAGAGAGGTGAAAGACCCAGAATATACATTAAGACTTTTTTTTTTACATGAACCATAGGAGATTTTTGGTTCTGTTTGACAATACACACTTGTAACAAAGGTTTTGTTTCTCTTGCTTTCTCAATTGGAGGAGAAGGGGGGAAAAAAGCAGGTGTGAAAGTAAAATTTAAATTGAAAAAATTAGGACTCTTTTTTTGCCATCAGTCCTGTTTCTTACTATTTTCAGCTGAAAAGAGATGGTGAGAACATCTCTATCAATGGAAACTTTATGAAGCATCCACTATGTTCAGCATGCAGCATATTCCTGCCCACAATGAGCTCAAGTCTGAAGCAGGACATTGCTGTTTACCTCTAACTGTATCAAATCCTAGACTGAAACTGTTTTTCCTAAATATCCCAATTATACAGGCAAGTCCTTCAACTACAAAAAATGGAATAGTTTGGAATCCATCTATATAAAAATTGTGAGAGGCAGTGTATATAGTAGATAGAGCCGCGAAACCTGTATTTCTGGTTCTCCATCTGAAATATGCTACCTGTGGGACCACAGACACATCACTTGCTTTCTTAGGCAACTAAGACTATAAATTGAAGAAAAGTAACCAAATTGCAGTGATAGAGGGAGATTCCACACTAAGATTTCTCCATATCAGTGATAACATAGCTCCTGACTAATTACAATACTAATAAAAGTCATAGAAGATGTGGAGATTGTTGAAAATGGTTCTATAAGCTCTCTGGGGTTCTGCTTCTCTCCCATTTGTCTGGAATGTTTTGAGATACCTTATTTTGTATCACTGGAGGCAGACTGCCTGGATGAAAATTTAGGGTGCAAATCCTTCCTAACCTGAGTTTTCAAATTTAGAGAAGTTCAGAGTTGGAACAGATCACACAGGGTTACTTGAACAAAAACATCCATTCTAATAATTTACATTTACAGTCAATAAACTTTGTTAAATGCCTTCTATGTGCCCATTCAAAGGTAAAAGACAGGTCCTGGCTTTCAAGGAGCTCACTGTCTAATAAGGGAAACACCACAAAAACAACTATGTAAAAACGAGCACACGTACAGGATAAATTGGAGACAATCAACAGAGAAGGTACTAGAATTAAGAGGTATCATATAGAAGGCTGTATGTCAGCTAAAGGAAGCCAGAAAAGGCAGGAGGCAGAGATGAGAAAGGAGAGAATTCCAGGCACGGGAGACAGAAAATTCCTTTGTGGTATTTTGGGAGTATCTCTTTTGAGGAACAGCAAGGAAGCCAGTGCCATGGGATCAAAGAGTTGGTGTAAGGAGCAGGATGACCTGAAAGGTGTTTGGGGTGGGGAGTATCAGATTATGAATACCAAACAGGATTTTATATTTGATCCTGAACATGGTAGGGAGACACCTAGTAGAAGGATGACATGGTTAGGCTGTCCCTTTTGGAAGATCACTTTGACAGTTGAGTGGAGGGTGGACTGAAGTGGCAAGAGATCTGCAGCAGAGAGTCTAACCAGAAAGCCATTGCAATAGTCCAGAAATTATGAGAGCCTGCAGCAGGGTGATGGTAATATCAGAAGAGAGAAGGGATCTTACTTGAAAGATGTTGCAAAGATGAAATCAAAGGCAACAGAATGCATATGGTGAATGGGAGGGAGGGAGAAAATGAGGATGATACCTAAGCTGCAAGCCTGAGGGACTGGGAGTAGTTAGCAGTGCCCTCAATAGTTATAGGGAAGAGAGGGTTAGGGTTAGATGGGAAAGATAATGAGCTCAGTTTTGGACATGCTGAGTTTTAGATGTCTAAAGGATATCCAGTGGAAAGTGTCTGAAAGACACCTAAGCTTTACAAAGGGCTTTACATATATTATCTCATTCAGCCCTTATAATAACCCTATAAAATAAATGCTATTTATTATCTCTATTTTACATACAAAGAAACTGAGGCAGAAAAAGATTAAGTGACTTTCCCAGATGCACTCAGACTGTAAGTTTCTGAGGTAGGGTTCAAATCTGAATATCTCTGTCTTGAAGTCTAGCCCCTTACCACTATACTTGAGGGTTAATGCCTTGTCTCCCAAGTCAGTCCAGCTCACCAGTCCCCAAAGAGTGGGTAAGTTATTCATGGCAGAATTTTAAGCCCCACACCTCTCTTCACTGTGAAGCTCAGGCATGCTGGAGAGAAAAGGGAAGAGAAATGGGAGGTGGAAGTTAAAGGTTCGGATTTCTGATTTCATCAGTATAAAGAACTTCTGGTGTGAAAACTCCCATCACTGACACATTGAGCAAATTGTCTGCAATTTATAACCTTGGAGAGTTTCTTTGGGATACTGGGAAGTTGTGGCTTGCCTGTGGTCACACAGCTTGTATCCAAGACAGAAATGGAACCCAGGTCTTCCTGACTCCAATGTTGGTCCCTCTATCTACTATACAATGCTGTCTTTTACACTCAAGGAATATAAGCCCTTTTAGATATTATCCTGAGCCAGACATAATTAGAAAGATAAATGGAATACAAAAAAAAAATTTTTAATGCATTAAAAAAAAAACCAAGGATATTCTAAATGAATGCTGCCAATGCAGCTGCTTGGGAATGCAAACCAGTTTGGGAATGTGGGAAGGCAAAATTTTGTTCTTAATCTATTTTCTCTAGAATTATTTTAAGGGCCCAAACTAAAGAGGCTCCCCCTACTTCTCTGATGGGATCGATTTAATATTCAGTGTAACTAATGGGGTTTAACAGGTTTATTAGATATTCAGCTTCAATTTTCTACTGCCAAATTTCATTCTTTCTAACTCCTACAATTACACATTTATATTTGGAGTCTTTTATGTTTGGTAAATTGCTTTGCCATCATTTGTTAATCTATTATCCCTTACAATCTTCCCTATAAGGAAAGCTCTACCTTCTCCCTTCCCTTTTACACATGAGAAAAATGGCGCCTAGAAATCATGTCCAAATGTCCTACCACAACCCACCACAATAACCCTGCATCCCTCTGAGCCACAGGGGATGTAATTCCAATTCTAAATACTTCCCACAACTATTCTTGAAACCCCCAGTTCATCTCTCTAGAAAGAATACTGCTTGCATGTCCAGTAAACATCTTAAACTCAACGCATCCCAAACTGAACTCATTATCTTTCTTCCAAAATCCCCTCTTCTATTAACATTGAAGGTAACATCATCCTCTCAATCTCCCCCCCCCCATCCTGCTTGCAACCTCTGTGGCATCCTCAACTTCTCATTCCCATCCTCATCCCTGCTATATCCAATCCATTACCAAGACTTGTCATTTCACCTTTGTAATGTGTCTCAAATACTCCCTTTCTCTCCTCTGATACTGCCACCACACTGGTATCACCTTACACCTGGTCTATCGTAACAGCCTACTGGTTGGGCTGCCTGCTCCAAGTCTCTCTTGACTCTCCATCTTCAATTCAGCCATCAAAGCAATTTTCCTAAAGTCCAGAGCTGGCCATGTTGCCCCTCTATTCAGTTAACTCCAGAGGTTCTTGTTTTTACCTCCTGGATCAAATATAAAATGTTCTGTTTGGCTTTCAAAGCCCATAAACTAGAAGCCACCCCCACATGTCCCAATCTTTCCAGTCTTCTTACACTACCACCATATCCCCATGTATCCTTGCATCCAGTGATACTAGCCTCCTTGCTGTTCCATGAACAAGACACTCCATCTCTTGGCCCTGGCTCTGGGCATTTTCATTGGCTGTCCCCCACCCCTGGAATGCTCTCTCTCCTCATCTTTTCCTCATCTCCACCTCCTTTCTTCTCTGATTCCACCAAGGCCCAGCTAAAAGTCTATGTTCTACTGGGAGACTTTCTTTCTTAATCTTAGTGCCTTCTCTCTGTTGTCCCTCAATTTATCCTGTGCATCATTTATACATAATTGCTTTCATCATGTCTCACCATCAGATTGTGGGCTCTTTGAGAACAAGGACTGTCTTTTGCCTTCTTTTTATATCTCCAGAACTTATCATGGTGCCTGGTACATAATGGGTGCTTAACAAATTGCTAACTGCTTGGGACAGCATCCTTTCCTGAACTACCATCACAGAAAGCAAGCTAGACTGAGTCACCCCAAAACAGTAAGTGCTACATACCGGATCTCCAAGGAAGCTGAGGAAGTTCCCCTGAAAAATCCCCAAGTCTGAAAAGGAGCCCAGAATGCTCTTCGTACTGATGGGCGAAATCTTAAAAGACAGGTCAGGAGGGCTATTCCCGGGGATGAGGCTACCTAAGTCATTTTTGTCTCTCTGAACAGAGTGACTTCAGACCAGATTCTGTTTCCCCAGGTAGTTTCCCAAGTGTGTGATCCAGGAAGGGAGGGGAAAATGCAGGGAGGGATGGCAACCAGAGAGTAGGGGAAATAGAACAGCTGCTCCTGGCTAGGTGATCAGAGGGAAACAAAACAAAGGGCGCTGGGATGAGACATTAACAAACAGTTTTTTACAGAAACACAGCTGCCAGGTAGGAGTCATATGTGTGCACCTGAAAAGCAAACATGTCAACAGGCCACTAAGTTACCCTGGCAATGAAACTGACCCCAAAACATGTGGCCATGATGCATGTATGTGTGTTCACACAGGATGCCTATATGGACACACACATATGTATACATGTATATCTATTTCACCAATAAATGACATGAAAATGTACCTGGAAGCACATTCGTGAGGGAGTGACGGGGGTCCATGGAAATAGGCATTACCATAGCTAAATGAAGGGGAAGAAAAAGGAAGAAACAATGCAAGTGAAAAGAAGAAACACAGGTTAAGTCATTGGAAGGCGAAAACACAACAGCACCAAGAAGACAGAAAGTGGGATATGCATTATATGATACATTTTTCACTCATTCATTTGTTTTCCATTGTGTCTGACTCTTCATGGCCCCATTTGGAGTTTTCTTGGCAAAGATACTAGAGTGGTTTTGCCATTTCCTTATCTAGCTCATTTTAGAATTAAGGAAACTGAGGCAAATAGGATTAAGTGGCTGGCTCAGGGTCATACAGCTAGTAGGTGTCTGAGGCTGGATTTGAACTAAAGAAGATGAGTCTTTACTGATTCCAGACTTGGCACTCTATCCATGACATGACCTAACTGCCTTGTATTTATATAAATACATACATACATATATGTGTGAATATGTTAATATAAATCTATCTGCAATATATCCATATATAGATATATAAATCAATAATAAATATATCATGTAATATATAAATGTATATATAATATATGTAAATATATTTAAATAAAAATTATATATATATATATAAATACACACACATATAGGATATGCTGAACCATGGCAAAGAAGGGATTAGAAGCCTAGGAACCCTTGTAAAAATTGTAAAAAGGACTCACCTCTTCGTTTTTACCTACTAATGTAGTTTAAATATTTTTGTGACTTTAACTACATGTGAAATTAAGTAGAAGTCAAACTGAAATGTTATATACAGTAAAATTTTGTGAATTCAGACTGTATTAATTTAAACATCATATCCATATATCCTAAACAAAACCTTATAATTTATTAAGGGCTTTTATATTTATGATACAGTTTTGTGGAATATAAGCATATTTATTTATTAGCACCCACTTGTTCACTGATTATGTATGCACTACTGTAAACCTTAAAATTTCTTAGACTTATAAATGTTGGAAATTTCACCATTGGGAAATTTCATACTTGAAGAATTTCCTACTGATAGTGGGAACTCTATTGGAATGTGAACCCCATTGGCATGGGAGGTTCCTTCTCCTCCCTACTTAAGATTACTTTAGGACAGAAACCTTTTGCTGAACAATGGAAAGGACTTTGACCTATGCTTAAGCATAGAACAGGAAGTTCTTTGAGTCATGATTGATTTTAGAATTGATACAATAGAGATACTTGGAATGACAGAACCAGGTCTTGGAACTTCCAATCTCCACCCTGCTCAGGGTAACAGGATTTAGGAAGGGCTGCAGCAAATGATCAAGATTTAATTATTTGAGAATATGACCTTCAACAGACATGTGCAAAGCCACAGACCTCTGGGCGGTCCTGGGTTAAGCTAGAGCCACCATTGGCACAGGGAAGACATGGACAGTGATTGGTAGATGTGAGAACTGAGGGGAGGGAACTTGGATGTTTTCCTTAAAGATAGCGGGGTCTGAGGACTGAAGGTGGTTGGAGAGGTTTTGCTCTGAGAGGTTGTGCTCTGAGAAGCTTGCTCTGAAGGAAGCTGGAGGTGGAAGCCCCTGAGACTGTTTCTCCATTTTGGTCACGTGAGTGATAGGGACTGATCTCTTTTCTTTGCCTCAGCTATCTAAAGGCTTTGGCCTTTTGGCCCAGCCTAAACAGAGGGGGTATTTAAGCCCTATTCCCTTCTCTCCCCTTTTTCTCTCTCTCTTTCTCTCTCTCTATCTCTAATACTTTTCTTCCTCCTGTTTGTAATTAAACTCCATAAAAGGTTGACTGCTGACTTGAGTTTTCATTTAGGAACTACATAGCTGAATTCCTTGGCGACCTTAAATTAATATATATCAGTCTTTTAAAGTGATTTCCTTGTCACACTACCCAAAAGTAATTAAACTATACTTGCTTGCTCTTAACTAAGACGTTTGACCTTCTTGGCAGTTCCAGTTAGGGACAAGAGGTACCAGTAATGCATTCATTCTAAAAGGAAGTCTTCAATGGCTAGATTCCCCAACTTTAAACAGAGGAAACCAAAAAAGACCTCTGAAAAGAAAGGAGGGAAGAAGAACCCAAGACAACAATATAGTATAAGAAGGGATGAGTCCATCCACAAAGGACTTATGACAGAAACATGGGTTCAATTTAGCCTGTCCTTCACTAATTTCCACCCCAATTCTCTTCTACCCCTGACCCTCACCATCCTTCTAGACCAGTGATGGGGAACCTATGGCACGTTGCCAAAGATGGCATGCAGAGCACTCTCTGTGGGCACACAGTTGCCCCGCCCCCCAGTTCATTACTAGAAAGGCAGAGGGACTCTGGTGGAGCTGCTCCCCTCTTCTTCTCTACCATGCCTAATGTCATTTTTCCACATCCCCACCCCTATGCCCAGCAGCCCAATGGGAATGCACAGGGGTAAGATGTGTGACTCACAGGTGGTAGAGCTAGAGGGGAGTGGAGCACTTGAGTCACTACCCTCTCCCTCTCTCCACTTGCCAAAGACATTCCTCACTTCACCCACCACCCCCTGCCCAGTAGTCCAATGGGAACACTTCCTCCCCCCTCCCCCATGTGGAATAAAGGAGAGGGTAGAGAGGGGCATGGCACACAATCTCTAAAAGGTTCAACACCACTGTTCTAGACTTTCTGCAAGTTCATATTCAGATATCAGTTAGTCATTAACAAATACTCTATCCTGAATGTCTATATACTGAAATATTTAAAGAGGAAAAAGGAATTCTGTATACCTTGCCCTTGAAGAGCTAAAATTCATCAATTATTTAATAGGAATAATAATAAGCTAGTATTCATATAGTGCTTTAAAGTTTATAAAACACTTTATAATCATTATCTCATTTTATCTGGTTAGGCTGTTGCTATTATAAGTAAGTGCTATTATTACATTTTACAGATGAGTAAACAGATTAAGTGACTTGCCCAGAGTCAAAAAGCTAGAAAATATCTGAGACTGGATTTGAACTGAGATCTTCCTGGCTTCAGGTCCAGTGCTCTATCCCCTATACCACCTAGCTGGCAAAACAAGGAGTTGGACAAGAAGGGGGGGAGTGGTATAACACTGATACAAAATCTATGACATATAATCTCCACTAAAGAACAACTTTGGGATCTCATCATGCCATACCACCAACCCTGGTTCTTAAAGACTATTCTAGTGAAACTCAAGATCTAACAAGTCCTACCAAGCTGGAAAGTTTTGTTTGGTCTGAGTGTTCCATCTGAGGATTCACCTAGCTAAGTGAGGAAAGGCTTATTGCCACACATTTGGTCTTCAGGTTACAAGGATTTTAACCATAGTAATTAATTGACTAAGGGGCAGCTGAGTGGCAATCTGGACTTAATAGAGAGGAATACCCAGGTATACTGACAAAATCCCAAACTTCAAAGTAAGTTGAAGCATAATTAAAGTGACAGAAACAAAAATGTAGGGACTGTGCTAGAGCCAGTTGAAGAGGCCTTTGAGAAGGGATTGGGGGGGGGGGGGGAAGCTGGTTGCCTCAATAGACTGATAGTCAGGCCTAGAGACCAGAGGTCCTGGGTTCAAATCAGGCCTCAGATACTTCTTAACTGTGTGACCCTGGGCAAGTCACTTAATCCCCATTGCCTAGCCTTTACCACTCTTCTGCCTTGGAACCAATACACAGTATTGATTCTAAGATGGAAGGTAAGGGTTATTGGGGAGGGGTGGGGCAGAGAATGGATTGTTAAATTCTCAGTGTAGGGGTGGCTAGGTGGCTCAGAGGATAGAGAGCCAGACCTGGAGGTGGGAGGTCCTGGGTTCAAATTTGACCTCAGATATTTCCTAACTGTGTGACCCCGGGCAAGTCATTTAGCTCCAATTGCCTAGCCCTTATCATTCTTTTGCTTTGGAACTAATACTTAGTATCAGTTCTGAGACAGAAGATAGGACTTTAAAAAAATTCTCAGCGTATACCTTGTTATTGTTCAGTCATTTCAACCATGCCCAACTCTTCATGACTCCCTTTGGGGTTTTCTTGGCAGAAATCTAGCTAATTTTACAGAAGAGGAAATGAGGCAAACAGGGTTAAGTGACTTGCCCAGGGCCACATGGCTAGGAAGTATCTGGGGATGGATTTGAACTCAGATCTTTCTGATTCCAGAACTGGTGCTCTGTCCACTGTGTCACCTACCTGTCCTACACCCTGGAAATTGACAAATGCTACAAATCTTGATTTATTATTCTGTTGATTGTCAAGACTTGGGAAAGTGGTAATAAAAATGTCAATAATGTAGATTAAACTTAAAAGTGTGCCATGGGGTGGGGGCAGCAAGGTGGCATTTCCTAGCTGTATGACCTTGGCCAACTCACTTAACTCCCATTGCCTAGCCATTATTGTTCTTCTGCTTTAGAACTGATACATAGTATTGATTCTAAGATGGAAGGAAGGAAAGGGTTTGGGGTTTTTTTAAGTGTACCATGGGTACGTTCTTGGAGAGCCATTTGTTAAACAATTTACCAGCACACCCCTGCATAAATGTCTCTACATGTTACTGCTAAGTAATAAAGATGAACTAAATAATCTACCTATATTTTCAGGAGTCCACGCAGGTCCTGGAAGTGGGAATAACCAAACCCAGGTACTCTAGAGGAAAACAAGAGTATCTAGAGAGTAAATCCCAAGATTCAGTGAGAGGTACTAACAAGAATGGGAAACAGAGTCAAAGTGCTAGGGGGAAATGAAGCATAATGGAGCTGGCTTGTTCTAACCCTGTACAGGGCTAAAGATAAAAGTTTGTTTGAACAGTGCAAAAAGAAAGTATTCTCATAGTAACCTGAGAGAACTTCTGCATGAAACAGGAAGGGTTGGAGGATCCAAATGTATAAAAGATTGTTTTAAAAGTTGGCCCTGAGTTGTATTTTTGAGCGATAAACACAGTCACCATCATGGCATCCGAAGCACCGGAGGGTTCTTTAAGACTGTCCCTGCTCCAAGCTGAGGCAGAGGGTCCATCCATATAGTCTAGCAGCTAGAAAGCTGGTCCCCTGAGAGAGGAAGGCAATACGTTGGAGAATGACAAGACTGCGGAAGTCAACAAAGAAGAAGAGGAAACAACAGCATAGTAGCACAGTTACAAAAGGCAAAGCCACAATGGTCCTGGGAGCAATGCTATAGGAGAAGAGAATGGGGGTGGGAGACATGGAGGGGAGGAGAAAGTGTGACAACCAGTGAGCAGGCAGGAAGAATGGAAAAGTACTAATGAAGGGCCTCCGGAAGGGAACAATGACACATGGGAGAAAAAAAAACAACAACCCTGGCTTCTCCTTACTGGAACCCCAGCCAGTGAGCACTCTGGTCCATGGACTGTATAAATGGGAAGGGGGAAGGACTCCCTGGCAAGGGGCCTCAAGATGTGCTGTGGGCTCAAATACAAATGGAAGAGGGGAATTTTTCACTAATTTATCCCACCAATGTATAATCGCTGATAACAAGGAGTTAACATCTTCCTGTCCCTTTAGGCACATCTTTCTCTGACTGAATTGCTCACCATTGGCTAGGGGGGAAATTGGCCATACCTGGAGTCTTCTCAATAGCTAAGCCTCCCAGGATGGGGTTCAGGTTGGTTTAGGCCAAGAACTGCTTTCTAGACAAGATCCCTCAACCTATACCAGTGAGCAGCAGGGAGCAAGGAGGGAATTTTGACTTCCCCCAAGCAACCACAGCATCTTGTATCAGAGGTACTCCAACCGTAGAACAATAGAACATCCCTACCTGCCCCCAACTCAACCAGAAATTCAATAGTCTAGTTTGAAAGAATTAAAGAGAACAAGACACAGCTACAGTGATACACAGATGGGGGGGCAGGGGGGGAAGGGAGCAAGGAATAAGGATCAAGAAGCATTTTCTCTTGCAGCAAAGAAGAAGGTTAAACACAATTTCAAGAATTAGCCCTGGAAATGAAAAGCTGAACTACGTTCAGAGAGGGGAACACACTTGGATCCCAGTTGAGCAAACTCATCCCACAGAGGATGTACCTGCAGGGAGCAGCACAAGAACACCAAGAGGGAAGAAAAGAAATCAGAAGCCCTCCAGTACCTTTGGCATGAGTTGACTTAGCCACATGTATTTTAATCAATCAATCGATCGATCGATCAATTAATTTTAATTAATGGCACTGTAGCTTAAGGGTGTGCCCTCTCCTACCATGGATCATACATGTATATCTGAGAAAGTGAGTCCCAGTTTGGAGGAAAGACTGTTTAATAAGCTACTGTGGGAGTCAGGAAGGTAGCCTAGAGGGGGATGCTATACTTTTTTCCTATGGCCATTCATTTGAAAAATAAAACTTTGGGGACAGCTAGGTAGCACAGTGGACATAGTGCCAGGCCAGGGCCAATCAGGGACACTTGGATTCAAATCTGTCCTCAGACACTTCCTAACTGTGTAACTCTGGGCAAATCACTTAGCCCCATTTGCCTAGCCCCTACCCTTCTGTGTTAGAGTTGTTACTAAGACAGAAAGGAAGGGTTTAAACAAGAAAAAGAAAACTTTTATATTTTGAATTTTATGGGCCTAAGGGCTTTTGAAGGTGAGTTCAAAGAATGAAAGAACCTTAATTCTAACCCCAAAGTGTCCCAAGGTACTTCATACCAGGAAGAAGCCCCCGACATGAAGTTTGGAGAAGCTCAACACTGGAAAATAATGAAGATCTTTGGCCATAGCAATTCACACAGGCAGTGTACTAAGCCATGTAAGGAGTATATCATTTAGAGCAGCCTTGGTGAATGTTCTCCAGTTCAGGTGCCCAGAGGGCAAATTCAAGCTGTCTGTGAGACCCCCACCCTAATACTCAAGAGAGCAGTGGCTGAACAGAAGAGTGAGGCATGCAAAAAATGTCCTCAGGTGCTGGGAAGACCAGGATAGAGCAGCTCCTTGAGTGGCACATGTGCCAATATTTCACCAATGCTAGTTTAGAGGAAGCACTCATATTAATGAAATTACAGTGGTTTAAAATAAATGTGACCAAGATATCATACTGTTATACTTAATAAAGTTAACTCTTCATTATATAGTTTATAAGATTTAGAAGTTACAAAGGTCCTTCAGAGATCATATAACCTAATTCACTCACTTTATAGCTAAACTGAAAGCCAGCAAAGGGCAACTAGGTGGCTCAGTGGATAGAATGCCAGAACTGGAGTATGGAAGACTCATCTCCCTGAGTTCAAATCCAGTCACAGATACTTACTAGCTATGTGACTAGCAGGTCACTTTAACCTTATTTGCCTCAGTTTCCACTTCTGCAAAATGGCTCAGAGAAAGAAATGGCAAACCACTGCAGTATCGTTGCCAAGAAAACCCCAAATGGGATCACAACATGTCAGATACCACTGTAAACAATAAAAACCCAGCAAAGGGAAAGCGCTTCCCAGTCATACTAATAGAGAGAAGATGATAACAAAAAACAATTTCTGTATTTTTCTAGTAATGCATTATATGACTTTGTAGCATCCACTCATTCAGCAAGCATTTCCCGAGTATAACCTAAGTACCGGGCAGCACAAGTAAAGAGTAACAGCAGCCATTTCTTTCCTAATTATATTTCACTTAGGCTAATATTAAAATCAGTTTGTGTCCCCTAAGCACCAAGCAGCTGAACAGCTGGCCAAAGCAATCTGAAAGGCAGGCCAGCAGTTAGAAATTGGCTCAGTTTGAGGCATATTGTTGTATTTAATGGCCCTGGTTAAGAAGCCCAACATCTCCCAGGAAAGCCACACAGCACCACCTTGTGGTGCTCACATGCCACGTGGCTAGACTCCCCAAAAGAGCCTGATGAGACTCTCGCTTTGTTCCTTTTTGTTCCCCTTCTCTCTCTCTGCTCCTCTGGGTAAATCCATCTCATCTCCTTCTGATCCCAGAGAGGGGATTTGTGGGGGAAGGATGCCCACTTTCCAAGAACAATGTGGGTTCCCTTTAGGTCATTTAATAGAGTATTTTAATATTATTTGTATTTTTACTCCAGTAGCCAGAATGTCGGGGCACTAAAGTGTTAATGACAAAGAGGCTAAAAATAAAAACCCTCCACACATGACATGCTGGCCCTGAAGCAAACCTCTCCTCTCAGCTCTGCTCTCCCAGCTCTCTCTTCTCTAGAGCCCTCTCCTTTCCCTTTTCTTATTTCTCCCTGCTCTGAACAGGTTCTCTCCTTCCACTGGCATTCTGCTCCTCAGCCCACTGAGCATTCTTTAAAAAAATTAAAAATTAATAAATACATAAATTTTCATTACAATTTTAAAATTCTTTTTGAAATATTATACATAAATATAATGGAAGCATCAATGAAACAAATACAAGTAATAAAAGCTTCCATGAAACCCTCAGCATCTAATAAAAATAGAACCGAATGGAACATCAAACAAAATAAGCATTTTGTTTTGTGTTACTTTCCAGGAGTCTCTAAAGTTCCATAACCTTGATGTTGTTTTCTTTCTTTTAGACAGAGTCAATATGACTCTATATAGTTATGATTCTGCTGGTCCTGAATTATATGACTTTATTTAGGTCTCTCCATATTTACTTGCTGCTTCATATTTATTATTTTTGTAGCATGAGAAGTAACATGGTATAGTAAACAAAGTTAACCTTGGAGTTAGAAAAACATAAGTTCAAGTCCTGCCTCTGATGCATGCCCTGGACAAATCCCTTAACGTCTCAGTGCCCCCGAGTAATTCTCTTAGACTCTTAAGCTACAGAATCAATTGGAGGCAATCAGGGAAGATGGGCCTGAAGGAGGAAGGAGGAGGAAGAGAGTAGTAAGAAGAGGAAGAAAAGGAGAAAAAGAAAAAAAAAGGAGGAATAGGAGGAGAAGGGGAAGGGGTGGGGAAAAGGTGAAGGGAAAAGATGGGGAGGACAAGAAGGAGGAGGAGGAAGAGGAGGGGGAGGAGGAGGAGGAAGAGAAGAAGAAGAAGAAGAAGAAGAAGAAGAAGAAGAAGAAGAAGAAGAAGAAGAAGAAGAAGAAGAAGAAGAAGAAGAAGAAGAAGAAGAAGAAGAAGAAGAAGAAGAAGAAGAAGAAGAAGAAGAAGAAGAAGAAACAAAGAAACAAAGAAACAAAGAAACAAAGAAAGAAGAAGAAGAAGAAGAAGAAGAAGAAGAAGAAGAAGAAGAAGAAGAAGAAGAAGAAGAAGAAGAAGAAATAAGATGGTGATTGTTGCAATTGTCCAGGTGAGAGGTGATGAGGGCCTGTGTTAGTAATTCTGTGAACAAAAAGAAAGAGATAGACATGAAGGACATGGAGATTGAAATGACAGGATCTGACAACTGATTGGATATGAGGGATGAAAGTAAGGCATTAAGGATGAAGTCAAGGTCATGAGTGGTAGTACCTTTAAAGCTAATAAATAGCATTGAAAGAGGTTAAACTTGGAGAGAAAAAATAATGTAATCTTTGATGTAGAACACAATTCAACCATGCCTGCTCATCCTTTGTGATTCACTGAAAATGAAAAGGAGGGAGGGGGGGAGGATGTCTGTATTACTCATAAGCAATTGGCTTAGAATACAGAGCCTGCCCTGGGCATCTTCCATAGCCATGAGTTGAGGAGAGAGGGAGGAGAGAAGGTAGGGTGTACGGAGACTGCAGGGAGACAGGGAATTTTGTCTGTGCAGCTGCTGAAGATGCCTGGGTTACCAGTTAGTCCATAATCATCCCAAGGTACTAACTTCCTCCTGAGTAACAGGCCAAAGATGGGACTAGATAGAGTGGGACTAGACTGGGTGATACTGAAGGAAGTTGGGGAGGGAGGAGATACTTATGTACCATGGCTATCTTGGGGTGAATAGGACATAACTCATATTCCCATCCCTTTAAATGGTTGATGATGGCCCCTTGAGAGTACACAATCTCCACTTCATATATCATTGCCCTTTAGCATCATAATATTCTATGGCATTAAATATACTTTAATTCATTTATCCATTTTCTGACCATTAGTTATATCCATTGTTTCTAATTTTTTTTAGAAGTAGAGCATTTATAAATTTCCTTCTTTCTTCTTTATATTTTAGCACACAGTCCTAGGAATTGATGTTCCCACAAGATATGACTGAGCATCCTCTCAGACTATATCAATACACCTTCTGTTCAGTGTCACTACATTTCATCCAATGGTTTTCTTTGTTTTTTTTTAACACTTACCTTCTGTCTTATAATCAATAGTGTATTGACTCCAAGGCAGAAGAGTGGTAAGGGCTAGGCAATAGGGGTTAAGTGACTTGCCCAGGGTCACACAGCTAAGAAGTATCTGAGGTCATATTTGAACCCAGGATGTCTCATCTCTAAGTCTTGTTCTCAATCCCCCATCTAATTTAGGCTTTCAAGAACTTCTAATAACTAGTCTAATGGTCTTCTTTGATTGAGTCAAAGATTGTGTTCTCATCAGACTTGTGTAATTTCTATAAGTGGGGCAGAATGATAAGTGACTAATTCAATGGCATATCAATGGCCTTGTTCCCACCTAGTTCATATCTCCAGCTGGCAAATTCATAAAGTTGACTTGCATTTTTCTGATTATTAGAGATTTTAAGCTTCTTTTATGTAATTAACAGTTTCTATTTCCTTCCTCAAAAATTATGCTTTGACATTTGTTCCATCAGGGAGTATGTATCATTTCATTATAGATTTTTAATCCAGACTTGAACAAAGGATGAAATAGGCTCATAGGATGCTTTAGGATCAGAAGGAAGATTAATAATCATATTGGTCAACCCTTTGACTTTACAGATATGGAGACTGTTGTCCAGATGAGCCAAATGACTTCATCAAGGCAACAAGAAAGGGGCAGGATATGAATTTATAGGAGTTAGTTCTTCAAAGGACCTTAGATATCCTCCAACTCAACAGTTTCCATTTTCAGTAGAGGAAATTGAGACTTTGAGAGATTAAAAGACTTCTCCCTGGGGAAGCTAAGTGACTCAGTGGACTGAGAGCCAGGTCTAGAGATCAGAGGTCCTGGGTTCAAATCTGAATTCAGATACTTCTTAGCTGCATGACCCTGGGCAAGTCACTTAACCCCCATTGCTTAGCCCTTACTGCTCTTCTGCCTTGGAACCAATACACAGTCAGAAAGAAGATAAGAGTTAAAAAAGAATTTCCCCCAAGGTCAGACAAGGACAAAGTAGTACAGCCAGTGCTTGAACCTGGGATGGGTCTAATCCCAGATCTTCTGGAGCCCAAGGGAAAATGGTTTCTCTCTTCCTCTGTTTTTGGATGAAGAAGAACATGAAAATTATCAGGTATGTATTATGCAGTTACTTGTCTTTGCCCTGCTCCTGAAGAGGCCCAAGGCTGGGGTAATCAAAATATTATTTACATTGGGCTTTGGAATATATTACCGTTGGGGTGAGGGGAGGAAGGAGACGACATGCGGTGCAGGTTAATCTTCCTAATTATGTTTTGTTTGGTCTGGTGTTAAAATTAGTTTGCATCTCTTGAGAGCATATAGAGCAGGGCATTAGGGAAAGGTGGCCAGGAGTGTGATGAGTGTTGACAGCCTATCCAGGATTCAAAACTCACCTGGAGAGGTCCTCAAATAGACATTCTTTGTGAAGAAAATTAAACTATTGGTTCCCATCCAGTTTTCACCTCACCAGTTCCTGAGTAGATGGTGATGGTACCCAAGGGAA
Organism: Monodelphis domestica; assembly: GCF_027887165.1. NCBI lineage: Eukaryota > Metazoa > Chordata > Mammalia > Didelphimorphia > Didelphidae > Monodelphis > Monodelphis domestica. The sequence continues at coordinate 95,375,532 of NC_077229.1, read as the reverse complement.
GCCTGAGTTTGGGGTATAATTCAGAGATGTGCTTTCCTTGATGATATTTGGCTCCCTGCTGATCTGATCACAGTGGGAAGCTTAAGCTGCCCCACCCCCAGGTATCTATCTTGTACACAAACAAAGTATATTCTTGGATCCAAATTAACCAACAGCAAGGTTAAACTAGACTAAAGTGAGACCTAGCATAATGGCTTCCACTGTGCTTAGTTTGCTTGGGGGCAAAACTCCAGAACTGCCCCACATACATAAGAACCAAACTAAATGAATTTCTGAGCATATGGCAGAGGCTATGTGCTGGGTCAGGATAGGGAAGACAAATTTGCAAGCAACCCAAAATGCAGCTAGAACTGATTACTCCCTGGTGAGAATAAACCATGTCACAGCTGGTTTCTTTCCTTGCCTGCTCTTCCCATAACCCCTGACTACCCAATCACATAGGGCAGCTAGGTGGCACAGTGGATAGGGTACCAGGTCTGGAGTCAGGAAGACTCAGAACCTGAATTCAAATCTGGCCTCACACACTTACTAGTGGTGGTCACTTAACCCTGTTTTCCTCCATTTCCTCATCTGTAAAATGAGCTAGAGAAGGAAATAGCAAACCAGTCCAGTATCTTTGCCAAGAAACCCCCAAATGGGGTCACAAAGAGTTGAATGTGACAAACTGGATCTCATTGCAGGAATCAATGCAAATTCCCACTCAAGGAAAATAAGGTCATGGAACCATAGATTTAGAGGCAATGAATGTTAGACTTCATCTAGTCTAACCCCCTCTTTTTGCAGATGATGAAACTGAGACCCAAGAAGATAAGTGATTTGCCCTCAATAATATAGCTGATTCACAGCAAAGTGAGAATCGGAATGAAAGAGGCTATAGTTTGTAGACTGTAGGCCAGTGAACTTGACTTCAGTTCTCAACACAATTCTGGAATGTGTTATTAAAGGGGATGGTTAGTGAGCATTTAGACAAGGAAGCAATGAGCCTCCTTGAAGGTGCTCTCTGGCTCCAAATCTTCAGTCCTATGATCAAGCAGGGGGCATGCCAGACTCACCTCATTTCATTATTGATGGAATTATTAGACCAGTGGAACAAGATGTCATGGATAGACTTTACCTGGAGATTGACAAAACATTTGACAAAGACTCTTGTGTTTTTCTTGTGGCAAAGATTAATAGGCATGTGCTAGAAAATAGTAATTTAGGTGGAGTTAGAAGTATTTGAATATCGATTTTCAGTGATTTGTTGAAGAGTACTGTAGAAAGAGGGGCTAAAGATTTAGATTTATGCCTATCAGAAATTCAAGCCAATTTGTGAAGAGGTGTTTGATGAAATACTACAAGGATCTGTAGCTGGCCCTATTCAGGGTAAAATTTCTAACAATGTGCAATGTAAAGCAGTAGAGCACTGAATTTGGAGTCAAAGGATTTAGGTTCACTCTGTCTCTATCTGATAATTAGAAAGATTACAATCCCTTGAAGGCACGGTTATCTCATCTATAAAATGAGAGGGTTGGACTGGATGACCTCCAAGTAGGGGTGTGCTGACAACTATTTAACAATCAGCTAAAAAATCCCCAAACAAACACAGAGACATTCTTTAAAGTTTAATCTGCATTATTAACATTTTCATCTTCACTTTCTTAAATCTAGACAGTCAACAAAATAATAAATCAAACCCTGTTTTACTGATTTCCCAGATGTAAATGCTCACTGAATATTTGTATTGGCTCTGGAAAATCCTTTGAGCTGGCTCTAGCACATTTCTGTTTCCAAGGTCCCTTCCAGATCAAAACACATGCTCTTATCTCTTGAATAAGAGCATAGGACATATGTTCACCAAATTTGTGAGTGATAGCTAACATGTTAGAATTGGGGGGCCAAAAAGATATGAACAATTTTGAATTTGTATCCCAAGCCAATAAAACTATGTCCAGAGTAAGGGAAGCAGTGGAACCTCATTGTACCCTGTCCCAGTCAGACCACATCTGGAGTTTATTATAGTCAATTCTGGGTCTGATATTTTAGGTAAGGATGTGTACAACCTGGAAAATGTGCAGAGAAAAGTGACCAGGATGATGGGGTAACTGGAGATCAAGTCATATGAGGACTAATTGAAGGAAGTGAAGATGTATAGCCTGGAGAAGATTTATCAGGGGCATAATAGTTGTCTTCAACTATTTGAAGAGCTGACTTATGAAAGAGAAATTAAATCTCATCCTGCTAAATTACAGAGGTCACAACTAAGAAAAAAGAAGAAAACCATAAAGAGAAAGGTTAGACTTAAACTAAGGAGAAACTTCCTAATAGTTATGGCTATTCAAAATTGGAACTGGTGGCCTTGAGTTGCAGATTACCACTCACCAGAAGTCTTCAAGAGGCTGGATGACCACTTGTCAGGTATGTTTTAGAGTAGATTCTGGTTCAAGTATGGTTGAGGCAATGTGGAATAATTGGTGAAGCAGCATTTTGTAGTGGCAGATCAATGAATCTTCTGGACATCAATTTCTTCACCTGCATAATGTAAATATTGACACCTCAAACAAGGTGACATCTAGAAGGAGTTTTTCAAGTGTGAAAGTGATGTGTAAATATCAGATGTCACTATTATTTTTACTGTCTTATTATTATTATGTCCCTGAAGACCCTTCAAATTCTGTGACTCTGAGATACCAAATACAATGTTCTTTTCATTACCCAATGGCATTTCTCTCATTTAGAATAATTTCCTGGTTCCATCTAGAATCATAAAATACATGAGAACTTAAAAGACATCTATTCTCCAGTGGCCCTACAACATCCCCTACAAGTAGAAAATAAAACCAAAGAAAGAGAAGTAGCATTAAGTTATGTAAATATTATATTATACCCTATGAGTAGCTAAAAATCAAATTGTGTTGGGGATGGCTAGGTGACTCAGCAGATTGAGAGGCCTATAGATGGGAGGTCCTGAGTTTAAATCTGGCCTCAGATACTTCCTAGTGGTATGACCTTGGGAAATTCACTGAACCCCCATTGCCTAGCCCTTACCACTCTTCTGTCTTGGAACCACTATACAGTATTCATTCTAAGATGGAAGATAAGAGTTTAAAAAAAAAAGAATCAAAATATGTTGACTCTTCAATAGTGTCAGGGGTAAAAATCAGACCAAAGGGACTAAATCCTCCATCCCCAAGTCATGGGACCAGAGAATCTAAAAATCAAAGTCAGAAGGCACCCTTACCTGCCCCCCCACCCCATTTTACAAATGAAGAAGCTGAGGCCCAGGGAGTATTAAACTTATTCAAAGTCATACAAGTAATAAGAGGAGAGTAGCTAAGGGTAAGGTAGCTATGAGTACTCTAAATTGGTTTATACTATAAGGTCTACCCCACTTCATATATAACTTCACAAAGAAATCTCAGTTCACATGTTCCATTCTCCTATTAAATGATTTGGTCAAGATCATTGAAAAGAACCAGAGACAAGATTTGAACCCAAGTCCTCTCCCTCCCAAGCCAGTGTTCTTTTCATACTATACTCCCTCAAAAAGACTTGTACTTTGCTGCCCCATTGTCATGTGAGAGGAGTTCATGGACAATCAGGTTAGTCTGGCATGACCTGTTTTTGTTCATGATTCATGATGTCTCTTAATGGTCTCTGCTTTTACTTCTACATGTTCACAAAGCATCCCCTTCAATATCAAATATTTATAAGTGATGCTATGTACAGAAGACCATGCAAAGACTGGGAGAGAATAAAAATCTAGATAAAAAGGTCTATATAGACTATCTTATAATCTAGTCAAAGGATAAGACACACACACACACACACATATATATAGATATGTAGTGATATTTGTAATATGGAAATATTCATTACACATACATTAGACATATAAAACCAAGTGCTATAGAAGGTGAGAAAAGGAAGACTGGAATAATGGATTGGGTAAAGGAAGGCTTCATAACTAGGGTAGCATTTTATTTGTGTTCTATCACAAGGATAAGATTTAGCAGGTGGAAAGTTGCTGAAAATGTAGGGAGAACATCCAAGGTATAAGGAACAACTTGATCAAAGATCCAGAAGTGGAGAATCCCAGGACATCTTCAAGGAACAGAAAAATCAATCCAGATTGGTTAGAACCTTGAAGGGAATAAGTATTATCAGACTCAAAAATCAGGGTGCAACACTGTTGTAGCAAGAAACTAGAAACAAAACATATGACCCTCTTTTGGGAAATGGCTATACAACTTGTGGTACATGACTATAATGGAAAAATATTGTGCTATAAGACAGTTAATATGATGAAAACATCACAGAAGAATGGAAAGATTTATATGAACCAATGCAAAGTCAATTTGGCAGAACCAGGAAATAATAGATACAGCAACTATAGTAATGTAAATGGAGAGAATAACAATGAAAAAACCAAAACCAAATTCTGTGAACTTATAATGAGCAGACATAGCCCCAAAGAAGAGATATAAGAAGACACTTCTCCCCATTTCTTTGCTGATTTGGGGAAATATGGTTGTAGAAATACTACATAGGAATGTTGGGGAGAGGTTAATGTGTTGATTTATTTTTGCTGAACTTTTTTATTTCATCTACTCTCTCCCTAATCCTAACACCAGCTCTGAGGCAGATGAAGGCATAGAATATAGATTATTAGACCTGGAGTCAAGAAGACCAGGATCCAAATATGGCCTCAGACACTAGCTCTGTGGTTCTGGCAAATCACTTAACTCTGCTTCAGTTTATTCATCTGCAAAATGAGCTGGAGAAGGAAATGGCAAACCATTTATATATGACCCTGAGCAAATAATTTCATTTCTATATCTACCTCAGTTTCCTCAACCATAATAATCATAGAGAGATGGTACTAGCATTAAAGATGCTGTGGAAAGGCTTACTATAGATTTTATCTGGGAACTGAAAGAAGTAAAAGAAGCCAGGAATGAGAAAATTCCATACATGGGAGACAGCAAGAGAAAATGAACTCAGTTGGACAAGGCTTTGTTTTGCGCAAGAATCACAGTGTACGTTAGGGTGAGTAATGTATCAGACGACAAGAAGGAAGTTATAAAGGGCTTTAAAAGCCTCTAGAGTTTATTGTAAGGATAGCTAAGTGATTCATGAATAGAGTACCAGACCTGGAGTCAGGAAGACCTGAGTTCAAATCTAGTCTCAGACATTTACTAGTTATGTGACCCCAGGCAAGTCACTTAAGCCTGTTGTCTCAGTCCTTCATCTGTAAAATGAGCTGGAGAAAGAAATAGCAAATCATTCCAATATCTTAGTCAAAACTCTCAATGAGGTCGCACAGAGTTGAACATAAATAAAATGACTCAACAAAAAGAATTTATTGAGTAGTGGGGTAATATGTTTGGACTCACACTGTGGAAGGCAGCTGAGCAAAGCATTGAATGGAGTAGGGAGAGGCTTATGGCAGGGAGACCTAGGTAGGCTCTTAAAACACTCCAGATGTGAGGTAATGAGGGCCTGCACAGAAAAGTCTTATAAGAGAGATGTTTATTGCAAAGGTAAAAATCCAAACCTGGAGGCAGAGCAAATATGGCTTGGTCCACCTTAGCTTAACCAGGACCCTGTTGGTATCTCTTTTCATGCCTAGAATTGCACATGAAACAAGTGGCATGGTCAGAATTTGAACCCTTCTCCCAAGACTTGAAATCACTTGCACTTTGCTCTTTCTCCAGGACCTTGAGATTGAGATGAAATGGATTTGGACATTTTCAGAGATTAATAAGTACATTGCAAAGAGATAGCATGGAGCTCTCCAGGGTCTGAAAAAAAAAAGGCAGGGAAAGAATGTACACGGATTGCAATTCATATCCAACAGTGCAAAGGACTAGCAGCCACCAGGTGAAATGCAATATTTAGATAAGAGATTCCCCCTTCTCTCAGACATCTTAAAGTCTAATAGAGTGATGAGCTAAGTGTCCAGGTACAAGTATGGATGTGCTGGAGCCAGCTCTAACCTGCTTGAGAAGAAACTGTTCCATTTTCAAGGTGAGCATTTATACCTCAGAAATTGGTCATCACTATGAATCAGGACTCAATTTATTGCAGATTAAATCTAAAAGTATGTGCTCATACATTTTTTTCAGGCAAGCTAGGTTGTTAAACATTTACTAGCACAATGCTGGATTGCTTTATAAACCTTTGGTTGTGCTCAGCAGGATTGTGGTAGAAGGCTCAGGGAATGAAATCATCATCAGACTAGAAGATAATAACAGCAACAAGTAGCATTTATAGTGCTTTAAGGTTTATAAAGTGTTTCATATTGATTATTTTGTTTGATGTGGGCAGCTAGGTGGCACCATAGGTCATAGAGTGCTGGGCCTGGAGAAAGGAAGACTCACCTTCCTAAGTTCAAATCCAGTCTCAGATACTAGCTGTGGAGCTCTAGGCAAGTCACTTAACCCTGTTTTCCTCAGTTTCCTTATCTGTAAAATGAACTGGAGAGAAGGAAGTCACAAACCACTCCAGTATCTTTGCCAAGAAAACCCCAAATGGGGTCATGAAGGGTAGGACACAACTAGAAAATGACTCAGAAACAAAATTGTGTCTGAGCCTTATACCATTCCTGTTCAAGATCTCTTCAACCTTTTGCTTCTCTGAAATTTGGGGTCATGCTAAAGAATTGATATATGGAAACCATGCAGAAAAAGGATCAGTTTAAATTATGTAAAAGCAGGTACCACAAATGCTCACGGCAACACTGGAATCATTTCTGAGTGGTACGAATCTCAACCTTTCATTACATAGCTCTAAAACCATTACATGTCATTTTACAAAACATGTTAATTTTTTAATCTCTGAAAATGCCTGAACCTATTCATGTCAACCTCTACCTCAAGGCGCCATGGAAAGAATACTCAACTTTGAGTCATAAAATCTGCATTCAGATCCTGGCTATGCTATCTACTAATGGTGTGGCATTAGGTAAATCACTTTCCCTTTCTGGGCCTCAGCTTCCTCAGCAGTAAACTGAGGATGCTGGACTAGGTAACCTCTAAGATTCCTCCCAGCTCCATATATATGAGCCTATGAATTAAGGCACTCTGAAACTCCATATACCAAGATACTAAAATACTTCTGATGTAGCTTAGAAGGGGGGAGCTGAGAGATGGAGAGGTATCAGCTCAAGTCATGTCAGCTCAGCTGAAGCAGCTGTCAAGACAAAGATGCCTTGGGCTCATGCCTCCTCAACCCTTGCTCCTTTCCCTCCTGACAGTTTCTCACCCTCAGGCCAACATTCAAAACCCGGAAAAGACAGTCTGGGAATGTTTATGTTTTCACTACATGCCTCCTAGAAGCATCTGTTTTATCAAGTCATCAGGAAGGGAGAAGAGAAGGGCTCTAGAATCTCTCTCACTTTGAGTTTCTTAATACCTTTCTAAAGCCTGAGACAAAAGAACTCTACATCCTGGGGAGAGGATTCTGGACCAAAATGGATTAGTATAAAGGAGGCATAAAGATCTTTGATGGCTCTCATTTTGAGTAGGATGCAGAAGATGGAAAGAAATAAAAGGACTTAATATTAAGAGAGGAAATGGTTCTTAAATTGTAATTATCCCCAACAGTCTGAACTATATCTGCCAGTCTCCCTTTCACCAATGCACACACACACACACACACACACACACACACACACACACACACACACACACACACACACACACTGTATTTCACACACAAAATAAGAGCCAGGAGCTGAGTGTCTGGGAACTTTCTGATCCTAGGAACTAGATCCTTTCCGATCAAAGCCTTTGGCCACAATGTGACACCAAGCTAAACTAAACCCAATCACTTGCTAGGGATGATCTCCCTGCCTGGATCCTGAAGTGGAAAAGAGAGTACCGGCTTAATTAAAGTGGAAGAATTTAACAAAAAGAAATTAATTGTGATTAAAAAAAAATCATAGTTTCCTGGTACAGGGTACTAATATGGTCAATTCTTGCCCAACACAGGTAAAGAGTGTATCAGATGTTAGCTAGACTAAGGTTAAATATAGGTGGAATGAAGTAGCCATTTAAAATGAACATTTTAAACAAGTGTAAGATAGGCTTGAGTTTTCCCTCCCCCTATTGCCACTGTATAGCAATAACAGAAATGAGAGCTGGAAAGAAACCTTCCTACTTTCATTTCTGCCTATCAAGCTGATATTTTAACATAAAGAGAGATGACTGGTAACAGCCCCTCTTCTGTAATCTGCCTTATTTCCCCTCAAGCCCCCAATCCCACCCTTCTTTCCAGTCTTCACTCACCTGTATTTTATTGGATCCTTGGGGGGAAAGCAAAGCAGCTAGTGAGCGAAGGGTTAATATATCCAGCTGTGCTGAGTATCCCACCTCTTCTCCCCTAGTCTGCCCAGACCTTCTAAAGGCCAAGAATCCATTTCCAACATTACTGTGGGTCAAAAGGAAGCAAGAGATCTGGAGGGGGTCTGAAGTAGCTGGGGGAAATGGGAAGATCAGCCCTGTTCACAGCTTCATGCTTCCCATAAAAGGAACAACAGAAGAAAGCTGATGTGCCAGTTGCCAGAGTCCTGGCTGCTGGAGGGGGGGGAAATGAGGAGGAGGAAGAGAGGGGAGGAGGAGAAAGAGCAGGAGAAGAGAGGAGGAGGAAAGGAGAAGAGAGGAGGAGGGGGAGGAGGAGGATGAGGAGGAAGAGGAAGAGGAGAAGGGCAAGAAGGGGGGTTTCTCTTATGCTAGAAAGAAAGGAAAGAAGGAATAGGAAAGGGAGAGAGACCTAGCCGTCCAGCTCCAGTTCATCTTCAGCTTGAAGTGTTTCAAGGGGACACAGCATGAGAGACAGGAACCTGGCCAAGTATATTTCACCCTACCAACTTCCCTGACAAAATACAGTCTCCTTGTATCCCTTTAAATAATGCACTGACCTATCTGATATTTAGCCATTTTCAGGAATAATGGTATTTCTCTCACCAGCTCCTTTCTGCTTTGTGCTTCCTTTACAAAACCTTAGGGATGAAGGGGGAGGGGATGTGCCCGCCTGCCACCCCAAATCAGGTAAGGAGCAGTTCCTCTACAGGCAACTAGCAGAAGAGAAGTCAGAACTAGGGGGCGGGGATTTATAAAAGAGAAGAGAAAATAACCATTTCTTTTGGCCTTCCAATTCCCTTACCATCCCCCCATCTCATATCCCAAGTTATTTCTGTTTCCTGTCACCTTGCTATAGTTATTAACCAATTAAATTGGATTAAAACCAAATGCAGTTAAATTATTTATACCTTTTAAAAAGGATTAAAATCTAGTTCCAAATCTTCCCCTTGGGCTGTTTTCCTCATTCCTATCTCAATTAACTCTAAATTGTCTTCTCTACCTCTTCCTTGGACTGAGGTCTATATTATTAGAAAGAAAGGGGGATGGGGAGGAAAAGAAAGGACTTTTGACAAAAAATTCATCAGGATCACTTAGTTTCTGAAGAAGCAAGACTCAGCTGCACTAACTTTGATCCCCGGAAAGTTGAGGGATCCAGTGTCTTTTTTTAGAGGTCTTGTTTGTTTGTTTGTTTTTTAAACAGAAAACCAAGACCAAAAAAAAAAAACCATTTTGTTCTTTTGTTGGGAGATGTACTGGGGAAACCACATTCACCTTTTTTTTTTTAAGTGGGATCAAGAAAAGGAAAAGAAAGTACCTATTCTATGGGACTGGATAAGAAGAATCCAAACTGGGAATCCTTCTCACCCCATTGACTAGATCATGTGTCAGCCACATAATGGGAGTTGGACTCTGTAAGAGACACTGTCCTTAAGAATCCGGGCAGAGTTCCAAAGCAAAAAGGAAATCCTGGGCTGGATTATCCCAGAATTCATTTAATCTCTGCTCCCCTCAAGAAGCAAGGGGAGACTTCCTAGCTTTAAATAACCATTTTAAACTATTCTCTCTCAACCTTCTCCATCATGCAATGAGATGGTGTTTGTATATTTGTACAGCTTATCATGACTGCTTAATTATTCTCATTTTCAAAGCACACTGATTACATGAATCATCTAAGGACTAAAGTGACCAGACACCCTAACCTGGAAAGAATAATTATCTTTTTTCTTCTGATTTTTTGACCAGTGACTTAAAAATCATTTAAAACTAGAAATAATATGTCACTTTTTTTATTTGTAAATATCAAGAACAAGAATGCTGGATTGGGAGTTAAGAGATTTTGGGTTCAAATCTTGACTACCTATGTGACTTTAGGCAAGTCACTTAACCTATTTTTAAGGCTTTGGTTTCATAAAGGATAAAATGAGAGCACTGGATTTGATGACTTCCAAGGTCCCTTCAAGTTCTGAGTCTATAATCCTATGATTCATCTATATTCCTGTACTAGAAGGCAGTGACCAAGAAAGAGGGTAGAAAGCTTGTTTTTGTTGTTTAGTCATTCAGTCGTGTCTGACTCTTTGTGATCCCATGGACCATGACCCTTCTGTCCTCTACTAAAGTCTATCCAGACTTGTGTTCATTGCTTCTACAACACTTTCTATCCATCTTATTCTCTGCTTTTCTCTTCTCTTTTAGCCTTTAATTTCTCCTGACATCAAGGGCTTTCCCATTGAATCCTTTCTTCTCATTATGTGGCCAAAATACTTAAGCTTCAGACTCAGTATTTGACTTCCCAATGAATGATGTGAAATAATTTCTTTATGTATTGACCAATTTGATCTCTTTGCTGTTAAAGGGCAAAAAGTCTTCTCCAGCATCACTATTCAAAAGCATTGGTTCTGTGGCACTCAGCTTTCCTTATAGTCTCATTCTTAGTCATACACTGCTACTGTAAAAACCATAGCCTTGACAATATGGACTTTTGTTGACATGGTGACATCTCTACTTTTTTAGTATCCTGTCCAGATTTTGTCATAGCTTTCCCTCCAAGGAGCAAGCATCTTTTAATTTCATGGCTGCAGCTACCATATACAGTGATGTTGGAGTTCAAGAATATAAGATCTGACTCCATTTCCATTTCTTCTCCTTCTATTTACCAAGAAGTGATAGGAACCAGTTGCCATGATCTTGGGTTATTTTTTATGTCAAGTTGTACAGGTATAATGAGAATAGTTGACTTTTTAGCAACTCCAAGTATATTTCCTTTTATTTGGGGAGGGAAGGGAACAACAATAGTGACACTATTAGTGTACAAAGAAACTAGACTGGCACCCAATCTGTGCTCTGTAGACACCCATGGCTGGTACTTTGTTACTCTCTAGAGGAAAGAGTTCCCTTTCTAGGGGAGTTTCAACTACAGAATGGTGCTATAAGTTTAGAGGACAGAATGGGTCCTAGATGAGCATATCCAGAGCTAGGTCCTGGGATAATGATGGTACCTGTGATGCTCAGTTCTGTGACAAGGAAATCACTTTAAAAGACTGATATATATTAATTTAAGGTCGCCAAGGAATTCAGCTATGTAATTCCTAAATGAAAACTCAAGTCAGCCGTCAACCTTTTATAGAGTTTAATTACAGACAGGAGGAAGAAAGGAATTAGAGATAGAGAGAGAGAGGGAGAGAGAAAGGGGAGAGAAGGGAATAGGGCTTAAATACCCCTTCTGTTTAGGCTGGGCCAAAAGGCCCAAGCCCTTAGATAGCTGGGGCAAAGAAAAGAGATCAGTCCCTATTACTCACGTGACCAAAATGGAGAAACAGTCTCAGAGGCCCCCACCTTCAGCTTCCTTCAGAGCAAGCTTCTCAGAGCACCTCTCCAACCACTCAGCGCCAAAACTCTCCAACCACCCCCTCAGTCCTCAGACCCCCCTATCTTTAAGGAAACCATCCAAGTTCCCTCCCCTCAGTTCTCACATCTACCAATCACTGTCCATCAATTTCCCTGTGCCAATGGTGGCTCTAGCTTAACCCAGGACCGCCCAGAGGTCTGTGGCTTTGCACATGTCTGTTGGAGGTCATATTCTCAAATAATTAAATTTTGATCTATGCTGCAGCCCTTCCTAAATCCTGTTAGGACTGAGTGGGGTGGAAATTGTATTTTCCAAGACCTGATTCTGTTGTTCCAAGTATCTCTATTGTATCAATTCTAAAATCAATCATGACTCAAAGAAATTCCTGTTCTGTGCTTAAGCATAGGTCAAAGCCCTTTCCATTGTTCAGCAAAAGGTTTCTGTCCTAAAGTAATCTTAAGAAGGGAGGAGAAGGAACCTCCCATGCCAATGGGGTTCCCATTCCAATAGACTATCAGTAAGAAATTTTCCAAGTATGAAATTTCCCAATGGTGAAATTTCCAACATTTATAAGTCTAAGAAATTTTAAGGTTTACAGTTCATAACCAACCAGACAATCCAAAGTAGGGGACCTCAAGGTCAAGGGTAAGAAGAGTGGGGTGCTGTCCATTTGATGGATGCCCCTTTTAGTTCCTCTTGTAATTTTTCATGAAAAGTTAAAAACCAAAGTGGGGGAAACCATGAAGTCCACTGCTAATCAGTGAAAAATCAGACATATTCTATGCAATTCCAATCAGTTTCCAATACTGCCTTTAGGTGGAATTCAAAATGAAAGACAATGATCAGAGCAAGGAACTAGAAAAGACAGTCCCTGAGAGCTCAGGGGCTCAGTAGATGGCCTCAGGTACTTCCTACCTGTGTGACTTTGGACAGGTCACTTAACTCCAATTGCCTAACCTTTACTGCTTTTCTATCTTAGACCCAATACTTAGTATTTATTCTAAGAAAGAAAGCAAGGGTTTTTAAAAATACAATTAATTAGTCCAAATAAGTGTTGAGAACTAGGACTTGAAACCTATTTCCAGACTGGTGTGGTCACCTGAACCCTTACTTATTTGGTGAACCTTCATATCTAGATTTCACAATATGTTATATAGGTAACAGATTGTCAGATCTAGAGAGGAATTTAGAAATCATCTTGGCCTCTCCACTTCTTTTATCTTGATTGGAATTGTTCTCTTCTCTAAACTACCAGACCCTTGAAGACCAGATTCCAAACTCACTTGCTACTGCAAGACTTGGGGCTTGATATGGTGACCATTGATTTAATGCCTTTGATTCAATAGAAATGTTCTTAATCTGATAAAGTAACTAACAAAATACACTGGTCTAGTGGAGTGATTAACTCAATTGACCTCCTACCCTTTCAGTTATACAAAGTTATTGTTGTTATTGTTATTCATCCTTCATTGTCTTTTTTCTTTTCCCCTTTCATTTTCTAAGAGAACCAATGGCTTCATGATGTCTTGACCTGTGCGTGAGTTGGGTTTAAGTGAGGCAGAGTTACACAAAGTTGTCGGCTTCTCTTCCATCCAAGTCCAGTGGCAAGACAAAAGCCAAGACAACTGGTGATGGCTCAGGTTATAGTGGATAAGCTTGGCTTCCTCAATAACCAATATTCAATTTTAAGAAGGAAAGAGAGCAAACAATTGAAAGGACCAGGAAAAGCCTCATGTAGAAATAGAACCTGAGTCATGTTTTGGGGAATGCTAGAGTTTCCACTAGGCAAATATATTCTAGATGTGAGGGGCCACCTGTGTAAAGCCCCAGAGGAAGGAGACACAGTGTCATGTATGGCCAACAGTTCTTTGATCAGTTTCACTGATGTAGAGAATACATGTAGGGCAGTCATTCAAAATTAGATTGGAAAGGTAGGAGAGAGACACAATGTAGGGAGTTTTACATGCCAGTGTATTTTATCCTAGAGGCAATAGGAGGTTGAAGATTTTTTCAAAGGAGACTGTCACAGTCAGACCTGTACTTTAGAAATGTTTAGTGGCTCTATGGAGAAAGGATTGGAGAGAAGAGATACTGGAAGCAAGAAGATAAATTAGCAGGCTATTGCAATAGTCCAATGACTCTATTAATCACGATGCATTTATTAAGTACTTAGCATGTGCCAGGGTCCATTAGGTACTAGGGATACAAATACAATGTATGTCACATTCAAAACTGAGAAACAATAAATAAATATATATTAGTATTGTCTCACATAGAATAAATATTTATTCATATAAGTGAGGATGCTATGTATGATAATACTTATAAATTTATTCATCACATATGTGAGAATAAATATATTTATTTATATTCTCAATTATCAGAAGCATATAAAATTAATACATGTTTATTAACTTATTCTCATATGTGAAGACAATATAATAGATACATTTATTAATATTCTCATAAATTATAATCAATGTATTTACTAATATAGTCGATATGAGAATAACATACTATAATACATATATTTATTAATATATCTTCATATGATCTATATTATACTGTGTATTTATTAATGACTGTGCTCTCATGGCCCACCAAGAAAATCATCTCCAAACCATTGTGGACAGGTTCTCCACTGCAACAAAACTGTTTGGCCTGACTATCAGCCTCAGCAAAACAGAGGTGCTGTTCCAACCTGCACCAGGGAGGCCAACGAACCAGCCGTGCATTACAATCGACAGCACGCAGCTTTCTAACGTCAACACTTTCAAGTACCTGGGCAGCACCATCGCCAACAACAGGTCCCTAGACCACAAGATCAATGCCAGGATCCAAAAGGCCAGCCAGGCACTCGGGCGGCTGCGCTGCAAAGTCCTCCAACACAGAGGTGTAAGCACTGCGACGAAGCTCAAAGTGTATAACGCAGTGGTCCTCAGCTCGCTCCTGTACGGTTGCGAGACATGGACACTGTACCGGAAGCACATGAAGCAGCTGGAGCAATTCCACCAGCTCTCTCCGGTCAATCATGAGGATCCGATGGCAGGACCGTATCACCAATCAGGAAGTCCTCGACAGAGCCAACTCCACCAGCATCGAAGTCCTGGTCCTCAAAACCCAGCTACGATGGTCTGGACACGTCATCCGCATGGACCCACAGTGAATACCAAGACGGGTATTCTACGGTGAACTGTCCGCTGGACTCAGGAAACAAGGCCGACCAAAGAAAAGACTCAAGGATCAGCTAAAGTCCAACTTGAAGTGGGCTGGCATGACACCAAAGCAACTAGAACTCGCTGCCTCTGTCAGAAGCAGCTGGCGAGCCCACATTCACCAGCCGCCACCACCTTTGAAGATGAGCGACGTCGACGTCTTGCTGCTGCGTGTGAACGCCGACACCAGGCCACAACTGCACCTCCCGTAACAACTGGCATCCCATGCCCCATGTGTCACACTCTGCGCCTCAGCCTTTGGACTCCAAAGCCACATGAGGGTACACCGTAGATGAAACTGCACAAAGACAATAGTCATTCTCGGTCACCGAGAGACTACCACTATATATATATATATTTATTAATATATTCTAATATATGAAAATAAATACAATGTAGCTAAATTCAAGGGTTTGGGGGGCTGGAAGGCACTAGCATTTAGAGGAATCAAGAAAGGATTCTCAAAGCTCCAGCTTGAGTTGGTCGTAAAAGAAGAGCAGAATTCTATAAGGAGGATATATGTTCATCGTAGGCATCGGGGACAACTACTACAAAGACTGAGCTGGAAAATGAAGTGTTTTTGTAAGGAACAGAGAGAAGACAAGTTTGGATGGATCTCAAAGTGTGAGAAGGGAATGAATGTACAATGAGGCTGGAAAATTAGGTTGGGGTCAGATTGTAAAAGGTTTTGAAAGCTAAAAAGATAAGTTTATATTTTATCCTAGAGGCAAAAGAGAGCCACTGGAGTTTACCGAGTGGAGAAAAGGCTTGATTAGATCTTCTTTTCAGGAAAATCACTTTGGAAGCAGTGTAGAGGATAGATATCCTAGAAGGGGGAGATACCTGCTTCAGAGAGATCAGTTAGGAGGCTGTTGCAGTAATCTAGAGGAGAGATATTGAGGCCAGAACTAAAGTGGTAGCTGTGTGAGAGAAGAGTCTGATAAATCTAAAGAGGAGGTGGAAACAGTAAGTTTGGGCAACTAACTGGATATGTGAAGCAAGGGAGAATGAGAGTCAAGGATGGCATTGACCAAGTTTCAAACCTGAGAGACTAGAAAAATGGTGATGTTTTTGAGAGAAATAGGAAGGTTTGAAAGATTAGTGGTTTGGGAGGAAACAAAATGATTCGTGCTTTGGATTTGTTGGGTTTGAGACGTTTTTGAGATGGGTTTGAAACATCCAGTTTGAAATGTCCAAGAAACAGTTGGTGATGAGGTACTGAAGCTTTAGGGGAAACATTGGAACTAGATATATAGATCTGGGAGTAGTCTATGTAGAAATGATCATTAGACTCACAAGAGCTTATGAGGGGAGCAGAGGAGAAGGAATGGGAAGGGAGTATAACAGAGGAGAAGGGAAGGGAGGGAAGGAGAAGATAAGGAGCAATGGGACAAGAAAGGGGAGAAGAGAAGAGGAGTTCAAAAAAATATAATGGGAGCCAGACTTGGGGAAAGGCAATGTAAGAAGAGAGAAGGAGACAGATTCCGTGGAGATAAAATCAACAAGACTTAACAAATGATTGCATGTTAAAGCATGTAACTATAGACTTATGTGTGATAGTGGCCAGGTTAGACAAGGAGTGCCATGGCCTCCAGAACTACAACAAGATCTAATGAGTGTGAATACTGAATGCCATGATGTGGTTGTATTATTCAAATTTGCACTGCTTCTTTCTATTGAGCTAGAACCAACTGACCATATTTTACATAATTGTCATTTGGAATAGTATGGATTCAAACACATGTGACCACTTCACAAGATTCATTATATTCACACTAATCAGGACCTAGCAATTTTATTTCAACCCCCATGAATCTCATAGCTATAGGACTATTTTTCCACCCATATTTTTCCTTGGGTCTTTTCATCTCCTCCTCTCTAAATCTTTATTTCCCCTCAGCCTCCTTCTTCTTCCTCTTCTCTGAATGTTCTTTCCTTTCCTGAAAACCTAGAAGCTTTTGACTGTGCATGCTGCCTATAAAGTGTCAGAAGAGACTTCATAGAAACCACAGGTGGAATGCTGTTGCCTCTTTAGAGCAATCTTTTACTTGTCTACCTTAAACTCCCACAGCTTTTCCTGATCACTCCTAGCCTGTTGTATTTTAAGCCAGTCAGGTTTACTAATACTGCTTTCACTGTTAATCAAAAGCACCTCAAGAGGCCAGTCATTCTATGGATCCTGGAATTGATCCAGGGACACAAGCCATGTTTGGAATAGAAAGTCCCAACACCAGAATCAAGGAGAGAAAAGATGGAAAATGTGCATTTTCTACAGTTATTTCCCTGAAATAAGGCTCTTAAATCATCACCTCCCAGAATCTTCTGGCTGGAATAACCTCTTACTTTTGTCTTCTATGAGGTTGCTCAGTTGCTGGATAAATACCTCTTTGACTATATAAGTATTTCTAAAAAGAGTCCAAAGATAACTACATTCCTACAAATTCTCTTGGAACTTCCAAGGCTACTCTCCCCCCCAGGGTTCACTGCAACAATTCCCTTCTCCTTGTTCCCTGAGCATTAAAGGAAGAGAAGAATGAGTACATTCCAAGAAAAAGAGATGGTATTTGTTGTTGTTGTTGCATTGTTTTCAGTTGTGTCCATCTCTTTGTGACCCACCACACCCCATTTGGGGTTTTCTTGGCAGAGATACTAGAGTGGTTTGCCATTTCTTCCTCTGACTTATTTTATAGCTGAGGAAACTGAGGCCAACAGGGTTAAGTGACTTGCCCGGGATCACACAACTACTAAGTGCCCGATGCCTTATGTTTTCAGGTCTCCCTGACTTCAGATCCTGCATTTTATCCACTGTATCATGCAGCTGCTCTCAGTTAAAGCTGGGGACTACCAATAGTTTAGTTTGGCTGGCATTTAGACTATGTAAAAGGGATTGGTGTGAAATCCAGCCTGGAAAAGTTAGGTCATGTTGGCATGGGCTTTGGATTAAAAACAGTAGTTTTTATTTTATCCTAGAAGCAGTGGGGAATCATTGAAAGGTGTTTAAGTAAAAAAAAATGGCACGGTCATATTTGTTAAATAATAAAATGAGGTGATCCGTGCAAATACCAACCCATTAAGACCTATTCACTTTGTGCAATTCACCCTGTCCCACCAAAACTGAAAAGCAGGAAGGTGAAACTCTTACTTGCTGGCCACTGTTCCAAAGCACAAAACCACCCCAGAGTGGTGTATCTACCACAACCAGATGATTTGACAAAGAGAGGGTGGTACGTACACTGGAGGGAGGGAGAGTAGGTAAAAGAGTGAAATGGAAAATATTCCAAGTGGTAACCAAGTAGCTTAAGGTAGCTAGCTACAGTACAGTAGATAGAGTACCAGGTCTGAAGTCAGGAAGATCTGAATTCAAATCAGCCTCAAACATTAGTTCTATAATCCTAAGCAAGTCACTTAACTCTGCCTCAGTTTCCTCATCTGTAAAATGAGCTGGAGAAGGAAATGGCAAGTGACTCTAGTATCTCTGCCAAGAAAACCCCACATGGGATCACAAAGAGTTGAACACAACTTAACAACAACAACTGGACAGCTGTTGCTATGACGTACCCTGGAATAATTGGGTTATGACTGCTCTGGAGGCCAACACTGGTCTCATTAGGGGAAGTAGAGAGAATTTGCACAAGAAGACATGGAGCATAATGAGAGAGTGTCAGGGGGATAAGGGTAGGTCTGTTTATGTTCAAGACAAACCCCACAATTAGCTAGCAAGAGGGAATGTCAGATGCAGCCCATCTTCCCACCCCCTAATTGGTTGACTACCTGGGATCAAATACAACACTACTTCGGTGGACTTAGTCTAAAAAATCTCTGAATTAGTCTTGCAGGCCCTCTGACTCTTGTTCATCAATTTC
This sequence comes from Monodelphis domestica, assembly GCF_027887165.1. Classification (NCBI taxonomy): domain Eukaryota; kingdom Metazoa; phylum Chordata; class Mammalia; order Didelphimorphia; family Didelphidae; genus Monodelphis; species Monodelphis domestica. Next base: position 95,356,763 of record NC_077229.1, on the reverse strand, counting down.
TCCCCATGTTCCAAAACACCAAGACAAGAAGAGAGCATTATCTCCTTGTATATTCTCTTTCGGAGCGCTTTCCCCCTTGTTACTGTATGATGAAATATTGTCTAAGATATTTAGAAGAGTTCTGGCTCCTGGGTAAATGGCAAAAATTAAAAACGTACTTATGGTGTATATGGGAGTCAAGCCACACACAGCAGTGGGTTTCAATTCAGCCACTGTGCAACCTCTCCTTGCACACAAAAGGAAATTGCTGCCATCATAGACTAAAATGGAGGTCTTACTTACTTAAAATGGAAGTCTCACTTTACCTGCTGTTGGGCAATTGGAGTATAACCAAGGAAGCCTGAATGGTTCAGAAGTTATTATCACCACTGGATAGGTCCAACAAACAGGCCAGATAATTAATTGTGTATTCTTTTTTAGACCTTTACCTTCTTTCTTAGAATTGATACTATATATCAGTTCCAAGGCAAAAGAGCAGTATGGGCTAGGCAATGGGGGGATAAGTGACTTGCCCAGGGTCACACATCTGGGAAGTGTCTGAGACCAGATTTGAACCTAGGACCTCCTATCTCTAGGCCTGGTTCTCTATCCACTGGACCACCCAGCTGCCCCCTATAAAAATATTTTAGTCGCATTTTTGTCACAGCAAATAATAGGAAATGAATTGGGTTCCTATTAACTGGTGAATGGCTGAACAAACTGTGATATGTGAATAAAATAGACTATAACTGTGCCACAAGAATAATAAATATGACAAATTCAGATGAATTTGGGAAGAGTTATATGAGCTGATGCAGAATGAAGTGAGCAGAGCCAGAATAACAATTTACAAAATAACCGCAGAAAGATTCCCTTACTGCTGTGGACCCAGTCGCAGTCCCTCTCTACATAAAAAATAAGGCTCAGAGAATTTAAATGAATCATCCATGGTTACATGCCTAGTAGGCAGTCACAAAGCTAGTTAAGTGTCAGAGTGAAGACACAAATCTAGGTCACTGATTTCAAGTTCAATGTTCTTTCCACTGTATCACTCTGACAGTTTTTTCTTCAGTAAAATGGTGCCTTTAACTAATGCTTTTTAATAATGTATATGATAACTTGCAATAGACATGGCTAGAAAAGTTGAAAATGTTACTGAACTAATATTGAATTTTATCACCAAAAAGTGATAGTTGACTACAGAATAATGAATGTTGTAGGCCAGAACAACTCATAGATGCTATCCACCAAGACAAAAATATATTATGAACTATATTGATGAAGGAATTATATACAGTAAGGAAATCATGGCCCCAAATATTGAAGTAATACTGAATTACTATGCTCATAAAAAATGACTGAGTGGAGAATGGGCATTTGATTATGACCTGAACTCTTTTTAAAATTTATTTAAACAATGAAGTTAAGACATTTTTATAGCTATTAAAGTTGTTTTGCAAAGAGATATTGCAAATTGTTATGCATGCTATCCTTATGGACTTGTCATTCATAGTTAATATTTCCATATTTATAACTTTGCTTTTTATAGCAAAGTGGAAGTGTTTATAGATTTGGGATTCATTATTCCAAATTTAAAGTGTGCATTTCTGTCTCTCTCACCTGTGGCCCAGAGGAATCACCCTCCCACAAGGAAGTCTGTCTCTGGACTCACACAGGCTAAAATTTATCCTGGAGGAGGAAGGGAACAGATCCCAAATAGGGGAGATCAGGCTTTTCTCTCAATGACTCTGTCCCAGGCGTGCACCTAGGGCCAATTGTTAAACTTTCATTGTGAGCATTTGTCTCAGAAATTGGCAAAATACAAATCAGATTTGAGTCATTTTCTGTTTATTGTCTAGACTCAAAAAAGTGATGGAAAAGTGTTAATAATAAATTAAATTTAAAAGTATGTCTTACATACTTTTTTTTCAGTGAGCTGGTTGTTAAACATTTACCAACATGCCACTGTTCTACCTCTGCCCCAGGGTAGCACTCGCAAAATTTAAATAAGGCTTATTATGTTTAGTGTATTCCCAAAATGCCAGTATCCTGGTCCCTTCTAGACAAGGTGCTCAGTGCCTAATAGGAGTATTAAATATAGGACAGTTGTTCATTTCCTCCACCACAGAATACATTCAAAATGGCAAAGGATTGCAGAAGAGCAATCGCAAAGCCCAGAAACAAACAAATCTCAAACACCCATTATACACCCTACCCCCTCCCCAAAAAAGATAAAGACCCTTTGTAGGATGCCTGGACACATTCACCTTAGACCTTCCCACTAGAGGTGCTAGTCTCTCCCTGAACACTTCATACACTCTTGTTGGCAGTTAATGATGTATGGTAGTAATAATAGTAGGGAAATAGGGACTGGATTCATTGGTATTGTGCACGAAACACCAGATGAAGAGAATCCCTTTACCAATACAGGTCCTTCTCTGAAATTGATAGCCAGAGATTTTCTGTTCTGAGCACTCAGAGAGTAAGTGAATTGCCCAAGGTCACATCATCAGGATGTGTCTGAGGCAGAACTAAACTCAGGTCTTCCTAACTCTGGGGTCAAACAATACCAACAAATAACTTTCATTAGTATATAACACTTTATCCTTTCCAAAGCATTTTCAGATTATTTCATTTGATATCCACAACAATTGTTGAAAGTGGGCAGGGATTCTCATCCCTACTTTTAGATGAAGGAACTGAAGTTCCAAGAAATTAAGGGTCATGCCCAAGAGCAGCCAATTACTGATATAGCCCAGATTACATCCCAGCTTGCTGCCTAACAGTCTACCTTTTAGTGTAGCTAGCTAGACTTTCTAATAGCATCACTATTAACTGTCAAGGAAGCAATGTTATTTCATTGTAGTCTTCCCAGGCACAGAGTAGTAATAAGTGTGGGTTTGATTCCATGAGCTTGGCTCCTCTTTCCAGGCTCTGCCAAAAATCAAAATAGGTCTTAACCAGTGGGTTTTTCCTGGGATCTTTTATACTCAGAATCCTCTTCCTACTTCCTTCTCTGGACTAAGCACTTAACAATTAGTGAGTTGACAATACGCTGGCTACATAGACAAAGCTACCACCATTAGACCCTCAGTAGTAACTGACAACCTTGAATGTCATAGGCAACTTCACTGAGAAGAAGAATGGTGACCAGAGCATCTGCCTTATTCTCAACTCTTTTCTCCAAAGCAATCAACTCTTTTACTTATTCAACCGTTCCACATTAAAATTCTTTCTTGTCTTAGCTTAAAAGCGCTTTCCAAAGTTTGTTGTTATTCAGTCTTTTCAGTCATGTCTGATTCTTTGTGACTCCATTTGGGGTTTTCTTGGAAAAAGTACTGGAGTGATTTGCAATTTCCCCCTCCAGTTCATTTGGCAGATGAGGAAACTGAAGCAAACAGGGTTGAGTGACTTGCCCAGGTACACAGCTAGTACACTTGGAGGCTAGATTTGAACTCAGAAAGAGGGGTGTCTTCCTGACTCTAGTTCAGGCACTCTACCCACTGTGCCATCTAGGTGTGCACCTTTCCAAAGTTATCAGGGATCAATTAATTGATAAATCCGATGATCTTTCTCAGTACTTATCTGTTTTCTGCAGCCTTTGAAACTCTGACTCCCTGCTCTTCCTAGACACTCCTCTCTTCAGGTCCTCCTCCCATCTGTCTGGCTCAGACTCTTTTTATGGATTTTGAGTTCAGATTCAACCTCAGACACTAGCTTCATGGCCCTAGGCAAGTCACTCAACCCTGTTTGCTTCAATGTCTTCATCAGTAAAAATAAGCTAGAGAAGGAAAAGGCAAAACTCTCCAGTATCTTTGTCAAGAAAATCCCAGAGGGTCATGAAGAGTCAGACATGAATGAAAACAACTAAATAACAACAAATCCACCCATGTGTGTTCTTCTTTCCTTTAACCAATTCAGATAAGAGTGAGGTTGAAATGTCATGTGCCCACTCTCAGCCCTCCTCCTCCTTGGTTTTTTAGATATCTGTTTGTGAACTTTAACTACATAAGATAATTTCCCCTACCCTTCCTTTTACTTTGTCCTCTCCTAGTATATTTCTCTTCTCTTCTTTCCATTCTTCTCTTAAGATCATTAAGATATAACAGAACCATTTCTAAGTCTTGTCTAATTAGACTCTTTATAAAACCCCCAATGATGAAACTCCAAAGGGGACACATGTATCATCTCCCCATATTTGAATAAGAGCAGTTTATTCTTATTATTTATATTGTTCTGCATTGTCTACCTTTTTAGGTTTCTCTTCATTCTTGTGTTTGAACTCCAAAGTTTTTATGCAGCTCTGCTCTGCTCATCAAGAATGCTTGGAGCTCCTCTATTTCATTAAATATCTATTTCCCTTCCTATAGTATTATATTTAGTTTTCCTGGGAAAATTTTTCTTCAAAGTAAGCCCACATCCTTTGCCTTCTGCAATGTTTCATTCCAAAGTCTCCACTCCTTTTAAATGCTGTCTACTGAATCATGTGAAATCCTGATGATGACGTCCAAGTATCTGAATTCATCCTTTGTGGCTGCTTGCAATATTTTTTCTTTCCCCTGGAAACTTGGGGTTTTGACAATGTTCATGGAAGTTTACATTTTCAGGTTTCTTTCAGGAGGTAATGTGGATTCTTTGCATTTCCACTTTGCTCTCTGGTTATAAGAGTTCTGGTTAGTTTTCTTTCAGAATTTATTGGAAATGATGTCTCTTGGCTCTTTATTAGTCATAGAATTCAGATAGCATAATGATAGTTAATTTTTTTCCTTCATCAGTTGTTTTTGCTATGTTATGTCTTATATTTTCCCTTTTTTGGTCTTTTGTCTTTGTTTTAATATTTCTCCTTGTGTCGTAGAGTTATTAGACTCTATGGGATCCAGTCTCATTTTCAGGGAGTTTGATGCTTGAGCAAAGCTTTATATCTCTTGTGTCAAGCTGTTGATGGTCTTTCCCATTCTTTTTTTTCACAGGTTTCATTTCTTTCCCAACTTTTTTCTCTAACACTCTCATTTCTTTGACAAAAATATTTTTAACTCTATTCTTAATGCTTACTTCATTTCTTTTTAGCTATCCTGGTGGAGTTTGTGCCCAGAGTTTGAGTTTGCCTCTGAGATTTGCTTGTAGATATTTTGGAGTAATTCCCATCTTTTGGGTTGATGTCTTTGGGGGGGGGGTGTTATGTCTTGAGCTTCCTTGCTACCATAATAGTTCTTTATGAGGGAGTTCTTTTGTTGTTGTTGTTTTTCCTTCTTCAGGCTTGATGTTAAGGCTAGGCGCTGCCACTTTTCTAAAGGGAAAACCTGTACTGATCCTGTTGCTGCTTTCTTAAGCAATTGTGTGTTGCATTATTCCAGGATCTCAAGGATATGCTAGGGAACCTGCAAGATTTCAGTGCTGCCAAAATGGGAGTCTGATCCAGGGCAAAATTTGATTGCTGCCCACATGGTCTTAGCTCTGCAAATTTAGGACCGGGTTTCAATCTCAATTTTGAAAAGCTACTAGATTTGGTCCTATCAGCCAGCTAGAAAACTCTGCTGGTTCAGTGACAGAATCGCAGACTTCCCTTTGGTCTGAGTTCTCTGAAGCCCAAGCTAGATGCTAAAAACAAGATCTCTGCTGCCTCCCCCTCTCCATTCGTGGGGTCTAACCCATAAAACCAATGCTTACTTTTGAACCCCCTTCTTTCTCATCACAGTGCCTAGGGCTTCTCTATTCAGGAATACCTTCATTAGGTATAGATCCCCTTCTCAGTATGTCCTGGACAGATGGCCCAGAACTATGTAATGGATGACAAAACTAACAGTTATCACTTATTACAGTTCCCTGGAAAGGGAGTATTCTGATATGGGTCTGGAACCTCCTTTGCTTGGATGTATAGTTTCTCTCTAAGCACTGGAGTACTCAACTAGCAGTGTGCTCCTGGACAGTCCTGTTCCCTGTGTCCACAGACTTCTCTGTCTGTCTTCCTATGCTGACCTGGGCTGGGCAAATTACTCGCTATGACCTCTTGTGGATTTCTCCATAAGGATTTGGTCTGGTGTATTTTCTACATCTGTTTAAAGTTTTATGGAGGAGAGATCAATTGTACTGCTTCCTACTGCTCTGTCATCTTAGCTCTGCCTCTTTCTAAATCCATTATTTCTTTCCCTTCTCCTCCCCACACCCCCATAACCCTTTCTTCTTGCTTACTTCCCAATTTCTGTGGAGAACACTTCTATCTTACCTGTCATTCAAGTTCATAAGATTGGAGTCACCTTCTCCCTCCCTTTGCAATCAGTTACCAAATCTTGTCAATTCAACCTCCATGATATATCCATCCTCTTCTCTCCATTCATACAACCACCACTCCTGATCAGGTCCTTATTGCCTCTCAGCTGATTTATGGCAATAGCCTCCTATTTGGTCTCCCCGCTTCCAGTCTCTCCTCTCTCCAATCCATCCTCCACACAGCTGCCAAAATGATATTCCTATAACATAGGACTGACTTTGTCATTCTCTTACTCATGAAGTTACAGTGCCTCCCTCTTATTTCTAAATTAAAAACTAAAGCCTGTGATTGGATTTTTAAAGCTCTTCATGATCTGGCTACAGCCTACTCTTTCTTTCTTTCTTCCTTTCTTCCTTCCTTCCTTCCTTCCTTTCTTCCTTCCTTCCTTCCTTTCTTTCTTCCTTTTTTAACTCATATTTTCTGTCTTAGTAACATCTCTAAGACAGAAGAGCAAGGCCTAGGCAAATGGGGTTAAGTGACTTGCCCAGGGTCACACAGCTAGAAAGTGTCCCCCCCCCCCCAGCTGCCCCTACAGCCTACCTTTTCCAGGTTTTTTGCACATGAGTTCCCTTTGTGATTCTATCTTGTCTCCATGCTTTCACACAGACTGGTCCTTATGCTTAGAATGGGTTCTCTTCTCCTCTCTGCCTTATAGGATGCTTAGCTTTCTTCAAAGCTCAGCTCAAATGCCATTTCTTGTAGGAAGTCTGTCCTGTTCCCTCTAGTTGCTAGTGCCCTCCCCCCAACTCCCAGAAGAAAGGCAGCATTTGTGTATCAATGGAGAGGTTCTCTACACCTCTACACATACAGGCTGTGTCACTTAGGCAAGACACAGGGCAAGTCACTTCATATCTCAGTGCCTCTGGCAGCTCTCTAAGTTGACACCGTTGATCTATACTGATAAAGGGAATTCCCTGGACCAGTAAAAATCACAAATGACTTATATAGTAACCCCTACTCCACCTTCCCCAATTTCTACTTACAGTGGTTGGCCATATCTCTAGGGGGCAGTTGACTTCTTCTTTTGGGATTCTACCATCAGGTACCCTAGAGGGACAAATATTACTGATCACTAGCCCCAATCCAATGTGTGCTATCAATATCAATCAGCCAAGTGGCATCAACTTCCTTTTACAAGAGTATTTACTGAGAAGGTATAGCAAGCACAGAAGTCACAACATCCCCCCAAAATGAAGACATATTCTCCCCTTGGAATTTTATGGCAACTAAATTATAAATTCTGAAAATTTAGGAAGGGGAATAGTAAAACAGTGGAAACCACATGCAAGGATAAAATTTCATTTTAATCCATAAATACATTATTCTCAAGGTTTTATAAATATTTGACAAATTAAATTGATGGTTCAAGGGGAAAAGATGTAACCTACAGTTCAAAGCCATTTGCCTAAGACTCTCCTCTTTGAGGTTGATATTCAATGATCTATACCTAAATAAGGAGCAAAGTTAGCAAGAACTTAAGAAAAGAGAGGTCCTGGTCCTTTCTAGCTTCAAGAAAGAAGACACGTAGTTCCAGACTTTCTTCGGGTCCTTGAAAAGAGAGTAGTTAAAAACAGGTAGAGAGGCAAACAAGTAGCACAAGGAATAGAATGCTAGGCCTGGAGTTGAGAGGTTCTGGCCTCAGATCAGGTTTTAGACACTTCCTAGCAGTGTGGTCCTGGGCAAATCACTTAGCCCTAATTTTCTAGACCTTGCCACTATTCTGTTTTCAGATCCATACTTTGCATCAATTCTAAGATAGAACATAAGGGTTTAAAAAAAAAAAAAGGCCTGCAGAGAAGTTGGCAAGCTGGCCATGTCCCTGTCCCCAGTTTACTACAGGGGACTTAGGAGAATTTCTCCTTGGATGAAATCTGGAATTTTTTCTCTGGGTTAAGCTATCTCACTTCCAAAGGAGAGCTCATCTGCACAGTATGCTATTTGGTATATATCTTGATCTGTATAACTTCTCTAATTTCTATTTGCTATAAGTACTCCCAAAATGAGAATGTGATGGATGGCTGGATAAATGGTCTTATTTTCTATTTTTTGTAAATATTCATTGTGGAACTGGCATTTGGTGGAAAAGTAGTCAAGCCTTGGATGTGTAGCCTGAGGCACTCCTTCTCCCATTAAAGGACAGTAATGTAGTTCAACTTGAATCTAAAAAATTATTTCTCCTAGATGAGAGATTCCATTCTATTCCTCTCTCTGAGAAGAGCAGAGTGACCAACTTTTGGTCTAAACTTCCTGCCTTCCCTCTTTGCAGAATCAAAGTCTCCCTAGGAGAAGGGAGAAAACAAGAGACATGGCTCTTGGTTTTCATGGCTCCCAATGGTCCACATCTACCCAGGTGGACCCACATCAACTACATGGGCAACACAGCAGACACCATACACCCTTTCATAATGCAATGACCAGTGATAAATTATGTGGCTCAGTGGATAGAGAGGCAAACCTGGAGAAAAGAGGTCCTAGATTCAAGTCTGGTCTCAGACACTTCCTACTTGGGTGAACCTGGGCAAGTAACTTAACCAAATTGTCTAGCTCTAACCATTCATCTTGGAACTAATACTTAGTATTAATGCAAAGACAGAAGGTAAGGGTTTAAAAATAAGTAAATAAATAAAGTAATGTTGAAATATAAATACATAAATATGTAAATATAGAGTAAAAAGATTAAAAAATTTTTTAAACCAAAAAAAAATTTTTGTTAAATTTCTCTTATTTATAACAACATGTTTAAGCCTATATCTGTCCTTTAATGCATCTGGTCTTTTTAAGTAGAACCACAAGTTTTATTTCTTTTGTTACTTAAAAAAGTCTTTTGAATGACCAAGTACCTCCATTGTTTAAATGGGGAATAACCTTAACCATAACCTTAAGATAATGTTCCAAGGTAGAGTCTGAGAAATTTTAAGATTCACAAATGCTAAGGAACATTGATAACAAAGATATGGGAAAAGTCATGAAATATGAAATAAAACACTTTTTCAATTTTCAAATGTTTAAAAGCACTACCTCAAGCCTATCAGAGATGACAAAGGCTGGTGGGGATAAGAGGAAATGAGTGTGTTAATGAATTGTTGGTGGAGCAGTGAACTGGTCCAGCCATTCTGGAGAACAATCTGGAACTGTGCCAAACGGGCATAGGTCTGCATCCCAAAGAGATCACAGGCAAGGAAAAGGGACTATGCAAACAAAAATTATTTATAGCAGGACTTTTTTGTGGTGACAGAGAATTGGAAATTGAGAGAGTGCCCTGAATCAGTTGAGGGACAGTTGAACAAGCTGTGGCATCTGATTGCGATGGAATACTATTGTGCTATGAGAAATGATGAGGGGAATGGTCTCAGAAAAACACAGCAAGACCTATATGGACTGATGCAGATTGATGTGAGAAGAACAGGGAGATGAGTATGCACGATAACAATGTCATAATGATCAACTATGAAAGGCTTGGCTTCTCTGATCAATACAATTCTCCAAGACAGTTCCAATGGATTAATGATGAACAAATGCGACCCACCTCCAGAGAGAACTGATGAACTCTGAATACAAACTAAAACATAATTTTTCTCACTTTCTTTTTTTATTTTTATTTTTTGCAATATGGCTAATATGGAAACATATTTTATATGATTTCACATATATAATTGATATATTGTTTACCTTCTCAGTGGATGAGAGAGGGGTGAGAAGCAGAGATAGAATCTAGAATTCAAAATTGAAAAAGAAAAAATTATAAAAACATATATATAATTTTTTAAAGAATTTAACCAAATGGGGGGGGGGGGCGGCACAGCTGGACAACTCCAGAAGTTCTTTCATAAAAGGTGAAATATTAAAGATACTATATGATCACTAATTAAAGTTCATGCAGAGGCAGCTAATTGGATCAATGGAAAAATAGAGAGTCAGGTCTGGAGATAAGAGATTAAATCTGGCCTCAAATACTTCTAAGCTGTGTGACCCTGGGCAAGTCATTTAACCCCAGTTGTGTATTCCTTACCACTCTTCTGCCTTGGAACCTACACTAAATATTCTAAGGCAGAAAGTAAGGATTAAAAAAAAAGTTAAAGTGTCATTTAATTAAAAATGAAATCTGTTTTAATTAAATGACACCTTAACTTTTTTATACTTTTGCTTTAGTTTATTTTTTTTAATTTTTAAAGTTCTATTTTTTATATTATATATAATTAAATTTTTTAATTTTTTAAAAATGTGTTTCATTTTTTTTAAAACAAACGATTTTGTTGCTGGCAGACACACATGTGACACAAAAATATCTAAAACAGAGGCTGATTGCCCTCATGACTTCACCTAGCCTTTTTTTCTTGCCTCTAGGTTTCTCTGAAAGCTAAGCCAAAGCATTATGGAAAAGCCTTATTGTCCAGGCCCACATAGTTCCTTGGTGGTTCCAGTAGGTAGACTTCCTGAAATGGTTGGAGAGTACATGGATTTCCAAAGAATGAATGTAGGTCAAGTTACAAGGAAATTCAGTCCGTGTTGCCTGCATAGAGGAGACATAGACCAATAATCTGGAATTTGGAAGGAACTAAAAATAATTTTCCAGCCCCCCCCCCCCCCCAGTTCAATGTGTTTGCAGGAACCAACTAGAAAATTTGGTGGTAGAAGACCAAATCAAAGGGCAGATAGTCTGTGAACCCCCTGGGGGCTAAAAGAGAGTTAACCCTATTTAGTAACCAGACAATGCCCCCCAGCAGATGGTGGCAGAGAGCAGCATATGGCATCAACAAAATCTCTTTTAAGGACCAGCTCTTTTGCTTTAGTTTATTTTTTAATTTTTAAAATTTTTAAAGTTTTGTTTTTTTATTTGTTTTTATTATTTAATTATTATTATATTATATTAATAATGTTTGTTAAATATTAGCAGATGGCAACAAAAAAATTACAGCTCAGCAAAAACTGCAGGTGGAGACTAGCAGATATGACACAACACCCAGAAGGGAACAGAAGCGTTCAGCAGGATGCAGCACACTGGCTTCCTGAGAGGCTATGGCCACCTCCACAGCATCAGAGATGGGCATTGCTGTGCCTCAGCCATACGTGTTCCTATACTGTGCCCCTCCACATATGTCATCTGGCCACACGTGTTTTTGTATGTGAGCATTTCCCCCTGGATGGCATGAGGACTATCACAGGAGCTCTGGGATGCTGTACTCCCCATGGGTAAGGGGAAAGCCTCGTTTTATCATTTCATTTTCTTTGGTGCTTAACTGTCTTTTGCTTTGAGTTAGGATTTTTTCTAGTAGGCTACATCAAACCAAATGGATCAGTCCAGGCAAAACGAGTCAACAAGCATTTATTTATGAAGTACCTACTATGTGGCAACACTATACTACTACTGGGCTACACACTAGGAATATGAAGAAAAACAAAAAATAGCATTTGCTCTCAAGAAGCTCAAAGACCCTTTATAGGGGAGAGTTTATAAACTGTGGTCTTGAATGGCTGCTAATCTAGTGCTTCAAATCTGGAGCTTTCTAGGTGTCTGTATGTAGATGCAGCAAAGCCTGTAAACTAACACAAAAGCGGTCCTGTGACTCCTGATTTAATCCATACTATACAGTTCAGGCAGATGGTCAGAATTATCATCACTAGTCAAAGACCGGACACTGGAACTGAGAGCTTCCTACAGCAGTAACAGAAAAAGTCACTGACAGAGCTCCATCTTCTTTACTCCCGCTCCTTCGATCAGTACACAAAACTGGCCTGATGTGGGGCATTTTGACCAGACTACGTATGTGTCCTTGCTGGTGGTGGTGGTCCCTTGCATTCAAAGATCAGTGATATCACGAGATGTTGTCTTGGCTCCTGGGTGAAGTGGATTTAAGTGAGGCAAGAGCTGCCTAGGCATCAGCCTCACTCTCTCTTCCAGAGTCATCAAAGTCCAGTGGCAAGACAAAAATCAAGATGATTGACTGGTCCAAGGGGCAGGGGATGATCTAGACATCTTTGATGTTTGATGGAGCTCTAAGCACTCCACAGCACTGGCTTCTGCCACCTTCATGGCCATTGGAACAAGTTGTTCTCATTTGTCCATTCCTCTGGGGTAAGTCTTCATACGCATGGGGTAGATGTCCCCCAAACTCACCAATGGCTTTGAAGCCTGCCAGTTACCCTCAACCTGGTTTAGCCTGCCTGCCAAGAAAGTTTTACTGGGGTATGGCTGCTGGGCATGCTACAGCTTCTTGGAGCTACCACTGAGAGTTGGGTGAAAAGTAGATGAGTAGCTGTGAAATAGCCTCGGCAAGTCCTCACCCCAGAGGTGCTTGTCCTCCTTGAACACCCATATACCCCTTATGTAATGTAACCCTTCTTCAAAAGTTACATTTCTTTCAAATATCCCTCTACTCCTTCCTGCCACCACTATGTCAACCTTTAAATAATGCTCCTCACTGAAAGGACATCTCTTTGGCTCCTAAGAGCAGAGAAACAAACAGAGAAAACCTGTTTGCCAAAAAACAGATCAACTGTGAGATTTCAGCAATACAGTGAAAATCATCTTGGGGGCAGCGAGGTGGTTCAATGGATAGAAAGCCAGGCCTGGATATGGGAGGTCTTGGGTTCAAATTGGATCTCAGATACTTTCTAGCTGTATGACCTCAGATAAATCACTTAACCCCAATCCCAATAGGAAGGAAGGGAGGGAGGAAGGGAGGAAGGAAGGAAGGAAGGAAGGAAGGAAGGAAGGAAGGAAGGAAGGAAGGAAGGAAGGAAGGAAGGAAGGAAGGAAGGAAGGAAGGAAGGAAGGAAGGAAGGAAGGAAGGAAGGGAGGGAGGGAGGGAGGGAGGGAGGGAGGGAGGAAGGAAGGAAGGAAGGAAGGAAGGAAGGAAGGAAGGAAGGAAGGAAGGAAGGAAGGAAGGAAGGAAGGAAGGAAGGAAGGAAGGAAGGGAGGGAGGGAGGGAGGGAGGGAGGGAGGGAGGGAGGGAGGGAGGGAGGAATCTTAATATTGGACTAGACCTGGCCTGGAAGCCAGAGATAATGTCAACTCCATGACCCATGGTGCTTATGAAAGACCCCATTCTAAACTACTGGTCTCAATTTATTAAATCAAGCAGCCATGGTTAAACCCACTTTGCACTTCTCCACAAAACTCCCATTTCTATGGTCTTATTCAACAATTCAATTCAGCAAACATTTATGAAGCAAGCACTGTAGTATGCTCTGGGCGCTGTGCCAGGCACCAGTGAGCCAGAGACAAAGCATGCATAAAATAACACATTCTCTACAAGGCACGGGGTGATATAACATAGGTCTAAATGCCAACCAAGCAGGGTACTTCACAGTCCTGGAGAAAGAGGAAGCCCTCGCTCTGAAGATAGGGTTGAGGCAAGACTTTTTGGATATGCTGAACATCTATAAACCTCCAGAGTGAATCTAACTTGTTTGTCCTTTCAGATCAAAGCTTCTCTAGAGAAAATGAAGATAATCCTCTCTCTGGTGGCTGTACACACATTAACACTGAGAAACTAACACTCTAACCTAGGGCTAAAACATTTCATAAACAATTTAGCCATCACATCTAGCAGGTGAAACATGAAATTGGGAATCCATGGATATTAAACTGCCATATTTCACCAGAAAAATATTCACTCTGGATCTCCTATATGGATTCATAGGGCAACAAAATTTATAATCTTCAGCTTTCCCTGATGAAAATACAGTAACAACTAAAGTATTGCTAAGAAAGGGCAATCTTAACCCTCTCCTGACTTAAAAAAAAAAATCAAAGGGCAGCTAGGTGGCTTAGTCTTAGTGGATGGAGAGCCAGGCTTGGAGACAGGAGGTCCTCGGTTCAAATGTGACCTCAGACACTTCCTAACTAAGGAGTCCTGAGCAAGTAACTTAACCCTAACTGCCTAGTCCTTCCCACTCCTCTGACTTGGAACTAGTACAGAGTATTGATTCTAGGGAAAAAAGTAAAGGTTTTTAAAGGAGAAGAAAAGATGGGACTCTGAATACAAATCAAAGTTGTTGGGGATTTTTTTACTTTTTTGTGTGTTTTTTTACTTTTGGTCTGTGTTTTCTTTCACATCATGACTAATATGGAAATATGTTTTGCATGACTGCACATGCATTACTCATATCAAATTGCTTTCCATCTCAGGAGGTGGAAGGGGAGGGAAAAAGAGAACTTAGAACTCAAAATCTTTTTAAATGAATATTAAAAATTATTTTATATGTAATTGGAATAAAGAAAAGAAATAACCTCCCTCTTGTAACTATATTGTTTTTGCTCCATTTGCTTCCTAAAGAAAAACAATATGAATATGACCAAAGTAGAAAAATATGTAAAACTGCATACTTATTTGCAGATTTTAATATTAGAGCAAAACTAAACTCAGTGACTTTGGTAGAGAGACAATGCAAGCATAATGGTGAGCCATCCCAGACAAGAGCCCCATTGTTTCTTTACAGCTGTTGTGCACAGTTATACCTTGCCATCAAATGGCTAATTTCTAACTCTGAAGAGAGACATAATCTTGCTTGTCAGAGAGTTTCTGGCTTGCAAATGAATTTGGCTTTTATTTTTAAAGCTAGAAACTAGAGGCATCTGGGTGACTCGGTGGATTAAGAGCCAGATTTAGGGATGGGAGGTCCTAAATTCAAATCTAGCCTCAGATACTTCCTAGCTGTATGACCCTGAGCAAGTCACTTAATCCCCACTGCCTCACCCATTCTGCTCTTCTGCCTTGGAACCAGTACACAGGATTTATTCTAAGATGGAAAGTAAGGTTTTTTTTTAAATAAAATAAAAGTCAGAAACTAAATTCCTGGATAGATAGATAGATAGATAGATAGATAGATAGATAGATAGATAGATAGATAGAAAGAAAATGGATAGATGGATGGATGGATGGATGGATGGATGGATGGATGGATGGATGGAGAGACAGAGAGAGGTTTTTTCTGATGCCTTGAATGAGGGAAGCTTTACTCTTCTATCTTTACTGCCTTTTGTCTATGTTTCTCCTGCCCTTAGAATATAAATTCAGACTAATCTAAATCTAATCTAATCTAAAACTCTAAGGGGAAGTCTGCTATTTTCCATTTGTATGCTACTTAGTAAATCACTTCCTTTTCTGGGCCTCTGTTTCCTTGCCTGCAAAACAAAAGGTCTTGACTTGATAATTATCATGGCCTCTTCTAGCTCAAAATCATATGACAAAATAAGAGCTTTCATTGATATAGTCCTTTATGTAAATTATCTCACTTGATCTTCACAACATGAAGACAAGGCAAGGCTCATTTTGTGCCATTTCATATCCAGGTCTTGTGATGCCAAAACCAATAGTCTTTCCACTATGCCATCAGAAGAGGTCCCTGAAGACCCTAATCAGTATTTAACTTTTTTACTTCAATTGACAACAAAGGAGATAAGTAGAATCTCTATATACTCTAGCTGGTTTCTATGTTATAAAGATATCTTCCTTTAATAGCAGACCATGAGACATCAGAGAGATGAGAATTATTTTAGAACATTATCATCCCGGGGCAAATAGCATTATGCCAAATGTAGACAGAAAAGAGGATTTCCAGTTATTTTTCCTTCCTGCCTATGGGATTCATAATTATCATTATGAAAGCTTTCCATAGTCTGGCCCTAAATTTGTTCTTTTGTGGGAAAAGTACCAGGGCTAGAGCATCTAATCATTCAAATCTTTAATATTCTTAATCACAACAATGAAATCTCACATGCAAAAAAAAAAATCATAAAAAACCATGTTCAAAGAGAAAAATGCATTTTAGTCCATTGTTCTAGACATGAGGTTCTTAACCTTTTTATATCATGGACCCCCTTTGGCAGTCAGGCTAGGAAAGTTATCAATATCAATATATCAATCAAATATATATTTTTATGTTTCAAATAACTAATAATAAGAAAAATGCACATAAAAGAATTTCTTGGGTTTTACTTTATTCCCTTCCAACTTGAAAAAATAGTAAAAAAGGAAACATAAATGTTGGAGAAGATGGAGAAACCTGATAAATTAATGCAATTATTGGTAGAATTGTGAGTTCGTCCAACTAGTCTGGAAATAAATTTAAAGCTATGCTCAGAAAGTCATCAAATTAGAGGACAGCTAGGTAGCTCAGTGGATTGAGAGCCATGCCTAGAAGGTCTTGGGTTCAAATTTGACCTCAGATACTTCTTAGCTGTGTGACCCCGGGCCAGTCACTTAACCCCTATTGCCTAGCCTTTATCATTCTTCTGCCTTAAAACTAGTATAGAGTATTGGTTCTAAGACAGAAGGTAAAAGCTTAAAAAAATTTTTAAGTCCCAGAACTGTACATATCTTTGGACCTAGTGATACAGCTACTAGACATAGTCCTCAAAGAGAAAAAGGATCCATATATACCAAAAAAGTGACAAAAAAAAGGAACAAGAGCCATATACACAAAAAGATATTTATTTATTTAAGCTCTTTTTATAGTAGCAAAGAGATGGAAATTAAGGGATGCCTATCAGATGGAAGAACAAATTATGGTGCATGAATTCAATGGGATATTACTGTCTTGTAAGAAATAAGTGGAGATTATTTCAGGGAAAACTGAGAAGACTTATAAGAACTGATGTAGAATGAAATCAGCAGAACCAGGAGAACAATTTATAAAATAACAATATCATAAACAACTTTAAAAGACTCAAGAATTCTTATGAACACAACCACCAATCAGGATTCTACAGGACTGATAATGAACTACACTGACCTCTTCTTGATAGAGAAGTATTGGATCCAAGAGGCCAAAAGAGATAGATAGATAGATAGATAGATAGATAGATAGATAGATAGATAGATAGATAGATAGATAGATATGGATATGACAAACCCAAAAATTTGTTTTGTTCTATTCTACATATTTGTTATAAAAGCCTTGCTTTCCTTTTTTCTCAGTTGGGAGAGATAGAAAGCAGACAAAATAAATTTGTTAATTAGAAAAAATTTAAGGTATATAATTAGAAGACACCAATGTTGTGTAGCATTTAATATGACCCTAATATAATTAGCGCCATTCTGTGACTTGGCAGAATAGGATTTTGTTAGTTTCTATCAAATCTGATATTTTATACTGATACTAGAAGGGCACTGAAGCCCTTTGGCTTGTGCTTCCAACACTGAGCATCCTGCGTTGTAGCAACAAGTGTGGAGCCATCTGGAGGACATAGACCTAAGGACCTAGACCATGTAATACCCTAACAGTGCCCCACTCCTTAAGACAAAGTCCTATTGTCTTAGAGAACCAACTACACTACTAACTGTTCACTAGACATTTCTCGACTCCTCTGGATGGGATAAGATTGGACCTAATGGCATCAAAACAACCTTGCTAATGGACAGCAGCACTGTCTCTGAAGGATTGTGACAAAAGGAAGGCTGAGACTGGGGAAGAACTGATTAGATTAAAATGTATAGACAAATTGAATTTTTAAAAAAGGCTTCAACCTGGCCCCAAACTATCTTTTCAACTTCCCAGGACTTCACCCTTCAACAAACTGTAATCCAATCAAGTGTAACTTTTTGTTCCTCACTTAACACATTCCATCTCCCATCTCTATACCAATGCACGGGCTGCCCTCCCTATCTGGAATGTATTCTATTTTTGCTTTGGCCTCCTAAGAGTCCTTCTCTTCCTTTCAAATGAAACTCAGTTACCATTACCCCTTACTGTCTTCTACATGAAACCTTTCCTGATGCTCCAACTACCTGTGCCCTCCAAATAGCTAACCAGCTCTCCAGGGGAAAATGTACACATGACACACTTTTAAGTTTAATTTTCATTATTCACATTTTATACCACTTTATTAAATTTGGACTACAAATAAAATAATAATTCAATTTGCAATTTATAGCACTGGCTGATTTCTGAGGTATAAATAACTTAACATTTTAAAGTCCAGTCTCAGTTTGTTGGACTGGCACCAGCATGACCCTGTTACTCTCCCAAATTAGCTTGCATAATATATTTGTATTTATTCACTTTTCATTTTTGCTGCATATTCTTGCATATGTACTTCTTGTCTCCTTCATTAGGAATTATGTCTTTTTTAAATATATATCCCCAATGCATGATAGATGCTTAATGTTTTTATTGTTTAGTCATTTCAGTCATGTGCAATTCTTAGTGACCCCTTTTAGAATTTTCTTGGCAAGGATACTGGAGTGGTTTGCCATTTCCTTCTCCAGCTCATTTTATGGGTGAGGAACCAAGGCAAACAGGGCTAATTAATTTGCTTAATAAAGACATGTTAGCTGAATTGATTGATAGGTGATCTCATTGAGGAAAGAATAAGTATTTATTAAGTACCTACTATGTACCAGGCACTGTGCTAAGTACTTTACAAATATTAACTCATTTGATCCTGACAGCAACCCTAGGAGGTAGATGCTATTATTATCCCCATTTTACAGTTGGAAACTGAGATAGAGGTTAAGTGACTTATGCAAGGTCAAACAGCTAGTAAATGTCTAAGACTGACCTGGAACCCTAATCTTCCTAACTCCAGGTCCAATACTCTATCCACTATGCTGGGTCACTGCCTTTAGCATTGGTTCCTATTCAGTTAATTCAATACAATATGTAGATCTGTTACCCCTCATTCAGTCTATTTGACTAGCCTACTTCATTTGTAAGTGTCCTCCCCTTTTAAAAAGACTCTACCTCTTTACTTTGTGTTCATTTTCTTGAATTTGCTGTTCCCTCTAGTTAACTACAAACTCTATGAAGACAATAATTATCTTTATTTTTGTTCTTGAGTCTCCAGGGCTTAGCCCAATACCTAGAACATAAAGAGAACTTAAGCAATACTTGTTATATTTCATTATTAAATGTAATCATCAGAATAATGAAGTGTTGGTATGAGTTGCCTTAGGAAAAGACTATAAATTCAAACCAACTCCTCATATTATGTAACTTAATAACTTCAATATACCTGAATATAAAAAGTCATACCATAAAAAATTTTTTAGGAAAGAAAATCATGTTACCCATCACACATATGATTAGGAAAGGAAAAGAAAGAGATAAACCGACAGAGATAGGGAGAAGAGACAAAGCAGTGACAGAGACAAGAGACAGTGAAAAAAGTGGGAAGAAATAGAGACCTATAGAAAGAGCAAATATATAAATGCCTTTGCTTCAAACTAATTGTGTTAGCTGGCTGACTATTAAAGACAATTGCACAGATGAGGGCTTTTTTTAACCATAGTACCTTGGAGTAGTTGTCTGCCTCATGAAAGAGCTAATCCATGAATACAAGTTAGGATTGAGGAGGCAACCCACTTACTAACCATCTGCAATTTACTAGGTGTCAAGAAGGCTAGGGAAAGTCACAAAATTTATATAAAATGTAATCCCTGCCCTAGAGGAAATTATAGTATTATGAGGATAAGATATAAACAGAGATGCTGCAAAATATATCACAAGATAAATGTATCGAAGATGTTTGAAACAAAGTTTTACGTGAGTATTGATAAGAAAGAAAAGAAATTATGGTAGAAAAAAGCAAAAGATTTTTTCTTGCAAATTTCCTAATTTAATACATTAGAAGCAGAAGAGACCATAGAGATTATCTAGTTTAATGCTTCCTCCTTGGTTTACATCTTACTAAATAAGGACACGGAGTCCCAGAGGACAAAGGCACATAGTTAATCAGCAGCAGAATCAAGGCAGACCTCTAAATCTCCTGGCTCACTTTGCTTATTCTCCGTTATATACCACTGACTAGTCATCATGAGTAATACAGGCATGAGTAAGCTTCTCCTTATGCACAAACCCACAATAGAATAACACCCACGATAGAATAACACCTGAGATCTAAAAGAACTGTGGCCTTTTGCTTGGAGAGGCCAAGTTAGTCACTCATACATAAAGAGAGGGAAATGTAAGTAGTGATAATAAACCTGGCCAGGAATATTAAACAGCAAGCAACAAAATACAGGTCATTTCCTAGGGATTAACAGCCAGAAAGAGGGAAGCTGGAGATGAAAATACTGGCATCCACCTGCCATGGATTACTGAGTTAAGGAAGTAATTAAGGGGCTAAAACAATAACCAGATAACACTATCCTGGCGATAGCCCCGGGTTAGAACATATGTTTTTAAAACTGCCTGCCCTCGTTTTTTCCAAAGCTCTCCTGCAGTTACTGAATTTTCCTTCAGTCTTTAACCATTCCTTCTAGTGGGCAGTTGTTTTTCCCTATCCAGGTTTATTTCCTGACCTGTTAAATAGAGAAGAGAGGTTAGATTAGATGACCTTGCCCCTCCCACTGATGAAATCCTAAATTTCTATGAGATTCCATGTTCTTTAATCCCTTCTTCACTCACTAGCTCATTCCCATTTTTTAATGTAACTCTTTGGAAGCAAACCCTTTGTGGAAAGTGTCCCAGCTACTCATAAAACACCATTCAGAGGGAAGAAACAATTACTTTAAACATGAAATCATGTGTATTTTGTTCCCGTTTCAAGGCTGAAGATAGCAAATGCCTGTGTGTATCACAATGTGCCTACAGTGTCCTAGAACAATTCACTTGCATAGTTTTCTTCCTTATTGTGAACATTAAGCTTCAATTTGTATCTATTTGATTTCATTGCCCAAACCAAGGACACTCACAAAAGCTGTTCAGCCATCCCAGTGATGCTTCCAAACACAGATTTGGAATAGGACTATTCTTGCCACTTCTGCAGCTATCACACCAGTTCTGACCATACACCTTTCCACCCTGGATTTCTGCAATTTCCTCCTCACTGGGCTCCCTTCCTCCTCTCTCTTGCTCATATAATCCATCCCATAATATTGCTGCCAGATTCATCTTACTAAGACCCTTTCCATTATGTTACTTTTCTGTTCAAAAACTTTCAAAGGTTCCTATTACCTATTGGATGAGGTTCAAACTCTTTACTGTAGCATTCATTCAAAAGCCTCCACAGCCTGGCCTCAACACATGATATCCCCATTGCCACCTCCACACATGCTATTCACCAAGCCTAAAATGTGCCCTCCCTCTCTTCTTTGCTAGCCCAAATCCCCCCCCCCCGCCCAATTCAAGACCCAGTTCAAGTCTATTCCCCTTCATGCAGCCTTGCCCAATCATTCTCCCACACAGTGATCTCAAATTCCACATCATTGTCTTTTCCATCTTTATTCAGAGCTTTATCATGTACTGCCATGTAATAGCTTCTACTAGGATGCTATTTTATATTATGTTTTAACTCCTGAATTGCTATTTAATTTTTTCTTATGTTATATCTTGACAGAGCTGGCACAGGAGAGAAAGAACTTATCTGGAAGCCACGAGAACCTGGGTTCAAATACCTGTGTACTAGCTATTTATAAGGCTGATATGTAATTTCTTTTTTTTTTTAACCCTTACCTTCTGCTTTAGAATCAATATTGATTCTAAGACAGAAGAGTGGTAAGGGCTAGGCAATAGAAGGTGAAGTGACTTGCCCAGGGTCACATAGCTAGGAATTATCTCAAGCCAAATTTGAACCCAGGACCTCCCATCTCTGGGCCTGGTTCTCAATCCACAGAGCCACCCAGCTGCCTCCTGGTCTATAATTTCTAAGTGCTCCAGAAAGCTAAGATTCTAAGTTGTTGATTAGTTGCTACTCTACATCAACAGAGATTGATTCCTCATCTAAGAGCTTTGTATACTAGCAAAATCACAAGTAACATTATATAGCTAGATCGATATATAGATTGATATGTATATGTATTTATGTTTGACTATACACATATATATGTGTATATATATATGTATGTATGTATGTATTTGTTGTTGTTCAGTCATTTTTCAGTTGTGTCCAACTTCATATCCCAATTTGGGGTTTTCTTGGCAAAGATAGTAGAGTGACTTACCATTTCTTCCTCCATCTCATTAGGGAAAAAAAATCCTTATCTCCTGTCTTAGAACAATACAAAATATTGGTTCCAAGGCAGAAGAGTAGAGTGAGGAAGGGTCTGAGGGTACATTTGAACCCAGGACCTTCTGTCTCTAGGCTTGACTCTCTATCCACTTAACTGCCCTTCTCCAGCTCAGTTTATGAGGAATGAGGAAACTGAAGCAAATATGGTAAAGTAACTTGTCCAGGGTCACACAGCTAATTAGTGTCTGAGGCCAAATTTGAACTCAGGAAGATGAGTCTTCCCAACTCTAGCCCCAACACTCCCTCCACCACACATCTAGCTAGTTTACATACATATGACACACATTCATATCCACATGTATGTATATAGATATATATCTTTCATTTCCACATTTTCCATGTCCTAGAGGACAAAGACCAACGCTATACTCCTTTATTTCCCCCAAAGTGCCCACCATAATACATATGGGGAGCTCTCAATTAATATTTGTTATATAATGAATGAATATTATTAACTACACCATGGGGGAGAGAGGGGTGACTCCTAAGAATAGCGTGTGCATTCTCAGATACGATCTCGTCATCAGATGTTTTTGCTTAATCATTTTTATCACAAGACAGTGTCTGCTCTAGAGGAGTAGGAAGGAAATGTCATACATGGTCAAAAAGCATCAATAAAAATCTCTTTAAAGTGATATATCAGAGAAGAGAATTCTGTCCTATTTGGATCAGCCTTAAAAGCTCAGCATGTGCCTCTCCAACATGCCTATTTTCTTTAATAGCTGATTATAAAAATTATACACCCATATTAAGTGTTCATTTGTTTCCACATTTCTGCTTTTCCTATCTTTGTGTGAGTGTGAGTGTGTACGTGAAACATGGTCCAGCAGTTTGCTCCAGTCGTTCTCCCTTGAACCTCCCTAGGAAATCCTGGGGAACATATATCACATGAGCTTGTAAGTAAGATGTTCTGTCTGAGCTCCTTCACAAGTACTCAAAGGAAAAACAATGTCATTCGGGCAGAGTGTGTCCTGTATTGCATCCCATAGAAAAGACAGAAAACCCAAAGGGCTTATCGTTTTCATTATATCGTGAAGTGGTATTGTTCATCATCTTCTACCATCTTTTTCCACATTGTTTTGCAAATGAGTTTGTAGGTTAAATTGGTGGTACCCTTGGCTACCATGTCGCTGCTTGATAAGATCAGGCGTTCTCTAGTTAAAGCAATTTCTGGGCTATTTTGTTACAAATGAGTTCCAAAATGAATGGTAAACTGGTGGTGCCTTTGGCTACCATGACTGCCTCATGAGATCAGTTATTTTCTAGTTAAGGCAGTTTCTGGGCTATTTTGTCCTCCTTATTGTGACAACTGCTTTACATAGCTGATGATAATTGATCAATGCCTTTATTTTATTATTTTTTCCTAACTTTTTTAACCACCACAAACTAGTACACAGGATGCCTCAAAGAGATAACTAGGTGGTACAATCAAGAAGACCTAAGTTCAAATTCCCCCTTAGACACTTACTAGCTGTGTGATCTTGGGCAATTCACACAAGCTCTGCCTGTCTCAAGTCCCTTAACTGTCTGTCTCAGGTAAAATGGAGATCATAATAGCACCTACTTTGCAGGGTTATTATGAAGAACAAGAGATAGTATTTGAAAAGTGCTGAGTACAGTGCCTGGCATATAGTAGGTATTTAATATATGCTCATCTCTTTCCTTCCTTTCCTTGTGACAAGACACAATGGCTTAGAGATCAAAGTATTCCCATGGCAACTTGAAGATTCTAGTCTCTAGTATTTGTAATTTAGGCTGCAATCATTATTCAGATAGATTGTTGAGTAGGTAGCATATGCTCTAACCAGACGAACAGATAAATGGCACCTTGTTGAAATGGAGAGGAAGAAGAAATGCTTTGTCATATAATAATGCAGTTGCTAGGTGGGGTGGTGCTCCCTATCAGGCTCCAGGTCCTGAGGAACTCATCCCACCATGGAGTCCCACTGAATGTCCTCTGACATGTCCCCATTTTTTATTATGGCCTTGCATTCACACTTGGTTCCCTTGGGCCAGAGGCACTAGCAACAGCAGCTGTTCTCAGTCTTTGTCCTCACTCTGACCTCCATTCCTTCCACCTCTCAGTTTGTTCAGTTTGTTCCCAGGCCATCACCACTGTCCAAACTTCCTTCTTCTCCCTTCCCTATCTTCCCTCCCTGATAAATCAGTTCAACTCTATATTACCCACTACACCAAAATCTATTCCCCCCTTGCATTGTCAGCAGTCGAGTATGGTTCTGCTCTCATGCTGCTGAATGAAGCTGAAAGAAATCACACTGTGCTGATTGGCTCCACAAATTGTGTTATCTAATCTCAACTGGTCCATCACTCCAGCAAGTCCAACATTCCATTCCTTGCTAATTGATTTACTCTTCTACTCGCCACAGCAGTTACTCAAACCTTTCATCCCTCCCCAAGGCTCCCATGGAACCCGGTCCTTCCCTCATCTTCTCAGCTAAAGACTCATCTCATTCCACTAAAAAAAAAAAAAAACTGAGGCCATTTGTGAAGAGCTCCATCTCATCTCATCTCATTCAAAACTCTTCCTCCACTATCTCTTCCTTCACTCCTATCTCATGTGAAGAAGTGGCCCTTCTTATTAAAGTCAACCCCATCTTCTCCAGCTGTCATTCTCATTCTTTCTTATCTTAAACCTTTCCCTCTCTTCTGGCTCCTTTACTACTGACCAGGAACACCCTCAAGTCTCCCTCCTCTTTGAAGAAAAAAAGAAAAAGCTCACTAGATTCTACCACTTGTTATTCAGTTTTGACTCTTTGTGACTCCATGTGGGATTTTCTTTGCTCTTTTTACAGATAAGGAAACTGTAGCAAACAGGGTTAAGTGACTTGCCCAGGGCCACATAACTAATAAGTGTCTGAGGTCAGACTTGAACTCAGAAAGCTTATTCTTCCTGATTCCAGGCCAGATACTACCTGGCTGCCCCAGATTCTACTTGTTGTGATAGCTATTGTACTATATCTTTCCTCCCCTTTCTAGGTAAACTCTGAGGAAACCATCCACACTCAGTGCCTCCATTTCCTCTTCTCTCTCTCACATCCAAACTCTCGGTAATTTGGCTTCTCAATCCACCACTGATTCAGTTCAATTCAATAAACATTTAACACTTTGTGCCAAGCATGTGCTAAGGCCTGGGGATACAAACGAGGAAAAGAAAGACAGTCCATTGATGGGAAAATGGAAAATGGCAAGTTGTGGACCTTCTGTAAAAGAAAACTTTGAGAGATTGTTGTTCTGTTCTTTAGTCCTCCAATCAGAAGAGAGAGTCAGCTGAGGGGGTTGAGAAGGTGTTAAATACCAAAAGCTGAATCAATCTGAATGATGATGGGATTTCAGGCGGTCAGCTTATCCTGGATATTGTGCTAGAGAAAGAACGTTTTGCAACAAACACTGCAAGCAGAGGCACTGATTAAAAATGAACAGTCACCTGGGAAGTTCTTAGCTATCTGGTTCCACTCTCTAGCCCTCCAGGCAGAAGGAAAAGGCAAGGATAGAGAGATGTGGAGTATAAAAAGGAACTAAAACTGCCCTCCAAAGTTACCAGTGATCTCTTCATTGCTTATCGAATGGCCTTTGCTCAGTCTTCTTCATCTCTCTGCAGCATTAAAACACTGTTGATCGTCTTCTTCTCATGGATATTCTCTTCTCTTTATGTTTTTTGTGGCACTTCTCTCCTGGTTCTCATCCCATGTCTGATGGTTCCTTCTCCATCTTCTTTTGCTAGTTCTTCATCTATGGCACACCCAACTGGAAGTGTCCCCAAGGTACCATCCTGGCATTTTTCTTTTCCTTCCATCTCCATTGTCTTGCTTGGTGATCTCATTAACTCTCAGGAATTCAATGATCATCTCTCTACACATGGTTCCCAAATCTATGGGTCCATCCCTAGTTCCTCTTTTGAGTTTCAGTGGCAGATCACCAACTACCTTTTTGGACAATGGATGTCTTGTATATATCCAACATGTTCAAAACAGATCTCTTTCCCCTAAAACCATCCTCTATTCTAAAATCTTCTCTTAAGGGTCATCTAGATCCCAGACACCTAGGCTTACAAGCTGCTATCATTCTTGATTCCTTATTCTCATTCACCCCTATATCCAATACATTACCAGATCTTATCATACCTTCATTATATCTATCTATCTATCTATTTATCTATCTAGAGAGATCCCTTCTCTCCACTCATACTGCCAGCACCCAAGTTCAAGCCCTCATCACCTTTCACCCATTCCACTAGCCCAAGCTAGAGAGGAAAGCCCTCTCTGCCTCAAGCCTCCCCTCTCCACTCAGCTGCCAATATGATTTTTCTAAAACAAAGGTTTGACAGTGTCACCCAGTGGCTCCCTAATTCCTCTAGGATCAAATAGAAACTCGTTTGTTTGACTCGGAGCTCTTCATTGCCTGGCCTCTTCTCACCTTTCCAATCTTCTCACACTGCACTGTCATTTACACATTGTACATGCTAGAACCACTGTAGTTCCTTTAGCATGATACTCTTTTTTAGCCCTTACCTTCCATCTTAGAATCAATACTAGGGATTAGTTTCTCCCAGCCTGTCTTCCATCCACTCTGTGTATAACTCAGAGAAGCTGGTGGAGCTGAGTGGGGGCACTGACTCAACAACTCTAGCTACTACATCGACTTTAGTCACGACAGCTTCCCCCTCTGAGCCTCTCATCAGAAGAGTATGCTCTCAATCCACTGAGCTACCTAGTCTAATTAAGTTTGACACCATGAGCTTACAGCATCACCATAAGAGCATCGGTTTTTGGAAGCTGAGGTTTTGTGTCAAGGAGAAATTTGATATCATGAAAAATATGGGAATCTTTAAAGTTTAATGAAGCCTATGGGGGACATCTAGGTGGCTCAGTGGATTGAGAGCCGGAGAAGAGTGGTAAGGGCTACGCAATGGGGGTTAAGTGACTTGCCCAGGGTCACACAGCTGGGAAGTGTCTGAGGCCAGATTTGAACCCAGAATCCACTGAGCTACCCAGCTGCCACCCCCACCCCCCAGCCCCTTACCACTCTTCTGCCTTGGAATGAATACACTGAATTGATTCTAAACCAGAAGGTAAGGATTAAAAAAAAAAAGGTTAGTGCAACCTGCTCTCCTGATACTACTATTCAATTCTGAGCCCAACTCATTGACTACCTGCAGAATAGCCAGTGAACTGCATTTCATAACCTGGACAATAGGGTTTTTATATTCCTTTGCGGTTTTTTTCTTCCTATACAGTACTCTAGTTTGAGTAATTACAGATCTAATTGAAGAGGTTCTGAATTGCATTGTAATGCAATCAGTATGATATTATCCTAAAAGAGGAACATCTGGAGTCCTCAACCTTAATGAATCCCAGCATCCACATGAATCCTGCACTGAACACCCTCCATGACAGAGACAAACACTTTTTGCAAGCATATTGTTTCATGCTTCATTGGAAAACAATGATCAGAGGGCTTTTGAGCAGTTTATCAAATGAGATCTCATATGGCCTTTTAAAAACCCTTCATTTCTGTCTTAGAATTAATACAAGTATCATTTCCAAGGAAGAAGAATGGTAAGGGCCAAACAATTGGGTCAAATAACTTGCCCGGGGTTACACAGCTAGGAAATGTCTGAGGCCAGATTTGAACCCATGGGTCCCCCTGACTCCAGGCATGGCTCTCTACCCACTGAACCACCCACCTAGCTGCCCAAATCTTATATGACTTTAAAACATATTTGAAAAAGTTCTCTTTGGAAAGAACCTTTTTCTGGTTGCTTACTGTTTATTTGTTTGTTTTGGTAAGTAACAAGAGATCTTTTTTTTTAACCCTTACCTTCCATCTTAGAATCACCTCAGTTTCAAGACAGAAAAGTGGTAAAGGCTAAGCAATTGGGGTTAAGTGACTTCCCCACAGCTAAGAAGTACCTGAGCTCAGATTTGGACCGAGGACCTCTTGTCTTCAGGGGCGGCTCTCTATCCACTGAGCCACCCCAAGATTTTTTTTAAGGCAACCTTAGAATTGAAGTCGCTCAATGTTAAGGTATAAGTTTGGATGATCTTGCCAAGTTCTCCATAGAATTTCTCCGCTCCATCCTCTCTAACCCTATTTGTGTCAATCATGCACTTATCTTCATAATAGTCTTATTTTTGTTCTTTATGTTAGAACAAGGTTAGAAGACCAAATAGTATGATGTTTCTTATTTCCTTTGAATGCACCATCAAGTTAACACTTCTACCTCTTTTTTTGCGCCTCTCCAAAGAAAACCTGAAAGCCATCCTTCCTTTTAGTTACACCTTCCTTGTGTTGTCTGGTTTATTTCCAGCAAGAATATCAATGATGATGGGGGCAGCTGGGTAGCTCAGTGGATTGAGAGCCAGACCTAGAGACAGGAGGTCCTGGGTTCAAATCTTGCCTCAGACTCTTCCCCACTGTGTGACCCTGGGCAATTCATTTGACCCCCATTGCCTAGCCCTTACCACTCTTCTGCCTTGGAACCAATACACAGTATTGATTCTAAGATGGAAGGTACGGGTTTAAAAAAAAGAATATCAATAATGATGTTACTTAGTTCCTCTAGTAGTATATCAGATTAACTGGTCATTGGCCAAGCATCTCATATTTAGAGCCCCAACAGTTCAAATGATGTTTATAGATGATCTAAAAATTGAGATTTTTAGAATTATAGCACAAGAATTTCTGGCTTGGAATTTTGCTGCCATTGTGATAAAAAGAAAAACCATAATAGGAAAGTAACTCTAGCTCAGAGTTCTTTTTTTTTAAATATTTTATTTATTTATTTATTTATTGTTTCAATAATCACTTTATTTCCCTCCCTCCCCTCTACACACCCTTTCCGCAGCTGACACACAATTCCTCTGGGTATTACATGTGTCCTTGATCAAAACCTATTTCCATGTTGGTGTTTGCATTAGGAGGTTCATTTAGAGTCTACATCCCCAACCATATCCCCTGTCCCATGTAATCAAGCAGTTGTTTTTCTTCTGTGTTTTTACTCCCACTGTGTTTCCTCTGAATGTGGATAGTGTTTTTTCTCATAGATCTCCCTCCATGTTGTTCAGGATCACTGCACTGCCACTAACGGAGAAGTCCATTACATTCGATTGTGCCACAGTGTATCAGTCTCTGTGTACAATGTTTCCTGGTTCTGCTCCTCTCACTCTGCATCACTTCCTGGAGGTTGTTCCAGTCTCCATGGAATTCCTCCTGTTTATTATTCCTTTGAGCACAATAGTATTCTAGCTCAGAGTTCTTACCACCACTATGATAAAAAAAAAAAAAGACTGCCTCAGTCATGCCAACTGCACAATCAGGTTCTGGTTCTGACCAACTAGTTCCCTGACCTTCCTGATGTAGAATCCGTATCTTTCTCCGGGTATATATGCCACTATCTTCCCCTGCTGCTTTCTGTAGAATTCCATTGTACTCGTCCTGCTTATATATTCCCATTCCATATAGGGTTGCTGAAGTTAATGCCCCGGGCTCTTTAACTTAGATGAGCCTTCACTCTGAGTGTAAATAAAATCTATAGATAATGATCTCTAGGTCATTGATTCAGTGATTGGCAGAAGTACCTAATCAAAGAACTCCTTTCCCACTTTTCAACACTCTGCCACAGCCACTAAAGTCACCAAAGCAGCAAAAGCAGGCCACACAAAACTGAGGGCCAATTCCTATTCTGTGCCTTATATCATTGAATGGCCAGGGCCAAAGAATTCATGCCTCACTGTCCAATCTATTAATGGTTGTTCTTTGGACTTTGGCTGATATTGGGACAACAGACAGATTTGGGGCAAGGAGCAGACTCAAAGCCTTCCCAGATAGAACCCATCAGAGATTGGAATTTAGTAAGTTCAAATCCAGCCTTCAGCACTTACTAGCAGGGTGACTCTAGGAAAATCACTGAACTCTGTTTGCCTCAGTTTCCTCATCTGTAAAATGATTTGGAGAAGGAAAGAACACCCAAAAATGGAGTCACAAAGAGTCAGACATGACTAGAATGATTCAACAGCATAGTTTGTGGCATAAATAACTGATAGCAAATGCTGGTCACTTGAGACTAGAGCCAGGATCTCTCCATCAGTAAGCACTGGGAATTAGCCCTATGATCATTAACATCTAGCTGTAGTAGTAGCAGCTGTTAGGAAGGAACTTAGCAAATGGAGCTAATAAGCCACCTACACATTAGAAAAGACTCTAATCGCATGATGACTGTGTCATCATCTTTCTCATTACCAGATAATTAAAAAGAACCTGTGGCTATCACCTCAGCCAGATGTGCCCAAGGGAATAGAGAAGCATTTACATCTGCCACCCAAGCAGGTGACAGGATCAGATTTTGAAATCTGAGTATGCCAAGCCTTTTAGCTAGTTGGAAATATGATAGTCTTAATGTTTAATCTCAGATCTGAAGCTGACAACAAATCACTTCCTAGAAACCACTCCCTTTTTAAAATTATGTTTTCCCACCTACTGTTTAGTTAAGTTTATGTTTTCTTTTTTAATAGCTTTTTTCCCCTCCCTGGCATCAGCATTCTGAGGATACACTTAAAGAGAAAGGGCTATGAGCATGTTGGGAGCTAAGATGGCAGAGTAAAGGATGCTCCACTGCCCCAATCCTGACAGAGACAGAGATACAGACAGACAGACAGACAGACAGACAGAGTCAGAGCCAGAGCCAGACACGGAGAAAATTAGTCACCTCGGGAAAAAAAAAGGAAAACTAAAAGAACACATCACACATGGGAAAGAATAGAGAGTAGCCCAAGCAGCATGGCATTTGAAAGCACCAGGGGAACTTGGAGCAGCCAAACATACCTAACTCCACCAAAGGTAACAAAGCTGCAGAATGTGTAGGAGCCCAGCCCAAGCCATCCTACATAGGTATAGAAGGCAGAGAAGGCAAGAAACTCTACATTCCCAAGAGCCCTGAGGCCACAAGGGAGCAGATTTGGGGACTAGCTGAACTGCAGAACACTTCACACTCCAACATGACAGCAGAGGACCTGAGGCAGCAGAGCCCAGAGCAGGGAACTTACTCAGTCCAAGACACTTGGCAGGGTCAGGGAAACAACAGAGCAGGGACCAGCCCAGCTCACAAAACAACACAACAGCTAATGTGGGGTACTGAATATAGTCAGACAAAATTGCTGAAAAACCAGCAGGACCACTTCTTCAACAGGTAAACCATGAGAAACAAAGGCAGCCAGACCCACCCCAAGTACCAGAGTATTCTGCAAGCTCAGAGCAGTGTGCCCAGAAACAGAGAAGTACATCACCAGATAGATAAGGTTATAAGGAGTGGATAATGGAGGAGGGGAAAGAAAACAACTAAAAAAATGAGCAAAATACACACACACACACACACACACACACACACACACACACACACACACCTGACCTTTGAAAGTTACTTTAGTGTCAGAAAAGATCAAAATACAAATCCGGGAGAGGGCAATGCCAAAAAGGAAACATGTGAAGCTTCAAAGGAAAATGTGAAAGAATTTCAGGTCCCAAAAGAACTCCTAGAAGATCTTGAAAAAAAGTTAAAAACCAAATAATATAAGAATTGACAGAAAAACTCAACAGCTGAGGGGAAGAAGGGGAGGGATTCATTGAAGAAATCAACTCCCTAAAAATGAGAATAGGTCAAAAGGAAAGGGAGGCACAAAAATACATTGAAGGAAACAGCATCCTAAGGAATAAACTGGACCAAATAGAATTGGAGGTTTAAAAAAATTGAAGAAGGGGGCAGATGGGTAGCTCAGTGGATTGAGAGCCAGTCCTAGAGATGGGAGGTCCTAGGTTCAAATCTGGCCTTAGACACTTCCCAGCTGTGTGACCCTGGGCAAGTCACTTGACCCCCGTTGCCTAGCCCTTCCCACTCTTCTGCCTTGGAGCCAATACACAGTATTGACTCCAAGACAGAAGGAAGGGTTTAAAAAAAATTGAAGAAAACAACTCTTTAAAGAACAGGATTGGCCAAATGGAAAAATAAACACAAAATCTCAAGGAAGAAAATAAATTCTTTAAAAATTAGCATTGGACAAATAGATGCTAATGAAATCACAAAAAAAAATCAGAAAACAATGAGACAAAATCCAAAATTAAAAAAAAGAAGAAGAAAATCTTAAATATTTTGCTGGAAAAATGACCAACCTGGAAAATAGATCCAGGAGAGATCATCTAAGAATCATTGGAATACCTGAAAATCATGATTGAAAAAAGAGCCTGGACAATGTACTATAAGAAATCCTGATATCCTCAAGCAAGGGAGTGGGGAATAGAAATTGAGAGAATCTACCAATTACCTCTTGGAAAAAATACCAAAATAAAATACTCCATGACTATTATAGCCAAATTCCAGAACTCTCAGGTCAAGAAAAAAGTACTACAAGCAGCCAGAAGGAAACAATGCAAATATCATGGAGCCACATCCAGGATTACATAGTACCTAGCAGCTTCTGCATTAACGGACTGAAAGGCATAGAATAGTATATTCTGAAAGGCAAAGGGCCTAGGGCTACAACCTAAAATTACATATCCAGAAAAACTGAGAATAATTCTCCAGGGTAAAAAATAATTGATGGTCAATGAAATATAGGAATTTCATACTTTCCTGACCAAAACCAACAACAACAACAACAAACAGATAATCTTATGAGAAAATTCAACTCTCAAGAGAAGCATAAAAATAAAAAATGAAAACTTAAGCTTTTCAATAAGATTGAATTGTATACATTCTTCCCAAGAAGGTAATAATTGAAATAATTAAATATCTATGACACTTGAAAAAGGTAAGGTACTTAAAGTTTGCAAGATACCTAAAGTATTTAAGATACTTAAGAATTACATTACTATCAGAACAATGAAAAAGAACATACATAGAAAGAAGGAAGGAAGCTAAATAAAAGGGGCTGTTATCTCCCTCAAGAAAAAAAAGCAATTGAAAAGAGAAACACTTGGGGAGAAGAGAAAAGAATAGAAGGAGTTAAACTACCCCTCATTAAGAGGCACATAATGGGCAAATACAATGAGGAAAAGATGTTTGGGTGGTGGCTATGTTTGAACCTTACTCTCATCAGAACTAGCTCAGTGGGGGCAGCTGGGTGGCTCAGTGGATTGAGAGTCAAGCCCAGAGATGGAAGGACCTGGGTTCAAATCTGGCCTCAGGTACTTCCTAGCTGTGTGACCCTAGCCCTTACCACTCTTCTGCCTTAGGAACCAATACACAGTATAAATGAAAGAAAGAAGAGTAAATAGGGAAAATATAAAGGGAAACACAATTAGTAATCATGAATGTGAATGGGATGAACTCATCCATAAAAATAAAAGGATAGTAGAATGGATTAAAATCAGAATCCCACAATCTGCTATCTATAAGAGGCATATAACAGGGAGACACACACAGAGTAAAAGTAAGAGGTGGGAGTAGCAGCTACTATACCTCAGCTAAAAGTAAAAGAAGCAGGAGTAGAAATCATGATCTCAAACAATGCAAAAGTAAAAGTTGATCTAATCAAAATAGACATGGAAGGAAAATACATCATGATAAAAGGCAACACAGATAATTAAATACTATCAATATTAAATATATATGCACCAAATGGATATATGAACCAAATGGCACAGCATCCAGATTCCTAAATGAAAAGTTACAAGAGTTACAGGAGGAAATAGATAGTAAAGTATTACTAGTGGGGGACTTCAATCTTTTCCTTACAGAAGTAGATAAATCCAAAAAATAAACAAGGAAGAAGTTAAAGAGGTAAATAGAACTTTAGAAAAGCTAGATATGATATACCTCTGGAGAAAATTGGTTGGGAATAGGAAGGAATACACCTTTTTCTCAGCAGTACAGGGCACCTTCACAAAAATTGACCACATAATATGGCATAAAAGCCTCACATCTAAATGTAGAAAGGCAGAAATATTAAATATGTACTTTTCAGACCATAATGCAATAAAAATTACACTCAAGAAAGGGCAGCAGAAAGATTAAAAATTAATTGGAAACTAAACAATCTTAACCTAAAGAACAAATTGGTCAAAGAACAAATCACAAAAACAATCAATTTCATTAAAGAAAATGACTGGGGAGACAACTTTTCAAAATCTATGGGATGCAGCCAAATTGGTACGTATGGAGAAATTCATATCTCTAAATGCTTATATCAATAAAGAGAAAGGGCATATCAATGAATTAGACATGCAATTTAAAAAGCTAGAAAATGAACAAAATAAAAATCTCCCACTTAACACCAAATTAGAGATCATGATAATCAAGGAAGAGATTAATAAAACTAAAAGTGAGAAAACTATTGAACTAATAAATAAGACTACCTAAGAAATACAAACTTCTTAAATTAACAAAAGAAGAAACAGAATACATAAACAATCCTATCACAGAAAAAAGAAATTGAACAAACCATGAAAGATCTCCCTAAGAAAAAGGCCCCAAGATTAGATGGATTCACAAATGAGCTTTACCAAAACTTTAGGAATAACTAACTCTAATATTACCTAAACTATTTAGAAAAATAGGGGAAGAAGAAATTCTTCCAAACTCTTTTTTTAAATAATATTTTATTTAATCATTTCCATGCATTATTCATTAAAGACAAAGATCATTTCCTTTTCTTCCCCCCACCCCCCCACGTAGCCAACTCGTGATTCCACTGGGTATCACATGTGTTCTTGATTCGAACCCATTGCCATGTTGTTAATATTTGCATTAGAGTGTTTGTTTAGAGTCTCTCCTCTGTCATGTCCCCTCAACCACTGTAGTCAGGCAGTTGCTTTTCCTTGGTGTTTCTACTCCCACAGCTTGTCCTCTGCTTATGAATAGTGTTTTTTTCTCCTAGATCCCTGCAGATTGTTCAGGGACATTACACCACCACTAATGGAGAAGTCCATTACGTTCGATTATACCACAGTGTATTAGTCTCTGTGTACAATGTTTCCTGGTTCTGCTCCTCTCGCTCTGCATCACTTCCTGGAGGTCGTTCCAGTCTCCATGGAACTCCTCCACTTTATTATTCCTTTTTGCACAATAGTATTCCATCACCAATATATACCACAATTTGTTCAGCCATTCCCCAATTGATGGGCATTCCCTCATTTTCCAATTTTTGGCCACCACAAAGAGCGCAGCTATGAATATTCTTGTACAAGTCTTTTTCTCCATTATCTCTTTGAGGTACAAACCCAGCAGTGCTATGGCTGGATCAAAGGGTAGACATTCTTTTGTCGCCCTTTGGGCATAGTTTCAAATTGCCCTCCAAAATGGTTGGATCAGTTCACAACTCCACTAGCAATGAATTAATGTTCCTACTTTGCCACATCCCCTCCAGCATTCATTACTTTCCTTTGCTATCATGTTAGCCAATCTGCTAGGTGTGAGGTGATACCTCAGAATTGTTTTGATTTGCATCTATCTGATTATAAGAGATTTGGAACACTTTTTCATGTGCTTATTGATAATTTTGATTTCTTTATCTGAAAACTACCTATCCATGTCCCTTGCCCATTTATCAATTGGAGAATGGCTTGGTTTTTTGTACAATTGATTTAGCTCTTTATAAATTTGAGTAATTAAACCTTTGTCAGAGGTTTTTATGAAGATTTTTTCCCAATTTGTTGTTTTCCTTCTGATTTTAGTTACACTGGGTTTTGTTTGTACAAAAGCTTTTTAATTAGATGTAGTCAAAATTATTTATTTTACATTTTGTGATTCTTTCTATGTCTTGCTTGGTTTTAAAGTCTTTCCCCTCCCAAAGGTCTGACATGTATACTATTCTGTGTTTACCCAATTTACTTATGGTTTCCTTCTTTATGTTTAAGTCATTCACCCATTTTGAATTTATCTTGGTGTAGGGTGTGAGGTGTTGATCAATTCTTTAAACCTTAAATTCCTTAGACTTATAAATGTTGGAAATTTCACCATTGGGATATTTCATACTTGGAAAATTTCTTACTGATAGTCTATTGGAATGGGAACCCCATTGGCATGGGAGGTTCCTTCTCTTCCCTTCTTCAGATTACTTTAGGACAGAAACCTTTTGCTGAACAATGGAAAGGACTTTGACCTATGCTTAAGCATAGAACAGGAATTTCTTTGAATCATGATTGATTTTAGAATTGATACAATGGAGATACTTGGAATAAATCTCCACCCTATTCAGTCCTAACAGGATTGAGTAAGGGCTGCAGCCTAGATCAAAGATTTAATCATTTGAAAATATGACCTTCAACAGACATGTGCAAAAGCCAGAAACCTCTGGGCGGTCCTGGGTTAAGCTAGAGCCTCCATTGGCACAGGGAAATTGATGAACAGTGATTGGTAGATGGGAGAACTGAGAGGAGGAAGTTGGATGGTTTGCCTGAGAGATAGGAGGGTCGGAAGACTCGAGGGGGGTGGAGGAGTTTGTGGAAGTAGTGGCGGTGTGCTCTGGGAAGCTTGCTCTGAAGGAAGCTGAAGGTGGGGCCCCTGAGACTGTTTCTCCATTTTGGTCACGTGAGTAATAGGGACTGATCTCTTTTCTTTGCCCCAGCTACCTAAGGGCTTGGGCCTTTTGGCCCAGGCTAAACAGAAGGGGTATTTAAGCCCTATTCCCTTCTCTCCCTTTTTCTCTCTCTCTATCTCTAATTCCTTTCTTGCTCCTATTGTAATTAAACTCCATAAAAGATTTACTGCTGACTTGAGTTTTCATTTAGGAATTACATAGCTGAATTCCTTGGCGACCTTTAATTAATATATATCAGTCTTTTAAAGTGATTCCCTTGTAACAATTCCTAATCTCTCCCACACTGTCTTCCAATTTTCCCAGCAGTTTTTATCAAATAGTGGATTTTTGTCCCAAAACCTGGGATCTTTGGGTTTATCATATACTGCCTTGTTGAGGTCGCTTGCCCCCAGTCTATTCCACTGATCCTCCTTTCTGTCTCTTAACCAGTACCAAATTGTTTTGATGACTGCTGCTTTGTAATATAGTTTGAGGTCTGTGACTGCAAGGCCCCCCTCCTTTGTGTTTTTTTTTTCATTATTTCCCTGGATATCCTTGATCTTTTGTTATTCCAAATGAACTTTGTTATGGTTTTTTCTAAATCAGTAAAGAAATTTTTTGGGAGTTCCATGGGTATGGCACTAAATAGATGAATAAGTTTGGGTAGGATGGTCATTTTTATTATATTGGCTCGTCCTACCCATGAGCAGTTAATGTTTTTCCAATTGCTCAAGTCTAGTTTTAGTTGTGTGGCGAGTGTTTTGTAGTTGTGTTCATATAGTTCCTGTGTTTGTCTCAGGAGATAGATTCCTAGGTATTTTATTTTGTCTAAGGTGATTTTGAATGGGATTTCTCTTTCTAGTTTTTGCTGCTGAGCTGTGTTGGAGATATATAGAAATGCTGATGACTTATGTGGGTTTATTTTGTATCTGCAACTTTGCTAAAGTTGTTGATTATTTCAATTAGCTTTTTGGTTGAATCTCTAGGATTCTTTAAGTAGACCATCATGTCATCTGCAAAAAGTGATAACTTGGTCTCCTCCTTGCCTATTTTGATGCCTTCAATTTCTTTTTCTTCTCTAATTGCTACTGCTAGTGTTTCTAGTACAATGTCAAATAGTAGAGGTGATAATGGGCATCCTTGTTTCACTCCTGATCTTATTGGGAATGCATCTAGTTTATCCCCATTGCAGATGATATTAGCTGATGGTTTTAGATATATACTGTTTATTATTTTTAGGAACTTCCCTTCTATTCCTATGTTTTCTAGTGTTTTTTTTTAAATTATAAACCCTTACTTTCCGTCTTGGAGTCAATACTGCGTATTGGTTCCAACACAGAAGAGTGGTAAGGGCTAGGCAATGGGGGTCAAGTGACTTGCCCAGGGTCACACAGCTGGGAAGTGTCTGAGGCCAGATTTGAACCTAGGACCTCCCGTCTCTAGGGCTAGCTCTCAATCCACTGAGCTACCCAGCTGCCCCCGCTTTCTAGTGTTTTTAATAGAAATGGGTGTTGTATTTAATCAAAGGCTTTTTCTGCATCTATTGAGATAATCATGTGATTCTTGTTGGTTTGCTTGTTGATGTGGTCGATTATGTGGATGGTTTTCCTAATATTGAACCAGCCCTGCATCCCTGGTATAAATCCTACTTGATCATGGTGGATGACCCTTCTGATCACTTGCTGGAGTCTTTTTGCTAGTATCCTATTTAAGATTTTTGCATCTATATTCATTAGGGAGATTGGTCTATAGTTTTCTTTCTCTGTTTTTGACCTGCCTGGTTTTGGAATCAGTACCATGTTTGTGTCATAAAAGGAGTTTGGTAGAACTCCCTCTTTGCTTATTATGTCAAATAGTTTGTATAGTATTGGGGTTAACTGTTCTCTGAATGTTTGATAGAATTCACTGGTGAATCCATCAGGTCCTGGGGATTTTTTCTTAGGAAGTTCTTTGATGGCCTGTTGGATTTCATTTTCTGATATGGGATTATTTAAGAATTCTATTTCTTCTTCTGTTAGTCTAGGCAGTTTGTATTTTTGTATATATTCATCCTTATCACCCAAATTGATGTATTTATTGCCATATAATTGGGCAAAGTAATTTCTAATGATTGCCTTAATTTCCTCTTCATCAGAGATGATGTCCCCCTTTTCATCTTTGATGCTGTTAATTTGCTTTTCTTCCTTCCTTTTTTAAATTAGATTGGCCAGTACTTTGTCTATTTTGTTTGTTTTTTCAAAGTACCAGCTTCTTGTCTTATTTATTAAATCAATAGTTCTATCACTTTCGATTTTATTAATTTCTCCCTTAATTTTTAGGATTTCTAGTTTGGTTTTCTACTGGGGGGTTTTAATTTGGTCGCTTTTGAGTTTTTTTATTTGCATTTCCAACTGATTGATCTCTGCTCTCCCTTGTTTGTTAATATATGCACTCAGGGATATGAATTTACCTCTGATTACCGCTTTGGCTGCATCCCAAAAGGTTTGAAAGGATGTCTCGCCA
This sequence comes from Monodelphis domestica, assembly GCF_027887165.1. Lineage (NCBI taxonomy): Eukaryota > Metazoa > Chordata > Mammalia > Didelphimorphia > Didelphidae > Monodelphis > Monodelphis domestica. Next base: position 95,317,531 of record NC_077229.1, on the reverse strand, counting down.
TTGTTATTTTCCTCGATGAAATTATTGTTTCTATGATTTCTTCTCTAACTAAACAATTTTGGAGTATCATATTGTTTAATTTCCAATTAGTTTTTGATTTGGTTTTCCATGTACCATTACTGATCATTATTTTTATTGCCTTGTGGTCTGAAAAGGCTGCATTTATTATTTCTGCTTTTCTGCATTTGTGTGCCATGTTTCTGTGACCTAATGTATGGTCAATATTTGTGAATGTGCCATATGGTGCTGAGAAGGTGTATTCCTTTTTATCCCTATTTATTTTTCTCTATATGTCTATTAATTCTAATTTTTCTAAGATTTCATTCACAAATTCTTTTACCTCTTTCTTATTTATTTTTTTATTTGATTTATCTAAATTTGATAATGGTTGGTTCAAGTCTCCCACTAATATGGTTTTACCGTCTATTTCTTCCTTCAATTCTCCTAGTTTCTCCATTAGAAATTTGGGTGCTATATTATTTGGTGTATACATGTTGATTAGTGATATTTCCTCATTATCTAAAGTCCTTTTTAACAAAATATAATTACCTTCCCTATCCCTTTTGATCAGGTCTATTTTTGCTTTGGCTTTATCAGATATCATGATTGCCACTCCTGCCTTCTTTCTGTCAGTTGAGGCCCAGAAGGTCTTACTCCATCCTTTAATTCTGACCTTGTGGGTGTCTACCCGCCTCATGTGTGTTTCTTGAAGACAACATATGGTAGGGTTTTGGATTCTAATCCATTCTGCTATTCACCTATGTTTTATGGGTGAGTTCATCCCATTCATGTTCAAAGTTATGATTGTCACTTGTGGACTCCCTGGCATTTTGATATCCTTCCCTAATTCTAACCTTTCTTCTTCAGCTCTACCTTTTAGTCCAGTGATTTACTTTAAATCAGTCCCCCTTGTACTTCCCTTTCTACCCTCCTCCCTTCTTATTCCCTCCCTTATTTTCCCCTGTAGTCTTTTTAAAATTTCCCCCCCACCCTCTCCCTCCCTTGTACTGCTTCCCTCCCCACCAGTCTGTTTTTTACCCTTCTACTCCCCTATAGGGCGCAAATCTATTCTCTTCCCCAATGGATTGGATTGTTCTTCCCTCTTTGGGTCAGTTTCAAAGTACGTAAGAGTTGAGTATTTCCTATCTCCAACCTCTTTACCCTTCCAGTGTATTGATGTTCTCCCCACTCCCGCCATGAGCTTCTTTGTGACATATAAATTTACCCCCATTTGTTTCTTTTCCCATTTCTTTTAGTCAAAACCTCTTTTCTTTTTTAGCTTTAATCATGTATATATATATATATATATACATACACATGTATATGTATTTATGCATGCATATATCTATATACCTATTTATGTCTTGTCCTTTCATCCTATACAGTTTGTCACTGTTCCCTCTGAGTGTAGTTCTTCCAGCTGCTCAGGTGATAGCAACAGTTTTTAAGAGTTGCCAATGACCTCTTTTCTTATAGGGATACATATCATTTTAACTTATTGAGTCTCTTAAAAATTTGTTGTTGTTGTTGTTGTTTCCCCTCTTTTTTAATTACCTTTTGATGATTCTCTTGAGTTCTGTGGTTGGACTTCAAATTTTCTGTTCATGTCTGGTCTTTTATTTATGAATGCTTGGAACTCTTCTGTTGTGTTAAATGACCATATTTTCCCTGTAAGAATATAGTCAGTTTTGATGGGTATTTTATTCTTGGCTGTAGACCTAGTTCCCTTGCTTTCCAGAATATCGTATTCCATGCCTTTCGGTCCTTCAGTGTGGATGCAGACAGATCCTGTGTTATCTTCACTGTGTTTCCATGGTATCTGAATGGCTTCTTCTTGGCAGCTTGTAATATCTGTTCTTTCATCTGATTGTTTTTGAATTTGGCTATAACATTTCTTGGTGTTGTCAGTTGGGGATTAAATACAGGGGGTGATCTGTGGCTTCTTTCAGTCTCCACTTTCCCCTCTTGTTCTAGGATCTCGGGACAGTTTTCCTGGATAATTTCCTCTAGTATTATGTCCAGGCTTTTTCTTTTGTCGTGGTCTTCTGGTAGTCCAATTATTCTTAAATTGTCTCTTCTTGAACGATTTTCTAAATCGTCTGTTTTGTGAATGAGATGCTTCACATTTTCCTCAATTTTTTCATTCTTTTTGTTTTGTTTTATAGTGTCCTGCTGCCTTGTGAGGTCACTTGATTCTAGTTGTTTTACTCTGGTTCTTAAAGATTGGATTTCATCTCTGGCTTTTTGGTCGTCTTTTTCCTTCTGGTCTGATTTTCTTTGAAGATCGTCTTTCATCCTCTTTACCTCGTCATTCATCTCCTTTCCCTCATCATTCATCTCTTTTGCCTCATTTTCCAGCTGGATGATTTTGGCTTTCAGGACACTATTTTCTTGTTTTAGTTCAAGTGCCTCTGTTTCCAGATGACTTATCTTAATTTTTAAGTTCTTTTCCCAATTGTCTTCAGCCTCTCTTAGTTGTGTTTTGAGTTCTTCCACAGCCTGTATCCAATTCACTAGGATTTCTGGTTTATTGTTTGCTGATCTCTCCTATTTGCTGAGTATTGGTGTCTATTGTACTTTCTTTCTTCTGTTTCTGTTGTTTGTTCAAACTTACCCCTTCTTTACTCCCCATATTTGTCTGTGCTCTTGTTCCTCTCGTTTTTTTTTTTTGTTTTGTTTTTTGGGGACTTCTATTGGTCTCCCCTCTTGGAGCTTTAACAGAAGATTTCTTGGTGTAATCTCTGGGGGAGGGTTGTTGGGGGTTTGAGCTTTCCTGTCCTCTGGAGGCTTTTGATTGGCTTAAAGTCCAGCAGTCAATGAGGATGGATGGGGAGCCTGGGCTTCCCTGCGTTCTGGAGACTTTTGATGAGATTGAGTTCAGCTTGGTTGGGCTGGGTTTGCTCTGAGTTCTAAACTTCCTGGACAGCTGGAGCAAATATGGAGGATCTCCAAAGCTCTGGCCAGGCTGCCAGGTCTATGCTCCTTCTAGGCTGCCATCTTGACTTCACCTCTAGGTTTCTGTTTTTTCAGAAGACCCTGCTATCTAAGGGGGCAGGGGTCGTGGCTTGCCTGGGCTCTGAGAGCTCCTGATGGGATTATGTTCACCTGGTTTGGGCTGAATGAGCCCTGAAGCAAAAAACCTCCTCCTCCACAACCTGTGTTGAATGCCTGGAGACTGGCCTGGGTTGTTTTCAACGTAAGCCCTGAGGTTTTTGTTCTTTCAGAAGCTCTGAGGGCTCCTGATGGGATTAGGTTCAGGTGGTGTGGGCCGAATGATCCCCAAGCCAAAAAAAGGAAGAAAAAAAAAACAACCTCCTCTTCCACAGTCTGTGTTGAATGCCCGGAGACTGGCCCGGGTTACTTTCAAGGTAAGCTCTTCAGAGCAACCCCTTTGCCAGCCCTGAGTTTTCTGTCCTTTCAGTAGCTCTGAGGGCTCCTGATGGGATTGGGTTCAGCTGGTGCCCTAAAGCTGGGACCTCCCTTGAGACTCAGATGGAAGGACCCAGCCATGGGGCTTCCCCCTTCTCTCTATGTTTCCCTGCCGTCTGTGTTGGGTGCCCCGGAAACTGGCTCAGGTTGCTTTCAAGGTGAGTCCTCAGAGCCCTGAGGTTCCTGATGCTGCCGTGGGCTCAGCACTCTGGGTTGGGGGGGATGGGTCCTGGGACCTTCCTTCTGCCTACCCCTTAGATCCGAGTGATCTAGGGTTCTGCCTTTTGGGGTGCGGTACCTTTGGATCCAGGTCCAGGAGGAGGTTTCCCTAGGTCTATCCTGTTGTTCAGCTTGAATTTCGGTGTCCTAGGAGCACTCTGTTTGCGATCGGTAAGGAAGGGTTTCCAAGGTCTGAACTTTCACTGCTTCTACGCCGCCATCTTGACCGGAAGTCTGTCCCAAACTCTTTTTATGATGCAAATATGGAATTGATACCTAAATCAGGAAGAGATAAAACAGAGAAAGAAGACTATAGACCAAACTCCCTAATGAACATTGATGTAAACATTTTAAATAAAATGCTAGCAAGGAGATTTCAACATTATATCACAAGAATCCCACACCATGATCAGGTGGGCTTTATACCAAGAATTTAGAGTTCAATATTAGGAAAATCATCACTATACTTGGCCATATCAATAGCAGAAACAACAGAAACCACATGCTTGTTTTCAATAAACGCAGAAAAAATACTTGGCATGACAGAATGCTCATTCCTTATTAAAACATTCAAAAACATTGGAATAAAGGGAACCTTCCTTAAAATGATATGTGACATCTATCTAAAACCATGAGCAAGCATTATGTGTAAAGTAGATAAACTAAAACCTTTCATAATAAGATCAGGGGTAAAGTAAGGATGCCCATTATCACCATTATTATTTAAAGAAATGCTTGCTATAGAAATAGGAACAAAATAAGAAATTTAAACAATTAGAATAGGCAAGAAAGAAACAAAGTATCACACTTTGCAGATGATATGATGATATACCTAGAGAACCCTAGAAAATCAACCAAAAAAAAAGAAATAATTAACAACTCCAGAAAAGACACAGAATACAAAACAAACCCACATAAATCATCAGCATTTCTACTAACCAATAACAAAATCCAACAGCAAAAGATATAAAAAGAAATTCCATTCAAAATAACTCTAGACAATTTAAAATACCTGGAGTTATGCCGACCAAAACAAACCCAGCAACTATATGAACATGATTACAAAACTCCCTTCACACAAATAAAATCAGACACAAACAATTAGGAAAATGTTAATTCCTCATGGATAGGCTAAGTCAATATAGTGAAAATGGCCATCCTACCTAAATTAATTTGCCTATTCAATGCCACACTAATCAAACTACCCAAAAATTATTTCATAAAAGTAGAAAAAATAACCAAAAAGTTCATCTGAACGAAAAAAAGGTCAAGAATATCCAGGGGGGAAAAAGTATGGAAGAAGAAGGCCTGGACATAACAGATCTCAAACTGTACTTTAAAGTGATAATCATCAAAGCAAACTGGTACTGGCTAAGCAACAGAGTGGTGGATCAATGGAATAGAGTAGGTAATCAACACATGGCAGTCAATATCCATAGCAACTTAGTATCTAATAACCCCATAGATCCCAGCTTTTGGGAAAAGACCTCACTATTTGACAAAAACTGCTAGGAAAACTGGAAAGCAGAATGGCAGAGGCTAGGCATGGGCCAACATCCCACACCATACACTAGGATAAAGTCAAAATGGATACTTCATCTAGAAATAAAAGGTGACATCATAAACAAATTAGGGAAAGAAAGAAAAGTTCATCTCATTCAGACTTATGAATAAGGGACATACTTATGGCCAAACAAGACATACAGAACATTATAAAAAAATGAAATAGATCATTTTGATTACATTAAATTAAAACGTGGGGGTATAAATGACACCAATGCAACCAAGATTAAAATGGAAACAACAAATTTGAGGGGGGAATCTTATAGCAAGTATCTCTGGCAAAAGACTCGTGTCTCAAAAAAAAAAATAGAGAACTGAGTTAAATTTACAAGATCACAAAGCATTTCCTAATCCAAAAAATGGTCAAAGGATATGAACAGGTGGTTCCCAGAGGAAGAAATTAAAGCTATCCATAGTAATATTAAAAATGCTTCAAATCACTATTAATTAGAGAAATTAAAATTAAGACAACTCTGATATCAGATTGACTGACATGTCCAAAAAGGAAGATGATAAATATTGGAGGGAATGTGGGAAAACTGGGACCACTAATTCACTGTTGGTGGAACTGTAAACTGAGACAACTATTCTGGACAGTAATATGGAGCATGGGTCAAAGGATCACAGAATTATGAATGCCTTTTGACCCAGCAATACCACAATTGGGTCTGTATCCCAAAGAGATCAGAGATGAGGGGAAAGTATCGACTAAAAAGAATTGGAAACTGAAGGGTTGTCCATCACTTGGACACTTAGAGAATGGATGAACAAATTGTAGTATATGATTGTAATGGAATACTATTACACCATGAGAAACAATAAACAGGATGAATTCAGAAAATCTTAGAAAGATTTATATGAATTGATGCAAACTGAAGTGAGCAGAACCAGAAAAACAATGTATACAGTCACAGAAATATTATATAATGGCTAGCTATAAAGGACTAAACCAATACCAACAAAGCAAGTTTTAAAGATAACTGTAAGAGACTTATGATGAAAATGTGATCCACAGCCAAAGAAGGAACTGTTGAAGTCTGAGTTCAAATGAAAGCATGCCATCTTCCACTATATTTACTTCATGAGATTTCTATTGTATGTGTGACTTTCTATTTCTATTGGATATGTGACTTCTATCATGACATAAGCAATATGGAAGTATGTATTTCATGAAAATATGGGTATAACCTTTATCAGACTATTCACCACCTGAGCTGGGAGGGGAGAAAGGGAGAAAACTTGAATCCTAAAATGTTTTTTTAAAAAAAAAAAAGGAAGGTCAAAAATTGTTTCTATATGTAACTAAAAAAATTTTTAACTTAAAAAAGAGATAAAACACTTTTAATTTAATTGGAATTTAAAAATATATAAATGCCACTTTTAGAAGCTATTTGACAGGTTTCTCACTCTAGTTCTTTCTATCTTGGTCCATAAGTAGAAAATGTCAATAATTGAGGCCCCTTGCAAAAAGCTTCAACATGTCATCCCGTCTTCATTAGGGTGCCAAAATGGGAGACAATGTAGACACTTAATACTCTGCATCTGTTGCCTGAGGGAGAATTATAATCAATAGAGAAAAAACAGAGTTGCAGAGGCATCAGCACCAAAAACACATGAAAAATGTTATTTTCAGCCCAGCTTATGCCAAAATTCTGCTCAATCTCAAAAGTTAAACATATATGAAACTATAATGGAAAATATTAAAGAAATTATTTCTTTAGAAAATTGTATCTGCTGCCTACCTTGCCATTCTCACTTGTAAAATATGGGGGGGGGGGGAGAGAGAGAGAGAGAGAGAGAGAGAGAGAGAGAGAGAGAGAGAGAGAGAGAGAGAGAGAGAGAGAGAGAGAGAGAGAGAGAGAGAGAGAGAGAGAGGGAGAGAGGGAGGGAGGGAGATAGAGAGAAAGAGAGAGAGGGTGGGAGAAAGAGGGAGGAACAGAGGAAGGGACTGAGGGAGGGAGAGGGAGAACAATGATCCTACACATATTTTATCATTGTTTCTTTGAAAAGCAGGATATGTTTTTAACTGGATGAAATATATTCTGATCACAACCGCTGAGGAAATAAATTGTATCCAGACTCTTTGAAGAATATTAGTGGTTTTGAGAACAGGATGTAAGCTTACATGGTAACAATAACTGAATTGCTTCTGTGGTGTTAAGTGCTATTAAAGTTCTCTAGTGTTGGCAGACTGACTGGAATACAGTAGGGGATCTCTATTCAGTAAATGGATTTTGTGAGACTTTTCAGTGCCATATCCTTGAGAATAAAATATATGGAAAGAGAACTAGTTGTGCTTTGTTCCTCACTGAGTTCTGGGTAGTAAATCTCATTTGGGAAAAAGAAATGTAACCTGTGCTCCTGCCCTGCCTTTTTTGGGAATTATTCTTTTTCCTGAGGTCCAAGACGATGATGATTTATAGAGAAGGAGACTAGTGGATGTTTGAGATAACACTGGCCCACATGAAGAGTGATCATCCCTCCTCCACCACTAGGAGCCTTGGGAAATGTATGCTTGCCACAAGCAGGAAGCCTCGTGATAAGAGAGAGCATGATCTATACAGCATGTCTTCAGAGCTAGCTGCCTCTTTCTTCCTCCCAGTACCTTTGTGGGTTTGACTTCCTGATCCCAATGAGGATAAATGACTTGGCTTCCAGAACTGTTCATTCTGGACCCCTGGGCTTTCATGAAGCTGTTGTCATCGTTGTTCAGTTGTTTGAGTCATGTCTCTTACTCTTTGTGACTCCATTTGAAGTTTTCTTGGCAGAGATCCTGGATTGGTTTGCCATTTCCTTCTCCAGCTCATTTTACAGGTGAAAAAAAAATTAGCCAAACAGGGCTAAGTGACTTGCCCAGAGGCACACAACTAGCAAGCATCTGAGGTCAAATTAGAACTCAGGTCTTCCTGACTCCAGGGCAGGTGTTCTATCCACTATGCCATGTAGATGCTCCTTCCATGAGGTAGATTAGCGCAACTAGGATTGTGTAGAGAATCCTTCCAGTTATCCAAGCTCAAAATCTAAGTGTATTCTGCAACTTAAACCACCACATCTCATCTATTACCAAGTTCTGTCAATCCAAAATATCTCACATATACACAACTCCTTTGTCATCTCTGACAGTGCCAGCACTGTGTTGGAGGCCCTCACCATCTAACGGCTAGACTATTGCAACTATTGCAACAGTGTGCCTTTTGGTCTCTCCCCTTCTCCCCATCCTGTTGTTTCCTACTGCAGCCCATCTTCCATTCAGCTGCCAAGATGATTGTCTAACCAGGGTCTTACCATGTTAGCCCAGATCTAATTATGTTACCTTCCTACTTAATAAACTCCAAAAGCTCCCTGTTACTTGCAGAGTCATGCAGAATCAAATAGAAAGTCCCATTTGGCTTATAAAGTCCTTCTCAAACTAGCCCATTTCTACCTTTTGAGTCTTCTTCCTCTAAGCTCTTCTGTATACCAGACGATCAGGCAGCACCGGCCTTGCTCCTTCCATGTGGTACTCTATCTCACCTCCTACTGTGCCCTTCATCCTCATCCTCCATCTCCTGATTTCCCTGACTTCCTTCAAGTCTCAGCTAAAATACTACTTTCTACAAAAATCCTTTCCTGGTCTTCTCCTTGGCAACACCATGGATAGAATGGCAGGCCTGGAATCCAGGAAACCTGAGTTCAAATTTGGCTTCAGATGCTTCCTAGCTGTGTGATCGTGGACAAGTCACTTTATTCCACCCTTCTGACTTCAAATTGCTACTGAGGACAGCCAAGTGGCTCAGTGGATTGAGAGTCAGGCCCAGAGATGGGAGGTCCTAGGTTCAAATCTGGTCTTGGGCACTTCCTAACTGTGTGACCTTGAGCAAGTCACTTAACTCCCATTGCAAATTCCTTACCACTCTTCTGCCTTAGACCCAGTACATAGTTTTGATTCTAAGATGTAAGGTAAGGTTTTGGGGGGGAAAAAAGGAATCTATACTTAGCATTGATTCTAAGTCAGAAGGTAAGAATTTTTTTTTAAAGAAAAAAGAAACAGTTATCATGTTCTCTCCAAACGTTTTTTCTTCAGACTAAATATGCCCAGTTACTTCAACCAATCTTCAAATGTCATGGATTCTGAGCCCTTTGCCATCCTGGTTTCTCTGGATATTTTCCAGCTTCTCAATATGCTTCTGAAATAATGAAAATATAATAATATTTCTACTACTCAGAGATATATATTTTATAAAGTTTGTTAGGAAGGGTAGACAATCATTCCTAAGTAACCTGACTGCATGCTGCCTAGCCTGCCAGTCTCTTCCTCATTCCCCCTCACCTGCCTGCTCTATCTCTTCTCCTCAGTCTCTCCTCATGGTCCTCTCGGTCTCCCCTGGTTCTTCACCAAACCTTAACTTTTATTGATGTAGAGAACATACGCCGATGCAACCCTGGCGCAACTGTGGTATGTCAGGAATGTTTGATAGACAGGTAAAGTTACTGAAGAGGGGAGAGGGGATGAGCTTCCTTAACACAAACCCCCCTATGGTCCTTTGAGAGACCCATTTCCCCAATGGATCATTTAAATATAACTATCTTATAACTCTAAATACCTTCTGCCTAAAAGTACATACAATATTGCATTTTTCTAAGAGGGAGTTACAATAGTTAGAGATGGGAGTAAATACAAAAACTGATTGATAGATGCATTGACAGAATGCCAACTAGGGGGCAGTCCCCTTTGGCATAAGAGTTTACATTCAGAATACATATGTTCAATCCCCTTCAATTTAGTTCATTATACCCCAAAGTTCATTCTGAATATTTTGATGCAGTATATAGCTTCTGCAGGCATCTTTACAGTACCTTCTCCAAAAGGATCCACTGTCTTGATCTTGGGGTGTTGGCAAGTTTCTTTTCCTGAAATTTCTCCAAAAAAATTTTAAATCTTGCATTTTAGGATAATTACACAATCCCCCCTGAGGAGGGTGTTGACCAACACCAGAATCATACTGGGATACATGTCTGAGTTATGAGGTATATGAAATAATTGTCAAAAGAAAAACCAAAAAAAATATAAACCACCCAAAAAATCCCAAATAAAAGGTAAAATTAAATTCTGTATAAAAATAAGAGATACAGAAATGATAAAAAAAATAAAATAAAAAATCTTACATGTATAAAATTCTGACTAGAAAATAAAAATAGCCTGTAACAGGTTCTTGAATCACAGCAAGGACCAATTAAAGTGATTTATGTCGCACAAGCCTGTAGGGCAATAGCAGCAACACAGCACTTTACCCATTTGCAGCCACGACTGAAGAAAATTGCCAAACTATAAGAGAGAAAAGACTAAATTTCAGCAGCAAATGGGAAAATCATTCACTAGTCTGATTGTACCATCACTGTCAGAGATAGGGGGAGCCAGAATGATAGCCAACCTGAGGCACTTGACTCAAAGTATTGCACATGTAGTGTGGTTCAAGGAAGTCCTGCATCTTAACATATGTCAAGCGCTGCAACCTCAATTCACACACTAGGTTCAAGACCTTTCATATTGGCATAGAAGTTCAACAATCCTCCCTGGATTGAATTTGGTCTGTTCTGACCTTGTGCTACTTGGCACTGTATATTGGCTCTTTTGTTCCCTTCTCCTGGAATTAGACATAATCATTAAACAAAGTCCCACAACGTTTATCAATAAATGGCAGGTTTCCATAGTCAAAAGCCTTTTGGGTATGCATATTACTAGGGCTAATAGATACTGTAAACTTATACTATAAACTTTATCCTTCAAGTTAAAAAATTATTAATACTTATCTCATGTACTTCAAACACCACCAACATTAGTAAAAAAGAAAGAAAAAAATAAAATATCCCATTGCAAACATAAAGAGAAAAAAATAGTGAAAAAAATCATAATTTCACAGTTCACATTCCATGTGACAATGTGTTAGCTGAGCAGAGGCACAACACAAAAGGTGCTCACTCAAAAATGAAATACATATCACTCAACTTGGCCAGGGTCCACAGTGTGAGTGTACATAATTTTTTCACTAGGTAAAAACCTTTTAATCCTGGTGCCCAGATCTAAACAAAATACTGCAGATGAGGTCTGATGTGGGAAGAATACAATGAGATTATCATTCTTCTGTTCCTAGAAGTTGGACCCCTTTTAATGGAGACCCTGATAGCTTTATCTTTCTTGGCTGCCACATCACATAGTTCCATGTTGATGAAGACATGGCACACATGCCCCAACATGCTGGAGGGGGGCTGCATCATTCCCCCTCTTCAGTGGGCCTGAGAACAATTTTCACATGCTCCACCCCCTTGCCTAGCAGCCCAATGTGAGCACTTCCTCCACTGTCTGGGATAATGTTAAGATCTCACAGGCAGCTTGAAAGTATAGTTTTGGCACACAATCTTTAAAAGGTTCACCAGACTGATCATAGTTGATTCATGTTGAGCTCTCAATCCACTAAAATCCCCAAATCCTTTTAAGAACTGATGTCTAGCAATGTCTCTCTCATCTTATACCTTGGAAGATGATTTTTTGTAACCAACTGAAAGACTTTATTCATCCTGAATTTTGTTTTATTAAATTCAGTCCTCTTGCTTATCACAATACTTTTGGACTCTGGCTCTGTCATCCAATATATTAGTATATTAGTTAGTCCTACACTCCCCCATATATGTGTCATCTGCAATAGCCCAAGACCAAGCCTAGATCTCTGGGATACTCCACTGAAGTCCTTCTACCACACTGACACTGAACCATTGACACAATTACTTTCTGAATCTAGCCATCCAGCTGGTTCTGTGTCCATTTGATTATTATCTTATCTATATTATCATCTTATCTATATTTCTCTATCTTCACCACAAGATAGTATGGTATACTTGATCAAAAAATTTGCTAAACTATTAGTAAACTAAGTCTATAGCCTTTCCTTCATCAACTAGTTTAGGAATTTTGTCCCCCCCCCCCAAAATGAGGTTAGTTTGTCATTACCTGAAGCCAAGCTAGCTCTCTGTAATCATCATTTCTTTTTTAGAGATGTTTGCCATCCATCTATTAATCTTTCTTAGCATTTTGCTCAGAAATAACAGGAGAAAGTATTCCTATTTGCTAAAGTTGTCAGCTATCACAAATCCCATTCAACTGGTGAGCAAGAAGAAAAGATTGATGTCCCCACTCCTTTTCTTTTCTTTTTTAAACCCTTACCTTCTGTCTTAGTATCAACTCCAAGACAGAAGAGTAGCAAGGAAAAATTGGAAAATGAGGGGATGCTCTCCAATTGGAGAATGGCTGAACAAATTGTGGTATCTGTTGGTAATGGAATACTATTGTGCTCAAAGGAATAATGAACTAGAGGAATTCCATATGAACTGGAATGCCCTCCAGGAATTGATGTAGAGTGAAAGGAGCAGAACCAGGAGAACACTGTACACAGAGACTGATACACTGTGGCACAATCAAATGTAATGGACTTCTATACTAGCAGCAATGCAATGATCCAGGACAATTCTGGGGGGCTTATGAGAAAGAACAGTATCCACATTCAGAGGAAGATCTGTGGGAGTAGAAACACAAAAGAAAAACAATTGCTTAATCACATGGGTCAATGGGGACATGATTAGGGATGTAGTCTCTAAGCAATCACCCTAGTGCAAATATTAATAATATAGAAATAGGTGTGGATGGATCAGTGACACATGTAAAACCCAGTGGAATTGCACATCAGCTATGGGAGGAAATTTGGGGGAGGGGAGGGAAAGAACATAAATCTTGTAACCAGGGAAAAATATCTAAATTATAAATTTTTCCAAAATTAAAAAAAAAAGAGTAGCAAGGGCTAGACAATTGGGGTTAAGTGAGTTGCCCAGGATCACACAGTTAGGAAATGTCTGAGTTGAGATTTGAACCCAGGTCCTCCAGACTCCAGGTCTGGTGCTCTAAACACTGGGCCATCTAGCCTTCCCACTGTTTTTTAACAAGCATCAAGTCAGTAAGCATCTATTAAGTGCCTACTGTATTCCAGGCCCTGTACTAAGGTTTTAGGGATACAATGAAAAGCAAAAAACAAAAACAATTCCTGCTCTCAAGGAATTCACAATCTAACAAGGAAGACAACATGCAAGCAATTAGATACAAACAAGGGTTATACAGAGTAAACTGGAGATGACTCCAGAGGGAAGGTGCTGAGAAAGGAAGACTGGGAAAGGTTCCCTATAGAAGGTAGGTGGCTTTTTGAGCTTTGAAAGGAACCAATGAAACTAGAAGGTGGTGATGAAGAAGTAGAATGTTCTAGAAAGATGTTAATGGCCACTAAAAGTGCTCTGAGTTGGGATATGGAATGTCCTACATGAGGAAGAGCAAGGAAGCCAGTGTCACTGGATCACAGTGATTATAGAAAGAAGCAGGGTATAAAAAGACTGGAAAATCAGGAAGGGACCAGGGGTCTGAGGAAGGGGAGGATCTCTAAAGGCCCAACAGAGGATTTTATAATTGATCCTGAATGAAATAGGGAGCTTGTTGAATAGGGATGAGGATCAGTTTTGTTGTCATTAAGTCACAACCTCTCCATGATGTTGTTTGGGGTTTTCATGGCAGAGATAACAGAGTGAGTTGCCATTTCCTTCTCTGGTTCATTTTACAGATGAGGAAACTAAAACAAAGAGGGTCAAGTGACCTGCCCAAGGTCACACAGCCAGTAAGTGTCTAAGGCCAGGTTTTAACTTGGGTCTTCCTGACTCCATGCCCAGTGCTCTATAGACTTTGCAACCTAGCTGTACAACCTTATTGGGTACAACCTTTCCCCTTGCTTTCCCTTGATTATATTCTATGATCCAGATATAGCATCTGGCCACAACTCTTATTCTTTTCCCTGCACTTTGATCTATGTAGTTCAGGAATCCCTTTGACCCATACAGAGACCTGGGACAGTAAGCAGGAGGAAGTTTAGGTGATGACTGGAGGCAGACGATTTCCTAGAGGAGCACTTGTGCCATCTCCTTTCATTTTTCTCTAGAGTCAATAAACGATGTGATCGGAGTTGTCTAAGGCTTTGAATCCACGAATATGGGGCAATTAATTGTGAGCTGTTCCAATTGTAAATACTGGATTTTAATATTTTTAGCTATAATCCATTTCACTTCCTAGATGAGCTCTAAATCTAGCCAGGAGAAGTGAACCAGACCTTTGAGGGGCAGTAGGAATGATAATACTCCACCCGTGCTAGTAATGAGTTAGCAGCTCAGCTATTCTGGGGCATTTAGATGGCTCAATGGACAGAGCACCAGACTTGGAGTCAAGATCCGAGTTCAAATCCAGCCTAAGGTACTTACTAATTATATGATCCTGGGCAAGTCCCTTAACCTCTGTTTGCCTTAATCCCCTGGAAAAAGGAAACGGCAAACCACTCCAGTATCTCTGCCCAAAACAAAACAAAAACCCTATAGATAGTATGGTCCACAAGATAACCAAGAGTTGGGATACCTCTGAACAGCTGAGCTACAAGACTCAGCTATTGGTTCAAGTGGAGTGCCACCTTGTGGACGATGCAGATATTGCACTCCGTTATGGAATAATTTCCATGATGGCACACTATATTCCTGTAGGCTTAAGGAAGGCTATCCTAATATTTTATATTAATTTTTTATTTTAATAACAAATTTGCATATAAGTTTTCCAAAGTTATATACTCCATATTGTCTCTCTCCCCTCTTCCCTCTCTCCTCCCAGAACTGACAAGCAATTCGATCTGGGTTACACAGGTATTATCATGCAAAAAAAAATTTTTTTCCATATTATTCATTTTTGTAAGTGAATAATCTTATGCAATCAAAACCCCTAAACATATACCCAAGTAAACAAGTGATAAATCATCTTCTTCATTTCTGCTCCAACAGCTCTTTCTCTGGAGCTGGACAGCATTCCTGTTCAATAAGTCCCTCAGAATTATCCTGGGTCATTGCATTGCTGAGAACAGCTGAGTCCTTCACAGTTGATCATTCCACAATATTGCTGTTACTATGTTCAGTGTTTTCCTGGTTCTGCTCATTTCACTCTGCATCAGTTCATGCAGGTCTTTTCATATCCTTGTAGGTGAGCTAGAGGTATGAAACAAAAATAAATTAGAGGGGCAACTAAGGGGCTTAGTGGAGTGAGAGATAGGAATTCCTGGGTTTCAATCTGGCCTCAGACACTCCCCAGCTGTGTGACCCTGGGCAAGTCACTTAACTCCCATTGCCTAACTCTTATCACTCTTTTGCCTTGGAATAAATACACAGTAGTGATTCCAAGACAGAAGGTAAGGGTTTTAAAAAGTTTAACTTCCACTTGGGCGGATTTTCCACAAATGGAAAATTATGAGTGTTCTATTGTCATGAAAGTGATTTTTATCATAGAAAGATAGTAGCCTTTCAGATCTCTAAAGTTCTCATGATAGTACAAAAAGTTGTTCTGGTTTAGGGGCTTGGTCTTTTTTAACAGCAGCCTACTTCTATTTTGAACCCATCCTCTCCTCTTGTCTTATGCTAATATTTCTTATTCCCACTCTTTTCAGGAAAAATTTCTCAAAATCTTCAGGCCCCACACTTTTACAGAGGGAGTTTCCTCTCAACTCCTACCATATCCCTGCCACCAGATATGACACCAGAGTTACATATTCAGCATACCTGAATGTGAACTTCCACCCCAACAAAAGCCAAAGGGCTACCCTGCCTTAGCAAGCTTTCCCAGTGTGGAAGTGATGAAAACATCCTACTCACCAACCAGGAGGAATTACAGGAGTTTGGTGGAACCCTTTCCTTTTAGATCTTCAAGAAAAGGCTGAGTTACCCTTGGTTATGTAGGTTAAATTGTGAGTTCTCTTAACATCTCCATTAGATTGGCTGGCCATTGAGATCCTTCAAACTCTCAACTTCTATTATTCTATGAACATGGGCATGCCAAGTCCCAGGGGCAATCTCTTATAGAACCATCATTGATTTTCTTCCTAAAGTTACCTAAAAACCATTGCATATTCTTTTTTTAACCCTTACCTTCCATCTTTGAATCAATACTGGGTATTGGTTCTCAGGCAGTATGAATTTTAGTTTTACTCCACCCTGCTTATGCTTTAGAATTCTAGCAACCAGGAATGTATACACCCCCACTTAAGGATTAACTGTAGGGGAGGATGGCCTATGACCGGCATGTGCTAGAAAGTGACAAATCAGAAACAATTGACTGACCCCCTGGACTGTCCTAAGCCAAGCTTAAGCTACCACTGGCACATGTGAGACACAGGAAGTGATATAAAGAACTGCCTTTGTACTTTGCATTACTTCCTGTGAGGGGGAGCTTTGGCGGAGTTGGCCCTGGAACTCAAGCCTGGAGGAGCTCCTCAGACTGCTTCCTTTTAGATGGTCATGTGGTGAGTGATAAGACTGACTCCCCTTTCCCTTGGCTTTCTGGAGAGGCCCCTTGGCCGAGGCCACTGAATTCCTGGCTGGCTCAGCCCAGGCTGGAACAGTTTAAATTCCCTTTCCTCTCTCTCTCTCTCTCATTTCTTAATCTCTTCCTTCTATTGTAATAAACCACCATAAATTTCCATTCTGACCTGAGTATTTCACTGGGATTTAGAATTTAAATCCCTGGCCACCAACTAAAATTTATACTCAGTCTCAGCCCTAAATTTACCCTTAACAGTCTTGGGAAATTTTACCCTTACAGCAGAAGAGTGGTAAGGGCTAGGCAATGGGAGTCAAGTGACTTGTCCAGGGTCACCCAGCTAGGAAGTATCTGGGACCAGATTTTAACCCAGGACCTCCCTAGAGCCAGCTCTAGGCCTTGCTCTCAATCCACTGAGCCACCCAGCTGCCCCCATCATTGCATATTTTTGAAACAGACACCAGTTTTATCCTTTTCCATCCATAAACTGAAATTAATACTTTGCCACACAACCTTTCTTACTTTCCCTGGTCCCCTCATCATTTCCCTGGCTGTCTCATAATAGGTCAAAGGCCTTCCATTCTGTTAGTCAAAGAACATCATAGTAAAGGTCTAATTGTTTTATGTACCTACTCTCTTACAAAACTGACTTTAACTCCCCAAACCAAGGAAAGGGCTGGAATACCTTGCATTCCAAATATAGTGGCTATTTTCAGGGCTTTACAGACTAAAATCAACCAACCAATCAATCTACAAACATTCATTAAGCTCCCACTATGTGTCAGAGACTGGAGTGAGTTCCATGTCCCATAATGAAGATCCAGCCTTTCTCACATGAGGTTGGGAGGGAAGAAATGTTCCAAAAAATACTTCAAAATCCTCAAATTAGCCTACTTGTTCTATAAAGGTGTTGTATAACCAGAAAAGTAATTTACTCATAAGAAAAGTAATTTACTCATAAGTAAATTGCTCATAAGAACTGAGTTCAAAACTCAGTTCTGAAATGTAAAACTTTTGTGGCCTTGGATAAGTCACTTAAATTCTCTAGTCTTCAGTTTCCTCCTCTGTGGAGGAAATGGGGGGGGGGGATGTGGAGAAAATTATCTTTAAGGTCCTTTCTGGCTCTAAATATATGATCCTATGATTTCTATAATTAACTATCCCACTGCATCTCTGGGAAACTGAGGAACTTTATACCTGAAAGTATCATGAGATTTTGCATGAAGAGATCTCTTGTAAAAATATTATTTCTAGGGGGCAGCTGGGTAGCACAGTGGACTGAGAGTCAGGCCCAGAGATGGGAGGTCCTGGGTTAAAATCTGGCCTCGGACACTTCCCAGCTGTGTGACCCTGGGCAAGTCACTTGACCCCCTTACCACTCTTCTGCCTTGGAACGAATATATAGTATTGATTCCAACATGGAAGATAAGGTTTAAAATACATATATTCTTTCTACAGTGGCACAGACTCCTAATGTATTAATAGTATATACTGGTAGTTATACCAGGAAGAGGTTAATAGATGAGAAGCCGGGCTCTGGAGAAGAAGAAAGAAGACAGGTTAGTCAATGATCATAGAAATAGTGGGAGAGTAAGAGAACTAAAGATACCACAGGAACAAGAGGATGACAAAACAAAAGAAAACAGAATCAGAGAATGAATGTGATGCTAAAAGAATGTCAAGATGGTAGAGCAGAAGGTAGAAACAGAAACAGGAGAGGGGGAAGTACAATACTGACTTCATTTCTCTTTAAATCATCATTTAGCTCTTCTTATTTTGTGGTGAAGCTATTTATTGGGTTTTTTTGGTCTCTTACTCCCTCAAGAGGTTTTGAAAACAATTTCATTTTGTTCACTCAATGATAAGCTATCATTACTATGTTGGGAGGCTCACTACTCTTTTATTCTACCTTCCTGCATCAGCACATAACCTGCCACCATGACAGATACAGCTAACCTTTGGTCACCAGTACTCTCTTGGGCAAGGGCAAGCATCTTCTCTTCTCAACCTAGGAATCAGGATGTCCTGTGTTCAAATCCTACCTCTGGCATTTACTAGCTATATGAGCCTGGACAGCTCTGAGTCTCAGTTTTCTGCATCAAGACTCTAAGGTCTGAATCTAGAATCCTAAGGGAAACATGAGGATCAAATGAGATAATGTATATGAAATACTCTGTGAACCTTAAAGGGCATGAAAATGCCAATTACTGTCACTGAAATGAAGGAATAGGACAATATGTGGTGTTAATTCTAATGATAAACCATTTAAAGGATAAATGCAAAAAAAAAGAAAAAGAATATGTATTTACTAAAGCTTTAAATATTCAAAGTGTTCTTGGGAAGGTAAAAAAGTATCAATTGCCCCATTTTATAGATATGGATACTTAAGCATTGTATGAACTATCCTTTGTCACATAATTCTTTGTCACACTGAGGTAGGGTAGTGGATAGTAGACTTTGAATCAGAAAGATCAAAGTTCAAATCCTGCCTTAGATACTAGGCATGTGACCTCCAGCAAGTCATTTAATCTCTCTGCCTTTGTTTCCTCATCTTTAAAATGGAGATAATAATAGGGATTGTGGTAACGACCAAAAAAGAGATATGTGTAAAGCCTTCGCAAACCTTAAAACAATATATATGCTAGCTATTATTAATTGTATCAGGATGAGGAGGAGTTGATCAGGACAACCTTGATCACTTGATTTCCTTCCAGTTTGATTAATGAAATCACAGAAGATAAACCAATGGTAACAGAGACAATGAGGTGTTAAGATCTTTTTGAAAAACGCAAAGAAAGAGACAAAGAAGTAGTCCAACCAAATTTATAGCAAGTTTCTCTGCCAAAGGCCCATTTCTCATAGAGAGAGAGAATGAAGTCAAATTCATAAGACTATGAGTCACTCCCCAATTGATAAATGGTCAAAGGATATGAACAGGCACTTTTCAGATGTGAAAACCAAAGCTATTTATAATCACCACAAAAAATGCTCTAAATCCCTATTGAGTGAAGAAACACAAAACAACTCTGAGGTATTACCTCACACCTATGAGACCGGCTGATAGGTTAGAAAAGGAAAATGGCAAGTGTTGGCGGGGATGTGGGAAAATCGAGACACTGATCGTGTCCCACTCCGATGTTGGTGGAATTGTGAATGGATCCAACAGTTCTGGAGAGCAATTTGGAACTATGCCTAAAGGGCATACTGTACCTACCCTTTGACCCAGGAATACCACTACCAGATCTCTGCCCCAAAGAGATCAAAGGGAAAGGGAAAGGGTCTATATGTACAAAAATATTTACAGCAGCTCTTTTTGGGGTGGCAAAGAATTGGAAAATGAGGGGATGCCCATCAGGTGGGGAATGTGGTATTGGATGATGGTGATGGAATACTCTTGTGCTATAAGGAATGATGAGCAGGATGATTTCAGGGAGAACTGGTAAGACTTACATGACTTATTGATGCAAAGTGACATGAGAAAAACCAGGAGAACATTGGACATAGTAGCAGCAATATTGTATGATGATCAAGCGTGAATAACTTAGCTATTCTCAGCAATACAATGATCCAAGACATTTCCAAAGGACTTGGGATGAAAAATGCCATCCGCCTCCAGAAAAAGAAATGATGGAATCTGAAGGCAGATCAAAGCATACTTTTTTCTTTTACATTATTATTCTGAGTGGGGGGCAGGGGGAAGTAGAGTTAGTCTTTGCAACATGGCTAATATGAAATGTTTTGCATGACAGCACATGTATAATCTATATCAAATTGCTTGCCTTCTCAAGGAAGGAGAAGGGAGGGAGGGAGAAAATATGGAATTAAAAAAAAAATTTTAAACCCTTACCTTCCATCTTTGAATCAATACTGTTTATTGGTTCCAAGGCAGAAAAGCATAAAGGGCTAGGTAATGGGGGTTAAGTGACTTGCCCAGGGTCACACAGCTAGGAAGTGTCTGAGGCCAGATTTGAACCCAAGACTTCCCATCTCTAGGCCTGGCTCTCAATCCACTGAGCCATCTAGCTGCCCCCATACTCAAAATTTTCTTAAAAGATTGTTAAAATTTTTTGTTTTCATGTAATTTAGAAAAATGAAATTAAAATTAAAATATAAACCTAAATAATAATAAATCTAATAGAATTTATATAGTAAATTATAAATCTATAGTAATAGTAAAGAGTGTTACCTGTAATGGGAATAGTAAATCTAATAGAAAAATTAAAATTAAACTATAAACCTAAATAATGGAAAATTGCTAAGAGATGTCTATAGTCTATTCTATCTTAACAAAGCAAAAAGAAGCTGAAGTGGGCAGCTGGTAGTCCTGAGAAAGTGGGTTAAAGCCAAGAAGCTGGAAACAGAAAGAAACTTCAAAACCACAAACAGCATAACACTGCTTGGCAGAGAATATACACCGTGTCTGCCAGTGGGAGCAGTTTTATGACATTGCCATCAAACAATGGCAGTTCTAAAGGTTCAAATTCATGAATTGCCCTTCCATGCTTGTGCCTTGGCCTGATGTATTTCCTTTGTGTGTGTCCCTCCCCTACGAGTATCCTGGGAACATATGTTCCCTAAGTATGTCCACTCTTTCCACAGATGGTCTGTGTATCTATGGAAGAATATGTCCCAGGTTTATGGATGGAAATGTTCAATTACTACTTTTCTTACTATGATATTTCTTTAAATGCCTTTGCTTTTAACTAATTGTGTCTTCTGAATGATTAGTAAAAGTAAACCCATAGGTGGGTGCTCATGAGTTACAGTTTTGAGCAGACACAGACATATAGAAGAAAACCTTAAATTGGGGCACTTTTTCTGGGGGTCCCACAGGGGAGAAGGGTACCCCAGGTGCTATACTAATCTGAGTAAACGTTGTACCATTCCCCACTCTAAAACATAAGTTCTCTAAAGAGAAAATGTTTCATTTTTATCTTTGTTGCCCCAGGATCTTGAACACAGTAGATGCTTAATAAATGTTTATTGAATTGACAGTAGATGTTGTATCTTTTAAAATCGTTTTTGCAGGAATTTATTTCCTCGTTTGAAATATGATTAATATAAGTTTACTGTATTGGAATATGACCCTGGATTCAAGCCTGGAACATTTGCCGTGTTTCCTCATTGGTGGAGAAAATGATTCACACATGCCTGAGTGAGGGTGGAGTTTCCATAAGAGCTTGGAGAAAAAGAGTCATTCTTCTTCCTTCCTGAAACTACATGAACCTCCAGACCTTCTTTAGGGAAAAACCCAAAAAGAAAGAGGATAGATAGATATATAAGGGAAATACAGCATCCAACATGTCCCTGATTTCAGGTTTACCTCCCTAGAAACTTCAAGAAATTTCCCCTTAGGAGAGATTGGGAATTCTTTCTTGGCTAGGCTGAGATATCTGACTCCCAAAAGAACTCATTCACTCTGTGTATTGTTGGGTATATTCTAGTCTGTCTATGTTTTCTGATTTCTTTTGGTTTGAATAAATGAGTTTATCCACTATTCACTAATTGTGATGATCTTTTGTGTAACTAGCATTTGTTAAGAAGAGGTCAAGCCTTCAGATATAAGCTTGAGGCATCCCTTTCTCTTTAAGGTATTCAATCAGGAAAGTAGTTTGATCCTAAGAAATAAAAATTCCCCTCAAGTAGCAATATTCAGTTCAAAGATAGATATAATTCTAGTCCAGTTCCAGGCTCTGCTGTGAAGGGTGGAGTGGTCAAACTCATGGCTCCTTCTCATACTCCTGAACAGACAGGAATAAAAGTCTCTTTTGGAGAAGGGAGAGTAATATCCCAAAGATATCTTTCAAAGAACCATTTAGACAAGCCCATGCGGATGGACATACATGTAACATACATGGGCAAAAAACATATACAACAAGTAAATGTAATTTTAGAATCTAAAAATTCTTTCATAGAAATGGAGTTCCAATTTTATATGCAAATCAATAGGGGAAAGATCATTTAGAGAAATTCACTTTATGGTCAACCTTTTTGTTTGTTTGTTTTTAAACCCTTACTGATTTCTGTCTTAGAATCAATACTAAGTATTGGTTCCAAGGCAGAAGAGAAGCAAGGGCGAGGAAATTGGGATTAAGTGACTCGTCCAGGGTCATACAATTAGGAAGTATTTGAGGTCAGATTTAAACCCAGGACCTCCTCTCTGACTGGCTCTCTGTCCACTTAGCCGCCCCTACATTCAACTTTTGAGAGAGATGGTATTTACATAAAGGTACTCTGGCTACTGCGCCATCTAGGTGGAATTAGGAAGATTCATCTTCATGAATTCAAATCTGACCTCATATACTTACTAGTTGTGACCCTAGGCAAGTCACTTAATCTGTTTGCCTCAGTTTCCTCATCTATAAAATGAGCTGGAGATGAAAATGCCAAACCACTCCAGTGGCTTTGCCTTGAAAACCCCAAATGGGGTCATGAAGAGTCAAGCATGACTGTGCAATAATTTACATTAAATGAGATTCCCTATACATGAACCCAAATAAGAAAGGAGTAACACTTTTTCAGGAAAAAGAAGTATAGGCATTAGGTTACATAAAATTAGGGCTTCTTTCTTGAAATAATATTTCGCCCCTTTGTAACTTTTTATTATGCTGCTCTCCTTTCCTCCTCCATCTCCCTCCGGCTTTTCAGCTTTCTTTTGTATGTTGTCTTCTTCCATTAGACAGTAAGCCCCTTGGGGGTAGGAACTAACTTTATTTTTATTTGCATCATCAGACTTAGCATAGTGCTTGGCACATAGTAGGTGGCTAATAAATATTTGTTGACTGACTTCATTAACCATATCGGAAAGCCCATGAAGAAAACTATCAGCTATATGAACCTTGGCAAGGTTCTCTAGACTTCCAAAGCCTCGTTTTTCTCATCTATAAAATGAAGTGATAGAATTTTTTACTTTTTATTGTTGTTCAAATTACATCTGATTCTTTGTGACCCTTTGGGGGGTTTTCTTGGAAAAGATACTGGAGTAGTTTGCCATGAGAAACCTGAGGCAAAACAGAGCTGTTCTTTTTTTACCTCTCACCTTCCATCTTAAAATCAATACTTTGGATTGGTTCCAAGGCAGAAGAGTGGTAAGGGCTAGGCAATGGGGGTTAAGTGACTTGCCCAAGGTCATACAGCTGGGAAGTGTCTGAGGCCAGATTTGAACCCAAGACCTCCCATCTCTAGGCCTGGCTCTCAATCCCCTGAGCCACCAAACTGCCCCATCATAAGTGGCTTACTCAGGATCACACAGCTAGCATGTGTGTGAGGCTGGATTTGAGCTCAGATCTTCCTCTCTTCACTATGCCACTTTACCTTTGCAACTCTAAAAATATATGTTTCTAAGTTAACTACAGATAATCTTGGAGGACAAGAGAGGAACAGTAAAAGGCCATCAATAGGCTGCTGCTCATGATCAAGAACCAAAAAGCAGGAGAATGGGGATGCCAGTCTAACCCTTCATTGCCCCATGAAATCCATGTCCTGAATTTGGATTTCGTCAATAGAATTTAGCAACACTCCAGTGATGAAGCTTTTAATGCCCAAACAACTTACTGAATTTGGAAACTGGCCTGTTTGCTCACATTGGTACAACTGCATTCCCTGTTCCTTAGAAAAGATAGATGGAATCCAAAGTCACTTGCTGCTGCTTTCCCTTTCTCGTCTGACACTGATACCCACTTTGAAAGGGTCCCCCCAAGCCATGAGAGATTAGCCACCAGATATTCCATACAGGTATCAATGGCAGGGAAAAAAAAAACATCAACAGGGGCAATTGGATAGCACAGTGGATAGATCCTCAGGCCTAAAATTGGGAGGATCTGGGTTCAAATCTGGCCTTGGACACTTCCTAGCTATGTGACCCTTGCTGCTCTTCTATCTTAGAATTAAAACTACAACAGAAGGTAAAGGTTAAACACACACACACACACACACACACACCACAGGGGAAAAAAAGAAATGCTATGTTGAAACTGCATTCCTCCCAAACCCAGATGAACCAGCCTGTGTCCAATCCTAAATATTGGCAGAGCTTGGGGTTCTCTAATTAACAGAATGCTAACTGCTAGGCTTTGAGGACTTTGTTTGATTGCCTGAAAAGGGAGGGGCACCTAGACTAATGCTGTATGACACGTATTTCCCAGAAGCTGTGCCTGTAACGGAAAAGAAAAGCTGAAGAGGAAGATAAAGGCTTATGCAGTGACCCATACACCATCATCATGGGTTTCTTGTCGCTAAGAGCAAACCCACTGGTGTTTGCTTTTGATCAATGTCATCTTCATTAATGGAAAAGAACAAACTAGAAATTGGGATCAGCAGAACATTATGTTCAGAATCTATATCTTACTTAACTAGGAGAACGTTGTACATAGCAACAAAAGTGGTGTAATGGTGATCATCTGTGAAAGACTTGGCTTCTCTGATCAATATAATGATCTGAGATGATTCCAAAGGACTCGGGATGGAAAATGCTAGCCACTGCAGAGAGAGAAATAATGAGCTCTGAGTGCAATTTGAAATAGGATTTTCTTTCATTCTTTCTTTTTCTTCCTTTTTGTGATAATGATTAATATGGAAATAGAGGTAGTAGTGGATAGGGTACTGGACCTACAGTTGGAAAGATTCATCTTCCAGCACTTAAATCTGGCCTCAGACATTTACTAGCTGTATGACTCTGAACAAGTCATTCAGCTCTGTTTCCCTCAATTTCCTCATCTGTAAAATGAGCTCGAGAAGGAAATGGCAAACCACTTCAAGAATCCTTGCCAAGAAAACCCCACCTGGGGTCACAAAGAAATTGGACATGACTAAAAATGTCAGAGCAGAAATACTATGGAACATGTTTTGCATTATTTCACATGTATAATTTATATCATATTACTTGCCTTCTGGAGGGGAAGGGTGAGAGGGAGGAAGAAAATTCAGAACTCAACTTTTTTTTAAATTTTTGAACTTAAAGTTTTAAAAAATATTTTTAAATAAAATTTTAGAATATATATCTTAGAGAGTTCTGAGTAACTGAAGCCTGAGATTTTGTTCATGAATTGATATTAAACAGAAAATATGAATTGGTTTCATTAGCCAGGTAATGTCACCAATGTAGACTTCCAAAATGCTCATTGTAGTTAGATTGCCAAAGCCAAAGGATTTACTACCAGTAAGCCAACCTACTGGTGAGAAGCCCCTCTTAGTGATCCAGGACCTGGGAAAGCAGACATAGTCTGTTACTAGAATCAGACTTCAAGCAGAAGAGCTAGCACTCCTTTGGATAGCCTTTATGAACCCAGACTCAGCTTCACACTCTAACAAGGCAAGGCAAGTCGCTAAACATTTAGTTAGTTAGTTAGTTAGTTAGTTAGTTAGTTAGTTCGTTAGTTTGAACCCTTATCTTCTATCTTATAATCAATACTAATTATCAGTTCCCAGGCAGAGAAGCAACACTGGCTAGATAATTAGAATTAAGTGACTTGCTCAGGATCACACACCTAGGAAGTATCTGAGGTCAAATTTGAACCCAGGACCTCCTGACTCCAGGGCTGGCTCTCTATCCACTGAGCCCTTTAGCTACCCACCAAAAAGCATTTATTAAGCACTATGTACCAGACATTTTGCCAAGCTCTAGGGATACAAAGAAAAGTAAAAGCATTGTTTCTGCCTTCAAGGAGCTCACAATCTAATTGAACAACATGCAAACAACATATATATAAAGTGGAGATCATCTAAAAAGACAGGTACTAGCATTATGGAGGATCAGGAAAGACTTCTTTTGGAAAAAACAATTCTAACAAACTTGAAAGAAGCTGGAGGGAGATAGCTACAAAGGAGTAGTAAAGTAAAAGTAAAAAAAAACTTCAGCTTGTTTCCTGACTTTGATACTTACTAATTATATGATCTTTAGCAAGACCATGTCTCAGTTTCTTCATCTGAAAAATGAGTGTAATAAAATAATAATATTTGAACTCTCTATGTTACAGGACCACTGTAGAAAAAGCACTACGTAAGTGTAAGAGTTGTTGGAAAATAAGTGGACACCCTAATAATATGAAATATGCAAATCAAAATACCTCTGAGCTTTAATCTCATACTCTGTAAATTGACAAAGATGATGAAGATGAGAATAGTCATTGGTGGAGAGGCTGTGGAAAGAATACTATATGCTTTTGGTGGGGCTGTGAATTAGACCAACCACTGAATTCTGGAAAGCAATTTCAAATTATGTCAAGGAAGTGACTAAAATGTCCTTCAACCGAGATTCCCACTATTAGGTATATATCGCAAGGAGATCAAATACAGAAAGATTCTATAAACTATAAAATATCCTATATGCAATAAAACAATGCACTTTTTGTTGATGCAAAGAATGATGGAGGTACCAATCAACTAGGGACCAGCTGAACAAAATAGAGTGTCTGAATATAATTATTCTTCTTCCATAAGAAATTATAAGGAGGTCAGATTCAAAAAAACTTGAGAGGATTTGTATGAATCAATGCATAATGAGATGAGTAAAGCCAAGGGAAATTTTTATATAATGACTATAACTGGATAAAAAATTTTTTTCAAAAGACTTAAGAATTTTGATGAATGAGATGACCTATTATGACACCAGAGGTCCAATAATCAAATACTTCTCCTGCCTCTTGAAAGGGAGGCAATGAACTATAGGTGAAGAATGATATTTTCTTTTTCAGATATGACCAATATGTACTGGGTTTTTCTTGACTATGCTTATTGGTTATAAGGGAGGGTTGGATTCTTATTTTATTTCATTATATCATATGGCAGTGATGGCAAGCCTAAGGCACATGTGTCAAAGATGGCATGCAGAGCATTTTCTGTGGGCAGTCATGTCACCCTCCCCACCCACCCACCCCAAGAGTTCATTACTAGAAAGGAGAGATTCAGGCAGAACTGCCCCCTCCCCCTCTCCACTACCCCTAATGACATTTTTCACATCCCCCACCCCTCTGCCCAGCAGCCCAATGGGAGCACACAGGGGGTAAGGCAGGTGGCTCACAGGTGGCAGATCTGGAGGGGAGTGAAGCAGTCAGTCCACTCCCCTCCCCTTCTCTATACTCAATAAGGACATTCCTCACTTCACCCACCCCTCTGCCCAGCAGTCCAATGGGAGTGCTTTCTCCCTCCCCTGTGTGTGGGGGTGGGGCATGGAATGAGGTCTCTGACATATGGTATATTATTACATATTATATAATAATGTATTACATAATATAAACATGTATAATATATATATATTGTTATAAAATGTTTCAATGAAGCCTTTTTCAAAGTGCACAGGCCAGAATAGGAAGTTCAGAAGGAAAATTCAGACAAACAAAATAGTTTGGGAACTAACAAGCTGAAGCAAATGTATATATGCATATATAACATGTATACAAACACATATAGCTACAGATACACATAAATATATACTTGTCTTTGAGTAATTTTGATAATGTCTGACTCTTTGTGATCCTACTTGGGGTTTTCTTGGCAAAGATCCTGGAATGGTTTGCCATTTCCTTCTCCAGCTCATTTGACAGATGAGGAAACTGAAATAAATAGGATTAAGTGACTTGCCCAGGATCATAAAGCTATTGAGGTCTGAGGTCAGATTTGAATTCAGGAAAACATGTTTTTCTGGATTCAGATCTGGCCCTCTATCCACTGTGCCACCCAGCTTTCCTTATTTCCATATTAATCATATCACAAAAAAGCAAGAAAAATAAATAAAATGAGAAAATGATAGTTGCCCTATAGAGACAGATAGATGGATAGATAGAAAAACAGATAGATAAATAGATAGTGTGAAGATTGGATTTGGCTATCTCCTGATTGTAACAATGAAGGTATTTAGCTCTTCCTTGACAGTGAAGATAAAATTGTAATCCCCTGTCTATCTTTAGATTTCAATCCCCAAAGTGTTAACTCAGTATTTAAAGTAGATCTACCCATTTTAACTACAAAAAGGTGTTAACTAACCACAAAAGATGTTAACTAACTACAGAAGGTGTTAACTAACTACAAAAGGTGTGAACACCTGTTTCATACATTAAATGGGCAGTTCTGGAGAGGAGCATCTTGGTAGACATAAAATTTAAGGGATGTGACACAAGAGAAAAAGATCTTTAAATAGAGGAAACAGATATACTGGGAATCAATAGATCAACCAGTCACTCAGAGGAGAGTGAAGGAGAGTCACTCGAGGTTGGACTGGAAGACAGATCACTCGGTGTTGGAGTGAAGAGAGTCACTAGGAGTTGGAGTGAAGAGAGACACTTGAGGAATGAAGACACTTGACTGTGGAACTGGACCCCTGGAGGAGCTCATGCAGGAGACCTCAGACTGCTTTCCTTTTAGACAGTCACTGTGGTGAGTGAAAGGCTGATTTAGTTTCCTTGCCTTTCTGGAGGTGTAACCTCTGAGAAAGGCCCATCATCTTGAGACTCCTTTCCCCTGACTGGTGCCTTACTGTTTCAGAAGAACTCTCTCTCTCTCTCTCTCTCTCTCTCTCTCTCTCTCTCTCTCTCTCTCTCTCTCTCTCTCTCTCTCTCTCTCTCTCTCTCTCTCTCCTTTTCTCTCTTCCTTAATATTTTCCCTCTATTGTAAAATAAACTACCATAAATACCACAAATTTAAATATTGAGTCCAAACAGAAATAAATTTAACAATAGATAGATAGATAGCTAGACAAACAGATGGGCAGACAAACAGACAGACAGATATGTGCACCTTTAAAATTGTAAATAAAGGAGGCATGTGGTTTTGTGTACAATCTTCTTTTTCTGTTCTTTGTATGTGAAAATGCTCATATTCCCTGGTGTTTGTCAAGTTCATGATGACAAAAAAAAGGCACATTTCAAAAAAAGGAAAAAATGAATATGAAGAATACAAAGAAACCTAGGGAGACATAGATAAACTAATACAGAGTAAAATAAGCAGAGCCAGAAAAACAACATAAGACAGTTCTAATGGAGCATTTATCCTGGATCTGGGCCTCTTCCATTGACATGTGCTTCTCGTTTTTTGCTAAAGGACATGCACAAACCAAGGCTCTTGATAGGTGCCTTAGTTCCTATGAAAGGGAAGGTGGTATGTCATAGTATTAGAGTCTGAGCCAGAATTTGCCACTCATTCGGAGGGCTTTACTGAGCAAGGAGGTATTACTGCCAGCCCTTCAAAGCAGCCTCTTTGATGAGCTAAGGTGATCTAACTATATACATTACTACAATCATGTGAAAACAAACAAACAAACAAAAAATGACTTCTGTCTAATTGTAATGACCAAATCCAATCCTAGAGGAAAGCTAAGAAAATGTATTTCTTTCCCTTCTTTGCAGAGATGAGAGTTATGAATGTATAATATCTCATATACTCTTGGAAACAATAGATACGATACTTGTTTTACTGAACCATTTTTTTCCTCTTTTTTTCATTCTGGATAGATTTCATTTGAGATGGCTCAGAGGGTTAGAGAGTAAAGATATTCAGAAATGAAGGTGATGCAAAATCAAAAGATACTTTTTTTTTAAGAAAAGAAAACCATGGAACATTTGCCTAGGGATAGGGGATAAGAAGAGTCAGGTACCAGGACCCAAAGAAAAGCTGTTTTGTTTTGTTTTTCAAAAAGAACAGAAGAGTATATTTCTGAAGGAGACAGTAAAATAAACCTGAGAGAGGGAGAGATTGAATTTAAAGGACCAATGTTAAGGGTCTGGGCTAAGGATGAAATGGAGATTCTAATATCTCACATGGTGATACCTCCAGAATAAAACACTTAATAAATGTTTGCAGAATTTAACTCAACCCAAAGAACTAGGAAAGAAGAAAAAAATTAAGAACCATCTCTGAAGCTAGATTCTGGATCTATCCTATCCTTCCAATTTATCATAGTTTGTATTGTGATGAATTAATTTAATTCTCTGAATTTTCTTGGCTCATCCAAGGAATTTTTATCACTTGTGTTCACAAGGAGAGAATCAGACCATGGATATGCAAATAAATTTTGTAATCATAATCTCCAACTAGATGTAGTATGATTGGTCAAATCAGAGTTTTAGAGCTGGGTTAGGAAGACAAAGAATAAACCAAGAGAGATAAATAAATAAGTAATAGAGAACTGAAAGATGAATAGTAGGGTAGTCCCATTTTGGGAGTGGGAAGTACAAGGTTAGGAGACAAATGAAAGCATGATTAGTGAGACACTGGTCATGACTGAAACATGCTAGAAGAAAGTTCTCGGAACAGTATTCTTTTCCATGGTGTTTTCATATTGGCCAAGCCTCGTCAACCTAGAGGCCTTTGTAGTGGGCTCAGAGTATCCAGAAGCACAACAAAATAAGATAGGTCTAGCTAGGGTCCTGACTCTAGAACACCCATAAGTCCTTCATGTCTAGAGTTAAGCAGTTGTTCAGTCACGTTCAATTCTTTGTGACCCTGTGGACTATACTATCCATGGGGTTTTCTTGGCCAAAATACAGAAGTGGTTTGCCATTTCCTACTCCAGGGGATTAAGGGAAACAGAGGACAAGTGACTTACCCAAGGTCATACGGCAAGTAACTATCCTGACTCCAAGCTCAATGCTCTATTCACTGAGTCAATCAGCTGCCTCTAGGCAAACTGGAGTTAAGTGACTTGCCCAAAGTCACATAGCTAATAAGTGACCAAGACTACATTTGAATCCAGGTCTTCCTGTCTCCCAACCCAGTGCTCCATCTACTGAGTGATCTAGCTGCCCTAGCAGTGAAGCTATTGCTATCATACTAAAAAAAAAAAAAAGATTGACTCAACTACTTGAGTGATTTAGTAGCTCTCTAGTCTCTCTTTTATACAAAGGAAGGGAAATAGATTCATGAGTAATAGCAATAACTCTAAGTATTTTTTTAACTCTTGCCCTCTGATTTGATATTAATTCTAAGACAGAAAAATGGCAAAGGTAATTGGAGAGAAGTGATTTATCCAGGGTCACACATCTAGGAAATGTCTAAGACCAGATTTGAACCTGCGTCCTCCCAACTCCAGGCCTGACACTCTGTCTACTGTGCTTCCTAGCTACCCCAGTAAGCATTTGAGAGATAAATAGCTAACTGAGCTGCCAGTAAAGAAGAAAGGACTTAATTCCCCAAAGTCCCCAATGGCTGCTCTGTAATCTTACCAACAACCAGGATAATTTCTCAGCTGGGGGAAAAAGTGTCTCAGAAGCTTCTCTCCCCCATTGTACTATAACAAATATAAATCCCAGGGAAGCTGGGCACTCCACTCTCTCTCCACTAAGATATCCCTCTTGACTCTAGAACCATGTACACAGACCCTGGTTCAGTCCAAAGAAAGGAATCACACCCCTTTTGTTTCATTGCCCTCAGACTTTATCTAACCCACCCTGAGGAAACATTACTTAGAGCTTAGTTTTGGTTGATGTATAAGGTCTTCCCCAAAAGGGAAGTAGAAATTAATCAGGGTACAATATGAATAATGTATGGGACAGCCATCTATTTCATCCACATGAAAGAAATGCTAAGCACAAAAGTGCCTCAGAAATACATTCCAAATGACTTAAAACAAGTTATAGCAACATAATTTTTTCAAGAGGTTGAGGCTCAAAACAATGAAAACATAAAGCCTTTCCACAGAATTATTGTATGGGCATTTTACGCACGCCAGTTCTTCAGTTCCCAAATAATTCTCTCCATGACCTTCAAGGGGTTGAGGCCTTCCTGGTGTTGGTGGTCATCTTCTACCATGCAAGGGAGTTCCAACCAAGAGACCCAGAATCCCTGCCCTCTTTAACACACAATGAATCTACAACCCTGGAAATGTCCATCTCAGGATTGCTACATCATCACCTATGATCAGGCAAAGAAACACAAAGCAGAAGAGGAAACCCAAGGTTCACACTCAAGCTCATGTCACTAGCCCTGTCGTCAGTTATCATATGGGACCAGTCTATGTTTCTAGATTGGGGGAAAAGTCACCAGTGGGTCATTCTATTTTAGTATATATGAGGCTGAAGCAAGCATAGATCACTCCCTTTTAAAGATCCACTGAGTCCTAGGTTCAAATCTGGCCTCAGACACGTCCCAGCTGTGTGACCCTGGGCAAGTCACTTAACCCCCATTGCCTAGCCCTTACTTCTCTTCTGCCTTGGAACCAATACACAGTATTGATTCCAAGACAGAAGGTAAGGGTTTTTTTAAAAATAAATAAATAAATAATAAAAAAAAATAAAGATCCACTGAATTAGCCACTCTTCCTGCTCAGCAGACAATAAAGTTTTGAAAACACCCAAGTCCTTTAACACCAAGCCATTTCCTTGGAAGTGTCTAGGGCACAGCATCAGAACTCCATGAGGTTTATTCCAATTCAATTCCTTTTGCAAAAGGAACCTATGGGGTCATGGGCCAGGTGGGAAAAGGGAGCCAGCATCCAGAGAGCAGGCATACCGCTATATGCTTCCCATCACATACCTCCTACTCAATGGGAAGTCACACCAAGGACTAAGATGGATCATCTCTTGTCTTCCCTTTAGAGATCTTGATCTCCCTCCCAGATGCCTATGAAAACAATGCCAGAAAGTCAAGGTCAAAGATGCCAACCAACTAGGGAATTTTGGCATTGTAAAGATTAAAATTTAGGGGGAGACTGAGGCAGGTAGAAATTAGTTTCTCTCTACAAGAAGTATTATATTTTTATGAGGTTTATTAAAGATTAAGGATTAAAGAAAATACAGGATAAGAAAAACATGTGCCCAAGCCAGAGACCTAGACAAGATAACCTCACATTATGAAAGAGACCCGTCTGCTCCAAAACGGAAGTCCAAAAAGAGACCGAGCCTATTCACAACCAGGTTTAAATACCCCATCTCACTCTCGGCCCAGGTGAGATTACAAAGCATTCTGGGGAAGTGGAGCAAAGGCTTGTGGGGATTGAAGTCCTGGATTCGAGTCTATTTTTACAGCATAACCTTGGTTTGAGTCTCCCATCTCTATAACAGGGTTCTCAACACTGATGCTATATAAAGACAAAGAACCATTCTTTGGGAATAAGGCCTGGGAAACATTCCTTGGGTCATAGTACCTGAAGAGATTGTGTAAGAGGCACATTGACGCCTATCATTTTCCTTTTTTCTCTTGAATCCTTCACCAAAGATCTTCCCTTATTCCCCAGAGATAACCAAAACTCAGTTTTGCTCTTCATAAAAGCTAATCTCGGAAATCCAGCTCAGTCACCACTATGAAATCCAAACACTTTTGAAATATTAATTCTATAATGCATTCCTTCCCATCTCCCCAGAAATAGCCTTTTCACACTGCAGAGCAGAAAAGGAAAAAGGGGAAGCGACTTAAAGGTCGCATCACAAATATTAATACATAATTACAAAGCTGGCCTCTTAGGCAGAAAAGCTATCATCAAGGTCTCAACTCTGAACGTTGAACAATATCTACTAATTCCGGTAAAAATAAGCATGAAAGAGCACTCTGTTTTCCCCACAATATATAATAAAGTGCCTTTATTTACCTCAAATTACCTGCTCCCATATTCCAACTGTCTTGCAACAATAGAGTCTCGTTTATAAAAAGCTTCACCATGAATAGGCATATCACCTCACTCCAGAACTAACTAGATTTTTTTCCCCTCCAATCTGGAACTAAAATTCTATCTGACAGCCCAGTTTTCCCTTATTCTGTTGACGAATGCACACCTAAAACCTGAACCACTCTTGCCTTGATTAACTTCATTCTCTAACTTCCTTCCTCCACTTTCTTTGTCCTCCTAAGGGATTTCTGAGTAGGCATCCCTCCCCACTGGCCTTAAAGAGTCAGCTTATATTTATGGCAGCTTCTGCTGCTCAATACTGCAAGCAAGACTGTCTCCTAACCATACGTCAACTGATAGATTTAGTGAATGCTTGAATAAGAAGCCTCCTATCAGACAGTCAGAACATGTGCGCTCAATGTACGTTTGTCAGTGGTTTAGAAAGACAAGAAATTAATTCATCCTAAAATTAAATCCAGTATATAACCTCCGGGTATTCGATAACTCTGATATCCAACTAGCAATGCTACTTTACCCACTCGCGCCACTCCTTGTCTATCCAACCCTTCCCAAATCTCAATTGATCAATCAGCATTGATTAAGCACCTACTGTGGATAAACATAACCCATATGGGAACCACCTACACACCTTCCATTAGCAAACAAAGTTCTATAATCAGAACTTTTAGAGGATGCATTCCTTCCCATCTCCCAGACGCACTCCACTCTAGGTGGAATTGTGACCTGATCCAATCATTTGTGGAAATGATTTGAAATTATGCCCCAAAAGGTAACCCAATTGTTCATAGCCCTTGGCCCAGAGATTCTACTGCTGGGCAAATACCCCCAAGAAATTCAATGAACAGAAAAAAGTCCCCGTATATGCTAAAAAAATAATCCTAGAAATACTTTTTGTAGTAGCAAAATACTGGTAACAAAATGGGTGCCCATTGATTAGAGAATGGCTGAATCAGTTATGGTGTATGAATATAATTGAATATTGTGCTATTAAAAAAAAAAAAAGATGAGTTGAGGGCAGCGGGGTGACTCAGATTGAGAGCCAGGTGTGAAGATTGGCTAGAGATGGGAGGTCCCAGGTTCAAATTTGATCTCAGATACTTCCCAGCTGTGTGACCCTAGGCAAGTCACTTAACCCCCATTGCCTAGCCCTTACCACTCTTCTGCCTTGGAACCAACATACAGTATTGATTCTAAGATGGAAAGTGAGGGTTTAAAAAAAAATGAACTAATTTCAGGCAGGAGGAGGGAAAGCCAGCTCATTTTACACTAATATTGTCTTAGGGCAGCTCATTAGTATATTGGATAGAATGCCAGGACTAAAGACAGGAGGTCCTGGGTTCAAATATGGCCTCAGACACTTCCCAGCTGTATGACCCTGGGCAAGTCACTTAACCCCCATTGCATAGCCCTTACCACTCTTATGCCTTGGAACCAATACCCAGTATTGACTCCAAGACAAAAAGTAAGTTTTTTTTAAATAATAATAAAAAATAAAAAATGTCAATGAGGGACATATAGAAAAATGGGAAAACATGCAAATTTAGAAGAATTGGGAAAACAATGTGCACCCAGATTACTACAATATAAATTAAAAGAATATTAAAATGAAGCCATATCCTGTTTATTTGTCATGCTCAATCTTGGCCTTGAAGAAGAGAAGAGAAAACATTTTCCTCCTTTCTGGAGAGGTGAGGGACTATGGATGCAAAAAGTTGTATGTGCTTATGAATGGGCTGGTTTTGTTTAATAGTTTTCTTTTGTTAAAAGGAAAGGCTCCCTGAGGAAGGAAGCAGTAGGTTATATTCAGAAATGACTGTGAAGAAAAAATAGAAGGCATTAATAAGATATTTGTTTTAAAATTTTTAAAGAAAGAAGTTAAGGAGCTAAATCTTTTTATCTTTCTTTTCTAAGATGCCTCTATTAAGTAAAATAAAATAAAGCAAACCCAGCTTGGACAGACAGGAAGCCAGAAAGCTCCTCCCTAATAAAAAGCCTCAAATTACCATGTAAAGTTGAAAGAACAAATTAAAGGGCTATAGGTACCTCATGAGATGATACTCATGAAACCAAAATTACATAGAAGTTATAAAACTAGAAAATTTTAATAGCTCCACAAATGATATAAGAAAAATGATTATTAGAGATCTAAAAGAAACACTTGCTCAAATTGATCAACTGGAAGAAATAATAAATAAAAACAAGATATATGAAGTTGGCTGTAACTATGAATTCTTGAGTAGACCCAAACCTAGCTGGGTCTAGTTCCAACCCTTTTGGTTTACCAAGGGGACCCAAAAGCATTGCTTATTCTTGCCAATACTAAAAGCCCCAAAGGAGGCTGCCTCCTCCTATCTTACACACTATTGACCCAAGGCTCTACAATGGTTGGATTTGTTTTCATCTTTTTATTTTTGATGTTTTTAGTTACATGTAGAAACAATTTTGACCATTGTTTTTTGACATTTTAAAGTTCAGATTTTGTCCCTCCCTCTCTTCCCCCCTTCCTGAGGCAGTAAATAAATAGTCTGATATACCCATGTTTCATGTAACAAATATTTTATGTCTAAAGAAGTTTTTAATCAGATCTTCAAATGTATGCTAAAGATTTATGCAAATTTTTATTGTCTGATGAAATATTAATTCAACAGCAATTCGGAGCAGATAGGTGGAGTATTGGCTAAAATGCCAAGCCTGGGGTCAGTAACTTTCTGAGTTCATATCTAGCCTCAGACACTTACTAGCTACGTGACCCTGGGCAAGTCATTTAACCCCATTTGCCTCAATTTCCTCATCTGTAAAATGATCTGGAGAAGGAAATGGCAAACCACTCCAGTGTGTTTTCCAAGAAAACCCCAAACAAGGTCAAAAAGTGTTAGACACAACTGAAAACAAACAAACTTCAGAAAATCCAAACATTACTGCTCCTGAGAACATTCACCAAATCACATATCTGAAGGTTAGTCCCTTGTTAAGTGAAATTTAAAAGGAATATGAGAAAATTATAGGAAATTGCTACTCTCTATCACTGATAACTCTTTCTTCATCTTCCTCTAAAGGTCTATGTTTAGTAATACAGTTCTGAAGAGTTCTGTCTGTATCTCTGACTCCACTTAAGTGCTCTGGAAATAACATTTCTTGAACATCTGCCTAGCAATTATTCCAAGATAGAATAAATCTTGCTTCAAATCAACAAGAATTTATTAAGAACTTGCTACAGGGCTAAACAAATTGTGGTATCTGTTGGTGATGGAATACTGTTGTGCCCAAAGGAATAATAACTGGAGGGATTCCATGTGAACTGGAACAACCTCCAGGAATTGATGCAGAGCAAAAGAAGCAGAACCAGGAGAACATTGTACACAGAGACTGATACATTGTGGCACAATAGAATGTAATGGACTTCTCTATTAGCAGCAATGCAATGATC
The DNA here is from genome assembly GCF_027887165.1 of Monodelphis domestica. Classification (NCBI taxonomy): domain Eukaryota; kingdom Metazoa; phylum Chordata; class Mammalia; order Didelphimorphia; family Didelphidae; genus Monodelphis; species Monodelphis domestica. The sequence goes on along the minus strand of NC_077229.1, from coordinate 95,279,932 downwards.
CAGGACAATTCTGAGGAACTCATGAGGAAGAACACTATCCACATCTAAAGGAAGAACTGTGGGAGTAGAAACACAAAAGAAAAACAACTGCTTGATCACATGGGTCAATGGTGATATGATTGGGGATGTAGACTCTAAATGATCATCCTAGTGCAATTATCAATAATATGGAAATAGGTCTTGATCAATGACACATGTAAAACCCAGTGGATTTGAGCATTGACTACAAGAGGGGCTAGGAGGAGGGGAGAGAAAGAATATGAATCATGTAACCATGGAAAATTTTTCTTAATTAATCAATTAAATAAAAAAAAACAAAATAAAATAAAATAAATGGAGAGGGGGAGAACTTGCTACAGGGCAGCTGTATAGCTCCAGTAGATAGAAAGCCAGAACTGGAGGTCCTGGGTTCAAATCCGACCTCAGACACTTCCTTGCTGTGTGGCGCTGGACAAGTCCCTTGACCCCAATTACCTAGTCTTTAATGATCTTCTGCCTTGGAACCAATACTTAGTATTGATTCTAAGAAAGAAGATAAGGGTTTGGGTTTTTTTTTTTAAGAGCTTATTTTGTGTTGGGCACTGTGCTAAAAATAAGCATGCACACACACACACACAAAGACAGCCCCTGTCCTTGAAGGCCTTATATTTTAATGGAATAAAATAACATATAAAAGAGAGCTAAAAAAAAAACTACAGAGTTTGGTACCCACACATCTGGAGAATCAGACCAGAGGAATAAAGGAGTGAAAATAGCTGGCTCAAATGGAGGTTCTGGGAAGGAAGCATAGGGAAGCAGCTAGAGGGATGAAGAGACCTCCCAGAGATCTTCAGAGAGGACTTTGGGGATTAGAATTTATGACTTGGTGATGGTGGATTGTAACTCAAGTTTTTGAGGGTGGGAAGGTAATTAAAGTTGGGGAAGGGGGGTTTATATAGTTTTGTTTTGTTTTGGGTAGAAAAGGAATTAAAAGATGGTTTGATGTGGAAATGGTCACATTCCTGTAGAGGCAACTGCAAGAGAAAACAGAGGCCCTGCTGGTGGAAGAAACAGGGCAAGTGAATGCCTTGCTGCCCTCATGGAAACAGATTTAGTTGAGGTAGTGGGTGGGTAAGGGAATTTCTTTGCCAAGATCTCAAAATAGAGCTGTTTAAAACGCCCTTTCACAGCATGTCAGACAAATGAAGTGTGTGTATTGCATACATTTCAGAATGATTAAATGTCAAAAGAAGGCTCCGAAAAAGGGAGAAAAACTATGCCTGAAAAAAATAGCCTGTCATCTATTTCAAATTTGGGTACAAACGGACAACCATGGAATTAGGACATGTTATCATCTAACAGCTTCCTTAACCAAGTTCTTCAAAATGTCAAAACAGTTAAAACATGAATTATAAATTTGGGAAGAATCACAGAATCTGAGAGTTGGAAATAACCTCAGCCACCATCTAGTACAACTCATACACTCAATCAAGGAATCTCCACTAGGATATATCCATCAAGTGGTCATCCAGCCTCTGTTTACAGACCTCCAAGGAAGAAAAAGCCACCACTTCCTGAAGTATCCCATTCCCCTTTTGGGTAGCTCTAATTGGTAGGAAGTTTTTCCTGAAATTGAGCTTAAAGTTGGTCACTTTGCACTATACATTGCCCCCTATCCTTCCCTCTAGTGGCAAACAGAACAAATCTAATCCTTCCTCTATAGGACAATCCTTCAAATTCTTGAAGATAGTCACCGTGTTTCCCCTACAGTCTCCTCTTCTTCCAAAGGCTCAGTGCGGTTCATCATCCAAATCGCCTTCCTCTGGACATCCTCCAATTTATGAATGTCCTTCTTAGACCATGGCACCCACACTGCACAATACTCCAGGTGAATGAAGTGTGACCAGGACAGAGTACAGTGGGTTTATCATCTCCCTATTCCTAGAAGCTGTGCCTTTCTCAATAAGTTTTATTGTATTGTATTATTTTAACTTGTATTAAGCTTTTTGGCTGCTAAATCAAGACTCATATTGACCTTGTGACCCACTAAAACCTCAAGATCTTTTTCAGAACAAATACTGTCTAAATAAACACATTTCCCCATCTCATACTTGTGAAGTTGACAGTTTTGTACCCAAGGGTTAGACTTTATATTTATCCCTACTGAATATCACCTTACTTGATTCAGCTCAATGCTCTAGCCTATCAAAATGCTTCTGAGTCACAACTGTTATCCACCTGTTACTCCCAACTTACTGTCACCTGCAAATTTGATAAACATGACAGCTATGCCTTTATCCAAGCCAGTGCTGAAAAGATTAAATAGAACAGGGCACAGAATGAGCACAGATCCCTGCAGTACTCCACTAGAGACCTGACGCACTAACTTGAAATTGGGGCAGCTAGATGGTTCAGCAGATTGAGATACAGGCCTGAAGATGAGAGGTCCTGTATTCAAATGTGACTCTGGACATTTCCTAGCTGTGTGTCCCTGGGCAAGTCATTTAACCCAGTTGTTTAGCCCTTACTGCTCTCCTCTGTCTTGGAACCAATATTTAGCTTTACTCCTAAGAAAGAAGCTGCTACTGGTAAGCCTTTTCCTTTTGTTATTATTCAGTTGTTTTTCAGTCCTGTCCAACTCTCTGTGATACCTTTTAGGGTTTTCTTGGCAAAAATATTGGAATGGTTTACCATCTCCTTCTCCAGCTCATTTTACAGATAAAGAAACTAAGGCAAATAGGGTTACTGACTTTCCCAGAGTCATATAGCTAGTAATTGTCTGAGTCTAGCTTTTATTTTAGGAAAAGGAATCTTCCTTTCTCCAGGTCAACCACTCCATCTGTTGTACCACCTAGCTTCACTTTCCCTCCTAAAAGAGGGTAAGACTCTTTTAATCCAATAACTCCAAGGCATAACACAGGAGAGTATTCAGCTAGTCCCAACCTAGCATCCAGCCAAAGCAAGCAAAAGCCATCAGGTTAGCATTAACTCTGCTCTGAAAGCCCTGGCTCTGATCATCTATGACTTCCAGTAAGAGGATTCCAGGAGATGCTAAGTAGTTGAGTAGATAGAGAGTCAGGCCTAGAGACAAATCTGGCCTTACATACTTCCTAGTTGTATGATCCTGGGAAAGTCACTTAACCCCAATTGTCTAGCCCTTATCCAAATCTAAGACAAAAGATAAGGACTGAAGGGGAAAAAAAAAGATTCCTATCCCTGCCTGTTAAATCCCCAATGGTCAATCTGTATTCCTTTGGCTCATTTCAGTAACTCTTCTCAACAAAACTACAAAGAAGTTGTGTGGAGAGGAGAAGACCTCAACTCTTAGTTTTCAGACTTCAAAGTGCTATCAGTTGCCATACAAATCAAGAAGGGGACAAGAATAAGCTCTCATCTTTAAATACTTTGTTCTAAATTCCTACCTTTGCTATGCACATCATCATACAATAAAATGTCTAGTATCTATTTGTGATATGCCTCCATGTGACATATCTTGCTAGTTTCCCTACATTTTTCTTGTTTTCTTGTTTTTCATTTTTTTCATTTTTTCCAATTATATGTAAAAATTATTTTTAACATTTATTTTAAACTTTAGTTCTGAATTCTCTCCCTCTTTCCCTTCCTACACTCCTCTCTCCTAGAGAAGACAAACAATTTAATATAGGTTATATGAAAGAAAGAAAGAGAGAGAGAGAGAGAGAGAGAGGAGAGAAGGAGAGAGAGAGAAAGAGAGAGAGAAAGAGAGAGAGAAAGAGAGAAAGAGAGAGAGAGAGAGAGAGAGAGAGAGAGAGAGAGAAAGAGAGAGAAAGAGAGAGAAAGAGAGAGAAAGAGAGAGAAAGAGAGAGAAAGAGAGAGAAAGAAAGAAAGAAAGAAAGAAAGAAAGAAAGAAAGAAAGAAAGAAAGAAAGAAAGAAAGAAAGAAAGAAAGAAAGAAAGAAAGAAAGAAAGAAAGAAAGAAAGAAAGAAAGAAAGAAAGAAAGAAAGAAAGAAAGAAAGAAAGAAAGAAAGAAAGAAAGAAAGAAAGAGAAAGAGAGAGGGAGGGAGGGAGGGAGGGAGGAAGGAAGGAAGGAAGGAAGGAAGGAAGGAAGGAAGGAAGGAAGGAAGGAAGGAAGGAAGGAAGGAAGGAAGGAAGGAAGGAAGGAAGGAAGGAAGGAAGGAAGGAAGGAAGAGAGGGAGGAAGAGAGGGAGGAAGGGAGGGAGGAAGGGAGGGAGGGAGGGAGGAAAACTCCATTAGTTCTTTGGAGGTGGATAGCAGTTTTCATCATAAATTCTTTGGAATTGTCTTAGATCACTGCAATCAGAGTAACCAGTCTTTCACAGTTAATCATCAATTCAACATTGCTTTTAAATGCACAGTGATCTCCCTGTTCTTCTCACATCACTTTGCATCAGTTGATATAGTTCTTGAAATTTTTTTTTCTGAAATCACCCCTTCATCATTTTCATAGCACAATAGGATTTCATCATCAACATGAATCACAATTTGTTCATCAATTCCCTAATGGATGGACCACCCTCAATTTTCAATTCTTTGCCACCACAAAAAGAGCTGCCATAAATATATTTGTATTAATAGGTCCTTTTCTCTTTTTTTAAATCTCTTTGGGATACTAACCTGCTAGTGTTATTGCTGGATCAAAGCATTTATATCCTTTTGGACATAGTTCCAAATTGGTCTCAGGAATAATTGGAACAATTCACAATTCCACTAAAAGTGCATTACTACCCCAATTTTCCCACACCTCCTCCAACATTTGTCATTTTTCTTTTCTGTCATATTAGCTAATCTGATAGATGTGAGGTGGTACCTCTGAGATGTTTTAATTTTTATTTCTTCAATCAATAGTTATTTAGAGCATATTTCATATAACTATGGAAACCTTTGATTTCTTCATCTGAAAACTGCTCTGTTCTTATCTTGACTCTTTCTCAACTGGGGAGTGACTTGCATTCTTACAAATTTGATTCCATTCTCTATATTTGAGAAATGATGCCTTTATCAGAAAAACTTGCTGTAAAAGTTATAAATCCTGGTTTTGTTTTCCTTCTAATTATGGCTGCATTGATTTTATTTTTGCAAATCTTTTAAATTTAATGTAATCCGAATTATCCATTTTGCATCCTATAATGCTCTCTGTCTGATTTTTTGTCATAAATTCTTCCCTTATCCATAAATCTTGCTGGTAAACTATTCTATGTTGCCCTAATCTGCTTATTATTTTACCCTTTATATCTGAAACTCCCTACACTTTTTATTATCAAATTAAATCATTCAATTGCTTGTCAACTCCAGGAGGAGGAGGGAAGAGTGGAGGGAGACTATGAAATATGTAACTTTGGAAAATATGTGGAAATTTGTTATTAAAAATTTTAAATGTTAATCAAATCATGTTTTGTCCTTTTGTCCCTCTCTTCCAAGAAGCAATTGGCATAGTAGAAAGATCACTGGATATGGCAGAAGACCTGGATTTAAATCCCAGTACTGCTGACATTTCTTAATTGTGCAGCCTACAGCAAGTTATTTAACCTCTCTGAACATATTTCGTTATCTGTAAAATGAAGGAATTTGACTCAATGACATCCAAAGTCCATTCCAGTTCTAAATCAATGACTTCAGCTAATACCTTCTCACTTTTTTATCTTACTGACTTTCTCTAATGATAATCTTAAATGAATCATGCCCCCACCAAGGTTTTCCATGGAAACATTAGAATCTAGCTCATTTTTCAATGGCCCCTCCATTCCTCTGCAAGCACTTGGGCTAACAAAGACATTAAAAAAATAACAGGTCTATTTGAAGCAATAATGAACTATAACAACAACAACCAAAAGAGTTTTCTCATCTATAAAATCTACAAGATTAGTCCATTAGATTGGACTGGATGACCTCTAACGATTCATCCAGCTATACACCTGTAAACCTATGACTTACATCCAAGTCTTCATCAAAAAAATAAAGACACTTTAGTGGCCTTTGTTTCTCTCCTCAGAAGTTCAATTCATAAGTCACATCCTCAGATCACCAGTTAGTATAAGACTTGCACAATTGGAATTTTGTACCCTTGGAATATTCTATATTAATTTTTAATCTTACAGACTGAATAAAGAATGGAATGACAGCTCTGATAAAAAATTCCAAGTCAGTACCTGCAGGGCAAGTATAGATTTAGTCTCTCTTCTCTGGCTTTGGTATAACTCTAGCTGGTGGCCACAGTTCTCTTGATTCCCAGGATTCTGTCTCTCTTATTGGCACTTTTAGACTTCAAGTGCCTCACTGAAGACTATGTCCAACCTTACTCTCACATGATTATCAACTCAGAAATGTCTATTTTTTTTATTTTTTGTGCCTGTACCTCTTGGATACCCCCAATACATGTAACCCTGAACTTCCCATCTGTCTTGTGTAAGAGGACTGGGGTTAGGAGTGAGGAAGCTTAACTCTTATTAGTCTACGTCAGCTATTTCTAATTCATCTGAAACTACCAACAAATTTTCTGGGTCCCAATGAACAATTAGAAAGGTAAAAAAGGAAGAAAGTTAAAATCAGTGAGTAACTAGGCATCATATCTCAATGTCCAAGGAGCTCTTCAAGAATTCTCTATTATAAGGTTGATAAGTGGGTTCCAATCATGGCACCAATTCTTCTTTCCTTAGGCAAAACCTAAAAGTCAAAGGCAGCATGAATAGAATCCAAAGAAGCAAATGAACACTTAAAATATCTGTTGAATTCAGTGAACTCCAAAGCTGAGAGGATGGAGGGAGGGAATGGTAGAGGGGGACTATAAAAAGTACAGGGGCTTAGGGATGTAGACATACTTATTTCTAGTTGGGACATAATTTTCAAGGTCAAAAGTTTTTATAACATATAATGATACACTAATTCAAATGTGGGAACTATTAGCTTTCCTCCCTGGTAAGTGACTAATACAGGATAAATAGAGAATGTTTATTCATACAAGAGGGGAAAAAAAACCTGGACTGTTCTTAATAAACTATGTCCTTAGCCAAAGGTCACTCAGAATGACAAGACAAAATATTTGTTTACCATGGTATCTGAACCAATTTTAAAACTCATAGATTGCAATATAGGAGAATTCTAAATTTAAGGAGTCGTGTCTCTTAAATGGAATTTCTTTCTCATCAACACATGAGGTGGGAAAAGGGCAAAGTTTCTTCTCAAAGTGACCTGATATAAATGAGTCCTGTTGGTGAGATGCCTGAGATTTGGCTTTATTATAATAATTGGATCACACGGAGAGAATGTGGGAGTATTGATGGGAAACAGCATGACATAAAAAAAAATGCTTTCTTGATTTGAGTAACAGCCTCCTCTGAGTATATAATGAAAAGTGGGTTAGAAAAGGAAAGAGAATAGAAGAATGACTGTCTTCCTCTTTTGTGTATCCCCATCAGTGCCTAATAGAGTGTCTTATACATAGGAGGTACTCAATAAAATATTTATGGAAAGGATGAAATTCAATACAAGATTATGTATCTATGCTAGATAATAATAATAGCATTTGTATAGTACTTTATAATTCCCAAAGTACCAAATATTATTTGATGTTTATCTTCACAACAATCCTAGGGAAAAGATGCTATTATTATTGTCTTTTTTACAGATGAGAAAATTGAGGTAGGTTACAATTAAGTGACATTCCCAAGGTTGCACAGGTACTAAGGGAGGTCTTGATCTCCAATCACCACTTGGGTGCTATGGAGATACAATGAAATATTTTCTACTGGGAGTACAGTGAAGAGAGTAATTGGGAAGATCTGAGATTAAAATTGATCCTATATCATTTTCTTATTGATCTTATTTACAAGTAATTGATTTTGTCCTGTAACTGCTTAAGTCATGATTCTTTGTCACTGAACTTTGTTCAGAATTCAGCTGGTCTGTAATGTGCAAGATAAAATTGGAAAGGTAGTTTGAGGAATGCTGGAACAAATTGTGGCATATGAATGTAATGGAATATTATTGTAATAAGGAAATGAGGAACATGAACTATTTAGAGAGACATGAAAAGGTTTATATGGCCTGAGACAGAGCAGAATAAGCCAATGAAACATACCTCCTACCCCTTCAGAGAGAGAAGATTAATTACAGATGCAAAATGAAGCATGAATTCTGACATGATCATCATGTTGGTTTGCTTTTCTCGCCTATACATATGTATTATATGAGAGGTCTACTTTTTTGGAAAGGGACAAGTAAGGAAGTAATAATAAGAAAGAAGGGGAAAGAGTATCAACAAACCATTTTAAATGCACACAAAGGGAAAAAAGAAGTACAGGAGGGAACACAAATGAATAAATGAATTTTGTTACTACTTTGTTAAGAAATTTTCTTTTTCTTAAAATTATATATAGCAGAAGTTCATCATTTCTTAAACAATCCTCTTGTTTTTTGGTATATGGTAATGTTCGTGTTTGTTGATGATTAAGTTCACAGTCAAACAGAAAATTTAATTTTTTAAAGGCAATTTGAAACCAGATTGCTGAGAGTCCTAAATGCCAAGCTAAGGAGTTGGATTTTACCTTAAAATTCAAGATTAAAAGCATTCTAAAGCTCCAAAATTATTTTAATGTCAACTTGAGCAGTTAATTCAGTGTGTGCAGATTTTTAAACAAAATTAAGAAAAAAACTTCTACTGTTGTTCCACACTGTTGATATTTTCGAGGATATATCTTTAGGATCTGAACTTAGAGTTGAACTGTCAAAAATGTCTCCAGAAAAACCCTCCTGCAAACCCTTCTGAAAAGGTCCATAGTTTGTCTAATACCCTCAACATTTACACAAAACACTTCATCAAGTTGTCTCTTTGCTAGTGTAGCACTCCTCTCAGTCTTTGATCCCTACACCCCAATGCAACTGAACTTTGGCAATCTGGCAAGAAGCAAGAAGAAAGTATGAAAGTGAAAGCAAGTAGACAAGGCAGCCAAAAGAGAGGTAAACCAACACTCAAAGGGGAAAAGGATGTGTCCATAGAATAGAAGACCTCAAGGTCAAGGATACTAAGTTGGAACACAGGAAACCATCTTCTTTTTGCCAGGCTGTGATTCAGAACCCATTTTCCCTGTTCTTCAGCTGATGGGCCACCTATTGATGAGCAACAGTCAGAGGTCCCCGACAGCAAAAGAACACAGCTGTAAGATGCTTCAGTACACATGAAAAGTGGAATTGAGGAATAGAAGGGGTAGCCCACTCTCTGACAAACATAGAGAGCTTGACACTTCTTCAGCATGAACTGGACTGGAGAGATAGGTGGCTGAGGGATGCCTTCTGATTGTTAGTTCAAGATGGCAGTGCCTCAAACCAAGTAGAACATACATGCTGTGCTATTTAAATTTTTATCAACAAATTGAATAATGGTATAACTTTTGGCTCAAGGGGACTACTTTCATTGGTGAAGAATGCACCTGCCTGAGGGGCAGAACTAGTGAGAATTTGCTCACCTTGTGGTCTTTGGTTTTCATCTTTGAGAGACAAGACACACGGTTCCACATTCACTTCAGGTCCCCGAAGGAAGAAGATTCTTGGAATGATCCAACATGAGCGGAGCTGGCAATCTCAATCATGTCCCAAACTCCAGCTCGCTGCACAAGAGACGTGGAGGAATTTTCCCTTGAGGAAGATCTGAGACCCTTCTCTATTGATTGAACTGTGTTAACTTGTTCCCAGTAGGAAGGCTCATTAATCTGTGGATTGTCTGGTATATACTCTCCTATGTATATTCAATTCACTTTCTGTTTTGTTATCTATCTAGATAAATGATTTTATTCACTATTTGCCACAAATATTCATTGTAGAGCTGGCATTTGGTAGAAAGAGAGTCAAGCCTTGGCTAAGACACTCCTTTACCATTAAGGGATAGCAATAAGAAGCTTAGCTTAAACTTTAAAATCCTTTAAAGTAGAAATATTACTAACAATATTATTTAAAACATTCACAATATTTCATATTTTATAATTCTGGCTTGGTACCTCCTCTCTCTGAGGAGAGCAGAGATGCTAGCCATGGCCTCAATTTCTTGCTCCCTCCTGGTAATAATTAGTCTCCCTTGGAGAAGAATGGAAGGAGGAGACTCTAGAGATGTCTATTCTTGCCTCCCTTCAAGCCACTTCTAGACAGATCCATGTGGACACATATAACCTACACAAAGAAAACATACGATACATATAACACATGTACCCCTACAAAGGCATAAATGATATCTTTATCAATTTTTCAGATAATTCAAAGTTTGAAGGAAAATCTAACACTGATAGAATCAGGATCCAAAAAAAGAAATCTTAACAAACTAGAAAATTGGTCTGAGTCTAATAAAATGAAATGTTTAAAAATCTAAATGTAAAATGGTACACAGGTTCAAAAAATCAATTTCACAAGTAAAAGTTGGGAGAGACTTTTTTGGGGGGGGAGAGTCTTATTATATAGAAATTTGTCTTCAAAAAACTATGGTTTTTTTATGATCTGAAAACTCATTGAGTCAGTAGTATGATATGGCAGACCAAAAAAAAAGGTTGTCAAATCCTGGTCTCCTTTGAGAGACATTTTGTGGTTCAATCACATCAGTCATATCCAACTCTTTGTGAACCCATTTGGGATTCTCTTGCCATTTCCTTCTCTAGTTAATTTTACAGATGAGATAACTGAGGCAAACAGTGTTAAGTGACTCACCCAGGGTAACACAGCCAATGTCTCAGTCCAGATTTGAACTCAGGATGAGGACTCCAATCCCAGCACTCTATCTATCCACTATGGCCCTAAGAGGCATAGAAACCACTTGACACTTCAGGAGTATTGTTTAGTTCTGAGCACTCAGTTTTAGAAAGGGTACTGATAAGCTAGAGAACATCCAAAGGATGATAAGCAGAATGGTGAAGAGTCTTAAGTCTATACCAAAAATAGACAGAATTGACTAAAGGAACTAAGAATGTTTATCTTGGAGGAGAGAAGGCTGGGGAATGGGGTTTGATTGGAGTGAGGAAGATACACATTATAACTACCTTCAAGTACTTAAAAGCCAGTCATGTACAAAGACTTTATGTTCTATTTAGCCCCAGAGGTTAGAACTAGGAACAATAGATAGAAGTTACAAAATGAAAATTTCAGTTTCCAGTAATGAAAATCTTAACAATGACAGCAGTCCAATACTGGAATGGGTTGCCATGGAGACAATGAATTTCCTCTCACTGGAGGCCTTCAAGCACAGATTGGATGACCATTTACCAGGTGTGCTCTAGAAGGGATTCTTTTTTCAAGTATCCAAGATGGCCACTGAAGTCTCTTTCAAATGTGAAATTCTGTGATTCTGTTGCGATAGCATTTCTAGAATTGTTATGCCATCATGTGGTCAACAAGAAGATTGAAATTGAAACAGGAGCTCAATTTTGCATAGAGAGCCTAAGAATCAGTAATAAAAGGGCATATTCTTTCTTCCCACTATGTGTGAAAAACAAATTCTTTCCTGCTTAGGCTTAATGACTAGTGATGGGTTTTTAACTTTTTCCAAGTTTTCTCTTCTAGAAAACAGTCAATATCAAATATAAAGGAGAAGAAAATCAGGAATTACGAAAATTATTTCTGGAGAGTCCTGCAACTGTGAAGAAGATCAGAGGTTAAATTTCAAGGAGGGAAAAACTGGGAGGTCTCCAGGAAGAAAAGCACAATATCTCAGAAGTCTTCCTCTGGAGAATACGATTTGTCCACCACCTCCCAGCCATTATGACCCAAGGAAGTTAAAGTCTCCACTTCTCATGGCTCCAACAGCCTGGTCATCTCCCACCCAAGTGAAGGTCAGGAGGGGGTTATGGGAATAAGAAGCTCTTATGGACCAGAGCTAGCTCTGGTAAGTAAGTCTAATGATTCAGGCTTAGGAATGGAATGCAGTGAGATAGCCATGGAAAATTCAATGAAAAGGAATTTATTTAATAAAAAATATTTACAGGATTCAGATGTGAACAGCTTTCTTCCCTCTGCATTTGCCACAGCAACAGAACTCATTCAGAAAATTCCATCCAAGTGACAGCAATGGGGGATCATAGCAAATCTAAGAATACCAACGCCCCAAAAGCAAAAATGTATGTTTTATGCAACCAGAAAGTCTCCCCAGGGCTTCTGGCTCTAGTCTCCCAAACCAATCAAGTGCTGAAGATGATCTGCCTGCTCCCTTAAATAAAAATAAATAAATAAAAGCAGCCCAGCCTATGGAAAACAGATGGTAATCCCACCACATCCCACTCTTCTGTGGTGGTGTTTGTTATTGTGTCCAACTCTTCCTGGACTCATTTGAGGTTTTCTTGGCAAAGATACTAGAGAGGCCTGCCATTTCCTTCTCTGGTTCATTTTTCTGATGAGGAAACTGAGACAAACAGTTTTAAGTGACTTGCCTAAGGTCACACAACTAGGAAGTATCTGAAGTCAGATTTGAACTCAAGAAGAAGAATCTTCCTTACTCTGGTCTAGTTCTATCCACTGTACTACCCAGCTGCCCCTTTTTGGTGTAAAAGTTCCAAAAATCTTCTAGGTAAACTCAAGGATGTAAAAAGCCTGGAATAGGGAACATTGGAGGGGCCTTAGGGCTAAGATGATGGATACATAGAACACAATATAAAAGTCCCCAGAGAAAGGACAGCCTGTATAATGAGGATAATATGAAGGGCAATTCACAGTGAATCTCCCACTTTAATATACAAAAAGCAGTAATAGGAAGCTAGTATTATTATTATTATTAAAGATGAACTTCTTTTAAAATTATCTTTAATAATAATAGCTAGCATTTATATAGTACTTTAATGTTTGCATATTTTAACTCTTTTTATACTCCAGCAACCCTGACTTAGATGTGATTATTATCCTGGTTTTACAGATGAGGAAACTGAGGCACGGAGAAGCTAAGTGACTTGCCCAGCATTACACAACTAGAGAGTACCTGAGGCAGAATTCAAACTCAAGCCTTCCTCACACTAAGTCTAGTACTCTATTGTAAGAGTTAAAATTGGTGAGGGATAAACTGCAATAATTAAAATGGTTGATGTAAACTGTAGTGAGTTAAAATGGTGGAAGATATAAATTATGCTAGATATAAGAGTGGGTTGGGTAGATTTGACCACAGAAAATATGTTTCACTACAGTGTCTTGGTTTTTAAATCAAATATGAGGTGGTCGCCAGGGAAATATTCCCAATTATTCAATATACCCAAGTCAACTGGGTTTTATAGAGATTTTAATTAACAATACAATGAGTAATCAAAGAAAAGGAGAAGGAGAGAGAAAAGGAATTAATGAGAAAGGAACAGGTCAGCCCAGGGCAGGCCTGGCCAACCCAGGCCTAAGCCTTAAGAGAGAAACCAGTCAGTTATCACTCACCACAAGATTTGTCTTAAGCAAGGATGTCTGGGGAACAGAGTCTCCCCAGAGGGAGTTCCAGCCAGAGTCAGCCTCCCAAGGGTCTTCTCAAGAGATCTTCAAAGGGCCTCCTCCAAAAGGATCTATCTCCAAGCCTCTTATCTCCAAGCCTCCAAAGATCTAAGGACCTCCAAGCCTCTCTTGCTCAAGAGATTCCTTTTCTTATATAGGGGGTTTTTTCCTATGTCACCTCCCCTAAGTTCTTCCATCTACCAATCACCGTAAATGTTTTCTAAAAGACAGCCCATCTGAATTCCAGCTAAGTCGACTAATCCCCTCAGTAAGTCTGAACCAGAGAAAACACTACTGTGTTGACTAATCCCCTCAGTAAGTCTGAACCACAGAAAACACAGCTGAGTCGACTAATCCCATCAAGAGAAAACCTGCCTGACCTTTATAGGTACCTAGCATCCCATTGTATCAATTCAAAAACAGGCATAGCTCAAAGAACTCCCTGCCTCATCATAAGCATGGGCCCAAGTACTTTCATTGTTTAGCAAGGAGTTTTCTCCCCTAAAGCAGTCTTAAGTACGAGTGGAGTAGAGGTCCTCCCATTTCTGATCCTGGCGGGTTCTCACATCAAAATGGAGAATGTTTCCAGTAGGGAATTTGTTCCAATGGAGGATTCCTCAATGGAGAAATTTTTAACATTCACAAGTCTGAGAAATTTCAAGATTTACACTATCCAGCTGCTCTTTATGAGATCAAGTAGACACAATTCCCAATCTCAGCCACCAAAAATGAGACAGCAGACTGTTCACATTCAGGGCTTCTAATAGATTCAACTGGTTTTGCACAAATAAATCTTGGAGTGGGAGAGAGGGACAAATAGATGGCTCAGTGGATTGAGAACCAGGGCTAGAGATGGGAGGTCCTAGGTTCAAATTGACCTCAGATACCTCCTAGCTGTGTGACCTTGAGCAAGTCATTGTTGAACCTTTAATGAGCTCGAGTGCCCAGAGGGCAAATTCAAACTGTCTGAGAGCCCTCAGATTAAGGGAGAGAGTTTACTCTGGGCAGCTGGACAGAGGTGGGGCAAGCAAAAAATGTTCTGGGCCCTGTGAAGAGGGGGAAGGGAGCTCTGTAGGGAGCTCCTGGAGGGCCGGCAATGTGGTAGCCTTGCTGCTTTTCTACCTTATAACCTCTATAGAATATTGATTTGAAGCTGGAAGGTAACAGTTGGAGGGAGGGGGGGAGTCAATCTGTGAAATGTTCAAGCCTAAGAAATCTTTGAAAGGAGGGGCCCAGCGCTGGAGCCCATTGAACCACACCCTAAGTAACCATCTTGCCAGGGATTCATTAGGTTGTTATTGAAATTTGTGCAGCCTCTCAAGTCCTGGGGGTGAAAGCCTGCCCTCCATCTAGAGCCTCCGAGCCCCACCAGAACTCTGAGGCTCTCTTACTAACCATAACAAGTTCCCAGTTCTCGTCTTCACTCCTCCTACTTCTTTACACTCCCGATCTCGACGGGACTCAATACATTTTCCAATGCGACCTGAGTGCCCACCTCCCTAATAGCCCCTGCCCCAGCAGCATCACCACCTTTACCAGCACAATCCTTAAAAAGCAAAAGCACATTCATTCATGTTCATTCCTATAGTTTATCATAAAGAATACGTACAGTACTGCCTTCATTTTCTATTTATATCCACAGCACCAGACATAATGCCTAAAGGCTTTTTATTTATTCATTCATGCATACAATGTTAAGAGCACTAGTTTTGAAGTCAAAAGACCTGGATTCAAATTCCACCTCTGATGATACCATTTTGTGGTTTTTGACACATTTGATTATTCTTTCCTCCTAGATATTTTCTCTCCCTTCAACTTTCCTGACATTCTCCTACATGGCTGACTCTTTTTCACCCTCCTTTGCCAGCTCAACTTCTATGCCTTGCCCCCTTACTATGGTATCCCTTAAAGTTTCTTTCCTCTTTATGTCTCTCCCCTCTCTATGTTCTCTCCGTTGGTGATTGCATAGGCATCCATGGGTTCAATAGTTCAATTGTTCCTTTGCAGACAGCATCTTGATCTATAGATCCAATCTCTCTCTTGAGGTCCAGTTCCACCTCACCACTCCAACTGGATGTTCCACAGGTACTTCACACTTAACATGTACAAAATAGAACCCATTATCTTCCCCTCTAAATCAAACCCTTCCTTGAACTTTCTTTTTTTTGTTGTTGAAGATACTACCATTCCGGCTGATGATCTCAGCATCATTCTCAACTATTCCCTCTGAGAAGATGAAAATTTATACTGTATCATTTATTGATCACATTCCATTGATTTTGTCCTGTAACTTTTTTTGTCCTATAACTACTCAAGTAATGTTTTTTTGTCTCTAAACTAAGTTTAGAATTCAGCTGGTCTATAATGGGTTAAGTTTAGAAATCAAGCTCTCCTGCTAATCAACGATCTAGTCTTATCTCAAGGAATTTTGCTAACCTTAGGGAATGTGTGTAAAAGAAAGGGAGTCAGATCTGGTATCTTCATGCCACCAAGTCATCCTTCAAAGATGTCTGGTTTTCTGTCTAAAAGTCTGGGTTGCTATCTTGCACCTGGACTCTAACGTTAAATACCCACTTCTTAGTCTCGAGAGAAAAGAAGGGGGGAGGGGGGGGTTGCTAGCCCTCATTACCAAAATTCCAACCAGTCAAGTTGTTCCCTCTGCCTCAGCTCTATAACCAATCATGTTGCCCTTAATCCCATGATGTCATCTACCCCGTTCAGTTCTTTGTTCTATTCTCTAAAATCTATAAAAAGGGAGCTGTCCATCTGCTCCAGTCTTTGGTACAAATGGAGGCAAATCACTGATTGACAGGTAGCATACCCCTCCTGAGAAGCATTATCTTCCTCAGAGATCTGCCTCAGTTAACTTTTTTGTTAAAGTTAAAATGCTACACCTCTCCCTCACCTCCTATATCTAATCAGTTGCCAAGCCCTGATGATTTTACCTCCACAGTCCACCTTCTACCACTCTCCACTCAGTCAACACTCTAACTCAGACTCTCATAACCTCTTACCTGGACTATTGTCATAACCTTCATGTTGGACTCTATTTCACCCCCACTCTCTGCCTTTGTCCCCATGCCTGAAATTCACTCTCTCCTCTCCTCCATTTCTTAAACTTCCAAGCTTCCTTCAGAGTTCAACTTATGAGCAACCTCCTATGAAAACCTTTCTTGAGGCCCCAGGTTTTAATGATCTTCCTGCATCTAAATTATTATGTATTTTCTTATATAGCCCACCTGTGGACCCACCCATAGAGAAAAATAACTGGAGAAGCTTGGGGGAAGGAACCAACTTGCTGACCAGGCCATTTATCCATCATTCTCAAATTCCAATGTGGAGCTCTAACTTCAAAATAAGACTAAAAGGAGAAGAAAAACACTAGGATCTATGAGAGTTAGGGGAAGAGGAACATTTGAAACCTTTGGAAATCGTGGAAAGAATCTTTGATGTTTTCTCCCTCTCCAGGGAAAAGCTGAATGTCCATTGTGCTATTTATTCATTTTCTTACTCCCTTTTTCCATTTAAACTACTAGGCTGTTTGAGAGGTAATTGAATTTTGAAAACTGTTTTTCCACCAAATGATTACTTGCTTTTTAAGTTGTTAACTCTGATATAAAGTTTGTTGTTCAACAAAAGACCCATATTCCCTCTTTCAGAGCTGAAAATTACACTTCTGCCCAGTACATATCCAGTGTTCTATTCCACAAACCTTCCAAAAATGCCCAAAAGAATGGGACAGCTGGGTGGCTCAGTGGATTGAGATCCAGGCCTAGAGATGGGAGGTCCTAGGTTAAAATCTAGCCTCAGACACTTCCCAGCTGTGTGACCCTGGGAAAGTCACTTAACCCCCATTGCCTAGCCCTTACCACTCTTCTGCCTTGGAGCCAATACACAGTATTGATTCCAAGACGGAAGGTATGGGGAAAGAGAAAGGAAGGAAAGGAAGGAAGGAAGGAAGGAAGGAAGGAAGGAAGGAAGGAAGGAAGGAAGGAAGGAAGGAAGGAAGGAAGGAAGGAAGGAAGGAAGGAAGGAAGGAAGGAAGGAAGGAAGGAGAGAGAGAGAGAGAGAGAGAGAGAGAGAGAGAGAGAGAGAGAGAGAGAGAGAGAGAGAGAGAGAGAGAGAGAGAGAGAGAGAAACAGCCAGAAGCAGCAGACTTTATGGAAAAGAAACACTACCACTTGCTTCAGTCTAAAGGCTTTGGAGCAGCCAACTTTTCCTCCTCTTTTCAAAAGAATAACCTCTAAAAGAGGAGAATGGAGAGTGTAAGTGCCCCAGACACAGCAATCTAACTGCATCAATTGGGCATGTGTGGTCACCATAGTGATGCTACCATAGAAACCAAATGACTAATAGTTTCTCAATTTACTGACTGCTACTCCCCCTAGTGGTTAGATTTATTTGTTCAACTTCTTCCCAAGAGAATGTCAACTCCTTAAGAATACAGAAAGTTTTGTATCCTCGGTGCTGAAAGTCATAACTTTGTACATAACGGGCCCTTTATAATAATATTATCCAGCATTTCTATAGCTTCTTTCAAGTTTTCAAGGCACTTTACAAATATTATCTTGCTTGATCTTCATAATAATTCTGGATGGTAGATGCTCCTTATAATTCTCATTTTACAAATGGAGAGGTTAAGTAACTAGTTCAGGGTCACACAGCTATTGAGTGTCTGAGACCAGATTTTAATTTAAATTTTCCTGGCTACAACCCCGGGGTTCTATCCCACTGTCTATGCCACTGGCTGCCCCTTTGTAAACTATTTCTTGGAACTGGGTTGGAAGTTCGTCTGCAGAGGTCAACAAAATTTCTCTTATTTTTCCTATGGAAAAGATGAAGAAATATGAACCCCTACAGGCAGAGATTCCTCAGTGATCTATACTTAGGCCTATACTGTTTAACATTTTTATCTGGATGAAGATATTTTGTTGTTAGGACATTTTAATTCTTTGCAACCCCATTTGGGATTTTCTTGGCAAAGATACTGGAATAGTTTGCCCTTCTCCAGCTCATTGGAGGAACAATGAAGAAATGAGCAAAAGGGCTTAAGTGACTTGCCCAAGGTCACACAGAGAGTGTCCAAGGCTGCATTTGATTTCAGATTCTCCTGACTCCAGACCCAGGACTCTATTATAGATAGCACATTTATTTAACAAACGGGTTCCAAAAGGCCTTCTAAGCTGTTGAAAATCCCAGCCTCCAGTTCAAAGGGAACTGGGCAGAAGGGACACTCATGAATTGGAAGCTGAGTCCATATATGCTCCCTCTACAAGTAATGTCTTTGGATATGCTTCATCCCAAATTGGTAGAGGTTGAGAGAGAGTCAGTCCAGATGGAAAGATCTATTCTCTAAGTAATTCTTCCTCCATTGCCAGGGTTTCAATTCAATGACATGTCCTGGACCTCTAAGTATCACCCAAATGACTTCATGGTTACTGTAGTAATTGTATTGTATTGTATTGTCTTTTAAGACTCTAGACCTAGTCCTAGGCTGAAGTGGAAAGCCCTCATCCATTGATCATCCTCTGTGCTGTTACAAACTGTCTCAGCTCCTGTGCCCCTTAGCCTCATGGTCAAAAACCAGCCTCTGCTGAGACAAAATTCTCTCTCCTTCCCCTTCCCTTGTTTTGAACAATAAACACCTCAGCCCCACCCATCCGTGGTCCATAGCCTCCTCTCTCCTCCTGTTCTGCCATGCCCTCCAGAATCCCAAATTTAATGTTACCAAACTCTTCTGGAACTGGGAGCTCTTACCTTTTCATTCTTTCCACATTCCAGGGCCCATGGAATACTGACTCTTCCCAGAAGACATTGTATCTCTAGCCACCCCCTCCAGGACTAGGAATTTCTCACATGTCTCCCAAAGCAGGGTCACTGTATGACCCTGGGCAAGTCACTTAAACTCTCTTATCCCCAGTTTCTCCATTTGTAAAAGGGGAATAATAATAGTCCCTACCTCTCAGGGTTGTTATAATAAGGAAAAGTCCAAGTTCTTATAATACACTAGCTGTCCCATTCCTAGAATGCTCCCCCAAAGTATTCCAGACTGCTCTTTCCCACCATTATTCAGCAATTTCTCTTCAATCAATCAATATACATTTATTAAACACCTACTCTGAGCCAGGCACCATGTTAAGGACTAGGGATTATAACCACTAAAATGTGGTTTTCCAAGACTGTGAATTGCCAAAACTGTAAAGGTTTTGGCCAAACTATAAAGATAATTTTTAGTGTCTTGACTTAAATCTAAAATTAAGTGGTCGCCATGGGAAAAATCCAAATATGAAAATACCCATAAAACCCAGCTGGGTTTTATGGAGATTTTAATTAATACAAATGAAGGAATTAAGGGAAAGAGAGAGAGAGAGAGAGAGAGAGAGAGAGAGAGAGAGAGAGAGAGAGAGAGAGAGAGAGAGAATAGTAGAAAGGGCCTAGACCAAATGGCCTTGGCCTGAGCCTAAGGGAGAGTGAGTCAGTATTTATCACTCACCACAAGATCCATCTCAAGCAAGGTTCTTCCACTGCGAACTGAAATTAGCCTCCAAACTGAATTAAAATTGTAACTGAATTCAATTGCCCCAAACTTGTTCCTTTGCTTCCTTTTAAAGAGATTTTTCTCTTATGTCACCTCCCCTAAATTTTCACATCTACCAATCACAGTAGATGCTTTTTCCCAGGACTGACCATTCTTAGTTCTTATCTTCTTTGGTTCTCACCTTCTCTGGTTGGAGTAAAACTTCACACCTCTTTTGTTAAGCTTGGCTTTGGTAAGTTGCTTGACCTTTTAGTGATTAATTTAACCTTTATAGGTACTTAGTACCCTTTTGTATTAGATCTAAAAACAGACCTAACTTAAGGTTCTATCTTTACTATAAGTATGAGTTAGGGACTTTTCATTGTTCAGTCAGGAGTTTGCAACTTTATCTTCCCCTAAGGCACTGTCTGAGCAGGGTGGAGTAATTTTAAAAGTTCTCAATACATTCCTGATCAAGTACCTCCATTGTTACAATAGGGGAACAGCTTAATCAAATCTTCTGAAGTAGAGCCTGAGCAGTTTTAAGATTCACAGGATTCAAAAAGAGACAGAAGACATTCCCTGTCCTGAAGGAGCTTACAATCTAATGGAGTCAGCATGCAAACAATATATACATGGCAAGCTAAATGCAAGATAAATATTAAATAATTAAAAGAGGAAGGGAACCTGGGTGGTTCAATGGATTGAGAGCCAGGTCTAGAGATGGGAGGTTCTGGGTTCAAATCTAGCCTCAGACACTTCCCAAATGTGTGACTCTGGGCAAGTTACTTAACCCCCATTGACGTGCCCTTACAGCTCTTCTGCCTTGGAACCAATACACAGTATGATTCTTAGACAGAAGGTAAGGGTTTTTTTTAATTAATAATAATAATAATAATAATAATAGGGAAAGCCCTGAAATTAAGTAGGGTTAGGGAAGGCTTCATGTAGAAACTGGTACTTTAGATGGTACTCAAGGGAAGCCAGGGAGATCATTAGTAAGAAGAGAGAAGGGAGAGCCTCCCAGGCTTGGGTGACAGCCAGAAGAAATGGCTTGAGCTAAGAGATGGAGAAAGCATCTTGTTCTTGGAGCATTTAGAAAGCCAGTGTCATTAGATTGAATATTATGTGGTATATGGTAGTATAGTGTAAGAAGATTGGAAATAGAGGAGTGGGCTGGATTATGAAGGGCTTTGAATGCCAAACAGAGCATTTTGTATTTGCTCCTGGAGGCAATATCGAGTCACTGAAGTTTCTTAAGTAGTAGTTTCTCAAGTAGGAGAATGGCATGATCGGATCTGCACTTTAGGAAAATTACTTTAGTGACTTAACAGAGGATGAAATGGAATGGGGAGAGACTTGAGGCAGATAGATCCCTGTCCCTAGCAGGGACAAAAAAGCCATGAATCCTTCGGCTTGAGTCAGTCTTGTGGAAATAGTCTCCTGACTAGAGAGTCTTCAAAAGAGTTTCAATGGAGACTGCAGCTTGGATAATGGGCTTGGAGCTCAGCTTCAACTTGGACTCTAACTCCTGGTTAGAGTCCATTGGGTGAGTGAAAGACTGACTCCTTTCCTAGTTTCTGAAGAGACTAGCTTCTATCTTGGAGAAAGCCTCCTGGTTACTTGTTACCAGCCTTCCCAGTTGAGAACTAATTAATCTCTGCCTGGATTAAGATAGTATAGATCTCTCTAACCTCTTCAGATTTTCTCTACTTTATTGTTTCTCCTCCATTTTGTAAATATTTGTAAATAAATTTCTGACTGGAGATATGATAAATATTGGAGACCACATAATTTCATAAAATTATTGTCCAACCATTACATTTTAACCTTTACAGTGTAAACCTCAAAATTTCTCAGACTTATGAATGTTAGGGGTTTCCCCCAATGGGGAATCTTCTACTTAAAAAAATTCCCTAGCAGATGGTGAGAACTCTACTTGAGTGTGGGGGCTCCTAGCTATGGGAGTGTCCCTGCTCCACCCTACTTAAGACTGTTTTAGGACAGAAAACTCATTGCTAAACAAAGAAAGTGCTTTGACCATGCTTATGGAAAGGACAGGAAGTTCTTTGAGTCATGACTGTTTTAGAATTGATACAATGGGATACTAAGTACCTATAAAGGTGGGGCAACTTGTAAACTACTTAAACCTAAAAGGGTGATAACTTATTCAGAGGTTTTTTCTAATTTTCTGACTTTCTAAAGAGATTAAAACTACTCAGCTGTGAATTCAAAATGGGCAGTCCTTTAGAAACATCTACAGTGATTGCTAGATGTAAGGACTTAGGGGAGGTGACAGAGGAGATTTTGCCCTTAAAAATAAGAGTTCAGAGAAGAGCAAAGGAGATCTCGATTTCTGACTCTCATTCTGAAGGAGAGCTCCTTGAGGAGCTCCTCTGAGGGGCTCTGTCCCTCTGGGGTAGGAGCTCTGGAGGCTCTTGAGAGAGGCCCTTTGAAACAATCTCTGGCTGGAAGACTCTTTGAGGAAGGACGCTGGCCTGGTGTCACTAGTATCCTTGTTTAGTCAGACTTTGTGGTGAGTGTTAAAAAACTGACTGATTTCTCTTTTAAGACTCAGGTCTAGGCCATATTGGCTTGAGGCCCTTCATACTTATTCGTTTCTTACTCTCTCTCTCTTTCTTTGATTACTCATTGTATTGTTAATTAAAATCTCTATAAAACCCAAATTGACTTGGGTATTTGAATATTGGGAATATTTCCCTGGTGACCACCTTATATTTGATTTTAAAACCCAAGACACTGTAGTGAAGCATATTTCTGTGGTCAAATTTACTCACCCTCTCATATCTATCACAATTTATATCTTCCACTATTTTAATCACTACAGTTTACGACCTCAACCATTTTAAATCTCACAACAGGTGATGAGAGCCTGCACCAGGATGATGGCAATGTCAGAGAAGAGAAGGGAGTATATTCGAGAGATATCATAAAGGTGAAATGAGCAGGCTTTGGCAATAGCTTGGATATATGGAGGTGAGAGATAGTGAGGAAACCAGAACTGGCTGTAAGCCTGAGGGAGTGAGAGGATAGTTTTCATCCTACAATAACAGGGAAGGCATGTGGGGGAAGAAGGTTGAAGGGGAACGATAATGAGTTCTGTTTTAGACATGTTGAATTTAAGATGTCTATTGAACTTCTATTGGGAGATATCTGAAAGACAGTTGGAAATTTGAGTTTGAAAGTCAGCAGAGAGACTATGGCAGGAAAGGGAGATTTGAAGATCATCAGCATAAAGATGGTAATTAAATCCAAGAGAAATAGTAAAGAAGAAGACTCAGTACAGAACTCTGACTTCCTTAGACATTCACTCCATCCATTTTTACTTTCCACTACAAATCCCATCATAACCAATCCACCAATCCACTCTTTTTAAGGCTTTCTTTTTTTAGCCATTCACCATTCTCCTTTTTTTAAAAAAGCTTCAGAACCTGATTCAACAGTCTTCTTCAACAAGTTATATCTGATGTTTTGCATGATAATACATGTATAACCCAGATTTAATTGCTTACCAACTCTGGAAGGGGAGACACATGGGAGGGTGGGAGACAATTTGAGTCATATAACTTCAGAACACTTATGTGGAAATTTGTTATTACATGTAATTGGTAAAAATAATAATAATAATTTTAAAGTTATATTTAGAGACTTCAATATGCATACATTAATGTCCCCTGATACAACATGGCCTCCTCATTCAATGGTCTCCTGAGCTGCCCATGATTTCTATCTTCACCCCATTTCACCTACATACAGGATGATGATACCCTAAATCTCATTATCATCCATAACAATTCTACCACCATTATTCTGAACTCCAGAATTTCTATTTCTAATCACAACTTCCTTAGCTTCACTCTTCCTAAACCTATTCTTCATCCTAACCATAACTGCCATTTCCATTCCACCTTCCCCTCTTCTCCCAGCCCATATTTCCTATGATTCTCAATTTCTTCCATTTGCAGACTTAAACCCATGATAAACAAGATCAGCTGGAATCCCTTGTTCCTTTATCCCATCATTGTTCACATCCTGCCAAACCTCAACTCCAGATTACCCCTACCATCCACCTTCTCCATTCCTACTCTGCTGAAAAAAAAAAAGTCTCATAATCATGCTAACATGGATCACTATAGATTTGTTTATCAAATCTCAATGGGTATTTAATTGCTACTTGATAATTCTTTCATTCCTCTTTGACTATAACTTTCTCAAAAAACTATTTGAGACCTTCTCCTCTTTACTCAGACCTCCTGTACCACTGCCTTCTCAGTAGAGAACCTTATCTTCTATTTTATTGATGAATATGAAAGTTAATGGGGAAGGCTTGATCAGCAAGGCCACTGATTACTTACTCATTGAGTAAGGAACTACCTTCAGATGATTGGCTGATTAAAGCTCAGGTAGACAGACTTTCACCAGAAAAACTGCCCCTCCTCATGGTTTATAAGTGCAAGCTGGTCACAGCTTTATGCCTCTTTCCAACCCCCACTTTCTCTCTCCTCTCTTTCCCCCTATTCCTCTTCCCTCTCCCCTTCCTTCAGGGCAGTATTGGCTTGGTGAACAGACCTAAAAGATTTCCTAAGTTCAAGAGCTCATGTGCCAGCTTTCTAGAGAGAAGAAATTTCCTCAAGACATATGTTTCCTGGGGAAAAAGGACTGTCTGCTTCTGAAAGAGTGAAGCTTCATCAATGGGGCCCAGGACATATGGACCTTGCCCACCCCCTTCCCCATTACTGTTGTGATTTGGTTGGACAACAAATGATTGATGGGAAGGCAGTATTTGTTCAGCAGACCCACAAAGTCTGTTTACCTTCCCAGAGGGAGACTGATGGGATCCTGGAGTGCTTCATGTGTTTCTATGAAAGTTCATGTGCTACTATGAGTTCTTTTCATCTTGTGAATTTTCTTTGGAAATTAAATAAGGGTTGTTCCACATCTGGTGTGCATTTAGTATCTTGAGTGATTGTGAGGAAGTTGAGAACCCTGTTACATACATTTGTGTAAATCTGAACACCATCCATAGGATGAGTATTTTCCTGGAGTTGATACCAATGAAAAGAAATTGTTTTCCTAAGGTAAGCCCCTTAGACTAGACTTCATCAAGAATAGCCCAGAGTCCTTGAGGCATTCTAGGTCATGGATCATACTGAGAAAATGGAGGTAATCCATCATCACAAACTCCTCTTTCCTTCCTAGTTTATACTTCAAAACCTCCCTCAAGCCAATCTCCAGTGAAGATATGAAAAAGTTATGTCTTGGTGACCTTGATTTTATCCTGTCATATCTATCACAGAGGGAATTCCTGTATGGTATAAATTAGATTATACCATGTGAAGTCCTTTCTAATTTTAATGTAAGAGTAGGAGTGTATCAAATCAATCTCTCTTACTTCAGTTAATTTAATTAACAAAAAACTAAGCCATGATAGGTCAGTTAGGTGGCAGATAGAGTGCTAGGCATGAAAGCAACCTCAGACACTTATTTTCTATATGACCCTGGGCAAGTCACTTAACCCTGTTTGTTTCAGTTCCTCATCTGTAAAATCATCTGGAGGAGCAAATGGTAAACCACTCCAGTATTTCTCTACTAGCAGCAATGCAATGATCCAGGACAATTCTGAGAGACCTATGAGAAAGAATGCTATCCACATTCAGAAACCCAGAAGAAAAACAACTGCTCGATCACATGGGTCAATGGGGATATGATTGGGGATGTAAACTCTAAGGGATCACTCTAGTGCAAATATTAATAATATGGAAATAGGTCTGGATCAATGACAAATGTAAAACCGAGTGGAATTAAACGTCGGCTACAGGGAGGGGAGGGAAAGAACATGAATCATGTAACCATGAAAAATATTCTTAATTAATCAATTAAGTAAAATTTTCTAAAACTTTAAAAAAAAAACACTCCAGTATCCCTGCCAGGACAATCCTAACTGGTCACAAAGAGTTGAACACAACTGAAACAAGCCTTGATAGCTTGTACCAGGTGAGATTGCCTCTAGTGAATCAATTAATCAATGGCCAAAAAAAAAACACAAAAAAACAGGTAGAAGTCCCTGATCAATTTGGAAGGAAGGAAAGACATTACATAAAATAGGTGATTCTGTGCTAGAGGTTTATTGAGATTGGCTGAAAAAGACTTATTCATGCCCTGTGTGTCTTACATAAAATGGCAAACCACTTTGAAACCTAGAATTCCATTGTCTTTCCAGTAGTTTTATGCTCCTGAAAAGAATTGTTTGAGGTAGAAAAAGGCTTCTGAAGTGTCCTTCCTCATCCCACCTTCCATCAGAGAATTTGAACTGCTCATTAGCTGTGTCCCCAGGAGACCAATGACTTGTAGACATGTCTTCAAGAGGAAACTAAGACAAATCTGACACTGAGGAGATGTAGCCCCGAGTCTTTACAAGGAACCCAGCAGAAAACTGCCTCATATTCTAGGAAACTTCATAAGAGAAGTGCTCATTGAGAGCACTTCCTATACATACTAAAGGTGGTAATAGGAGGAGAGGGGTGGGAGAGCAGTGTATAGTTGGAAAATCTTGAACCCCTAAAACCACAATACCCAGAATGCTTTTCCCTTTGTGCACGTTTGCATCTTCACGTAATTGTTTATAAGTTCTGTAGCTCCTCCTGCTCACTCTCTTTCTCTTGGCTTAAGTGAGTTAGCTCCTTTTTAACTCTAGTTTTTTATTTTGATAAATCTTATAAATATAATACTTGAGTTATTGTATATTAATTTTATGTTCTCTTTCATGGCTTAAGTGAGTTAGCTCCCCTTTAACTCTAGTTTTTTATTTTAATAAATCTTATAAATATAATACTTGAATTATTATTTATTAATTTTAATCTTTACAGTAGTGAGAGTCCATCACAGACTTTTAGAGGGATGTTTTATGCTAATTGTTCTTATTCCATCACCTTAGTAAATACCCATTTCTAAAAGCTAATTAAGTCCTGACTGACTAATTGATATCAACTGGTAATCATTCACAGGTGGGGGCTTGTGAACTCTAGGACTAGAGAAGCACCACCACCACATTTATGCTGGCTAAAAGCAGCTGCTATTCCCTGGGGACCCAACCTGCCAGGGTGTCTAAGGACCTGGGATATAGCCCCAAAGTAATCCTGCATGAAGATTATCCTCAAGGCAATTTCTGTTTTCCTCACGGCATCTATCACAGAATACTGAATGTATCACACATTCAATAAATGTTTGTGAAATTAGTGAATAAGTATTTAGTTCATTCATTCTGTGGCTGTATGATATAAGCAATAACCTTTGGGGCTAAGCAGAAGATATAGATTATATGGGGGGGGGGAAGACAGGTAAGTCCACTAAGGCTAAGGGTTAATGAAATTAAGTGGTATTTATGGGGTGATTAGGTGATACAGTAGATAGAGCACCAAGCCAGAAATAGGGAGGATCTGGGTTCAAATCTGACATCAAACCTGTCCTAGCTATGTGACCCTCAACAAGACATTTAACCACTATTTGTCTTTGAAAAGAAATTTGTTTTATTATCTTTATATTATTGATCAGAAACCAAATAATCACATATAATCTTTTAGATAAGTAACTACAATTATAAGTTTTAGAAAGTTAGACCCAGTCATCAAACCAAATTGTGGATGTCAATAATAATAAAAGAATATTAACCATAGTACTAGAAAGGATAGAGTTTGGTACATTAGAATATTATAGCAATTAATTGGAGTTAAGAGCTTCTTTTGGAGGAATAAAAACTTCAGTCCATGTAGATATCTAGGGAAGCTGAACCCCATACAGAAGGAGCTGGGTCCCTGGGAGTGGAGAGTATACAGCTGGCCTGATGAGATCATATGAAAACAACTGTGGCATGTCCAGGTCCTTTGAAGATTTATGCCAACGACAGGGTCCCCAGAGTATTATGGCCAGGAAAGGTTACTTTGACCCCAGCCGTATGACAAGTTGGGAAGATTAATTAAATTTTTTGTCTTAACACTGTAATGGAATTCATGACTTCATATGGTGTTCCAAATCCTTGTTACCAAACTCCATAGCATGTTTTTGCACCTTCTGCCATGTTAATGACTTATGCTAATAAAGTCTCCAAAACCCATAAAACACGCTGTTGAACATCTAAAGGGGGTCTTTGCCACAGCCTGGATGTGGCAAGTCCTGCAGCTTTGATTTTCCACAAATAAAGTTTGGATCTTCAGCCCAGAGATCTCTTTATTTCTGACACTTTGCCCTTGTGTCTGGGAGTTGTTACTAAGACAGAAAGGCTTAAAGTAGTATTTGTGGTGACTAAAGGCTAAAGGTTACAGTGCCCACCGAGTTGGTAATACTAAAATGGGCTTTCTTTCCATCTTGTAGCTGGTGCACATTATAAGAGACCTCTATGTTGTCATAGGGGGCAGCTAAGAGGGGCTACAGTGATAGAGTGCGGGGCATGGAGTCAGGCAGAACTGACTTCAGACCTTTACTAGCTGAATGTCTCTGGGCAAGTCCCTTAAGGCTATTGGTCCCAGTCTCCTCATTTGTAAAATGAGCTGGAAAAGGAAATGACAAACCACGCTAGTATTTTTGCCAAGAAAACCCCAAATGGGGTCATGAGTCGGACACAATTGAAAATGACTGAACAACAACAAAAAACATTATCATAAGGTCAATTTACAGAGCATGTTCCCAAACTAGACATATCAAAACTTTGTTCCTAAATTAATACTAACAAGGTGTCAAAAGTCCTGATGAAGAAAGAAGGCAACAATCAGGAGCCTACAGTAGCTAGCTCTAACAGGCTTATGAGAGTTAATTGTTAAGATTTCAGTAGGTGCATTTACACCTCAGATAACAGACAAGTTACAAATAAGGGCTTCAATTATTGTTTTGTTTTGTTTTAAACCCTTACCTTCCTTCTTGGAGTCAATACTGTGCATTGGCTCCCAGGCAGAAGAGTGGTAAGGGCTAAGCAATCGGGGTTAAGTGACTTGCCCAGGGTCACACAGCTGGGAAGTGTCTGAGGCCAAATTTGAACCCAGGACCTCCAGTCTCTAGGCCTGACTCTCAATCCGCTGAGCCACCCAGCTGCCCCCTCAATTATTGTTTTGATGATTGACTAGACATAAAAAAGTGATGGGGGAAAGGCTATTAATGCAGATTAAACTCAAGGCCCATCCACAGGGAGTGGCATACAATATAAAGAACAGAAAAAGCAGCTACCAGAGGAGCTGTCTACATCTGAAGACAGTATATACAACAGGTGGGTTTCTGTCCTATCCATCTTTGTATGTAGAGAGATAGCTGATGTGGTAATTTTGGAGGCAGAGGACTTGGATTAAAATCTTGGCATTGCTCCTTACAACCTGAGTGGCCCTCTTTAGGTCTCAGTTTCTTTACCTGTAAAATGCAAGGGTTAACAAACAATTGCACGATAATATATGTATAATCCAGATCAAATTGCTCACCATATCTGGAAAGGGAGGAAGGAAGGAAATTTGGAACATATAACTTCAGAAAACTCATGTGTGGAAAATTGTTGCTTGTACTTGGTAAAAAAAAAATCTTTACAAATTAAAAAGAAAGAAATGACAAACAAGATGATAAAAAAAAAACCTGGAAAGGCTCATTCAAAGTGATACAAAGTGAAGTGAGCAGAACCAAGAGAATGTACATAGTACCATCAATAAAATAAAATTGGGGCACCTAAGTGGCTCAATGGATAGAGAGTCGGGCCTAAAGAGAAGAGGTCCTGGGTTTAAATCTGGCCTCAGATGCTTCCATAGCTGTTCTGACCCTTTGCAAGTCATTTAACCCCAACTGCCTAGCCCTTACTGCTCTTCTGCCTTGGTACTGCTTAGTATTGATTTTAAGACAGAAAGTGTTTAAAAAAAAAAGTACAATGATCAACATAAATGACTTAACCATTATCAATAATGTAAGGATCCAGTACAACCCCAAGTGATTCAAGACAAAAAAGCCTATCTGCTACTATAGAAGGAATTGACAGGACTCTGAATGCAGATTAAAGCATGGCATTTTTCACTTTATTTCCTCTATGAATTTTTCTGTAGTGTGATATGTATCTTTCACAAAATGATAAAGATTGTATATTGTATAATAACACATGTACAGCCTATATGATATTATCTGCTGTCTTAGGGAAGGGAAGGAGCATGGATTGAAAAATATCAGAGATTGCAAATTTTCTGAAAATGATTATTGACAATTGTACCAATGTAACCTGGGAAAAAAACAAAAGCTTAAAATGAATGAATAAAAAGAGAGTAATGTTTAAAATTTTTTAATTAAATACAAGGGTTAGACTTATCTTCCAGTGATCTTCTGGGTCCATCTCAGCTATGAATGATCCTAGGAAAACCAGAAATAATATAGTTTGTTCCAGACTTTCAGGCTATTTTGTATACTTTTTTTCTCTCACCAAGGTTCTGGCTGGAGGACTGAGCTAGTATAAGCAGAAAAGTAACCCCAAAAACTGACCTTACAAAATCACCTAATGTTCAAGTTGGAAAGAACCTCAGCAGTAATATAGTCCAACCTGCACCCTAAGAAAAAACCCTAACCAACCAACAAATTATCATCCAGTCTTTCTCTGAAATTTTCCAGTGCAAGGAACCTCATTACATCTTGAAGGGGTTCATTTCACTTTGAGATAGCTGTATTAGCCAAGTTTTTCTTACATTCTAATTTTGCCCTATTTAAAAGGGCTACTTGTTCCCTCTAAGAAGGCTTTTATTTTATTCTAAGCCAACAAAAATGGCCTCAGTGGTTTCCTACCTCTTCTATCTCACCTCCTCATCTTCTTTCCTTCTCTCTTTTGATAAATTTGGGGGGTTGGGGGGGAAAGGATACCCAGCATTTCAGTGACAAAAAAGAATTGAATCATCTCCTTTTTCTCTCTCTCCAGGATTATGGAATATTATACCCCAAAGATGATATACTTTGGTGATTATTATAGTGGGCAGTTCCCAAGATGGACCTGTCTGCTGGGACAGTTCTCTGCTTGCCATGACATGTTAGCTAGGCAAAAATATTCCCCCTCTTCCTTAGGAGACAATGAAATTAAATAGGAAAAACCCTAGCCTGAGAGTCAGCAGAGCAACTCTGCCAAGTGATTTAAAGCAAGTTATTTTCCTTTCCTGGCCTGCAGATTTCCCATCTGTTTATAATGATGAGTTAGTACCAAATTATCACTCAGGTTCCTCCAGCTTTTCCTGGATTTGAATACTATGGCCCCATGAATGTGGATGCTCTTTCCAGAAGTGCTGATCATAATCAATTTAGTCTTCTCATTCTTTTCTTAAAAGTCTATATTCTCTCCCCCCCCTCCATAAATCCTACAAGAGGAGCCCCTCAAGTGCCATCAGTTCCCCTCTGGTACCTTTAACATTTCATAGGAGTACTAGTATATGTAGCTTTGGGGTTCCCCATCTGTTATTCTACTTTCTCCCTGAATGGTAGGCATCCTTGGTATTCTGGGTAGGGGATGGGGTTCCTCAAAGCTACCACTGCTAATAGGATAGAGCTGGAAAGGTCCATAAAGGTAAATTGCGATAGCTCTAGAAATCAGGACTAGTTCAGTTTGGGGCCTTGAACTGCTTTGGAAGAGAGGAGAGTCAGAAAAGGGTCTGGGGAGTGCCTTTCATTCAGCGTTTTTATTCACTGCCTCAATGACTACCTAGGGCATGCACCTCTTGAAGCCTTGGGAGCAGGAAAGGAGAAAGAGAAGATGATACTTAAGAGTCAGGACCTTGGGAATTCTGGTCCAGCACCAAGGCAGGTGATGATCGTCCTAGTTTAGTCTATACTCGGATACAGAGATTACAGCATGGAACAAACATGAAAGCAGCCACTAAATGTGTTTATAGAATTTCATTCGTGCTAATGTCTTACCCAACAGAGATTGTGAACTCCGATGTATGCAGGCGCTACATTTTATCTAAACTTTGCACCTCCCCGAAGTGATTGTTTCCAGTTTATCCTTTCTAAAAAGTATTTGTACACAGTAGCTAGCCTTTTGTCTCTCCATTAGACTGCAAGCTTCTTCCAGGGAGGGATTGTCTTTTACCGTTCACTGTAAACCTTCCCGGCCCACCAACCCCCTCCCCAAGCCTCCGGCCCAGCTCCTGGATTTAGGCTTTTAATATAGGATCACTGATCGTTGACGAGGCACCAGTCCCCGCACCCTGGCCCCTCCCAGGTTCTGGCACCACGCTCTCCTCCCTGTGTGAGCACGCATCCTGTTCCCGCGTGCCTCCCTCTTGGTCTTTAAAGGGAGATGGGGAAGCGTGCCGCTGGGCCCCCTGAGGTGCACACGGTGGGAGAAGAGAGCTGTCAGCAAGTACTCAGAATGCCGGCCATGGAACCCAAAGGCTGTAATTTGATAGAAACCGTGGAAAATCTCTCGGACCAGGTGAGCGAGGTCACTATCCCCAGCTCCCCCGCCCCTATTCCTGCATCTCAATGGTACCTCCCAGCCTCCTCGGCTGCGGCCCCGAGGGGGACTGGACTATACCACTCACTCTTGGGAGTGATGGAAGGGCAAGAGCTTTAGAGGGCTCGCACCTCTTTGGGGACAATGAAAGGGAGATTTGGACGTGTCTGGGGAAGAGGGCGACTTTTCTGCTATAAAGGGGGGGTGCTCTGTATATTTTTTTTCTCTCGTCCGATGGGTTGTTTGAAGTGAATGCAGAGAGCCCCTCTAGAGGCTAATGGGGGAGGAGAGTGGAATGGGATGTGAAGCTGACCGGAAAGATGAAGCTGACAGCTACTTGGGCCAAGTGCGCCCTCGTGACTTTAAAACCAAAATTGTAAAGACTTCTAGGATTTGGAGCTGGAAGGAACCATCTAGTCCAGTACCCTCGTTGTACATCAGTCATTCAACAAACGTTTTAGTAGTCACTGGGCTAAGCATTAGGGTTATAAAAAGTGGCAAAAGACCGTCTGCTGTGTGACCCTGGGCAAGTCAGTTAACCCCCATTGACTAGGACTTACTGCTCTTCTGCCTTGGAACCAATAAACAGTATTGATTCTAAGATGGAAGGTAAGGGAAAGGAAAGGGAAAGGAAGGGAGGAAGGACTGCCCTCAAGAAGTTTACAATCTCATGGAGGAAATGAGATATAGATAGATAGATAGATAGATAGATAGATACATATATACAAATACACATATACAATTACATATATACATATATACAAAAAATACAAATACATATATACAAAAAATATATATGACAAATAGATGGTGAAAGGGAGGTCCAAATGAGTCAAGAGGCTTGCCCAAGTTTACATAGGTAGTAAAATATGAAATACCCCCTAGTGGGCTTATTTTCCTCCCCAATTTAATAATGCACACATAGAATTGTCAAATCCTTTGATAAAATTTGAGCTTAACTCGATCTAGCTTTGAATTTTTACAAGGTCCTGGATTTCAATATTGACTCTACTATTTACTAGAAATTTATTGCCCTTCTGTCATTTTCAGTAGTGTCTGACTCTTCCCAGAACCCATTTGGGGTTTTCTTAACAAAGATTCTGAAGTGGTTTGCTTCTTCTCCAGTTCATTTTACAGATAAGGAAACTGAGGCAAACAGGGTTAAATGATTTGCCCAGGATCACACAGCTAGTAAGGTTTGAACTCAGGAGGAAAATGGATCTTCCTGCCTTCAGGCCCAGTGCTCCAAACTGTTTGAAACACCTGGCTGCACATACTAGAAATTTAAACTTAAGCAATTTATTTTTCCTTCCTATTGGGTCTCTGCTTCCTATTTTTGTCTGAGTGATAAGGCTTGCAGGGAGGGAAGGAAGGAAGGAAACCAGATCTCTAAGGTTCCTCTGCAGTTCTAACACTGATAATCTTGAGATAGCAAGAGCCACAACAAGGCTCCCATTTGGTCAACATTTCCAGGTATTTTCCAATGATGCTAAGAAATTTTCCACTAAGTCTCTGCAATGATAGTGCTTCTACCACTTGGCTTTCCCATTTCACACTCTAATCCATTTTTGTCACTCTTAGTGGACTGTTTTGCCTGTCTTTGTTATACTCAGCTCCTAACACAGTACCTCACATGTAATAAAAGTTTAATCAATGCCTGTTGACCAACTTAAAAGAAAACAGTAGTTTTATTTTCTTTTTAATCTGCCAACTGCAATAGAGGCTATTTTGAGTAGTGCAAACAAGCATCCCTCTAATAGCATTGAGTCACATGTATGATTCTCCATGATTAAGACAAGGCTAGAACTGATGAGACTTAAAAGGGAATATGTCTCTACCTTGAACTATGACCCCTCCTTACTCTTTATGTTTTGGGATAGGTCACTAAAACTTTGTTTCCTTGCCTATAAAATAAGACTTGGATTAGATGCTTATCCAACATTCCTTCTGAGTCAAAATCTTATGATCCATTGTCTGATGTACTTTATTACTTAACTCTTATTTCTCTAGTGCTTTAAAGATCACAAAGTGCTTTCTTCATAATAACTCTGTGAGGTAGATGATAATGGACATCATTATTCCTATTAAAGATGAACCTAGGAGCAGCTAGGTGACTCAGTGGATAGAGAGCCAGACCAGGAGACTAGAGATCCTGGGTTCAAATATGGCTTCAGATACTCCTTCACTATGTGACTCTGGACAAATCTCTTAACCCCAATTGCCTAGCTCTTATTGACTTCAAACTGAAACTTAGTATTGATTCTAAGACAAGAAGGCAAGGGTTAAGAAAAATAAAAAGATGAATCAGAAAATCAGATTCCGGAGTTACAGAGCTCGAAAGTGGCAGGAATTTAAATCCAGGTCTTCCAACTCCAACCTCGGTATTCTTTCCAAGAATGATGACCCTCTTGGCATTATAATCTCAAAATAAATCCTTTTTTTTTATGAACTTCTTGGAGTTAGCATCCATTTTTTTTTCAGGAAATTACACTCCTAGATTTGGGAGAAGAGAGCCCAGAGTAATAGGCTGTAGAAGCTTCCTAGATGATCATTCATTCCCAAGGTAGATACTAGCTATACTACTTAATTTCCCTTCTCTAGATCTCAGTTTTCCCATCTGTAAAATGAGGAGATGTGATTAAGTGATCTTTAAAAGTCCCTTTCAGCTCATAAAGCTCATAACTTTTTTTTAATTTAGTTGTCATTCAGTCTTTTTAGTCATATCCCACTCTTTATGACCCCGTTTGGGATTTTCTTGGCAAAAAATACTGAAGTGGTTTTCCATTTCTTCCTCCAGCTCATTTTACAGGCGAGAAAACTGAGACCAACAGGGTTAAGTGACTTGCCCAGGGTCACACAGCTAGTAAGTATCTAAGACTGAATTTAAACTCAGATCTCCCTGATTCCAGGCCTGGCACTCTATGTCCACTATATCAACTAAAATGATCATTTTACAAATGAAGCCAAATAGATAATAGTCATTACCAGAAATTAAGGATCAGGAAGTATAATATATTGATCTAGGTTTGTGGGTTTTTGTCATTCGACTAGCCTATTATATACATGTACTTATATATACATATTATACATATACACACACTTGTATATGTATATATATACATATATATAAGTTTGTATGTGTAAATTTCAACTGTCTTTTGTCTGAAAAAGAAAGACAAAAGACAGGTCGTGCTCTCAAGGAGTATGGTCTTTAGTCAGAGATCCAAAGCCTCTCCAAAGCTGACAGGTGGTTTTTGTTTTGTTTTGTTTTGTTTTAAAACCCTTACCTTCCATCTTGGAATCAATGTTGTGTAAGTGGTTTTTTACTTTGATTGTCAAAAATAGTTGATCCAATTTGCTTATTAGGGGTATAAAAGGTATAATGATAAAGGTATTGAAATGGTTGGCAAAGGAGGCAGCTGGGTGGCTTAGTAGATTGAGAACCAGGTCTGAAGATGGGAATTCGTGGATTCAAATCTGGCCTCTGATGCTTCCTAGCTGTGTGACCCTGGGCAAGTCAATGAACCCCCATTGCCTAGCCCTTACCACTCTTCTGCCTTGGAACCCAGTATTAATTCTAAAATGGAAAGGAATGGTTTTGAAAAAAAGGGGGGTGGTAATTAAAGATCTGGATCCTAAACCAGTTGGTCCACCACATCACCCTGGACCAGTCTCTTCCTTACCCTGGGGCTTCAGTCCCTTCACCTCTCTCATCTGTAAAAGAAGGGTAGCACCCGCCTCCTCTTAGTGTTGTTATGAGAATCAAATGAAGTAACATATATAAAATTCAATTCTCCCTCTGTCAAATGAATGGATTGGACTCAATAATCATCTAGGGCCATCTTGTCCTACTGAGACAGTCTAGAAGTCTTCGTCACGTGGTTAGCTTGCATTACTGGTCCATGAAACCATGTCGTTTCATTTCTAGGTTCTTGCTCTGCCTCCAGCCTCTGGTGCTGCCACAAGCACTTCCTCCCGGGGTAGCTCTTCCCAAGCTGTTGTTAATACTCAGCTGTACTCATTATTGCTAACTCTAACGAGTAAATTAGGGTGGTGGGGAACTCAGCAGCCGGAGCTCGTTTGGAGAGAATTATGGTGTTTAAGCACAAGACACCCTGGTGATATATTTCATAGCTACATATACGGAAGGGGGCGGTGGAATGGGACTTGCAGTTTGACTGGCCTTCATTGTCATGTTAAATGACTTAGAAACTTCCACAGTTTAAACCATATGAGATTTCTGGACCACCTGTCCTTCGAGACAGCTTAGAAATCACGGATTCCTGAAAACGTTCTTCTATTTTTTCCCCTTCTTCCCAATCACCTTTGAAAATGATCGTTTCAAGGGAAGCTAGGGGGTTCAAACTGGACCTTAGATATATCCTAGCAGTGCAATCCTAGACAAGTCACTTGACCCCCAGAGCCATCCAAACCTTTCCTTGAGATTTCTCTATCTCCCTGACCTGTTCCTGAACTCCTGAATTAAAAGCTAGTCAGCTGAGGAATAGGGATCAACCAGCAGCTGGCCAGAAGGCACTCAGCCTTGAACCCTGAGAATTGGGGGGGGGGGCAGTCTGCCAGAGGGGACAAGTGTTAGGGCTTCCTGCTCCCCCACTTTTCTTGCCTGACACTCCTACCTCTCTTTCCTTGTGTGAACCCAAATAAATTGTTTACTACTTTAGAATTTAGATCTGGCTGGTTTCTGATACTAGGAAAGGGGACACAAGATTTGGGGAGAATCACATCTCTCCCCAAAAAGGAAAGGTTAGCCCAGGATCCAAACTGCCTAACCCAAGGAACAACACCTCTCCTTGATAGTGGGGTGACCTCAGGTTTCTGAAGGGAAGTGACAGTGGGTGTCCCTAAGGAGACCAGAGACAGAAGAATCCATCCTGCCCCTCAACAATAGCTGGGACCAAAGGGGAGGCAGTGGGTCATCTTACCAAAGCTGATCTTTCCGGGTTTTGTCTTCCATCTCCCAGAACTATCCTCTATAGAGACATATTCCCTCTGTCAGGGAGATAATTATAACACTACCTCTCTCCCAGAAAAAGAGAGGGGAAAAGGAATCTCTCCACTCTCCCCATTTCCCTCTCTCCTTCCATTTCCCCTGTTCCCCTCCCAATCCTTCTATTATATCCTGCCACTAAAGAGCTTATGCCTGAATAGGAAAAGTAAGACAATTGATCATTTTTGTTGTTGTTCAGTCATGTCCAACTCTCTGGGACCCCATTTGGGATTTTCTAGCCAAAGATACTGGAGTGGTTGGCCATTTCCTTCTCCAGCTCATTTTATAGATGAGGAAACTGAGGCAAACAAGATTAAGTGACTTGCCCAAGGTCACACAGCTAGTAGGTGTCTGAGACCAGATTTGAATTCATGAAGAGGAATCTTCCTAACTTTAGGCTTCTCATTCTATCTATCCACACTGCCATCTGACTACCCAACGCAGCTAATAATAACTAGCATTTACATTGTACTTTAAGGTTGAAAAAAGAGCTCTTTACATAAGTTATCTCATTTGATCTTCACAGCAACTGGGGAGTTAGTAGGTGCTAAATTTGCTTTTGTTTAAGTGACTGGCCTAGGGTCATACAGCTGTGCAGTTTCTGACCCCAGTTCCTTCTGATTCCAAATCTTGCCTTCAGTGCACTGTGCCACGTAACTGCCTCAAGTAGATCTATGTCTAGAACCCAAAGCAGCCCTAAGAGAACAAGAAAATATGACAGGTTCATCACCATAAATAAGGGAAGATTTGATCAGGGCCCTGAAAGATTGATGGGATTTTACAGGCAGTGAGTGATAGGAAACATATTCTAGGGAGAGAGAAACTAAACCATAAACGATTATTTGAGGATAGTTGGGTTCTTTGAAGAAAGTTTACAACAGCTTAGAGACAGCCAGGTGTCTCAGTGGATAGAGAGCTAGATGTAGAGTCAGCAAGATCTGAGTTCAGATCTGACCTTAGACACTAGCTGAGTGATTCTGGGTAAATCCCTTAAGCTCTGCTTGCCTCAGTTTCCTCATCTGTAAAATGGAGATAATCATTCCTATTCCCTTGGGGTTGTTATGAGGCTCAAATAAGATCTTTTATAAAGTGCTTTGCCAACCCTAAAGTGCTATATATTATTATATATTAAAGTCCCTTATTATCCTATCCTCT
The DNA here is from genome assembly GCF_027887165.1 of Monodelphis domestica. Classification (NCBI taxonomy): domain Eukaryota; kingdom Metazoa; phylum Chordata; class Mammalia; order Didelphimorphia; family Didelphidae; genus Monodelphis; species Monodelphis domestica. The sequence continues at coordinate 95,241,382 of NC_077229.1, read as the reverse complement.
TTAGCATCTACTTCTCTTTTAAAGAACCCCTTTAAAGACCTAGTCTGTAGAAGTTTCAAAAGAGCAGAACCCAAAGTAGCAATTCCAGGGTTTTGTTTCCTAAGGACTCTTAAGAATAAAGAACCACTACTACTACTACTAATCTTTAACATTTATATAGTGCTTACTTTACTGTGTGCTAGGCATTGTGCCAAGTGTTTTACACTTATGTCATTTGAGTCTCATAATAACCCCGGGAAGTATGTGCTATTATTATCCCCATTTAATAGATGAAGAAACTGAGGCACAAAGAGGTTATGTGACTTTCCCAAGGTCAGTGTCTGTGGCCAGATTTGTATTCTAGTCTTCTTGACTCCAGGACCAGTACACTGTACATTGGGCCCCAGCTGCCTTACATTCAGAGGTGTCTGCAACTGCCTTCATCTGGCACCCACCTTCATATTAGCCATCTTGTGTCAGTTTCTCTGAGCAATGAGGTGGCGGAGCAGATAGAGTGCCAGACCAGGAGTCAGGAAGACTCATCTTCCAAAGTTCAAATCTGGCCTCAGACACTTATTGTGTGACCCTGGGCAAGTCACTTAACCCATTTGCCCCAATTTCCTTGTCTGTAAAACAAGCTGGAGAAGGAAATGGCAAGCCATTCCAGTATCTTTGCTAAGAAAATTCCAAATGAGGTCATGAAAAATCAGACACAACTGAACAACAATATCCAGTTTCTCTATCAGTATCCCAGCGTGCCAGGACCAGAATGGCAAAAGAGGAAAGTATGGAGTGTTCTAAGACTCCAGAGAGCTAATGCCCTGCCTCCCCCACCTCAAATTTGTCCTAGAATTTATGAATGAAGCTCCTTTGGAAGGCAGATGTCTTCAACTCCTTGACACTGGTATCCTGGAGATAACTGTTCCCTGCCCCTCAGTCTTGTATTTCTCACCTTCTCATTTTCCTTCTGGCCATCTCACTTACCAGTTCCTTCACCTAACAAAGCGATTCCTGCCTCACCTGGCTCGCCTCTGTTTGATCAGCACCTTCCTAGAAGATGGCATTCATACCTGGTGGCAGTGGAATGAACAGAAGGAATCCATCAAGATGTCTGGAAGTAGCAGCCCTCTCCTGCCATTCATTTTGGGGATGATCAGTTCATTTGGACAGTTGGGTAAGACTTCCCACTCATCCAGGGTTCATCTCTGGGTAGAAGGGCTGCTGGAGGATGGAGACAGGAAGGTGATCCAGTCAGTACTTGGACAAGCGTCTCAGTGAACACAGAAGGGGCTGAGAAATGGAGGGAAGAGAATTAATGCTATCATCCTTAAATCTGATTCTTCACTCTTTCTATTACAGTGGGATGTGTGTTGATTTTAGTCCAGAAGTTTGTTCCTTGTGCCTGTTTTGTGCTGTTTGGAATCATTTTCATGCAAGTGAGTTAAGAGGCAACTGTGTCACTAAAGATATTGTCCCCAGTGAGCCTGACCTACTGGGAGCAAAAATACTCTGGGTCTGGTCCCAGCTCTGCCACTGTGACTTGGTCAAGTCACTTTCAGGCTCTGGGCCTTCGTTCCACCCTCTGAGAAATGAGGGCTTTTGGACCCACCAACTAGAAATCCTCTGAAACTTGTAATGCTGCCAAAAGTCCGGCCGCCTCACCTATGTAGACCTTCCTCACAATCTCTGCGAGACTGACTGACCTTTGCTTAGCAATGCTCTTTGCAGTCAAACTCTGCTTACCTGACCTTTCTGCTCCCAGAATATTTGCATTACAAATATTGACTTCCCTGACACCAACATATTCTCAGCCCAGAAGCTGGCAGGTCTCTTGAGCTGCATCCAAAAGTCTCTTCCTGTATCTCAAAGGTCACTCGGTTCTCTCAGGTAACAGTTCAATGGGAAGAGCACTGAACCTCCAATCAGAAATGTTTGGGTTCCTCTTTTGCCTTGTACCATCACTTACTGTTGTGCAATCATCTTGTGTCAGACCCTTCATGACCCCTTTTGGGGTTTTCTTGGCAGCTATTGGAATGGGTTGCCATTTGTTTCTCTAGCTCATTTGACAGATAAGGAAACTGAGGCAAACAAAGTGGAATGACTTGCCCAGAGTCATACAGCTAGGAAGTGTCTGAGGCCAGATTTGAACTCATGAAGATGAGTCTTCCTGACCTCCAAGTTTGGCACTCTTCATTGCTACCTTACCATTACTTAGGAAAGTACCTTCCCCTCTCTAGACCTCAGTACCCCAGTTCCCTCATCTGTAGAATGAGGGGATTGGATTAGTTGGTTCTGAAGGGCTCCTCCAAATTTAAATGCTGAGATCCTGAGATCTCATGGATATACAAAGTATTATTCTTTTCTTTTTTGTGTTTCTACACATCAGTGCATTGAGATGAAAGAAGAACCAGGTTCCAAAGCTTTTCATCCAAAGGGATGAAAGATCCCATAGGGGTCATATTTGGCATTCTAGATGATGAGGATTTTATACTGGCCCTTCAGGAATGAACCAGGGGGAGAGGAGGGGAGCCCCCATTAGGAATAACAGCACAGGTGTCCAATCCAGCAGCATCTAGACAAAACAGCTGCAAGCCTTCCCACAATAAGCCAGCCTGGGGGCCCCCAGGAAGTGCACCCTGCAGAACTCAAAAGCAGCCAGGCCATCCCTAAGCACTGGAGTAGAGCACAAAGGAATAAGAAGTCCTATATTCCCCTCCAGCTCTGCCTGTGCCTGGTTATGGAACCCTGGTGCCTTCTACTTCCTCTATCACAACTCTAGCCATCAAAGATCCTGCTGAAGGGGGCAGCTATGTGGCTCAGTGGATTAAGAGCCAGGTCTAGAAACAGGAGGTCCTAGGTTCAAATTTGGCCTCAGATTTAGTAGCTGTGTGACCCCGAGCAAGGTGCTTTAACCCCCACTGCCTATCCCTTATTGCTCTTCTGCCTTGAAACCAATATATAATATTGATTCTAAGACAGAAGGGAAGAGTTTAAAAAGAGAAAGAAAAAAAAAAGATCCTGCTGACTTGTTCTAAGCTAATGGCAGGCATCAGAAGATAAGTAGTCAAAAGAAATAAAAAACAATTTTCAAAAGAAGAATTAGAGGGTCGGCTAAGTGGGTTGAGAGCCAGGACTAGAGATGGGAAGTTCTAGGTACAAATCTAGCTTCAGACACTTCCTAACTGTGTGACCCTGGGCAAGTCATTTAACCCCTATCACCTAGCCTTTGACTGCTCTTCTGCCTTGGAACCAATACACAGTATCCCAGTATCAATTCTAAGACAGAAGGTAAGGGTTAAAAAAATAGAAACTATTAACAACTATAAGAAAAAATGTTACAAATCACTAAGAGAAATGTGAATCAAAACAACTCTCTAGTTTCACCTCACACTCAACAAATTGACAAAGATGATAAAATGTATAAATATTGTTAGAGGCACTTCAGGATGGCATGTCCACTCATACATGTACCAAGGCAGCTAAGTGGTACAGTGGATAGAGCCTCAGTGGATCTGGTGTCAGGAAGACCTGAGCTCTAATCCAGACTTGGATGTTTATTAGCTTTAATGGCTTACATGCTTACCTTGGGCATCTGCCTCAGTTTCCTCATCTATAAAATGAAGATAATCATAGTACCTACCTCCCATGGTTATTATGAAGATAAAATGAGATCATATTCATAAATTACTTAACAAACTTTAAAGTACTAAATAAATGCAAGTTATTATTATAGTCATATATCCTTGGTGGAATTAGGGATTGGTCTGAGTATTTTAAAAGATTTTTGGTAGACTCTAAACGATCACCATAGTACAAATATCAATAATATGGAAATGGGTTTTGATCAATGATACATATAAAACCCAGTGAAATTGCTCATTGGCTACAGGAGGAGGGAGGGAGGAGGGGAGGGAAAGAATAGGAATCATGTAACTGTGGGAAAATATTCTAAATTAATGAATTAAATAAACCTTAAAAAGCAAAAAAAAAAAAAAAAGAATCTATGTCCTTAAAAATTATCCTGTTATCTAACCCCTTCATCTTAATTACTAATAAAATAAATTAACTAAATTTTTTTTAATTTTAAATTAAAAAAACATTTTTGGAAAATATTTGGGAAAAATCAACCTTCTGATCCACAAATCCATTGCTAGGCATGTTTTCTAAAGAAGTCGTTGATGGGGAAAATTTTTCATTATCTGAAAAAGAAACTTTTTATGTTAATAAAACACTGAGAATAAATTAGGTGCCCATCAACTGGGATGTTAGAAAATCTTACATAGGAAAATTTACATGATTGGTACAGAATAAAATAAGCAAAACTAGAAGAACAATATATACAATGACTACAAGAACATAAACGAAAACAAAAACCACTCAGATGAAGCCAAATGCTACATATCTTGGACCTGGAGGAAAGATGAGGAAATTGGCCTCACTCCTTTCTAGAGAGTTGGGGGCTGTAGATGCAAAATATTGCATCTACAGTCAGATAAGATCATTGTGTCCCATCATTTCATTTATCCATTTTTCTGTTGCAAGGCCAGAGTAGGGCACAAGGAGGATGTTGGCATTACTAGATCTTTTTTAAACTCTTACCTTCTGTCTTAGAATCAATGCTGTGTATTGGTTCCAAGGTAGAAGAGCAGTAAGCACTAGGCAATGGGGCTTAAGTAACTTGCCCAGAGTCACACAGCTAGGAAGTATGTGAATTCAGATTTGAACCCAGGACCTTGCATCTCTGAGCCTAGCTCTCAATCCACTGAGCTACCTACCTGCCTTTTACTATGGTGTTTTGTTTTGTTTTGTTTTGTTTTTCAAAAAGGTTATCAACAAAACTTTTTTTTAAGAAAAGAAACAAAAAGGATTTGATAAATAAAATACCACATTGCACCAAGAAAGCAGAATTGAAGAGTTCCTTTCTCTGTGTCTTCTTGCTTTTGCCAAAGTAATAACAGACCTCACCTTCTCCTTTTATCCATATCTTTCTTTAATAAGTTATTGCCTAAACCAGGAAAACTACAGATAATAGATATTGAAACATGCCAGTCCCCTTTCCCCATAACAAAGAAGTGGTGGACAGCAAATACAATCTGCCCAATGGATTGATCTGGTTTGTGTTCTTATTGGTTATGACAGATGTTCTGTTCAGGGTGCAGAGATCCTGGGAAGTGACAATATTTGCTTTTTGAGCATCAATAAAACATTAAAAAAAAGAAAAGAAAAAAGATTCTTTATGACCAATCAGAAAAAGATAACTTCCTGTCTGTAGCGTGGTTCTCAATCCATTGAACCATCTACCTGAACCAAAACTCACTTTTAGTGTGGATCTTTTTGTCTACTTCCTAGCTTCATAACCCTGAGAGGGTCACTTAACTTCTCATTGCCTGAAAAAAGGATACACTAGAAAAGGAAATGGGTCCATTGCAGTATCCATGCCAAGAAAACCGCACAGATGGGGGGTACAGTATTCTTTGTGTCCAATCAGGAAAAAAAAAAACTTATGCTTTATGGCCAGCCAGAAATCAATCAGCAATCTAGGCTTCCAAATCTAATCTCTTTACATTTCAGAAGTAATGGACTCTGGGAGCAGCTGGGTAGCTCAGTGGATTAAGAGCCAGGTCTAGAGATGGGAGGTCCTGAGTTCAAATCTGACCTCAGACACTTCCCAGCTGTGTGACCCTGGGCAAGACACTTACCCCCAACTGCCTAGCCCTTACCACTCTTCTGCCTTGGAACCAATACACAGTATTGATTCTAAGACAGAAGGTAAGGGTTTAAATTTAAAATAAAGAAATAATAGATTCCCCAAGATCATATTTCCCATTGTAGAGTACCTAATACATCAACCAACATCATATCTCATCAGTTAAGTGGTAGAGAATTCTTCTGATTCCCCAATTACCTCTTTGATTTTAAAACCTTTGAAATGCTTCAGAAGCAAGGCAGCATTTTGAGTAAAAGCTATTATTATTGTGATGATGAGCAGAAGCACTCAGATTGATTCAAGCTCCCCAGGCTAAAGATATCTCAGACATCTCCTCTTCTTGCTACGTGACCATAAATCATTGGAATGGTGGCTAACTAACCTGAAAGGGTCCCCTTTTATCAATGAGAAGGGCCCTTAATTTTTCTGCCTTGTTGCTTGGGTTGGAGAAATGAATTGTACTGTTGGACACGTTTCAGATTTCCATTTGACATCAGTGGGATAAAAATCCCTTGCAGCTTCCCATGGCCCCTCACAAGCAGCGTGTGAAATGATTAATTGTGGACAGATGCTCTTTGGTTTAGTTTGGGTTTTTTTAAGCTCCTGCTTTATCAAAGGATTTTTGAAAAGGATCATCCCATGTAGCAGGAGTCAAGTGAGAATCTGTTCTTGAGGTCTACATTTTTCTCCCCCTTTTTGTAGGTCTTGGCCTTTGGCCTTCTATGGAACCTGAGATTCCTAATGAGGTGAGTGAGATTAACTGATGGGAACTGTCTAGCATGCTCAGTGCTACCCTGGGTGAACCAGTGACCAGAAAGCAGAAAGCCCAGCCTTTGGGAAATGGAGCCAGAAGGGAGGGGAGGGCAGTTGCTGCATAGATCCCCTGAGCCAGGGGCTCCTTTCACCAGAAGGAGACCATGTGGGTGGATGCACAATGGACATGCCCTGGGGACCATTGCAAAGCTGTGCATTGTCCAGCTTTGGGATTATTACTCCTAGTTGGGGTTTGGGCCATATAAGCCCATTTCTGTCATCACAATTTCAAGAGGACCTCAGGAAAGCAGTTTTCACAATAATCAGTTTAACAAGCATTTAGTGAGCGCCCATCACTAGTTGTCCTGACTTTTCTCTTGCCACTGTACTCAGATGACTCTGAAAGAGAGAAGGCGGCCGATGCCACTCTGCCCCACTTAAATCCAACTGATGCTTGAGGAAAAGGACATCACCAATAGTGGTGTTATTTTGGTCTTCTTCAAGCAGAAGGACAACCCCTATTGAGCTCCCAAGAACAGCAAGATCTTAAAGACCATCTAGTCTGATCCTCTTACTTTACAGATAAAAACCTGGACCTAGAAAGGCTAAGTAGCACCAAATAGTCATCTCTTTCCTGAACAATGAAAATAACCGATATATTTTTAGAATTCCTCTTCCAATATCTACCCATTCTTAAACTGGGTGGCCTTTTAAAGGCTGTATCTACTCAACTGTCATCCTTTCTAAGATCAAGAATAAGGCTGGATTTGCCCAATTTTGCTGAAGATTTTCACGTATCCTATGTTCCTGCTTTGCTGGATCTGAGCTGCATGACATCTTTGTTTCCATTTTTCCCTCTGGTTCCCTCCGTGGTTTCTCAGGAACATTGCTTTGGCTGGTGGCCTGCTGTTTCTCTTAGCTGAGAGCCGGGCAGAAGGGAAGTCCATGTTTGCTGGAGTCCCCACTCTGGATTGTACCTCCCCACAGCAGTACATTCGGCTGGGAGGAAGAGTTCTCCTCCTCCTCATGTTCATATCACTCCTACATTTTGAAGTGAACGTATTCACTGTAAGTGACCTGCGGACTTCATTTCCCTTTCCCTGCTTATCTTTTTTCCCCCAGGATTTCAGAGCCTCCCCTAACCCAGGAGCACTCAAACAGGCAACTCTTCATCCATTACCCTTTGATCTTCCCAATTCTGTTCCTTGCCTTCTCCTGATGCAGTGCTGTTATTTATTTCACCCTTCAGTTCAGTTCATCCTAATTGTCTGTATATATATACATACATATATATATGTATATATATTTGCTAGTGTATATATATATATATATATATATATACACACTAGCAAATCAGCCATAAAGAAGAGTCTATTAGAGTGGCCTAGATTTTTGGAAAGGTCACTTCAGGAGACTGATCAGAAAGATGTCTCCTATTCCCAACATGGTCAGTGCCCTTGCCATAATAACAGAGGCTGGCCCATAGCTCATTCATACTTAAATTAACCCCGCTGCCAGCTTAATATAAATTATGTTGTGACTTCCATAAATATAAAGACTATCCTCCAGAGATGGCACTACAGGCCATTACAGCCTGTAGCCTCATGTTCTTTGGTCTTATTTATTTGAATGATTACCCAAAAGAAAAACAACTGCTTGATCACATGGTTCGATAGGGATATGATTAGGGATGTAGACTCTAAATGATCACCCAAGTGCAAATATCAATAATATGGAAATAGGTCCTGATCAATGACACAGGTAAAACCCAGTGGAATTGTGCATTGGCTATAGAAGAGGGTTGGGAAGAGGGGAGAGAGAGAACATGAATCATGTAATCATGGAAAAATATTCTAAATTAATTAATTAAATAAACTTTTTAAAAAGAATGGTTATCTCTAAAGGGATGGGAATAAACTCAAAGAGTCATTTGGCTGATTATACTTCTTTCATGTCTTTTCTCACTTTGCTGCTTAGATCTTCCAAGATGTCTCTAAGATGGTTCTTGTCATCCTGGTGGCCATTGGATTCAAAACAAAACTAGCCGCCCTCACTCTTGTGATCTGGCTGTTCCTCATCAACCTGGTGGAGAACCCATTTTGGATCATCCCAGCCAACAGGCCCCTTCATGACTTTATGAAGTATGACTTTTTCCATACCACATCAGTAATAGGAGGCTTTCTCTTGGTGGTAGCCCTTGGACCTGGGGAAATTTCAGTGGATAAACAGAAGAAGCAGTGGTGAATAGCACAGTAAAATGATGAAGAAAAGAATGAAAGAAATAGATTTATTGCCTTCTTGACTTTTAACTCTCTCCTTGGGGAACAGGGGAGAGTGTGGCCCCTATCTACTCATATCTTCTAAATGTCTCTTACAATTGACTGCTGCCTCTCAGCGGAATAGAAATTTTTATTTCTTACCTTGGACCAGATATACATACAGATATATATAAAGTGAAAGGCAAGCTGACCTTTAACTATCTTGTACCAGGACTTTCTTGAAGAACTTGTATTAATCTCAAGGTGTTGTGAGAGTGCTATGTACTAACCTGGGCCACAAGGAGATACTCAGGCCTCATACCACTTCGTAAACCTAAAACTGTGTTGGTGAACCTATAGCACACATGCCGATGCATGCTGGGGGGGGGCACTGCTCCTTTCCCCCTCTCTACATGTCTGAGGACATTTCTCACATGACACCCCCCTACCCAGCAGCCCAATGGGAGCACTTCCTCCCTCCCCTATCTGGAACAAGGCAGGGGGCTCAAATGTGATGTGAGGATAGCACACAGTCTCTGAAAGGTTTGCCATCACTGACCTAAAAGAGCTGGTTGTACTATATCCACCCAAATTATGTGTTATCAGGGTTGGGTATATATCTGTTAGAACTATCATTTTCCTTGTTTACTTTGTAACCCTATGTTTGGGGACTTCCCATTTGGCTGATTTGGTGGAATCCAATCCTTATCAGCTGTAGAGCTAGTATAATGTTTCCTTTTTGGAGAATAATGTTGAAAACATTATGACGACACAACCTAGGTCCTTCGGTACCAGTTAGTGCATTTACAGGGCTCTACATTAGCAATGGACTACCTCTTCCCTCTCCTCAAATAAAGCTTTCCTTCATGGTCATTTATGGCCATGGCCAACTTGGCCCGACTTAGATTAACTTCATTTGTATTTGCATAAAAATCACATTGGCTATTGTTAGCCAGCCATTATCAGCTGCTGATTGGACCAGGATGACCCATCCACAGCAGAAAGCAGCTGCCTCATTGTCCAGGAAAGATCCAGTGAGCTGGCTTTTGATCTGACTTCTTCTCTGCCCAAATGGAAAGATTTCAAATAGGTCTATGGGAATAAAGCAACTTCTCATGGGGAAAGTGGGTGAAGGTGCATCAGAGGTCTATGGACCCAAGAGCCTTTCAAAGTTGCCATGAAGCATGTGTTGTTTTTAGACAGTTGACTAGGATCAGATTCCCTTTGAAAGCAACAAAGTGAGGAGGTAGAAAGGAAATTCCACTAAAGAAACAGCACCGAGTTTTATATGTTGTTTGTCCCAGAGCTTAGCGCATAGTAGGGCTACATACCTAGCACATGATGGGAACTTAATAAAATGCCAGTTGACTGTGTAGAGCAGATATTGTGTACATATATATATATATATATATATATATACACACATGTTTATATTCATACCACCTCAGGTTGACTTGGCCTACTGCCAACGAAGATAGAATCTCCTATTCTTTGGCTGGGAGAGGTAAACTAAGTTAAATATGTTCTAGAAATGCAGTAAGCATGTTAATATTCACTCAAGATTTTTTGCTCAGTATTTCATATACTGAGTGATCTTATTTCTGAGATAGGACTAAGGCAAATATAGAGGGTCTAAGAAAAAACTAGTCATTTATCATAAACAGGGAAGTTTAGAGGAAGGACAGACTTACGAGAGGAAATGATGAGTTCCATTTTGGACATGTAGAGCTTAAAAATAGCTAGTGTTCATAATATTCAACACAGTGCCTAGCAAATAGTATGTACTTAGTAAATGCTTATTCCCTTCCCTTCTGTTTATGTAGCACTTTAAGGATTAAAAAGCACTTTACAAACATTATCTCATTTTATCCTCACAATGATCTCAGAAATAGGTGCTATTATGAATCCTGTTTTATAGTTGAGCAAACTGAGCCAGACAGAAGTTAAGGGACTTGCCCAAGGTCACACAGCTAAGGCCTGAGGCCAGATTTGAACTTGGGTCTTCCTAATTCCAAGTTTAACACTCTACCCATTACACCTGTAAAATTTTAAATTATATCTCAAACAATGAAAATATTATGTTTAGGAGGTTTATTAAAGATAATTAGAAATCAAGGAATAAAGAAGATACAAAATAAAAATAAAATATAAACCATGTGCCCATGGCTAGTTAGCCATTTTCAAAATCTCCACTCACCATCCTCACTGCTGATTCTTCATCATGCCAAAAAGAGAGCCCATGGGAGGAGTTACCGCCAGTTAAATACCAATAATGTGATTCTGCCAACATGGAAATGCAGGAGAGATTTATAGGGAATTTGGGGAAATGCTAAGGATTTCTGGGAAATGAAGTCAAAGGTTCCAAATCTCCATTTGTTCTGTGGAGTTCTCTGGAACTCTCTGTGGAACTCTCCACAGAACATCCAGGCAATATCCAGTAGTCAATTGACTATGGCTGAATTTCAGGAGAGAGATTAGGGCTAGATATCTTGGAGTCATCTGCATTGAGATGATCCTTGAACACATGGGAACAGATGAGGTCATTAAGGAGGACCCAAGACAAAACCGTAGGGAAGCTATTGGGATATAGATGATTCAATAAAGGAAAGGAAGGAACAGTCAAGACAACCAGAAGAGAGCAGTGTTGCAAAAGCTGAGGAAAGAGAGTGTCCAAGAGTGGAGGGTTGGGGATGGACACAGGGAGGTCAAAGAGGATGAGGTCTTGAAAATGCTATTGTTGGAACCAGGATGGTGGTAAAGGTAGAAACCAGATTGCAAGGGAAATGAGTGGGGTAGCCATGGAGACAAGCAGAATGGATGATAGCTCTTGGGAGTTTGGCAGTGAATGGGGACCAGATACACAGTGATAGACTGAATGAACATCAGAATCAAGCGAAAGGTTTTTTAAAGAATGAAGTTAGACTTGAACGTGACTAAGCAGTGAGGAAACAGGCAGTAGCTGAAAGAGACTGAAGATGAAGAAGAGGGAATAATTGTTTCAGGAAATAGGAGAGGATAAAGGGCATAGGTAGAAGGATTAACTTTGGCAAGGAGAAGGTACACAGGAGGAAAGAATGGATGAAGACGAAGAGGACATTCATGATGGATGGCTTCAATTTTTCTCAGTAAAGTAGAAATTGAGGACATTTACTAAGAGGAAAAGTAGAGGTATTGGGGGACAGAGAAGAAAAAATTTGGAACAGCTAAGTAGGGAAGCATATAAAAGTTTTACCAAGCAAAGATCAGGTGGAGATTAAATGACCTTGGGTGACGCCCTGCTAATAGGGTGAAAGATTGATGATCTCCAAACATGGAATTTATATTTGATCCAATCAGAAGCACAGGAGTAGAGGCAGAGAAGGAAGACAGTGACTGTGATTCAAGTCTGAGGATTGATGTGAAGTGAATGGTAACAGGACTAGTCAAGGTAGTCAAGGGTGGAAAAAAAAACAAGATTTGACCAAGACCAGTTTAGATGTGATTAGATATGTAGGTTAAGAGAGAGTGAGTAATAAAGGATAATACTGAGGTTGAAAAACCTGGATGATTAGAAGGATGGTGGTGCTCTTGACAATAATAAGGAACTTCAAAACAGGGTGGATTTTGAGAGGGCGGGAATAGTGAGTTCTATTTTAGATATGTTGCATTTGAGATGCCTATAAGATGTACAATTAAAAATATCTTGTAGGGGCAGATATGTGGCTCAATGGATAGAAAGCCAAGAGGTCCTGGGTTCAAATTTGGCCCCAGACACTTCCTCACTGTATGACCCTAGTCAAGTCACTCATCCCCCATTGCTTACGCCCTTAACCATTCTTCTGCCTTGAAACCAATACTTAGTGTCAATTCTAATATAGAAGGTAAGGGTTTGGGTTTTGTTTTTTAATATATTTTGCAGATAATTGATGATATGGGACTGGAGCTTAAAACTAATATATATATATATATAGATCTGGAAGGCAGAGATAATTAAAACCCAGGGAGCTACATGACAGAGTAGATAAAGGTCTAGAATCAGGAAAACCTGAATTCAAATCCAACTGCAGATACTTACTAGCTGTGTGACCCTGGGCAAGTCACTTAACTCTACCTCACAGGTTGTTGTGAGGATCAAAGAAGATATTTGTAAAATTGCTTAAGACTAGAGTCTCTCAAATAATGGACTTTTAATAAATGCTGGCTCCCTTCCCTTCTGGCCCTGATGAGATCATCAGATGAAAGCAAAGAGAACACATAGAATAGGGTCCAAGGTCCATATGCTTTGTGGTATGTGTACAAACCTTCTCTTTAGCTAGTAGATCTACTCTCTAGACAAAGTCTTCCAATTCCAATGCCCATCCATACTAATGGTTTTATTTGTAAGTTGGCTTTCCTCTGTTGCACTGAACCCTCTTTGGTATCTTCTTAAACTAAGAGGGCTCCCAGCCTTCAGGAATTTGAAGTCTTTGGGAACTGAAAGTAAAGTATCTGCCCTCTTCCAGGAGTAGGAGAGTCCCCATTAATCCTTTCTTTGCGAGAGCTACTTCTGGCAACATGCCCTCGCTTCTGTTTTTAGAAGTTTTCAAACTAGTTTAATATACAGTCTAGTGTGGCTATGAGGTAGATGGTCAATTTCTATGTCTATGGTGTTGCTTTCTCTAAGACCATCACTCAAAAAATGAATAATTCTGTTTCAATTTAAATCGGTGTGATGATTAAAAATGCCAAGAGACTAATTCTAGGTAGATTGTTTGATATATTTTTATATAATTATATATGTCGTGTGTATATAATTAAATATTTATTATAGTATTACAAATTATGTTATTTATATACTGTATAAAATTATAAATATATAATATAAACTACATTTATAATAGATTGATTTCTGATATTAATAAGACATGAATTTGGTCAGATGATTCTCTCGGTAGTCAAGAATCTATAATATGCAATTAGGAAGTTCATCCCTCAGACGCCCCCTAGATATCCAGAAAGATATCTCTAATTGGTGAAGTTGGTCAGGTACAAGTTCCAAGCTTTCCAGCTACCTGGAAAAGAAATCAAATTGTGTTGGGTAAAATAGACTTCTGCAATGTTTCCCATTTAAAGGTCTGAAGGACTCATTGGAGCTATGTGTGGATATGTCAGGTGTGAAATTTATATTACTCCACCCTACTTAGATCTTACTTTATGGAGAAGATGAAATTGTAATCTCCTGATTGAACAATGAAGGTACTTAGTTCTTACTTTATAGTGAAGCTAGAACTTTAAGCTAAGTCTATAAGTCTTTAAGATCTTGATACAAAAAGGTGTTAAGTAACTATAAAGGTTAAATTAATCACAAAAAGGTTAAGTAACTCACAAAAGGTGAACTTAACAAAAAAGTGTTAAGTAACTCAAAAGATATAATCTAATCAAAGAAGATGAGAACTAAAGAAAGGGCAGTCCTGGAGAAAAGCTCTCTGATGTGATTGGTAGACATGAAAATTAAGAGGAGGGGACACAAGAGTCAAAGGTCTATATATTTCGCATCACTTCCTCTCTCCAGTACCTTAGGTGGTGGAGAGTTGGCTGGTGGTAGCATGCTGGGCCTTTCAGCATCTTGGAGTGTCTACAAGCTATTGTCCGGTTTGGTGGTGAGTTTCTGGCTGAGTTTTCCCTCCTTTACTTTCCAAATTTTATCCTCTTAGAAGCCTTTATTCTCCTTCAGAGACCCAGCAGCTGAGATCTTGAACTCCCCCTGGCACAGGCCAGGTGGGAGAAATCCTATATCCTCTTCCCTCTTTCTCCTTAAATCCTTCCCTCTATATTAATTAAAATTACCATAAATTTCCAGACTGACTTGGGTATTTTATTTGTGATTTTTTCCCTGGAGACCAATTAATTTAGATTTTAAGTCACAATCCTAAAATTATCTTTACACAGGCTTGAGCTGGATTAGCTAGAAAGACCCCGTACACACACACAGTCAGAATCTTCCATCTGCCTACAATGGAGAATCTCCAGGGCAGGGCATCTCTCCAAATTCGCTACGAACAAAAAAATGAAGGAAGAGTCTGAGCCCCAATTCAAGACTCAGGAATAGAAATAATTCCATATTCTTCAAAATAAATCCTCTCATCAGAAATGAAAGAATCACCGTCTGTGTGCAAAGCTGCAGTTAAGCCCACTACCATAAGGCTGACACCTGGGAACACACTGTATGTTGAGGAGAAGCAGTATGGTTTAGAAGCGGGTAGAATGCAGGACATGGGAGTCAGGAAAACCCATGCTTGATTCCTGCCTGACACCTCCTAGTTTTGTGATCCTGAGCAAGTAATTTAATCCCTCTAAGCTTCTGTTTTCTCTGCCTCAGTTTTCTCATCTGTAAAATGGGGATCAAAATAGCACCTACCTGCCAGGATTATTGTGAGGATAAAATGAGATATTCAGGAATATAGAAATGCATTTTCAATATGCAATCCTATGAGTTTTTCCTTTTACATATTCATAGCTAGAGTAATAGGCAGTTAGGTGGCACAAAGGGAGAGTACCAGACCATGGAGTCAGGAAGACCTAAGTTCAAATCTAGCTTCAGACACTTCCCAGTCAAGTCACTTAACCCTGCTTGCCTCAATTTCTTTATCTGTAAAATAAACCAGAGAAGGCATTTTGGAGACTTTAAAGTGTTATATAAATGTTAGTTATTATTATTCAATAGTGCCTACTTCACAAAATTGAGATGAGGCTCAAACATGCTCATATATGTAAAGGACTTTATAAACTTGGAAACGCAATATAAATAAGTTCTTTTAAATTTATACTTAAGGATGGCCATCTGTTACATGCACCCACAGGTGTCTGTCATTTTCAAAAAACTGAATGAAAAGTATGAATCTCTTACTTGAGATACTTCCCCCCCCTTCAGTAAATGATGTATAATAAACTCACTGGAAAATTATTTATAATCGAACAAATAAGTTGCAGTAAATGTCTTTAACAACTTGTCAGTCTCCCTCTGAACTCTTTTAGCTTTCCATTTGGGGTATATACACAGTGCTCGAATATCCATTCAAAGTCTTCCAATTCCCAGGGCTGCCATACTGGTGGTTTTAGTTTTAAGGCAGCTTTGTTCTGCTGGACTGAACCGTGACTTGGTAGCCTTCTAAGCTGTAGCTCAAGAAGGTTTTCAACATTCAGGAACGTTGAAAGGCATTTTCAACATGCAACTCTGTAAGTTTTTTCTTTTACATATTCATAGCTAGAGTACTAGAGAGCCAGGTGGCACATAGAGCACCAAGCCTGGAGTCAGAAAGACAGACCTGAGTTCAAAACACTTCCTAGCTAAGTGACCTTGGTCAAGTCATTTAACCTTGTTTGCCTCAGTTTCCTCATCTGTAAGATGAACTGGAGAAAGAAATGGCCAATCACTCCAGGATCTTTGAGAGGAAAATCTCAACCGAGGTCATGAAGAGTCAGACACAACTGAACAACAACAAACTAGTGTGTTCCCCATTATAGTTCTTTACTTCAAGTAATTTCATAAAGATATTACCAGATTTCTTTATAGCCTCTATAGTTAATCATATTGTATAGTATTCTTTATTTTTAGAGTCAGCTAGATAGTGCAGTGGATACAGCTCTGGATCTGAAATCAGAAAAACTTAAATTCAAATTCTACCTCAAGCTCTTACTGTGTGACCCTAGACAAGTCATTTTACCTCTGCCAAAGTTTCTGCATCTACAAATTGGGAATAGTAGGAGCACCTACCTTCCTAGATTGTTATGAGAATAAAATCAGATAATGTAAAGCACTTAGCAAATATTAAAGTACTATATAAATGCTTCCAATTATTATTATATCAAGTCCTCTTCAGCCATTCTTCAGCTGTTGGACTTTGAAGTGTTTTCCAGTTGTTCTTTGTTTTTTGCAATTACTAAAAATACTTCTGGGCAACTATGTGGCATAGTAGACAGAGTACCAAGACTGGAGTCAGGAAGACTGGTCTTCCCAAGTTCAAATCTGACCTCAGACTCTTACTAACTGTGTGACTCTGGTCAAGTCATTTAACCCTATTTACATCAATTTCCTCATCTATAAAATAAGCTAGAAAAGAAATAGCAAAGCATTCTAGTATCTTTGCCATGAAACCCCCAAATGGGGTCAAAGAGAGTTGGAAAAACAACAAATGCTGCTATAACTATTTAAAAAAATAGCTGTCCGTTTTCCCTCTTTTAGATAAAAGGAAACATTGGCCAAATGTTTATCTGCCCTTACATATAAGATGAATATATTATATCTTCCGTATTTTTAGAATTCTTTTAAAATTTTGCTTATGAGCCAACTAGAATGTATTGTGTATCGTCTGAGACGTAGATCTAAATTTATTTTCTACCATATTGCTAACCAGTTTTTCCAGCCAAATTTACTAAATAATGAATCATTGCCCCAGTTTTTTATTTTGTAGATTTGCCAAACATTAACTTTTTGTATTTATTTTGGTTTCATGCCTTTGACCTTTACTCTGTTCCATTGATCTATTTTTCCATTTTTCCCCAGTACCAAATGGTTTTTAAAACTGCTTTGTAATCTATGTAAGTCTAGAAGTGCAAACCTACCTAGATCAGTTTCTCTTTTTTATTGTGCCCTTTGAACGTCTTACCTGTTTTCCCAAAGTGCACTTTGAACATTTCTGAGTGGTCTTAAAAACAAACAGGGGGCAGCTGGGTGGCTCAGTGAATTGAGAGCCAGGCCTAACGATGGGAAGTCCTGGGTTCAAATCTGGCCTCAGACACTTTCTAGCTGTGTGACCCTGGGTAAGTCACAACCCCCATTGCCTGGCCCTTACCACTCTTCTGCCTTGGAACCAATACACAGTATTGATTTCAAGACAGAAGGTAAGAGTTTAAAAAACAAAACAAAACACCTTCACCTGGATCCTCTCATCTTTCCCTTCCAACCTCCTTAGACCTAAGAATATCTATTCAAAACATTTAAAACCCATGGTGGCAAACCTATAGTATGTATGCCAAAGAGGGCACTCAGAGCCCTCTTTGTGGGCATGCCCGCCCATCACCACAGCACAGAGTTTGCCAGAGTCCCTTACTAGAAAGCCAAAGGGCTGCTCCCCTCCCCCTCTCCACACACACCTAAAGACGTCACTGCCCCTCTAAAACATTTGCCATCACTGCCCTAAACCCTAGAATCCCAAGAGTGCCTTCTGGGAAATTCAACTGTGAGCCACCCTATTTTGTGCATTGTACTTTGAACTGATCTTACTGATAGGGATTGTGCTGGGAACAATTTACAGGATTTGAATCTATGTTAACAGTGAGAGTAAATTTGTTGCCTTAATACAATTGACTCCATTTTGCATTAGGCCAACATTTTGTGGTGGTTTGGTAAATAACATGTTTGTGTTCATAAACAGTTTATAAATATATGCGTTCCTTAGAGAGGACAGACCACCAATGGGAACTTTTGTTAAGCAATCTTATTGTTAATTGATATCATCTAGCACCAAATTAATCAGTGAATGTATTAGGTGGTTAACCTAATTGACAATCTTATCATTTCTTGATAATCATCTAGCATCAAATTAATTGATAAATACATTAGGTGGTTGACCTAATTAATAATTTCATCATTAGTTGATATCATTTAGTATCAAATTAATTGGTAAACACATTAAGTGGTTGACCTAATTGAACATCTCACCATTAATTGATATCATCTAGCATCATTGGTAAGCAAATTAAAGGGTGACCACACCAATGAGAATTAGGGTGTAACTAGCTAATTGCTAGAACTATTAGAAATTCCCCAGACCCCCGAGGCTTCAACTTGACCTTGGTCCAGACAGGTGAGCACCTGCATCCCCCCCCCCCCCCCCCGCACTGAAAACTCAAGAATCCCCATATTTGTGTTCACTTGAGGGTGGTGCTCTTTGACTGAGATTTGCTGACATGATCTCCAGCTGGACAGAGAGGCAACCTTCCCACGGAGTACCGCTACAAAGACATACTTACTGAGAAGCCCTAGAAACTCAGGTTAGTGGCTCCTAATGGGATTAGTATTTATATTGCTTAATGGATAATTGAAATTAAGATTTGCATGAATTAGATCAATAAAGTTTGATTGCTAGCATTGAGAAGTATAAATCTAATTCAAGTTTTTGTTGCACTAATTATCATAAGTAAGAGTAAATTGATTGTGCTCATGCACTGTACAACATTCCACACCAGGAAACTGATTTAGTGATTTTTTTTTTGTACATAGTTCATTCACTAAGCATTTACTGAGTATTACAGAATCCCAGACTTAGAGAAGTGGAAGAGACCTCAGTGGCCACCTAGGCTAACCCATACACCAAAGGAATCCCTACCATGACATACCCAACAAGTGGTTGTCTAACCTAAACCTCCAAAAAGAAGGAACTCAACTTTGGACAGCTCTCATTTTAGGAAGCTTTTCCTGACACTACATCTAATTTAAATTTGCTTCTTTATAATTTCTCACTTGCTCCTGGTTCTGCCTTCTGGGATCAAAAAGAACAAATATAATCCCTCTTCCCGATGAAAGCCCTTCAAATACTATCAAAGAAAGCTATCATGTCTAGGCTAAACGTGCCCATTTCCTCCATTGGATCTTTATATGTCATGTATTCAAAGCCCTTTACCATCCTGGTTGCCCTCCTCTGAACACTTTCCAGCTATTCAAAGACCTCAGTCCATAATGTTTCAGAAGTGAACACGGTACTCCAGATAAGGTCTGACAAGGGCAGGCAACAGTGGCACTATTGGTTCCCTGTTCCTCAAAGATGCATCCCTATAAATCTTTCCTTTTAAACATTCATAGCTAGTATAATTGTGATTCTAGGTCCTCTCTTCAAATAATTTCAAAAAGATCTTACTAGATTTCTTTGTAGCCTCCATACTTAATCACAATGTATAGTATTCTTTATATCAAAGGCAACTGTTATTGTTTGTACTTTGTTTTGAAGACCAATGACACCATGAGGTTGATGTCTTGACTTGCACGTGAATTGGACTGAAGTGAGGCAGAATTATGCAAAGTCATCAGCTTCACTCTCTCTTCCAGAGTCATCAAAGTTCAGTGACAAGACAAAAGTCAGGACAACTGACGATGGCCCAGAATGCAGTGGATGCCCTTGGCATCTTCAGTGTCTGGTCAAACCTGCTTCAGCCACCTTCTTGGCCATTGGAACAAATTGTTCTCATCTGCCCATCCCGTCCAACATGCTTGGGGTAGACATCTCCCTTACTCACTGGCAGGTGTGAGGTCTGTGGGTTACTCTCAACCTGGTTTAGCCCGTTTGTTGAGATGGTTTTACCAGGGTGTGGCTGCTAGGTGTGCAGTGGATTGGCTTCTGGACTTGGAGAAAGATCTCAAGGAAGTGTGACAGGAGAATAGACATGTACACCAATAATGAGGTCTCCCCTAGCTAGGGCCCCCAGCAAAGGCTTTATGGAAGAGCTGGTCCTGAGGATAGCCACTAAAGGCAGGGAAGAATTCCAAAAAAGCAGAGAGCTGGAAGTTGTTTGGTTTAGATCTCTGGGTAAGGTTCACAAGGGCATGGAGGCAGAAGAGTCAGGCAGTCTCCTAGTCTAGCTTGTCAAGAATGTAGAGTATGTAAAGGGCAATGAAATAATGCTGGAAATATGGGACTGATCCAGACATGAAGACCCATGAACGCTGTCAGGGAGTTTATATGTTATGTTGTAGGCAATGGAGAACTACAGAAGATGTGTGAGCAGAAAGGGGGCATGACTGGACTTGAATATTAGGAAGGTGATCTGGGCAATGGTATAAAGGACCAGAAAGAGGAAGGAATAAGCATTAGTTAAGTGTTATGTAAATACGTGCCATGTATTTATACTAAGAGATTTACAAATACTATCTCATTTTATCTTCACAACCCTGTGAGGTAAGTACTATTATTATCTCCTTTCTAAAGTTGAGGAAACTGAGGCAGACAAGTTAAGTGATTTTCCCAAGGTCACACAGCTACTTAAAGCCTAAAGCTGGATTTGAAATCAGGTCTTCCTAATTCCTGACCCAGCTCTCTATCCCCTGAATCACCTTGCTGCATCAATCTGGAGTCAGGGGGACCCGCTATGTAGTTCCTGCAATAAATAGCCCAGAAAAGAGAGAGAATAACGACCCTACGATGGTGGTGGCTGTGGTGGTAGAATGGAGAAGACAAATCTGAAGGCAGCTGCAGTGGTAGAATCAATAGCACCTATTAACTGGTTGGACATGAGGGATGAGGGGAATGGGAAAAGTCAACGTTGACTCCAAGATTTGAAACCATGATGAATGAGACAATAACAGCACCATGAAGAAGAAATGCTTTGGGAGAGAAGAGGAGTTCAGTTTTGGTCACATTAAATTGGAAGAATGGACATTATTAAATTAATAAAATAACTAATTTATACTAGAGATGTCCACTGGGCAGCTGAAAATTCAAGCCTGGAACTCAAATAAGAAATTAAAGCTAAAACTAGATTTAAGAGTCATCTTAAGTTTAGGAGTTTAAAGAAATCAAGGCAATAAAGTAAGAGTCAATTTCCTGAAAATAGATATATAGGTAAAGGATATAAGCAGGCAATTTTCAAAGAGAAAAATCTAAGATAACAACAATCATGTGAGAAAATGTTCTATCACTAGTAATTAATTAATTATTAATAAACAACTAGTAGTAATCACCAAAAATGCTCTAAAACAACATTGAGGTTCTACCTCAAATCCACAAGATCAGAAAGATGGTGACAAAAAAGACAAATGTTAGAGGAGCTATGAAAAAGCAGGTACACTGGTACACTTTTGATGAAACTGTGAATTGGTCCAGTTATTCTGGAAAAATAATTTGGAACAGAAAGTTATCAAACTGTGCATATCCTTTGACCCAGTTATATGACTATAAGGTCTATACCTCAGAGAAATCAAAGAAAGAGAAAAAAAGAGGAAAAATATATACAAAAATATTTGTAGCAGACATTTTCATGGTAGTCCAAAGTTGGAAATAAGGAAATTGTGGTATATGGGTATTATAAAATATTATTGCACCATAAAAAATGATGAAGTAGATCATTTCAGAGGAAACTGGGAAGACCTCAATAGATGCAGAGTAAAATAAGCAGAACTAGAACAATCAATGTAATGATAATGTAAAGAAAAACAACTTTAAAAGACTTTAGAATTCTGATTAAAACAATGACAAACCAAGAGAATAAAGCTGAAATATGCTATTCACCTCCTGAGTGGAAATAAACTTAAGATATAGGAAGAAACATTTTCGCCCATGGCTAATGTGGTGATTTATTTTTGCTAGACTACCAGCTATGTATTGAAGACTTTGCTTTTTGGTATTTTTGGTATTTGGGGTAATTTGCCCAGTCAGAGAAGAGGCAGGGGAAACAGTAAATTGATTTTTTTTCATAGATACTTCCTAGGAGCATCTAGACAGCTCAGTGGATAGAGAACCAGTCCTGGAGATGGGAGATCCTGGGTTCAAATGTGGTCATGGATACTTCCTAATTGTGTGACCCTGGGCCAGTCACAACCTCAGTTGTTTAGCATTTACCGCTCTTCTGTTTTGTAACTAATACTTAGTATAGATCATAAGACAGAAGGTAAGGGGTTTTTTTGTTTAAAAAAGGCAATTTTTGGACTACTCCATTTATCACTCAGGAAGAACTTCCCCTGGGCTTACTTAGTATTAACTCTAAGACAGAAGGTAAGGATTTTTTTTTTAAGATGCTTTCTAATTGGGAAAAAAAAAGAAAAGGAAAGGAAAGAAAAAGAGAGGAGAGGAGAGGAGAGGAGAGGAGAGGAGAGGAGAGGAGAGGAGAGGAGAGGAGAGGAGAGGAGAGGAGAGGAGAGGAGAGGAAATGCACAGTAAGGAAATGGAATATATTGTGCAAAAAAACAGAAAGCTGGCCAATGTCTCTGGGTGATGAAGGAGAGAAAGTATAAGAAGACTGGAAAGGCAGGAAGAATACCAGTTTGGCTTTTAAAGCCACACAAAGAAGGAGAAAATTCTTTGCATCAAATTGCTCTGATAAAAATCTGACCCCTAGTTGTTCCATCTGTGGAGCCACTCCCAACACACACACTCCCTTTGGCCATCCTCCCTGCCCTAACTTCACTTTCTAGCTCCAGTGTTTTAGGTTTTGTTTTGTTTTTTAAACTATTACTTTCTGTTCTAAAACCAATACTAATCATCAGTTCAAAGGCAGAAGAGGTAAGGACTAGGCAATGGGGGCTAAGTGACTTGCCCAAGGTCACATAGCCAGGAAGCATCTGAGGTCAGATTCAAACCCAGGACCTCCTATCTCTAAGTCTGTTTCTCAGTCCACTGAGCCACCCAGCTGCCCTCAAGTCCATCATTTCTAAAGGAAGAAATCCTACTTCTGCCAGATGTGATGATGTCAAGGCCTTGGAAAGGAGGGGTAGCCATCCAGAGAACAGAGAAAGTCCTTGAGGCCACAAAGATATCAGGAGAAATAAATGAGCAACAAATCACAGTAAGGGCCCAGCAGAAAAGCTATAGCCAGAAGATATTACCCAGATCCAGGGAACTGATGACAGTTACATTAAAATTCAGGAGAGCTGAAGACTACCCCATCAACCTCTCCTCTCTTATAAGTCTTTCATACTCTGTGAAAAATGACCTGGAATATGTGAAAAGCCTTGGAACAGACCTAGTGAACAAAATGAAGAGAATCACCTTGGGTTTCCAAACTGGATTTGGTTCCTTTGGAGGGGAAAGGGTGACTGATGTCCTCTAATAACACAATAGCTAAATTTAGGGACCCTTTTTTGCACTGGAGACCAAAACTGCACCAACCCATTCAGCTACAGAACTGTGCTCAGCCTTACAGATGCAAGGGAAGTGTCTAATGAGCTTCTAGGGAAACAGCACATTCCTGGTTCTCTGGATTTTCCACAAAGTGGGTTGCTATTTGTTGCAAGTTGCTGTTTGTGGGTCATGAATTGGCTGGGAAAATGTTACACAACAGTTAGTTTTTTTCCACTGATCCTGAGTTTCACTTTGCTGAAGACAGTAAACTTGGTGTAATTCTTTGACCCAAAGATGGATAATTTGTACACCATGAGCCCTCTCTCTATCTGTATAATATAATGTGATAATAATATAATAATCCCTCCATTGCTCATCTTGTCCAGAAATTCAGCAAAAATAACATTCGGACTTTTTTGCCATTCCAGAAAAGTTTCAAGCTGTTTACAAGGAACCAAACATTTCAATCCCAAACTCAGTAATGGGAACACTGACTGCAAATTACAGCAACATAATTCAGTTGATCATTGATGCGTGCCATTCCCTATCTTCAGAAGTCATTTTGGAAAGCAGCAAGTTGCCAGAGGGAGTAACAATAAATTACAAATCTTACTGCAAGAATGGGGTGATTGGAACAGGAAAAAATGGAAGAAAATGTACTAATGTTTCTACTGGGGATGAAATTCAATTTGAGATTAGCATGACTACTAACAAATGTCCCAGTAAGGACAAAGAAGTCTAAGCCTCTGGGGTTCACTGAAGAAGTATTGATTACTCCTCAGTTTATCTGTGAATGTGGGTGCCAAATTGAATCCTTTCTGAATATAGTCTTTGTCTTCAGTAAGTGGACCATTCCACAGATCTCTATGTAAAGTGATTTTTACTTAATGTGAATTTTCCTGCAGAAGTAGGAATGGAAGGGGGGAAGGAGGCAGGAAAGGAGCCAAGCCTCTTAAAAGGAGAGATCTTGGCATACACTTCAAGGGTATTTGGGGCTGAGGGCAAAGAATCAAGAGCAGGAGTTTGACACTTGGAGAACTGGCCAAAACCAAGAGGAAAAAGAGGGAGGAGGGCAGATATGTTGGAGACAGACACAGACAGACAGGAAAGGACAGAGACAGACACATGGTACCCAAGGGTAGACAGAACAAAGGCAGACACAAAGGGGCCAGAAACCTGTGCTGGTGGGCAGATTGAGTTAAAGGTCTTTTCTCTGAGCATTGGAGGTAAGCCCACAATCCATGGCAGGGGTGACTTGTCTGTGCTTCAGTTCTCCTTTCACCTAGAGGGTTTTTAAAGGTTATTTTTGTTCTTATTGTTGGGCAGGGGATGGAAGGCCATAGAGTGCCCAGCTAAGGACAGGAAAGAGAAAACACAGTACTGTACAATAAAGTTAATATAGATGGGAGTTTGGGGGGAATGTGTATTTCTTTCAGAATTCTTTACATTAAGACAAATTTGTATGAAGAACTGTTTATAGCCAGACATGTCAGGATATTGGGACATTTGAGTGTGAAGCCTGCTAGTACAATGAAGGATATACTAGTAAGAATTGTGAATGGAGCACAGATGAAGAAAGCCTTCCTGGAGGAAAGGAAATAACTTCAAAACCTGCACCAACAATGAATATTATATCTGTGGATATTATGAGCTGTAAGAAGAGTGAGGATGAAAATGAAATTTATTCTAATCAGTTCTGTCAGCATGACAGTTTTAACTGTGATCCATCCCATTTTATGAAGGAAATGGTATTTGCAAGCATGGAGTATGCTTTCCAGTTTTCCTAACAATTTTTACCAAATAGTGAATTCTTATTCCAAAAGCTTGCATCATTACTTTTGTCAAACACAAAGTTACTATAATCTTTTACAATTGTTTATTGTATATCTTTGTGTTCCACTGATCTTCTTTTTCATTTCTTAGACAGTCCCACTTAGTTTTGATAATTACTGCTTCATAATACAGTTTAAAATCTGGTACTGCTAGACCTCCTTCCTTTATATTTTCTTCATTAATTCCATTGACATTCTTGATCTTTTGTTCTTCTAAATAAATTTTGTTATTATTTTTTCTAACTCAATAAAATAATTTTTGGTAATTTAATTAAAATAGCATTGAATAAGTAAATTAGTTTAGGTAGGATTGTCATTTTAATTATATTGGCTCTGCCCACCCATAAATAATTAATATCTCTCCAATATTTAAATCTGACTTTATTTTTATAAAAAGTATTTTATAAGTTGGTCACATAATGGAAGCAGTCTGGCAGAAACTAGATGCAGACCCAGTATCTTACACCATTTACCAAGATAAGAGTTACAAGTAATTTAGAAGAATAGGGAACATATTATCTATCAAATTTATGGATAGGAGAAAAATTTATGAATAAACAAGAAATAGAAAGCATTGTAAGATATAAAATGGATAATTTTTAATACATTAAAGAGGAGGGAGTTACCTGGGCATTTTAATGTAACAAACAATTTTTTTTACATTATGGAGTATGTGAATGTAACCTGGGGTTCACTGAGAGTGCTTACAATTATTCTTTAGATGTCTCTTTCTATGTGATGTGGAATGTGTAAATATATAATGGGTGAGGAAACTGGGAGTAAGGCTCTTGTAAATACACAGATTCCAGTACCAAGGGCCTACTTGTGAGATTTGTCAGATCTGCTCTGGGGTCTGTGCTGAGCACAAAGTTAATATTCAGTGTAGAGTGTTGGGGGGGGGGCAGTAGACATATGTGTGTATCCAGGAATGTAAACATTTTGATATTATCCTGGTAAAAGATTGGTATCACTTGCCCCAGCCTGGCTCCCATTTATCTCTAACCCACCATAAAGAGAAAGATGTGGGTGACTGCTGCTCCTATTTCATATATCATTCCAGGGGAACAATGAGGCTGTTTTTCATGTGGTGGAGATATTGGCATGCCCTTGGGAAGCTGCTGTTGATAATTCATCACAGAAAAGAGTCTGCTAAATTTGAAAGAGAAAATGAATGTGAATGGAACATGGGCAAAAATCCTTTTTACAGAGAGGAGTCAACTAATTGGAGTCAACCAATTGTCTGTAGGGGACAGCTTTTTATAGACACAGGAAGATAGCCTTAGGACAAATTCATAGTGGTTTTGCCAACTCATTACACAGAATCTACCTCCCAGGGTTTTTGTTAAGATCAAATGAGATAATAATTATAAAGTGTTTAGCACAGTTTGTGGTACATAGTATGAATGTTAGCCAGAACTATTATTATTAGATATTTCCCATGAAGGCTTTAAAAATATAGGTTATATATATATATATATATATATATATATATATATATATATATATACATATATATATTTCTTTTTCCATATAAAGTTAGAATCAGTGACAGGGACTATCAGAAAATGATCTAGATTATCTTAGCCAGCTATAATTACATAGTGCCTTTTTTCCACCTTTTTTTTCCTTCTAAACTATTGAAATCTAGATTTTTATGAAATATAAGATTCTTGTCTGAATATTTGAAAGGAAAATGGTTAAAGTAGCCATCATGATAAGATCTACCCATTAAGTAATGCAATATAATTTTAGCTTTGCAAAAGTGTGAGGGCTTGAGTTTAGAGGCATAAAGAAAAGTAATTGTTCATCTATTAGCCTACTAGAAATTTTGCTTTTAACCTTATCTTATTGAGATATGCCTATTACATATTTCTAATTACACAGTTGGAACTTATTTAGCAGGTTTGAGAATTAAAGGTGTCAAAACAATCTTTAAATATTTATTACTATTTTTCTATTGTCTGTAGAAGAAGACTATAAAAAGCACATGAATTAATTGAAAGTGGCTTTTTGTTTTGACAGTGAGGAGTGATAACCATCTCTTCGAAAGGACTGAACCCCTGGTCTTCACCCTCCATGAAGCGGGGAATGGGGGAATATGAGATTAAAGGTGGTTCACGGTGAATCTCCCAATGTAAGGCTGTAAGGATGAATGGGAGTGGTATCAAGAACATCAAGACAATGCCTATCATATAGGAAGTGCTTAATAAATGCTTATTATTGACTAATATGGAAATATGTTTTACATGACTACACATGTAATACCTCTACCAAGTTTTCTGCTTTCTCAATGATGGGAGAGGAGAAGGAAAGAAGGAAAGAATTTAGAAACCTCAAAAAATTTTAAAACAAATGTTAAGGGGCAACTAATCAGTGGATAAAGAGCCAGGCCTGAAGATCATAGGTCCTAGATTCAAATGTGACCCTCAGATACTTCCTAGCTATGTGACCATGAGTAAGTGACTTGACCCAATTGCCTAGCCCTTAACTCTCTTCTGCCTTGGAAACAATACTTAGTATCAATTCTAAGAGAGAAGGTAAGGAGTTTTTTGATTTGTTTTTAAAAGAATGTTAACATAATTTTATATACAATTGGAAAAAAAACAAAATATTTAATTTTTTATAAAAGAAAAAAATGCTAGTTGACTGACTATGAGCCTCATCTCAGGGTCAGGGTCATCTGTAAGAGGACCTTACCTTGTTGAATGTTGTGTAATCTTGAACCCTTGGACTAAGTTTCCCAAAATTCCCTTTTCCCTTTCATGTATCTGCTTTGTTACATTGTTGGTATATAGTGAGTGTGGCTCCTCCCTCTCACTCTCTTCTTTAGCAAATGGGCTGGATTAGTAACTTTTTTAGCTAGTTCTTTTTTTTACTTTAGTCATTATTAATAAAACTTTATAAAATATAATAGTTATTGAATATTAATTTAAAAACCCACAGCTGTTAACTCCTGAGGCCTAGGTCAACACTGAAACTTGCCCTACTCAATGTTCCCTACATCATCAGCCAGAATCTCCCCTTCCCAGGGAGGCAATGAGGAAGATGATACCAAATCTTTGCCCATTAGAGACCTCTGCTAAAGAACTAACTGCACCAGGGACATGTTTAACAATGGGACTTCTGGTGGGGGGGGG
Source organism: Monodelphis domestica (assembly GCF_027887165.1). Lineage (NCBI taxonomy): Eukaryota > Metazoa > Chordata > Mammalia > Didelphimorphia > Didelphidae > Monodelphis > Monodelphis domestica. The sequence continues at coordinate 95,212,930 of NC_077229.1, read as the reverse complement.
GGGCGATAGATAGATAGATAGATAGATAGATAGATAGATAGATAGATAGATAGATAGATAGATAGATTTAAGTTTAACTTTGAGTGTGGAAAAAGGAGCCCAGATGGCAGAGTAGAGGCATGGGAAATCTCTATGAAAATCCTCTCCACCCAACCTTAAAACAATGCTTCAAAACAAAGATGGGAGTAGCAGAACCAACAAGGGAATGGAGTGAAACAATTTTCCTGCAGAAAACAACTTAAAAGGTAGGCAGGACTTCCGGTTAAGATGGCGGCTTAGAGAAAGCTAAAGCTCAGATCTCCGGAAAACCCTTCCCTACCGATCTCAAAATATAAGCTCCTAAGGCGCTGAAATTCAAAACGATCAACAGCACAGACCCTGGGAACCCTCCTCCTGGACCTGGACCCGGTTCAAAAGGTACGGCTCCCCTCAAAAGCCAGAACCCGAGATCACTCGGACCTCAGGGGTAGGAGCGCAGAGTCCAAGGATCCCAGAAGCCGCAGCCCGGCTGGGCTCAGAGAGCAGAACCCTCAGGGCCTTCTACCCGAGTCCCAGTGAAAGTTACTGCCTGGGGCTTCCGCTGCAGAGAGCTGGTCTAAACAACAGCAACCCTCAGGGCGGGCAAGACAGCCTCACGGGCTGGATCCTGCTATCCAAGTCTCAGCGAAAGTCCTTGCCCTCGGAGCTTGGGAAAGCTGCAGCCCATCCCCCCTGAAGGCCAACGAAACAGCCTCACGGCCAGCGATTCTGAAGGCAACTTCCGGAAAGCGAGCTGGGGGGAGAGGGTGGCCTCGTGGTCCGACCCTTCCATTCCAGTTCCAGTGAGGCACATTCAGTTTAACCCAGGGAAAGCTCATAGAACCAACATCTGCCCAGGACTAAAGCCTCAACACCAGACAGAGATAAGAAAAGCTAATCCTCCACATTCAGAGATGACAAACTCCACAGAAGCACAGAAGCCCCAAAATACCAAGAAAAATAAGAAGAAAGGGGCGACTTTGGACACATTCTATGGAGCCAAAATACAAAATACAGAGCAGATAGAAGAAGATATACAAGAAAATTCTCCAAAATCTTCCAAAGGAAATAGAAACTCTCCACAAACCCATGAAGAATTTGAATCAGAAATGACCAAAAAGATGGAAGCCCTCTGGGAGGAAAAGTGGGAAATAATGCAAAAGAAATTCATGCATCTACAAAACCAGTTTGACCAAACTGTAAAAGAAAACCAGGCTTTAAAGCAAGAACTAATAAAGCAAAGCCAAAACACCAAGAAATTAGAAGAGAACATAAAATATCTCACCGACAAGGTGATAGATCTGGAAAATAGAGGGAGAAGAGAAAATTTAAGAATAATTGGACTCCCAGAAAAGCCAGAAATAAACACCAAACTGGACATGGTGATACAAGATATAATCAAAGAAAATTGCCCAGAGATTCTAGAACAAGGGGGCAATACAGCCACTGACAGAGCTCACAGAACACCTTCTACACTAAACCCCCAAAAGACAACTCCCAGGAATGTAATTGCCAAATTCCAAAGCTATCAAACTAAAGAAAAAATCCTACAGGAAGCCAGAAAAAGACAATTTAGATATAAAGGAATACCAATCAGGGTCACACAAGACCTTGCAAGTTCTACTCTGAATGATCGTAAGGCATGGAACATGATCTTCAGAAAGGCAAGAGAGCTGGGTCTCCAACCAAGAATCAGCTACCCAGCAAAACTGACTATATACTTCCAAGGGAAAGTATGGGCATTCAACAAAATAGAAGACTTCCAACTTTTTGCAAAGAAAAGACCAGAGCTCTGTGGAAAGTTTGATACCGAAAATCAAAGAGCAAGGAATACCTGAAAAGGTAAATATTAAGGAAAGGGGAAAAATGTTATCTTCTTCTTTTACTCAAACTCTCTTCTATAAGGACTACATTTATATCAATCTATGTATACTAACATATGGGGAAAATGTAATGTATAAATAGGGGGTAAAGAAAGACCAAATAGAATAATGGTTCTCACACAAAGATTCACATGGGAAGGGGAGGGGAAGAAAACTCCTATAAGAAGGAGAGGAAGAGGGGGGGGGGGGGTTACTGAAACCTCAATCTCAGGGAAATCAACTCTGAGAGGGAAAAACATCCAGATCCATTGGGATCTTGAATTCTATCTTACCCAACAAGGGTAAGGAGAAGGGAAAACCAAGGGGGGGAAGGGGAGAGGGAGAACAAAAAGGGAGGGAAAGAGAGGGGGGAGGGGGAGGGAAGAAAAAGGGAGGGACTAAAAAGGGAAACATCAAGGGAGGGGACAAGGGGCACTGATTCAAAGTAAATCACTGGACTAAAAGGTAGAGCCGAAGAAGAAAAGGTTAGAATTAGAGAAGGCAATCAAAATGCCAGGGAGTCCACAAATGACAATCATAACTTTGAACGTGAATGGGATGAACTCACCCATAAAACGTAGACGAATAGCAGAATGGATTAGAATCCAAAACCCTACCATATGTTGTCTTCAAGAAACACACATGAGGCGGGTTGACACCCACAAGGTCAGAATTAAAGGATGGAGTAAGACCTTCTGGGCCTCAACTGATAGAAAGAAGGCAGGAGTGGTAATCATGATATCTGATAAAGCCAATGCAAAAATAGACCTGATCAAAAGGGATAGGGAAGGTAATTATATTTTGTTAAAAGGGACTCTAGACAATGAGGAAATATCATTAATCAACATGTATGCACCAAATAATATAGCACCCAAATTTCTAATGGAGAAACTAGGCGAATTGAAGGAAGAAATAGACAATAAAACCATACTAGTGGGAGACTTAAACCAACCATTATCAAATTTAGATAAATCAAATCAAAAAATAAATAAGAAAGAGGTAAAAGAAGTGAATGAAATCTTAGAAAAATTAGAATTAATAGACATATGGAGAAAAATAAATAGGGATAAAAAGGAATACACCTTCTTCTCAGCACCACATGGCACATTCACAAAAATTGACCATACATTAGGTCACAGAAACATAGCACACAAATGCAAAAAAGCAGAAATAATGAATGCAGCCTTCTCAGATCACAAAGCAATAAAAATAATGATTAGTAATGGTACATGGAAAACCAAATCTAAAACCAATTGGAAATTAAACAATATGATACTCCAAAACCGTTTAGTTAAAGAAGAAATCATAGAAACAATTAATAATTTCATCAAGGAAAATGACAATGGCGAAACATCCTTTCAAACCTTTTGGGATGCAGCCAAAGCGGTAATCAGAGGCAAATTCATATCCCTGAAAGCTTATATTAACAAACAAGGGAGAGCAGAGATCAATCAATTGGAAATGCAATTGAAAAAACTCGAAAGCGATCAAATTAAAAACCCCCAGCAGAAAACCAAATTAGAAATCCTAAAAATTAAGGGAGAAATTAATAAAATCGAAAGTGATAGAACTATTGATTTAATAAATAAGACAAGAAGCTGGTACTTTGAAAAAACAAACAAAATAGACAAAGTACTGGTCAATCTAATTAAAAAAAAGGAAGGAAGAAAAGCAAATTCACAGCATTAAAGATGAAAAGGGGGACAGCACCTCCAATGAGGAGGAAATTAAGGCAATCATTAGAAATTACTTTGCCCAATTATGTGGCAACAAATACACCAATTTAGGAGAAATGGATGAATATATACAAAAATACAAACTGCCTAGACTAACAGAAGAGGAAATAGAATTCTTAAATAATCCCATATCAGAAATTGAAATCCATCAAGCCATCAAAGAACTTCCTAAGAAAAAATCCCCAGGGCCTGATGGATTCACCTGTGAATTCTATCAAACATTCAGAGAACAGTTAACCCCAATACTATACAAACTATTTGACATAATAAGCAAAGAGGGAGTTCTACCAAACTCCTTTTACGACACAAACATGGTACTGATTCCAAAACCAGGCAGGTCAAAAACAGAGAAAGAAAACTATAGGCCAATCTCCCTAATGAATATAGACACAAAAATCTTAAATAGGATACTAGCAAAAAGACTCCAGCAAGTGATCAGAAGGATCATTCACCATGATCAAGTAGGATTCATACCAGGGATGCAGGGCTGGTTCAACATTAGGAAAACCATCCACATAATTGACCACATCAACAAGCAAACTAGCAAGAACCACATGATTATCTCAATAGATGCAGAAAAAGCCTTTGATAAAATACAACACCCATTCCTATTAAAAACACTAGAAAGCATAGGAATAGAAGGGTCATTCCTAAAAATAATAAACAGTATATATCTAAAACCAACAGCTAATATCATCTGCAATGGGGATAAACTAGATGCATTCCCAATAAGATCAGGAGTGAAACAAGGATGCCCATTATCACCCCTACTATTTGACATTGTACTAGAAACACTAGCAGTAGCAATTAGAGAAGATAAAGAAATTGAAGGCATCAAAATAGGCAAGGAGGAGACCAAGTTATCACTCTTTGCGGATGACATGATGGTCTACTTAAAGAATCCTAGAGATTCAACCAAAAAGCTAATTGAAATAATCAACAACTTTAGCAAAGTTGCAGGATACAAAATAAACCCACATAAATCATCAGCTTTTCTATATATCTCCAACACAGCTCAGCAGCAAGAACTAGAAAGAGAAATCCCATTCAAAATCACCTTAGACAAAATAAAATACCTAGGAATCTATCTCCCAAGACAAACACAGGAACTATATGAACACAACTACAAAACACTCGCCACACAACTAAAACTAGACCTGAACAAATGGAAAAACATTAACTGCTCATGGATAGGACGAGCCAATATAATAAAAATGACCATCCTACCCAAACTTATTTATCTATTTAGTGCCATACCCATTGAACTACCAAAATACTTCTTCACTGATTTAGAAAAAACCATAACAAAGTTCATTTGGAAGAACAAAGGATCAAGGATATCCAGGGAAATAATGAAAAAAAACACATACGATGGGGGCCTTGCAGTCCCTGACCTAAAACTATATTACAAAGCAGCAGTCATCAAAACAATTTGGTACTGGCTAAGAAACAGAAAGGAAGATCAGTGGAATAGACTGGGGGAAAGCGACCTCAGCAAGACAGTATACGATAAACCCAAAGATCCCAGCTTTTGGGACAAAAATCCACTATTCGATAAAAACTGCTGGGAAAATTGGAAGACAGTGTGGGAAAGACTAGGAATAGATCAACACCTCACACCCTACACCAAGATAAATTCAAAATGGGTGAGTGACTTAAACATAAAGAAGGAAACCATAAGTAAATTGGGTAAACACAGAATAGTATACATGTCAGACCTTTGGGAGGGGAAAGGCTTTAAAACCAAGCAAGATATAGAAAGAATCACAAAATGTAAAATAAATAATTTTGACTACATCAAACTAAAAAGCTTTTGTACAAACAAAACCAATATAACTAAAATCAGAAGGGAAACAACGAATTGGGAAAAAATCTTCATAGAAACCTCTGACAAAGGTTTAATTACTCATATTTATAATGAGCTAAATCAATTGTACAAAAAATCAAGCCATTCTCCAATTGATAAATGGGCAAGGGACATGGATAGGCAGTTCTCAGATAAAGAAATCAAAACTATTAACAAGCACATGAAGAAGTGCTCTACATCTCTTATAATCAGAGAGATGCAAATCAAAACAACTCTGAGGTATCACCTCACACCTAGCAGATTGGCTAACATTACAGCAAAGGAAAGTAATGAATGCTGGAGGGGATGTGGCAAAGTAGGGACATTAATTCATTGCTGGTGGAGTTGTGAATTGATCCAACCATTCTGGAGGGCAATTTGGAACTATGCCCAAAGGGCGACAAAAGAATATCTACCCTTTGACCCAGCCATAGCACTGCTGGGTCTGTACCCCAAAGAGATAATGGACAAAAAGACTTGTACAAAAATATTCATAGCTGCGCTCTTTGTGGTGGCCCAAAACTGGAAAACGAGGGGATGCCCATCAATTGGGGAATGGCTGAACAAACTGTGGTATATGTTGGTGATGGAGTACTATTGTGCTAAAAGGAATAATAAAGTGGAGGAATTCCATGGAGACTGGAACAACCTCCAGGAAGTGATGCAGAGCGAGAGGAGCAGAACCAGGAGAACATTGTACACAGAGACTAATACACTGTGGTATAATCGAACGTAATGGACTTCTCCATTAGTGGCGGTGTAATGTCCCTGAACAACTTACAGGGATCCAGGAGAAAAAAACACCATTCATAAGCAAAGGATAAACTATGGGAGTGGAAACACCGAGGAAAAGCAACTGCCTGAATACAGAGGTTGAGGGGACATGACAGAGGACAGACTCTAAATGAACACTCTAATGCAAATACTATCAACAAAGCAATGGGTTCAAATCAAGAAAACATCTAATGCCCAGTGGACTTACGCGTCGGCTATGGGGGGTAGGGGGGAGGAAAAGAAAATGATCTTTAACGAATAATGCTTGGAAATGATCAAATAAAATATATTTTAAAAAAAAAAGGTAGGCAGATTGGATCTTGTTCACTGGGGTAAGAAGGGAGCACAGCTCACAGCAAGGCCATGCAACCCTCAACAAGGGTGCACCAATGAGTATTGGCACAAGCCAACAGCAAGTCTCCTCTCATTCCACACCTACCTCCAGGCTCTGAATCTGGGAAAAAATTCAACTTCAAACCCTAAGACCCTGACTAAGCCAATAATAGTGCACCTCCCACACCCACCTCTTGAAGTTCCAAGCCCTAGAACAAGCCTGCAGTGAGGACCTAAACCCCAGCACAAGGCAGTCAGTCTGCAGTGCACCTAGCTGGTGTAGCCTGAGCGAAGCTTGAAGCTCCTGTCCAAGCCCAAAGTGATACCTCAAGCCTCAGCTCAAGTCAATGCAACTGGCCAGTGTACGCCCAGACTGAGACCCAGCATCCCTTCCCTAGCCTAGGATTAGGCCCTGAGCCTCAGCACAAAGTAGATCACAGTGCTCTAAGACCTGCAAGTCATCAGCCATCCCTGGGGGAGGCTGAATCAGCAGTGGGAGGTGGCTTCCAAAGCTCCTAGCCCACAGGCCATCATGTCACCTTAAAAGAACTAAACCAGGCAGAAACCCAGAACTAGAGCTGAGGGTAGTAGTAAGGAAAAATTGAAGCTTAAAAGAGTTCCCCCTCTACCCTGAGAACAGAGTCCACCTTAAAATAAAAGTTGAGAAAAAGGCTAGGAAAATGAGCAAACATTAAACAAATCTAATCAGAGGAAATTATTATATAGACAAAGAAGAGCAAGGTGCAAACTCATAAGCAGAGAGTGAGATCAAAGCAGCTACATGCAAAACTTCAAAGAAAAATGTGAATTTGTCTTGGACTCAGAGAAGAGGTTGAAAAGGATTACAAAAATCAAATAAGAGAGGCAGAGGGAAATGGGAAAGAGAAATGAAAGAAATGCAAAGCAGGATTGACCAAATGGGAAAAGAGGTACAAAATTCCAACAAAGAAAATATTTTCTTAAAAAGTAGAATTGACCAAATGGAAAAGGAGGTTCAAAAGCTCACAGAAGAATATAATTCCTTAAAAATAAGAATTGAGCAAGTAGAAGCTAATTACTTCATGGGACACCAAGAAACAATAAAACAAAATCAAAAGAATAAAAAAAAAGAAAACATTAAATATCTCATTGAAAAAAAAACTGACCTGGAAAATAGTTCCTGAGGAGACAATTTAAGAAATATTGGACTACCTGAAAGCCATGATAAAAAAAAAGCCTAAACATTATGTTATCAAAGAAAACTGCCTGATGTTCTTGAACAAGAGGGTAAAATAGAAATTTAAAGAATCCACCAATCACCTCCTGAAATGAATCCCCCAAATGACAATTCCAAGGAATATTATAGCCAAATTCAAGCACTTCCAGGCTAGGGAGAAAATGTTGCAAGCAACCAGAAAAAATATTCAAATATCATGGAGCCATAGTCAGGATTACACAGGACTTCAAAGCTTCCACATTAAAGTATCAGAAGAAAAAGGAACTAGGTTTACAATACAAAATTATGTACCCAGCAAAACTGAGTGTATTCTTTCAAGGGGAAAGATGGTCATTTAATAAAATAGAATCCTTTCAAGTATTCCCGATGAAAAGACCAGACTTAAACATAAAATTTAATGTTCAAATATGTGACAGTTATAAGAGTGGTTGTTATAAACTGTAACCGCAAAAATATGGTTTCAAATCAAATATAAAGTGGTCACCAGGGAAAAATACCCAAATATGAAATATACCCAAGTCAGCTGGGTTTTTATGGAGGTTTTAATTAATACAATAAGGAATTGATGAAAGAGAGAGAGTAAGAGGAAACAATGAGAAAAGGGCTAGGCCAGCCCAGGCCAGCCTAGGCCCAAGCCCTAAGAGAGAGATCAGTCAGTCTTTAATCCACTCACCACAAGATTTGTCCCAAGCAAAATTCTAGTGTTCAGAGAGACCCACAAGTTCAGCTCCTGAGCTCCACTTCAGCTTCCAAGGCTGAATTTTTCTTTTTCAAGCTGCCCTCCTCAGAGAGAGCTCCCCTCTCTCAGCTTCTGATCTCCTTTTAAAGAGAATTTTCTCCTATGTCACCTCCCCTAAATTTTTACATCTACCAATCACAGTAGACATTTTCCATAGGACTGACCATTCTTAATTCACATCTTGTTATCACCTTCTTAATTCACATCTTATCACCTTCTCTGGGTAGACTAACACTTCTGAGTATTTCACATCTCTTTGCCCCTTGCAAGTTTGCAAGTTGCTTGGCCTTTTAGTGATTAATTTGACCTAAATAGACTTAGCTTAAGGCTTTTGCCTCACTATAAGTATGAGTTAAGTACCTTCATTGTTCACTAAGGAGTTTACAACTTTTTCTTCCCCTAAAGTATGCTTAAGTATGGGTGGAGTAATGTTAGAGTTCTCACATTCCTGACTAAGTCCCTTCATTGTTTAAAATGGGGAATGGTCTTAACCAAATGTTCTAAGGTAGAGTCTGAGAATTTTTAACATTCACAAGTCTGAGAAATTTTGAGATTCACAAATATAAGACTTAAGAGAAACATAAAAAGATAAAAAAGAAAGAGAAAATTTAAGGGATTCAATAAGGTCAAACTATTTACATCCCTACATGGAAAGATAATATTTGTGACTTTTAAGATTTTTATCAGTATTAGAGTGGTTAGAAGGAATATGCTTAGACAGAGGGTGCAGGAGTAAGTTGATTAGGATGAAATGACATGCAAATAAAAATCAAGGGGTGAAAAAAGAAGATTGCAATTAGAGAAAAGAGAAGGGAGCCAGAACAGGGTAAATTATCTCACCTAAAGAGGTGCAAAAAACCTATTTTGGTGGAGGAGAAGATGAGGGTGGTGATGAGCAATGTTTAAACTGAGATAATCTCCTGGATACTCCTTTAGATAACCCAGATCTAGTCTTATTTACTGATGGTTCTTCTTTCATGAGGGATGGCATATATTACACTGGAACTGCTGTAGTCACAGAATTTGCCACTATGTGGTCAGCTTCACTGCCCTCAAATATAAGTGCTCAAGGTACAGAACTTATAGTCCTAAAACATGCCTGTATAATTGCCAAAGACAAAAGAGCAACAGTTTATACAGATTCCAGATATGCATTTGGAATTTGTCATGCAGTGGGTACGTTATGGCTTCAGAGAGAATTTTTAACCTCAGCTGGAAAATCTATAGCTACTGCAAAAATTATTAATGAAATTCTTTCTGCTCTCCAGCTACCCAAAGCCCTAACTATAGTTCATTGCTCTTCCCATACAGGTGGCACTGACCCTGACTCTAAGGGAAACAACCAGGCAGATACTACTGCAAAACTAGCAGCTGTAGAAGGGCCTGAATTAATTTTAACTTTGACAACAAATAATGAATCAGATTTACCACTTTCCTATAATGAAAAGGAAGTGGAGAAATGGAAGCAAAAATTAAAAGCAAAACAGATTAATAGAGTATGGGTGTCATCTGAAGGAAAACCCCTGCTTCCTAGAAGTTTTTATCAACAAATTTGCCATTCCATGCATTAAAATGGTCACTTTGGTACCCAGAGTATTGTAGACTCTGTTAAAAGAATATGGATAGCCCCTGGTATAACTACTATAGCCTCTAAACTTTACAGCCTACCCTGCCTGCCTGCCAAGCATTTAACCAACATGCCTTTCATGGCAAAGCATTTGGTGGGTGTCCTCTGGCTTATACATCTTTTGAACATCTTCAAATAGATTTCATAACTATGCCTGAGGTTCCCATGTTTAAGAAAGTTCCCCAGCCAGCTATGTCTTCATTCACCAGGCTCCATCCTTGACTCTCTGGCCTTTCTCAACCATACCATAGAAGTTTCCTCACCCTGAAAGTTCATTTCACCCCTGGACTTCTCACACTAGAAATGTATCCACCCTCTTCCCACAGCTTCTTCTCCTTGGCTGGTTCCTCATTTTTGTTCTCACTGTTCAGATTTGTGGCTGGTTTGTCATGACCCCTTTGGGGAGTTTTCTTCACAAATATGCTAGAGTGGTTTTTCATTTCCTTCAATAGATGAGGAAACTGAGGCAACCAGGATTAAGTGACTTGCCCAGGGTCACATAGCTAGTAAGTATCTAAGGCCAGATTGGAACTCAGAAAGACTCATCTTCCTAACTCCAGGCTTGGCACTCTATCTACTGCATCACCTAAGTGTTCTGGTTCCTCATAAACTCTTCCTTTAAAAAAAAATTTTTTTTAATAAACTCTTACCTTCTGTCTTAGAATTGATACTGAGTGAACACTCTAATGCAAATATTATCAACATAGCAATGGGTTCAAATCAAGAAAACATGTAATGCCCAGTGGATTTACGCGTCGGCTATGGGGGTGGGGGGGAGGAAAAGAAAATGATCTATGTCTTTAATGAATAATGCTTGGAAATGATCAAATAAAATATTAAAAAAAAAAGAATTGATACTGAGTGGAGGTAAGGGCTAAGCAAGTGGGGTCAAGTGACTGGCTCAAGGTCACACAGTTAGGAAATATCTAAGGCCAAATTTGAACCCAGGTCCTCCTGACCCTGGGTCTGGCATTCTATCCACTGAGCTACCTAACTAACCAACCCTTCAATTTAAGGAAAGTTCTCAGGCTAATTCTATCTTCATCCCTCTCTAGACTATACTCCTGCCTCTATGGATTTTCTCTACTTTGCCCCCAAGTAAGTACTCCCCCTTACTCTATTTCGGTGTCTTTTTATGTGTGGTTTTCCTGATTAGAATGGAAGCTCCTTGAGAGCAGGGGCTGTCTTTCTTTCTGCTTGTATTTGTATTCTCAGAATTTAGCACATTGCCTGACACAAGGTAAGTGCTTAATAAATGCTTGTTGATTTTATGACAATATAGAATTAAAATGACTAATTACTGGGTTTTGATTAGAGGAAAAAGCAAAGTCAGAGTAGGCATAAGTGGAGCACTTGTGGGAAATGCTGAGATCTAGTGTGTAACACACTGGATGGGGTCCGGGGTGTCCAGGAAGGACTGGTACTTCTGGTGTTATGGCTTGCCAAGACCTCTTATGCGCTGCTCACCCACCTTTTGTGTCCACCTTTCACCCAACTGTCTCCACCACTCCAAGAAGCTGTAGCACGCAAAGCAGCTATACCTGGGAAAAACCATCTCAGCAGACAGTCTAAACCAGGTTGAGAGTAACTGATGGGTGGCCACAAACCTGAGTGGATGGATGAGAACAATTTATTCCAATAGCCACGAAGGTGCCTAAAGTAGGCATTGTTGGAGTGTTTAGAGTTTGCCCAGACATGGAAGATCATCCACTGTATCCCAGGACATTACCAGTTGTCCTGCACTGGACTTCTATTGGAAAAGAACAAGGCTGATGATTTTGTACAAATCTGCCTCACTTAAATCCAATTCCCTAGCAAATCAAGACTCCACCATGTGGTGTCACTGATCTTCAGAGAAAAAAAAAAAATCCAGCTGTGTGACCCTGGCCAAGTCACTTGACCCCCATTGCCTAGCCCTTACCACTCTTCTGCCTTGGAGCCAATACACAGTATTGACTCCAAGACGGAAGGTAAGGGTTTTAATTTAAAAAAAAAAAAGAATGAAGAACAATAACAATTCGACTATCCCTATGTGTGGCCAAGATAGAAAGGAGGCTAAGGGGTTTTAAAGGTACTGAACTCCTTGAGAAAGAAAGAGAAATGATCTGAGGCTCAACATATTATGGCCACCATAATTTTGTTGTTGGAAGATTTTGATTGAGTAGAATACGAAGAAAAGATTGCTGATTAACAGAGGCAAATGGAGAGTTTGGAAGAGACAATGTGGACCAAAAGTATTCTGACTCCCCTCCAGGATCAGTGGGGAAAGTAAGGGGCAGGTTGGTAAGGGAGGAGCCAGATCTCCAGTGAAGGCTAATAAATAGGAACATGAGAAAGAGTTTAAGAATAATAATAACAATAATAAAATTTGCTCATTCTGGATTGGAAATTCTAGAGGACACAACAGAAAAGGCGGGCAAAGTTGGTGTAGAACATCAGTTTAGTAGGATTGAGGATAGAAATGAGAGGTAGGGATTAGGAATAGTTTTCTCCTATATTAGTGAGATAGATATATAGATATATATATAGAGAGATAGATATATAGATATAGATATAGATATAAACACAGGAATAAAGAGAGAAGAGAAGCTGTTGGGCTAGTAGTGGGTGACAGATCAATAATGAGGCTTACAAGGGGCAGCTAGGTGGCAAAGTGCACAGAGTGCCAGGTCTTCGAGTCAGGAAGACCTGAGTCCAAATTCAACCTTAGACATCAACTGTGTGACCCTGGGAAAGTCACTTAACCTCTATTTGCCTCAGTTTCCTAAACTACAAAATGGGCATAATAGTAGCACCTCTCTCTCAGAGTTGCTATGAAAATCAAATAACAACTGCAAAGCATTTAGCACAATGCTTGGCTAGTAATCATGAGTACCATATAAATATTAGTTATTATTATAGAAAGTAATGAACCAAGTCTATGTCTGGGTTCCGTTTAGGGCTGCAGATGAAATTGCTCTTGCTCCTTCGCTATCCCTCCAGTAGCTAGTCACCAGGAATGGGAGATCCAGGAACTCTTCTCTTGGGCTTGGTTTGACACGCACAGGCTGCTCAGCACTTGCATCGATTGCAAGCCACCACCGTTTGAGGAGAAAAAGAGAAATCTGTGCGGCCCCCACCAGCCCTCCATCCCCACATTCAGATCTGGAAACCCAGGGATCAAAAGTATACTAAAAGAAAATGAGGCAAATCAAAGCACAGCTTATTTTTATAGACTACAGGGAAAGGGCAGGCCTTCCAACAAAAGTGGCCCCTTACCATTTGGGGCTTCTATTTTTAAGATTTACCTTCTGTCTTGGAATCAATACAAAGTGTCTGTTCCAAAGCAGAAGTGGTAAGGACTAGGCAGATTAAGTGACAGCCAAGAAGTTTCTGAGGTCAAATTTGAACCCAGATCCTCCCAACTCGAAGTGTGGCATTCTGTGCTACCTAGCTGCCTCTCCCTCTTGATGAGCAATTTTCTTGGAGGCAGCCCCAGTCACTGGAGCCCAGTCTGTTTTTCCCTTTGTCCTCTGGGCAATGAGATGGAGCATGATAGCCTGAGGGGATGCCCTTGAGACAAAAGTCTATTCCTTGTAATGTCATCAAATTGATTGGAATTGTAGAGGGGGAGGAATTTATCAGATTGACAAGGATCTTCCCTGATCATCCATGTTATGCTAAATTCAGAGAGGTTTGTCACAAGAAGATACACCACAAGATGCCGATTTTCTTTTTTCTTTTTTGGCCCTAAATCTATCAAGGCAATGAAGAGTTTATGATCTTGGTCAGTAGAGGGAGTAGTACACTAAGCAACATCGGAGAATTCCTATTATTCCAGTAATTCAAAATAAGTGAATGATTAGTAGTCCCGTAAGGCTTCCTAAGTATTTACTTGTTCTGATTTGTGGAATTTCAGCTGATGTCGGTAAAGATATTTGGGGCAAGACGGCTGCTACACAAATCCTAAGCCTTCTTAGGCTGAATTCACATTCTTTCCCTCGCCTTCCATTTCTGAACTTTTGAGTTCTCTCTGGCACCATACATGGCACCCACTTCTGGTGGTATAGGTTGGCCCACTCACTCCCAGCACACACTCACACTTTCAGGACTGAGTTCTTTTTCCAAAGTGGGGGATGGCAGCAGAAGTGCTTGTTGGTTCCAGGAAGAGCATGAATCATGTAACCATGGAAAATTATTTTAAAATAAATTAATTGAAAAAAACAAAGTGGAGGTGGGGATAATCAAATACGTTTTTACTTACTCACCTCTCTTAAGGTTCTAGGAGTAACCCTAGTTTTGAGGGGAATACACTCCTACCACTCCTATCACTCAGTTCTTGATCCCTCCCCTCCTCCATACACACATCCATTTATATAAAAGCAGTCACCAGTTAACAATGGCTTTTTAAAAAACCCTTACTAAGGATTGATTGCAAGACAGAAGAGCTGTAAGAGCTAGGCAACTGGGGTTAAGTGGCTTGCCCACAGTCACACAGCTAGGACACATTGGAACCCAGGACCTCCCAACTCTAGGCATAGCACTCTATCCACTGTGGAAACATTTAGGGGCAGCTGGGTAGCTCAGTGAATTGAGAGCCAGACCTAGAGACAAGAGGGCCTGGGTTCAAATCCAGCCTCAGACATTTCCCAGTTGTGTGACCCTGGGTAAGTCACTGAACATCATTGTGCCTAGACCTTATTGCTCTTCTGCCTTGGAACCAAGACACAGTATTAATTCCAAGATGGAAGGGTTTAAAAAGAAAAACTATGTTCAAATCTTCATTTAACCCCCATTGGCTAGCCCTTACTACTTACTCTTCTACCTTGGAACCAATACATCATATTGATTCAAGGGTTTAAAAAAAAAAACATAAAACACTTGCTCTTCCAATCAACACACCTCCCAGTAAAGCAGCTAGCTGCAAAGTCTACCAGTCAGCTCAGCTCTTGATACTATCTTTTATGAGCAGCATTTCTCATTACCTCATGTCTTCATTCATCCTCAGCTCCTGCTTCATGCTTCATTCTTCCTCTGGTCACCCCCTCCACTCTCTCTGATGCATTAAATCAGGCCCTCCTCAAATGCAGTGACTCTAGGTTTTCCTGACACTGCTTTCTCCTGGTTCTTCCACCAGTCTAAACTTCTCCTGTCTCCTTTGGTGGATCTTCATTCATCAGACTTGCTAACAGGGTGAGTCCCCAAAGGATTGGCACTTTTCTTCTTCATCCTTCTTTCCTTCTTCCTCTATACTATTTTACTTAGTGATCTCATCAACTCCTCTGGTTTCAATTATCTCTATACAAATGACTTTCAGCTGTACTTGTCTAGCCCACCCTTTCTCAGCCTCCAGTCTCACATCTCCAACTGCTTATTGAACATCTTAAATGGAATGTCAGGGATGTGACATTCTAGGTGGCTCTGTGGATAGAGAGCCAGAGCTGGGAGTCAGGAGGACCTGGGTTAAAATCTGGCCTCAGACACTTACTGGCTATATGGTCCTGGGCAAGTCACTTAACCCTGATTTTGCCACTCTTCTGGCTTGGAATCAATACTTGGTATCAATTCTAAGACAAAAGATGAGTCATTTGAGTTTTTTTAGTACATGAATAATGCCTTATAGACATATTAAACTCCATATGTACAAACTGAAATCATTTTTTTCCCTCAAAAAACCTTCTCCTCTTCCTAACTTTCCTATTAGTCAAGGGTACTACCAACTTCCCGGTCGTCAAATCTATGTGTCATCCCTGACTCCTCACTCCCTCACCCCATCCTGGCCATTCAGTGGTTAAGATTTGTTGTTTCAGTTGGATGGATGTGGATCAAAGCAGACTATCTTTCACATCAGTGTATTTATTATTTTATTTGGGGGTTTGGGTTATGTAAGAGTGTGCTCCTACAATGACCACTGTGGAAATGTTTTGCATGATAATAAAAATAAAATTTTAAATAACTTGTCATTTCATTTCTACCTTTGAAATGTCTCTTGTATCAGTCCCTTCTCCACTCTGATAGTACCACATATCAAGTGCAAGATGCCAACCCCTCACATCCAGATTATTGCAACAGCCCAACATTTGGTTTTCTGCAATCTCTCCCTACTCCTGTCCTCCCTCCATACAGCTGCCAAAATGATCTCCTTAAAGAAAAGATCTGACCGTGTCAACCCCATACTAAAGAAACTCTGGTGGCCCCCTGTCACCTCCAGGATCGAATACAAAATCCTGTTCCGTGTTCAAAGCCCTTCAGAACTTGACTCTCCAGGCACACATTTCCAGTTTTCTTATCTCTTACTCCACTTATTAGTTGATCTAGTGACACTGTTTTTCTTGCTGTTCTTGGAACACAACACTCTTGAATCCCAGCTCTTAAGCATTTTCTCTATCCTCCATGGCTGAAACCCTCTCCCAACTCCTCTCAATGTCCTAGTTTCTCTGCCCTCCTTCAGATCTCAGCTAAAGTTTCACCTTCTCCAAGAAGCCTTTCCAAGTCCTATTTAATTTCAATGCCTTCATAAGACCTAACATCCTCTAAATAACACAGGTACTCCACTATTATCAGCAACTCAAGGATAAGGGACTTGTGATTAAAAAAAAAAAGGCTATCCATTGCTATAGAAGGAACTGACAGGGGCAGTTAGGTGGTACAGTGGATTGAGAGGCAGGCCTAGAGGCTGGAAGTCCTGAGTACAAATCTGACCTTAGACACTTCCTAGCTATGGGACCCTGGGCAAGTCACTTAAACCCCATTGCCAGCCTTTACCACTCTTCTGCCTTGAAACCAATACATAAACAGATTTCAAGATGGAAGGTAAAGGCTTAAAAAGAAAAAAAAGGAACTGACAAGAGTCTGAATGCAGACTGAAGAATACCTTTCTTTATTTTATTTCCTCCATGAATTTTTCTCTCATGTAAGCGATTTGTCTTTTCTTTCACAAAAAGATGAACATGGAAATATATATTATATGATAACACATTTACAACCTATATCATATAGCCTGCCATCTTGGGGAAAGGGACAGGTGGGAGGGATGGAAAGAACATAGATCACAAAATGTCAGGAAATTATTATTTAAACTTGTATCCACATGTAATTAAACTGCCCACTGTTTTTTGTTGTTGTTGTTTTCTCTACCATTAAACTATGAGGTGCTTGTTTTTTGCCTTTGTTTCTCCACCATTTAATACAGAGCCTGGCACATAATAGATCCTTAATAAATGCTAGTTGAATATGATTTTCTAATTTATACTGTGAAATTCATGGCCTCAACAGCGCAATCATCCCAGAGTACTCAGTTATTTGATTTATAATTTCAGAATTTTAATTCTCAAAACTATTAAAGTCATCAAATTGATCATTTAAATTATAAAATAAGGTCCAGTTCTTTGGATATCACCAGGCAAGAACATGATAGCAGCAAGACTTGAGACTGCAATTGCACTTTAATAACTGCAGGGGGGAGCTGGAACAGGAAGTACAGAGACAAGCAACATGGGGCAGGGAACAGAATGGTAAAGGCAGACAAACAGTATGAGTTGAGAATGAGGAGAGAAAGAGACACAGATGATCACTCACATAACCATGGATTAGAGTTGGGAGCACTGGACAGCATGGAGATGGAAGAGTGCTAGAAGCAGGATTTTTTTTTTTTGAGGTCTCACTGCTATAGGATTTGGGGGAGGGAAACACTTATCTGTGACATTAACAAGTCCAAATCTTCTCAGTTGTCAGTACAACTTTAAAGTTAACATATCCACATTATCTCAAACTTATGAACACTATCTGGTGTTCTGCTGGTCTTACTGAGGAAGCCTGGAACTTATCAGAGATTTATATATCATAGGACCCAAAACCCCTGATAGTAATGTCTACATGATATATTGTCAGGATGTCATTTTTGCAACATGGCTGATATGGAAATGTTTTGCATGGCTGCACATATAGGACCAATATCAAATTGCTTACCTTCTTAAGGTGTCGTAAGGAGATGAAGAGAAAGAATTTGGAGGTCAAATTTTTTTCAAACATTAAAAATGTTTTTTACATGTAATTGGGAAAATGTTTTTAATGAAAGCTCTTCATTCAATGAAGAGTTCTTTAAAAATAAATACATAAATGAATTATTTACCTTAGATCTTTGTGAATGACTTCCAGGTTCCCTTTTGCAATCTTGCTTCCTATACTGACTAGAAATGGGGAAGGGAAATCAAGGGGACTAGAACATGATGTAATTTTAACACATATATTATACATATGCTAATGGACCATAATGTACCACTGATACCTAAGTCAGTACTCTTGACTTCTAATAGGTCCTCTTAATACATTTATCTTAAAGTTAGATTTCTCTCACTTCCTCAGAGCAATCTCAGTACAAATTACGAAATGGCAAGGAGCCCACACCTACTGCACATGTGCATCCATGGACTGTCTTCCTAGATTTGAAACATTCCCAGTCTCCTGGTACCTGCCCAGGTTTCTGGGTAGCTCTAAGATATATAACACATACAAAATCATATTTCTTAAGGTAATCAAAATTAGTTTCCATTGCCCCTATTCTTTTTTTTCTAATTTTTTCCTAGACTACATGCTGACACAATTTTTTTTTTAAACCCTTACTTTCCGTCTTGGAATCAATACTGCTTCCAAGGCAGAAGAGGGGTAAGGGCTAGGCAATGGAGGTTAAGTGACTTGCCCAGGGTCACATAGCTGGGAAGTGTCTGAGGTCAGATTTGAACCTCAGACCTCCTATCTCTAAGTCTGGTTCTCAATCCACTGAGCTACCCAGCTGCCCCCCGACACAATTTTTGACGATTGTTTTCTGACATTTTGCAATCCATGTCCTTCTCAATCCATCCTACCTTTCCTCTTTCCCCAAGATGACAGGTAATATGATATAGGTTGTATATGTGTTATCATACAAGACATATTTCTATATTCATCATGTTGTGAAAGAAGATACATATTCATTACACTAGAGAAAGAAGTGAAGATAGTATGCTTCAATCTGCATTCAGATTCCATTCGTTCCTTCTATGGTGGTGAGTGGATAGATTTTTTTGTCATGAGTTTTGTGACATGGAAATCACTTTAAAAGACTAATATATATTAATTTAAGGTCGCCAAGGAATTCAGCTATGTAATTCCTAAATGAAAACTCAAGTCAGTAGTCAACCTTTTATGGAGTTTTTAATTACAAACAGTAGGAAGAAAGGTATGAGAGAGAGAGAGAGAGAGAGAGAGAGAGAGAGAGAGAAAGTGTGTGTGTGTGTGAGAGAGAGAGAGAGAGAGAGAGAGAGAGAGAGAGAGAGAGAAAGGGGAAAGAAGGGAATAGGGCTTAAATACCCCACTCTGCTTAGGCTGGGCCAAAGGCCCAAGGCCTTGGATAGCCGAGGCAAAGAAAAGAGATCAGTCCCTATCACTCATATGACCAAAATGGAGAAACAGTCTGAGGGCCTCCACTCCAAGCACCAGGCTCCAACCACCCCACTCTCCTCCACACAGGAAGAAGGAAGCCCTCCTCAGCTGTCCTCTACCTCACTTCCTGTGTCTCACCTGTGCCAATGGTGGCTCTAGCTTAACCCAGGACCACCCAGAGGTCTGTCCCCTTTGCACATGTCTGTTGAAGGCCATATTCTCAAATAATTAAATCTTGAGCTTTTGCTGCAGCCCTTTCTAAATCCTGTTACCTTGAGTAGGGTGGAGATTGTAGTTTCCAAGACCTGATTCTGTCATTCCAAGTATCTCTATTGTTATTGATCAGGAAATAGCCAAATCCCATTCTCTAAAGAATGGTTTGAACAGGGTTGAGTAGTTTTGAAATTCACAGTTTCTTGGATCCTTGCACTGTTGATAACAGTTAAGTCATTCACAGTTGATTATTGTACATTATCGCTATGACTATGTACAACATATGTTGTATGGGGTGTATGGGGTGCCGCTCTCCAGCCTCTGACCCCCACCTGACACCCAGCTCTCACTTGTGGCTCCCAGTAGCTGCTAGCATGTAGCAGCGGCCACACCCCGGACAACGGCTTCGACAGGCCGGCTAAATCTTGTGAGGGTAGCCATCGGGTCATCGACCCCTGGTGAACCAGGGTTTTGCTCACCCAGCATGTGAAGACTGCTTCGGCAGAACAGGCAGAAGAAACCAATAAGAAAGTTCAATGGCTGAGATGGTGACGCGGCAAAGCACTGTGGAGTGCTTAGGGCATGTTGGAACACAAAAGACAACACGGCCATCCAATGCAGCTGAGGAAGTCTCCAGACGTAACAATTTTTCGTGCCACTGGACCCGGGCTTCCAATGCTGAGAGAGTGGGACTGTCTCTGTGCATCGACTTTTCCACTTAAATCTCTTTCACACACAAGTATCTTTGTGCACACTCATCTATCCTAACCCCGTCCACCCTCTTCAAGACCTGCAGCGATGGGGGAGTGGCGACGCAACAGGTGGAGGTGACCACTGGCAGTTGCAGTCACGATCCTGCACGTAGGCGGCCCACAGACCAGTGGTCTCTCGGCCCTGTAGGGCAGCAAGGACGTTCGGCAGCATCCTGGGTGACTGAGCAGCCCTCTCTAGGACAGCACTACTCACCCTAATCAAGGGAGGGGACTAGAAAAGGTATCCCATTGCCTGCCCTACAAACACCTGGTCAGCACACCAAGGCTGGCGGGTCATCCCTTTAAGTGGTCAAAATAAAAGAAAAAATACAAAGAAACTCCTACTAGGAGCATGGAACATCAGGACATTACTTGATAGAGAGAACACCCCAAGACCTGAGAGAAGAACATCTCTAATCGGTAAAGAACTGGCGCGATATAACATCGACATCGCAGCCTTAAGCGAAACACGATTACCAGAAGAAGGATCACTCAGCAAACCCACCACTGGATACACCTTCTTCTGGAAAGGTAGAGCCTCAAATGAAGACAGAATTCACAGTGTTGGCCTGGCTATCAAGACCAGTTTGCTCAAACAGCTGCCAGACTTGCCTGTGGGCATCAGCGAGAGGCTCATGAAGATCCGTTTGCCTCTCAGCAAAGACCAGTATGCCACAATCATCAGTGCATATGCCCCAACACTGACCAGCACAGAGGAGATCATCGAGCAGTTCTACTCTGACCTGAGTGCCGTCTTGCACTCAGTGCCCACAAATGACAAGCTGATACTACTGGGATACTTCAACGCCCGCGTCGGCCAGGACCATGAAAGATGGAAAGGAGTGCTCGGCAAACATGGCATGGGCAAAATGAACAACGGCCTACTGCTACTCAGCAAATGCTCAGAGTTCGAACTCACCATCACGAACACTGTGTTCAGAATGGCGAACAAATATAAAACAACGTGGATACACCCACAATCAAAACAGTGGCATCTCATTGACTACATCATCATACACCAGCGAGACATCCAGGATGTAAAGATCACCAGAGCCATGAGAGGAGCTGAATGCTGGATAGACCACCAATTGGTTAGAGTGATTCTTCAAATGCGCATTGCGCCTCGCCATCCAAAACAGGCCCAGACAGTTCGCGCATTTTACAATGGGAGTCCTCTTAGAGATCCATCTTATTTGCAAACATTCCAGTCCTACCTGGATGACAAGCTGTCTGCCAAGGGACCACTCACTGGAAGCTCAACCAAGAAATGGAACCAGTTCAGAGACGCAGTGAAGGAAACATCAAAGGCAGTCCTAGGCCCCAAACAACGCAACCACCAGGACTGGTTTCACGAGAACAACACTGCTATTGAAGACCTATTGAGCAAAAAGAACAAAGCCTATATGGAGTGGCAAAATAACCCAAACTCTGCTCCTAAAAAGGACAGATTCAAGTCTCTCCAAGCCACGGCGCAGCGTGAGATCAGGAAGATGCAAGACCAATGGTGGGGGAAAAAAGGCAGAAGAAATCCAGCGTTTTGCTGATACGAAAAACTACAAACAATTTTTCAGTGCCCTCAAGACTGTCTATGGGCCATTAAACCCCACCACCACTCTCTTGCTATCCTCTGACAGTGACACTCTCATAAAAGATAAAAAAGGCATCAGCAACAAGTGGAAAGAACACTTCAGTCAGCTTCTCAACCGACCCTCTTCAGTCGACCAAAGTGCCCTTGACCAGATCCCCCAAAACCACTCCATTGAACAACTTGATGTCCCTCCTTCAATAGAGGAAGTCCAAAAAGCCATTAAACAAATGAGTGCAGGCAAGGCACTGTAAACCTCAAAATTCCTTAGACTTATAAATGTTGGAAATTTCACCATTGGGATATTTCATACTTGGAAAATTTCTTACTGATAGTCTATTGGAATGGGAACCCCATTGGCATGGGAGGTTCCTTCTCTTCCCTTCTTAAGATTACTTTAGGACAGAAACCTTTTGCTGAACAATGGAAAGGACTTTGACCTATGCTTAAGCATAGAACAGGAATTTCTTTGAGTCATAATTGATTTTAGAATTGATACAATGGAGATACTTGGAATAAATCTCCACCCTATTCAGTCCTAACAGGATTGAGTAAGGGCTGCAGCCTAGATCAAAATTTAATTATTCCAATCTCTACCCTACTCAGGTTAACAGGATTTAGAAAGGGCTGTAGCAAAGGAGCAAAGATTTAATCATTTGAAAATATGACCTTCAACAGACATGTGCAAAAGCCAGAAACCTCTGGGCGGTCCTGGGTTAAGCTAGAGCCTCCATTGGCACAGGGAAATTGATGAACAGTGATTGGGAGATGGGAGAACTGAGGGGAGGAACTTGGATGGTTTCCTTAAAGATAGGGGGTCTGAAGACTCCAGGAGAGGAGGTGGAGAGTTGGTCGGTGTGGTTCCTGTGGGCTCTGAGAAGGCTTGCTCTGAAGGAAGCTGAAGGTGGGGGCCTCTGAGACTGTTTCTCCATTTTGGACACGTGAGTAATAGGGACTGATCTCTTTTCTTTGCCCCAGCTATCTAAGGGCTTGGGCCTTTTGGCCCAGCCTAAACAGAAGGGGTATTTAAGCCCTATTTCCTTCTCTCCCTTTTCTCTCTCTCTATCTCTAATTACTTCCTCCTATTGTAATTAAACTCCATAAAAGATTGACGGCTGACTTAAGTTTTCATTTAGGAACTACATAGCTGATTCCTTGGCGACCTTAAATTAATATATATCAGTCTTTTAAAGTGATTCCCTTGTAACAGCACCCGGTAAAGACGGGATCCCAACCGAGGTGTACAAGGCCTTAAATGGAAAGGTGCTCCAGGCATTCCACATAGTGCTGACCAGCATATGGGAAGAAGAAGACATGCCCCCAGAACTCAGAGATGCCTCCATCATAGCCCTATACAAAAACAAAGGCTCACGAGCAGCCTGTGACAACTACAGAGGCATCTCACTACTCTCCACTGCTGGAAAGATCTTTGCCTGTGTTATACTCAACAGACTCCTGTCATCTGTTTCAGAGCAGAACCTGCCTGAATCACAATGTGGCTTCCAACCAGATTGCAGCACCATCAACATGGTCTTCACAGTGAGGCAAATGCAGGAAAAATGCCTTGAGCAGAACCTGAGTCTCTACATTGCCTTCATAGACCTGACGAAGGCGTTCAACACAGTGAACAGGGACGCATTGTGGGTGATCCTCAGCAAGCTCGGTTGCCCAGCAAAATTCATCAAACTGATCCAGCTCTTTCATGTCAACGTGACAGGGGAAGTCCTATCTGGTGGAGAGACTTCCAATCGCTTCAACATCTCCAATGGCGTGAAACAAAGCTGTGTCCTCGCTCGGGTACTATTCAACCTATTTTTCACCTAAGTATTACGACATGCTGTGATGGATCTAGACCTGGGCATCTATATCAAATACCGGCTGGATGGCTCACTATTTGACCTTCGCCGCCTGACTGCAAAAACAAAGACAACAGAGAGACTCATCCTGGAAGCTCTCTTTGCAGATGACTGTGCTCTCATGGCCCACCAAGAAAATCATCTCCAAACCATTGTGGACAGGTTCTCCACTGCAACAAAACTGTTTGGCCTGACTATCAACCTCAGCAAAACAGAGGTGCTGTTCCAACTTGCACCAGGGAGGCCAACTAACCAGCCATGCATTACAATCAATGGCACGCAGCTTTCTAACGTCAACACTTTCAAGTACCTGGGCAGCACCATCGCCAACGACAGGTCCCTAGACCACGAGATTAATGCCAGGATCCAAAAGGCCAGCCAGGCACTTGGGCGGCTGCACTCCAAAGTCAACACAGAGGTGTAAGCACTGCGACGAAGCTCAAAGTGTACAACGCAGTGGTCCTCAGCTCGCTCCTGTACGGTTGTGAGACATGGACACTGTACCGGAAGCACATGAAGCAGTTGGAGCAATTCCACCAACACTCCCTCCGGTCAATCACGAGGATCTGATGGCAGGACCGAATCACCAATCAGGAAGTCATCAACAGAGTCAACTCCACCAGCATCAAAGTAATGGTCCTCAAAACTCAGCTACGATGGTCTGGACACGTCATCCGCATGGACCCACAGCGAATACCAAGACAGGTATTCTATGGTGAACTGTCCGCTGGACTCAGGAAACAAGGCCGACCAAAGAAAAGATACAAGGATCAGCTAAAGTCAAACTTGAAGTGGGCTGGCATGACACCAAAGCAACTAGAACTTGCTGCCTCTGTCAGAAGCAGCTGGCGAGCCCACATTAACCATGCCGCCACCACCTTTGAAGATGAGCAATGTCGATGTCTTGCCGCTACGCGTGAACGCCAACACCAGGCCACAACTGCATCTCCTGTAACAACTGGCGTCCCATGCCCCATGTGCCACAAACTCTGTGCCTCAGTCTTTGGGCTCCAAAGCCACATGAGGGTACACCGTAGATGAAAATGCACAAAGACAATAGTCATTCTCGGTCACCAAGAGACTACCACTATGTACAACATTCTCCTGGTTCTGCTGACTTCACTTTGTATCATTTCATATTAAGTATTTCCAGGTTTTTTGGTGATCATCTTGTCATTTCTTATGATACAATAGTATTTCATTACAATAATATTCATCTAATCATACAGTCACAACTTATTCAACCAATTCCCAATTGATAGACATCCTTTCAATTCCCAGTTCTTTGCTACCACAAAAAGAGCTACTACAAATATTTTTGTACAAGTACTATAGGTCCTTTCCCCCAATCTTCGATCTCTTTAGGATACAGACCTAATAGTGGTATTGCTAGGCTAAAAAGTATATACAATTTTATGGTTCTTTTGGGCATGGTTCCAAACTGTTCTTCAGAATGATTATCAATTCACAACTCCACAACAATGTATTAATATCCCAATTTTTCCACATTCTCTCCATCATTTATCATTTTCCTTTTTTCTTTTTTTTTTCATTTTCCTTTTTTCTTAAATTAGCCAGTGTTAGGTGGTATATTTTAATTTGAATTTCTCTAATTAATAGTAATTTGAAGGGGCAGCTAAGTAATTCAGTAGATTTAGAGCCAGCTTTAAAGTCAAGAGGACTTGGTTTCAAATCTGACCTCAGATATTTCCTCACTGTGTGACCCCAGGCAAATTATTTTTATGTCAGCTGGAAGTGGGCAGTGACAGGCAATAGTAGGAACAGGACCTTCATACTCTGAAATCTTGCATTTCTCACCAGTTAGCACTGGTTAAACATAAACTGCAAACAGTATTATTCAAGCATGAATTGCAGAATCTGTATTGTTGATCAGTGTTGACTTGGAAAAAACACAGAACTATTAAATAGTCGGGAAAACCACTCTTTAATCAAGGGAAAGGAGTTCAGTGCAATAGTAGACCTCTACAGAGAGCTGTGCACCACATGCCTACGAAGAGCCAAGGATTGAATTCTGGTCGCTCTGGACACTGACCCCTGGAAAAGCCAACCACGCTAGATTGGACAATTCTGAGGAACCGTTAAAGTTGGGGAGCTTAAATACCTTTCTAGGTAAAACATGGGGGCTGAGGATGAGACGGACAGTTGATTGACTTTACAATGTGTAAACCTCAAATTTCCTTAGACTTATAATTGTTGAAAATTTCACCATTGGGATATTTCATACTTGGAAAATTTCTTACTGATAGTCTATTGGAATGGGAACTCCATTGGCATGGGAGGTTCCTTCTCTTCCCTTCTTAAGATTACTTTAGGACAGAAACCCTTTGCTGAACAATGGAAAGGACTTTGACCTATGCTTAAGCATAGAACAGGAATTTCTTTGAGTCTTGATTGATTTAGAATTGATACAATGGAGATACTTGGAATCAATCTCCACCCTATTCAGTCCTAATAGGATTGAGTAAGGGCTGCAGCCTAGATCAAAATTTAATTATTCCAATCTCTACCATACTCAAGTTAACAGGATTTAGAAAGGGCTGTAGCAAAGGAGTATAGATTTAATCATTTGAAAATATGACCTTCAACAGACATGTGCAAAAGCCAGAAACCTCTGGGCGGTCCTGGGTTAAGCGAGAGCCTCCATTGACAGGGAAATTGATGAAGAGTGATTGGTAGATGTGAGGACTGAGGGGAGGCAACTTGGATGGTGTCCTTAAAGATAGGAGGGTCTGGAGACTGGGGAGAGGATTGAGTTTTTGGTCGGTGTGGTTCCTGGGCTCTGGGGAAGCTTGCTCTGAAGGAAGCTGAAGGTGGGGGCCTCTGAGACTGTTTCTCCATTTTGGACACGTGAGTGAAAGGGACTGATCTCTTTTCTTTGCCCCAGCTATCTAAGGGCTTGGGCCTTTTGGCCCAGCCTAAACAGAAGGGGTATTTAAGCCCTATTCCCTTCTCTCCCCTTTCTCTCTATATATATATCTCTAATTCCTTTCTTGCTCCTATTGTAATTAAACTCCAAAAAAGGCTGACGGCTGACTTGAGTTTTTCATTTAGGAATTACATAGCTGATTCCTTGGCGACCTTAAATTAATATATATCAGTCTTTTAAAGTGATTCCCTTGTAACAAATGGTAATAAAAGAAAATGAGGAGATCCAGACGGGAATAACAGTGAGGGGCTGATGCTTTACAATGGACACAAAAGGGAAAGAGCCAGCCAAGGGTTGGTTCACCTTGGTAAAGGACTTTGGCCTAAGGTGCCACAGGCAAGGTCCAGCCTCACTGGAGACTTCAGGATTTCCCAACAGGTAGCAAACAATCAGTCAAGAAAATAACAAATGGAAGACAGCTATATATTTAATGGCCATGGAGATGCTTTGCACCTGATAGCTGCTCCACCATCCCCAGGCCTGGGGTTTATTTTTATACCCATTTTTTTTGGCACACAGATACATTACCTAACACACATGTCTAAATAGAGATATTTGGAAAAGTGATACATTAACTTTTAACAAATCACTTGATTAACATTCTATATTCTTGTATTGTGATTATAGATTCTTGACAGAATAAAGGTTTCACACAAGATAAATGATTTTGTCACAGGTGGCTTAATTTTCTCATTACCTTGGGAACTTGAGATTACAATCAAGGAAATTTACTTATTACTTTTAATAAAAAGAAATAATCAATCAGAAATTCTTAAAGACAATTCCACAATCATAACATTGAGGTTGAGAGGTACTGGGAACACAATTCAGATGTAATATTAGACTGATAATTTTTCAGAGTTTACTAGGGAGTTTCTCAAGGGGAAGAATCAAGTCTCTGAGGCATGATGAAGCTTGGTGTACCTGTACATTTTGTATGGGCCTTTATGACTGATTTGTATGCTGGCTTCATGAGAATAAGTTTCTATGAGTGGGAAAGTTCTGGGCTTGGCTTGTAGCTACGATTTTGCTGAGAATTAGTTAACCCATGGTAGTCTTTTGGGATTGGATTTGAGGGTCTGATCTTTTGGTGATGTTTTGGGGAAATAGAGTACAAGTATTTTGCTCTTGTATTATTCCTTCTGAGTTTAGGGGGAATAGCAATCATGTCAATTCCACAGGTAAGGAATGTTAATGAGAGAGATTATGCAAAGGGGATTGAGTGGACAGTCACATCTTGCCAAGGGTCACTCTGTGGCCTCCTTAGCTACCACAAGTGACTTTGTCAAAGCATTGTGGCTCCCAGCATCTCCCCCTTTTTTGTTTTTTTAAATAAAGTGACTTCAATTCAATTTGAACTTGAGGTAGGGTAGAACCTAGGTATTGGCTGATGACTGGAAAGCAAAAAAGAATAAGAAAAAATAAGACAAGAGCAAATCCACAAGCAATAAAGGTATGGGTCAAATCATTGTTGGAGATAAAGGAGGAGATGCTTTTAATTAAAAGGAATTAGCAATGGATGACGCTGAATAAAGAGAGGTACCAGAGTGACTGATATCCATGATTTGGCTGTGTAGTGTGGACTCCTTGTAGGGAAGGTTGTTAGTGAGTGCAATGATACCCAAAATAAGAGGTGCAATGAAGGGTTTAGGACAGTTGGAACTGTTGGAAATTAATTGGAGGGCATAAATGACTGGACCATCATACCAGTCAGTAGTCATATTAACAGGAAGCATAATACCTCCACCACTTAGCCATGCCCATTTTCCAGGGTCTGGGGAGAAAGGAATGATTTCCCTGGAAGTTCCCAGACCCTCAATAAATATTAGAACCCTGGTCCACACCTGGTTGCTACTCCACACCTAAGGCTGCCACTCCATCACTCTGAGGTTACCCTATTGGCCCCCAGACTAACCCATTAGCCTCCAGGCTATCCAGGTAGCCCCCATGCTATTTGGCTATTATAACATCTTAAACCTCTTCTTCAAATAAAATTATTTTCTCCCATTCTTGGGGTGAGACCCTACTATAAACTTGGGTGTGTTTCTCCCATAACAACTTAACCCCAATTGCCCAGTCCTTACCATTCTTCTACCTTGGAATCAATGCTTAGTTTCTATTTCAAGATGGAAGGTAAGAGTTGGTTGGTTTTTGTTTTAATTTGGAGCATTTTGTTTGCATCATTGTCCCCAATATATTAAGAGTTAATAAACATTTTTATTAAGAATCTACTATGTGCCAGGTGCAGTACTAAGCACAGAGGATACAAAGAGTCCTTGCTGTTAAGGAACTCTGTTTATTTGAGGGAGACTACATAAAAAGAAGCTGAAAAGTGGAAGGTACAGGGACAATGAAGTATGCAGCCAAGGGGAGAAATAATTTGAAGTGTAAATTGCAGTTGTTTGATCTTGCCAAATGAGTTTCTGAAAAACACCTAGGAGATCAATAAAGTGGAAAATTATGAGGTGAATTCCCTCCTTGGCCTCCTCCAAAAAAGGGGGGGGGTAGCTCCAAGATGTCCAACCCTATCCTCTCCAACCAGAGGGAACCCAGTTGCAGGGATTGCTAGGGAGTTGTGAGTTTCAGAGTTGATTTCATCTGGCAGATTGAGTTTCTGGAGATTGTGAAATCCAGGGACAGAAAATTATTCTCCTCTCCTACCTTCTAAATCGCAGGACCTAGCCGTGTCATACTTACATTCAAAATACACATACTAAGTTAAATCAGAAAATATTAAAACTCCCAGCAGCAGTAACCTAATAAACATCTCACATTTCCACTTCCCCCAGGACCAATCTTCCAGAATGTTCTCCCAAGTCACCCAGGTGACCTTTTAAGAAAAGTCATTCTTCCATTTGATTTCCAGGAATGGTTTCACAAACACCCACTCCTGTTCCTAGTGCTTCTATAAACAGATCATCAAGAGGTTTGGTGAAGGGAGGGTCTTCCCCATTTTTGCTTAGGAAACTTCCATTGTGATATTAGGCTTGAGTACTATTAGCCAGGACATGAGGGAGAGGGAGAGGGAGAGAAAGGAGGAGACAGAGACAGAAGGATAGATAGAAGAGAAAGAGGGGAAAAGAAGAGAAGGGAAGCAAAGGTGACATAGAAGGAGGTGAGGGGAAGAGTTAGACAAAGGAGAAAGAAGATAAGAGGAGGGGGAAATAGGGGGGAAAAGGCAGATGAGGGAAGTACAGGATAGTGGGAGAGAAGACTAAAAGAGGAAAAGATGGATGAGAGGAGAAAGAAGAGGGAGGGAGACAAGAAGGGAGAATGGGAATGAGAAGAAAAAAGGATGGAGGAAGAGAAGAAAAAGAGGGAAAGAAATGAGGGGGAAGAGGGAAAAGGAGAAAGAAGACGAATTAGGAGAAAGAAAACAGTGGAGTGAAGAAGACAGGCAGAGTCACAGGAACACCCCTATTTCACAGGAAGAGAATTTCACCCTAGTCCCCTCCTAGGGCTCTCTGTACACAAGTGGCTCTTTCATTGTCCAGGCTGCAGCAGGACACCAAAGACAAAAGCCTGACAATGAACTCCATCCCTCTCCTCACCCTCCCTTTCCCAACACCCCAACTCGCTGTGGTTCAAGTTCTTTTCTCTAGTGCCCGGAAATTCTGTAATTTGCTGAGGCGAGAAGCCGAACAATTTCAAAAGTAAGTGACGCAGAGGAGAGAGTTTTTGGGAGGAGCCCCAAGAGCCGCAGGTGGAAACTGCGGAGTTTTTCCACATCCCGAACCTCACGTCCCAGTCTCTGCTGCAAGAGGCCGAATAGTAGTCCCTGTCACGTGGGCCAGAAGGCGCCTCGTGGAGGGCGTAGGCGGAGCAATCCCGATCACGTGGGCTAGAATGGATCTCGCAGCCCCACCCAAGCCTCAGGGTCGACCTACGTAGCATTCCGGGTCTAGTAGGCCTGACAGCGGCTCCCTAGTCACGTGGGCTGGGCCGGCCCGGACACCCGTCTCTGGGGCGGCGCCTGGTGATGACGTAGAGAAGAGGGCAGGTAAGCGCTGGTGGTGTGAGGCGGTCGGAGGTGGCGGTAGGGCGCGGGCTTCGCTGGGCCTTCGAGTTTCGTACCCCGGAGCAGTCCCAGGAATTCCGGGGACCGATCTCTTCTGAACTGGAGCCTACTCCTGCCACCGCGGCGTCATCGGGGCAAGAAACCGCCCCGGCCCCTAGTGGCGTAAAGGAAGGAGAAGGCCGGGGACAGGGGCAGGGGCGGGGGAGGAGGGGAGAAGGGCGGGACTAGCCCCAGAAGGGTTGGGAAGGGGGAAGAGTGTGTAGCTACGAACTGTCAACTTTATCACCTACATCCCTAGTGCCCCTTCTCCGAACCTGCAGTGCCTTCTTCTCTGAACCCCTTCTAACCAGGTCTGTTCAAAGAATCACAATATCAGGTCTGGAAGCGACCTTGGAGATCAGGTAGCTCAACTCTCACATTTTGCACGTGGGGATACCGACCCAGAGAGAAAGCATCAATCCAAGGTCACACAGTCCACTTGCAGCAAAGAATACAGGGCTTCCGATTACAGCTCTTTCTACTATGCCATTGCCTTAAAACAACAACTAGAAGATTCTTCTAATGATATTTGAGAATGGCAAAAATCCTGTATTTCAATGTGATGTAATAAGAGCTCATTTTGAAGTTAGAAAACGAGTTCAAATCCCATATATGTGACTCACTACATGGTGGATCCTGGAGAAGTCATTCTCCTTTCTTCCCTATTTTGTAAATTGAGAGATTTAGAGTAGATAATCTCCAAGCCCTTCTCAGTTTTGTATCTTATGATTCTAGTGCTGTGAGAATACGGAATAAGATAATTTACAGCAGGTGCAGGTAAAAGTCCCCTGATGACCCAGGACTAGACACTAAAGATTCATCAATAGACTTAAAAGCATGATTCCCTCTAGTTTAACCCCCATGGTTAATTGAATCCATTATTATATCTGGTATAAATTCAAAAGGTCATTTGTGGCAGAACCTTCACACCAGTTTAGGATCATAGCCCTGAAAAGCCATAACTTCCACCTAAAACAGTATATGGGGATCTGTCATCCTTTAATTTGTCTAAATTCATCCTCAGCCACTTCATATTTCTCACCTGGACTACTTCCTAAGGTAGATGTGTGGAACATGGAGTTACTGAATATCAGAGCTGGAAGATACCTCAAAGATCATCTAGTCTAGCCCCAAGACACCACATGGTGTTTGGAAAGAGCACTGGGCATAAGATCCAGGAAACCTGGGTTCAAATCCTGGCTTTGACACTAGCTTTGTGGCAGTGGGTAAGTTATGAGCCTCAGTTTCCTTGTCTGTAAAGTAAAGGATGGTAGTAATACTCCCACTAGCTGGCACACAGTGTTGTGAAGGAAGCACTTTGTAGCCCTGTAGTTTGTGAGTTGTACATAGGAGAAAACCAAATCAGAGAGAAGTTAGTGACTTGATTGATATTATAATAGGTACTTCATGGCAGGGACAGAACTCCAAAATGCTTCACTCTTAGTCCAGTGCTCTTTGGATATGCTATATAAAGAACTTCCTTTTATTCATCCTAGAACTTCTTCAAAGTATCCCTAAGTTTAGCATTCAGAGATTGGTGAACAAATCCCTCTTCACTGATGTTAGGAGCATTTACTATATTTTGTTTTTCTGTAATAGTTCCTCATTTTTTAGTCTATCATTTATAGACTTTGAGGAGAGTACCTAATGGGCCCATGCCCTCTAGTAAACTGAAAATAATCCCTTGTCCCCCTAATTTCCAGTAGGAAATTCAATAGAACCATCCAAACTTCCTTGCAAACTATAGAAAAAGTGTGGGTATATATGTATCTTTATGAACCATGTACAGTCAGGGTATTTGATTGTCTTTTACAGGTTGGACATATTCAATTTACTTAGAAGGAGAAATCAACATTTTCCAAGATGGTGAGTTGAGTCACTTCTGAAAAAACAAATTCAGCCACTTTAAGAAGTTCCCAAATTGCATAAGTCATCACCCCAAAGATATTAGCTCCTCTCCTCTTCCCCATTGGTCCACCCTTTTATTACATGCTTACAGATCTACCTTAATTACCAGAATTTTTTTACCCTGATCCCAGTGAGTTTTCTCTGAAAAGACATTATTTCTCTATACCATGCCATTTATTTGTTTCCTCTTAGAAATTTCATCATACAGTCTGTATTGAGATATCTTTTTTATTTAACATACAATAACATCTGATTTTGGGCTTTCAGGGTGAAAGAAAAGGTGTAAACAAGTACTACCCTCCAGACTTTGATCCAGCAAAGGTAAGGCATATTTTCATTTCTCTATCAAACTGTGACCAAGAAATCTATGTGGTAACATGGTCTTGGGTCTGACAGAAACCTAACATTCACATGGATGGCATATGAGAGTGCCAGAGAGCCAGCATCATGCAATGGAAAGGCCACAGAATTTAGATTTGTAGGTCCTGGATTTGATTTCCAACTCTAGTACTTACTAATCCATCCTCCTTACAGATTTTTCTAAATTTCAGGTATGGTTATGTCACTCACTTGCTCAATAAATTTCCATGACTCCTTATTTGCTTCTGAGATCAAATACAAACTCCTCTGTTTAGCTTTTACAGCTCTGGTCCTGGGGCCTTTGTCCTGCCTGCTTCCCATTATTGGAATCACTTCCTCCTAACTGCTACCTATTAGAATTCTTTGGTTTTTTTCCCCCAGTTCAGTTCATTAACCGTTTTCTTTTTTTAATTTCAATTTATTTTAACTTAAAAAAAAGTTTTTAGTTCCAAATTCTCTCCTTCCCTTACCCACCCATTGAGTATTCAAGCAACATATTAGTTATACATGTAAAATAATGCAAAACTTATTACAAACCTTTTTCAACATGAAACCTTTCCTCCCCCCCACCCCAATTTGTTTGTGCCTTCTCCCTAAAAATGTTACTTTGCACAAATGTATAGACTTACATATTATCTCCTCAAATAGAATACTACTCAGAGACAGGAATTATTTCATTTTTGCACTATACTTCACATAGTAGACAATCATTGATTATTTACTGCCTGTGGTCTCTTCACCTTAGGTTCTTTTATCTATAAAATGAAATAGTTGGACTGAGTGACCTGTGAGGTCTCTTTCAGTTCTAAATCTATGATCTCATAACCCAGGCATAAGAATCTTAGAATAATGATAATCATTGTGTGTAAAAGGTGGTCCAAGGCCTGGACTTTTCTAGGTTTGACCTTGGGTTGTGCTTCTCTTTGAATGGGCTGCTCCTCTTCAGTCTCCCAGTATAGTGATACTCTACAATGTCCACAAATACTCTACAAGGGTCCCCAAACTACAGCCCACAGGCCACATGTAGCCCCCTGAGGCCATTTATCCAGCCCCCACCACATTTCCAGAAGGGGCACCTCTTTCATTGGTGGTCAGTGAGAGGAGCACTGTATATGGCAGCGCCGCAAAGTGCGGCAGCACTCATGTACAGTACTACTTCCAGTGATATAATCCTTTGCAAAGCACCTTGTTCTGAGATAATGAGGCACCATGCAAAGGATTATGTGGCTGCATAATGGAAGACATCAACATGGTGAGAGGCGATGGATTCCACACTGTGTATACTTCTGCCTGGTATAGTGATGGAGGTGATGGGCCTGTGCAAGGTGTGACAGGCCTATCACAGCCAGCGCTGCAGCCTCCGCTATCCCAGACAGTGGTATACAGATTTGTTCAAATTTTTTTTAATAGTCCATCCCTCCAACGGTCTGAGGGACAGTGAACTGGCCCCCTGTGTAAAATGTTTGGGGACCCCTGGTCTACATAATAGGACTGACACAGTATTTTTCAAGCCCTTTGAGGGGTTTTCATAGAAATGCTATGGTCATTGTAGAGCACTGGGCTAGACACTGACCAGTAGTGATGATCAGTTTTATTCTTTTCTGTCTCACAGCATGGCTCTCTCAATCGATACCACCACAGCCACCCCCTTCGGGAGAGGGCACGGAAACTCTCACAGGGTATTCTTGTCATCAGGTAAGGTCTCCTGGTATTGGAGCCCTTGAATTGAGCCTGAGTGCCTCATTAACAAACTAAGCAGAATTAGGAATCTAGATAATAGGAATTTCCAGTGGTGTCATAACAAGGAGAATGATGTTTGGAAGAGACCTGGATATTGACATTACCTCTCTGGACTCCCAAGCTTATTTGAGAAAAATAGTCCCAGGACTAAAGCAGAAGATACCCCACACAAGCCTAGGATATTATAGAGCAAAGGAGAGGCCATAATGGACATTCCCACCCCAACTGTCAAGCACTCCTCAGCCTTTCTGGCACCCTTACCTGGGCTAGAAGCATGATACTAAAGTTTCCCTGTGAGCTCTTTTTTTTCCCCCCCAGGAGATATGCTAACACCAGTTAGGGGTGATCAGGGGAGCAACTAATGGAAATGCTTCCTTAGATCAGTATAAATGATAGATCTGGGCTATGAGTTATTCTTATAATAGTATTAATGTTTATTATGCAATACTGTCTAAACTTGCATCCCAGTACCTTACCTTATAGATCACCAAATACAGGTACTTCATAAACGTTTGTTCAGTATAAATTAATGAATATACCTGTTGAGATTTGGTTTAAAAAATAACCAACCCAGACCTGTTGTGGGTATCAATCTTCCTAGGGAGAGTTTTGTTAGGGTGAGATGGTAAATATTTCTTCCCCCATGTGAAATTCTCTTAGGGCAGCCTCATTACTATGGTTCTCCAAAGCTGCTGGGCATACCCGTGATCTCTGCCTTCCTCCACAATTGACCATTAATTCTTTGCCATTTAGAGTAGAAACATGCTTGGATGTGTGAATACCTTCTGGGTATTAATCTCAAGCAGGCATTTGGAAATAGTGCTCTAACTTCTTTATTTTTTTGGAGTAGATTTGAGATGCCCTATAACATATGGTGTGATGGCTGTAAGAACCACATTGGCATGGGTGAGTCATCATCTTTTGAGGCCAGCTAAACCTGTTGATTCCATCTGTGAAATATCTCTTGCATTTATCCCCCTCTTTGTATGCCCTTTGATACCAGCCTATTTGGGGGCCCTTCTCCACCATCTCTTCTCTAGACTATTGTAACTGAATTCCAACCTCTAATCTTTCCCTTCTGTAAGTCTTTTACACAGCATTGGTAATTTGGAAGATTAATAATCTCCCAAATACAAAAGTTTGATCATATCACTCCCCACCCCATCCCCATTTGAAAATATTTATTGTTTCTCTGTTGCCTACAGAATGCTATTTCATCCTCTGGTTCATTTGGTAAATGGGCTAGATGGCCTCTAGATCGATGTCCCTGTGATCCAGCCATATTTCACAGTTACCTTTTTTCCATCATATACACTGTCTCCCATTCTGTCTTCATCCCCTCCCCTTTTTGTGCAGTTGAATAGGCTATCTGTTATACCAGGTAAATACTCTCTCTGACTCTGCTCCCATTAAAATCATTTTCTTCCTTCAGGGCCCACTTCACTCCAAGAGATCTCCTCTTATTTACTTACCCCACAACTAAAAGTGATCTCTACCTCTTCTCATTTTGTAATTGTTTGGGTATATTATGAGTATATTTTACCTCCTATCATAGTTAGATTTAGATTGTAAACTCCTTGGGGCAGGACTATGCTATTTTCATCTTTGTAACCTTAGTGCTTACCACATTTCCTCATATTCAGTTGGCAATTAATAAATGTTAACTGAATGGAGTGATGTGGCAGAGCACTAGTGAGAAGAATTTGAGAGTATGTTATAGTTTGCCCACAAAATTTTCCTGAGTCTTTCATTTTTGTTCTTGCCCTTACTTTCCAGGTGTTCGTTACAATGCCGAAAAGAAGAAAGTTGGAAATTATTACACAACCCCAATATATAGGTGAGTGCAGCTTTATATTGGTGTCACAAGTACCATGGAGGGTAAAGGGGAAGGCTTCAGAAAACTCAGGTGTCTTTGGAGGAAAATAAGTGAAAGGGGTCAAGGATGTATACTCAAGATACTCAGGCTCCAGTGGCCCAACTGTGTTCTGGTGGAGTAAAATGTTAAACCATCTCCTCTCAAATCAGATACATGCTACTAAATAAATATCCAGGCCTTGTAAGATAATTTTAGCATTGTGACTTAAAATCTAGTTAATTTGGTCTCCAGGGAAAATTCCCAAATAATAAAATACCCAAGTCAGCTGGGAATTGTGGTGATTTTAATTAATATAGAGAGAAGGAATTAAGAGAGAGGGAGAGAGCAAGTTAATTTAAACAGCTCCAGCTCAGGCTGAGCCAGGCAGTAGTTAAAGGCCTTGGCCAAAGTGGCCTCCCTGAGCCCAAGGGAAAGGGAGTCAGTCTTATCACTCACCACTAGACCATCTCCAAGAAGCTGTCTGAGGGAGAGATCCTCCAACACTGAGTTTCAGTCCTGAACTGAACTCTGAATTCTGAACTGAATCAAACTGCCTTTTCTAGCCTCCTTTTAAAGAAATTTTCTCTTATGTCACCTCCCCTAAATTTTCACATCTACCAGTAGACACTTTTCTCCAGGACTGCCCATTCTTTAGTTCTCACCTTCTTTGATTAGATTTTCTCCAGGACTATCCATCCACTCTTTAGTTCTCACCTTCTCTGGTTAGATTATATCTTCTGAGGTACTTCACACTTCTTTGTTAAGCTTACCTTTTGTGAGTTACTTGACCTTTTTGGAATTAATTTAACCTTTTAAAACCCTTTTGTATTAGATCTAGAAATAGACTTAGCTTAAAGTTCTAGCTTCACTCTAAGGTATGAGTTAAGTACTTTCATTGTTCAATCAGGAGTTTACAACTTTTTCTTCCCCTAAAGTATGTCTAATTAGGGTGGAGTCATTTTAAAATTCACAGCCTCAGTGGTATGCTGCTGGGTTGCACAGAAGCTACCTGGACCTTGCAAATAAGCACATGGTTGAGAGAGAGTAAGCACAGAGATGTTAATGACCCAGTGAGTGCCCATGTTTAGTTATCCTCTGGATGCAGGATTCATTAGAGCCTCACAAGTTCCCTGCTACTTCTGCCATTTTGGCATCTACTTTTGGTCTCACTAGGTCATTTTCCAGTTTTATCCTGCTCTCTGACTGCTTTATATTTCCCATCATGGTCAATGACCCAAGTTATTTGATTCAGCACTGACATTTGATAGTCATGTGCCTACAGGCAAGTCAATTATCCTTCTTTGCAATGTCTACCTTCCAGGGTTGGTGGAGAAAGCACTTTGTAAGTCTTTATAAGACTCTCTGGAAATAAGAGTTATTCATGGAGGAGCATGATATTGTGGAAGGGGCCTGAGCTGGAACTCTGGACCTTCTGGCAAATCACTTGAGCTCTCTGAGCCTCAGTTTCCTCATCTCTTAAATGAGGGGGTTAAACTAGATAAGTTTGCTTGTCTTCTCCAGGAAGGGAGGGAGAGAAAATGAATCATGTAACTATGGAAAAAAATACTTTTTTTTAATTAAATAAATAAATAAACTAAATAAGTTTGAAGGTCCCTTCCAGGTCTCAGGCTATGGATGTCATCTCCATTGCCTTACTCTCTCTGCCTACGTCTCTACACAAAGAGGGCCTAGCCTAGAAGTCCCTTTCTCTTACAGTAGCTCCTATGGAACCCACTTTGCAGCTTTGGCTCTTTGGGACTCACTAGTAAATCACAATAGGTTGATTGCTTATTATCCTCATGGTTGCTATCTATAAATTTCTGCCCAGATTCAGAATGAAATGTCACCTCTGTGTCAACTACATCGAGATGCAGACAGATCCTGCCAATTGTGACTATGTGATTGTAAGTGGTGCTCAGAGGAAGGAGGAGCGCTGGGACATGGAAGAGAATGAACAGATCCTGACCACAGGTGAGCTTTGCCTTCCATCCCTCCAGGCCCTCCCCTGCCCAAGAGCAGGACCTTCAAATACCCAGCCCCATTTTCCTTCCAGAGCAGGAGAAGAAACAGAAGCTGGAGACGGACGCCATGTTCCGCCTGGAGCATGGCACAACAGACCAGAGCAAGTTGCAGAAGGCCATTCCCACCCTGTCCAACATCCAGGAAGCCCAGAACGCCTGGAAGGACGACTTTGCCCTTAACAGCATGCTAAGGAGGAAGTTTAGGGTGAGGAGGGCTGGGGCTCAGGGGAGAATTACCTGTATCCTGGACAATAACTGTAGGTCCGTACCTTTCAGTCTGAGCTGCTCAGGGAGGGGTGTCAGTCTCTGAATAGAACTTTTTGAGCCTCCCATATTAGGATCATGAAATTTAGAGCCAGAATAGACTTCACATATCTAATCCAACCACTTTGCTTTCTAGAGGAGGAACCAGAATCCTAGAAGGGCTAAATGATTTGGACAAAGGTCATAGATAATGAATAAGTTTATAGGGTCTAGAGCTGGAAGGAGTCTTTGTCCCATCTAGTCTGGCTCTCTCGGTTTACAGATTTAAAAAGTGAGGCCCAAAGAAGTTTAAGAGACTTTCTAAATTGCCTAAAATCAAAACTGTTTCCATTCCATGGGCAAGACTGAAGAGAGAAAGGCCTTTCTCCGAGTTGCCAAGTCAGCCTTGGAGCAATGGAGCTGACTTGTGCTCTTGTTCCTGAACAGAAAAAAGCCTTCAGTTTTCAGAGGGCAGTGATCAGAAGGAAGTTTTCCACTCCCCAACTTTCTTTCTCTCCTCCCTTTATGAATCTTTTACTTTAGGAAAAAAAAAAGGCCATAAAAGAAGAAGAGGAAAAGACACTGGCCCTACAGACCAAAGCGAACCTCAGTATCCCCCTGGTGCCTGAAACAGAGGAGGACCGGAAACTTGCTGCCCTACTCAAGTACCACAGTCTGGACTGTGCGTCCTCTTCCTGTCACCTGTTGTGGACTGGGAGTGGGGGATGGGTACAGGGGAGATGTCTAATTAAGGGTGAGGATGGAGAGTGTGGGAGTGGAGGCTAGGGGAACCCTTAATACTGAGTATATTAGAGCCTGTCTGGAGCAGGCTAAAGAAATACTGGATCCTGCCCTGCCTTTTACTCTACCTCATCTCCATTTGCCAGCATATGAAGACAAACAGAAATTGAAACGAACAGAAATCTTTGGCCGTTCCTGGTTCCCTTCTGCCTCAGGACCTGGAACCAGCAACAGCAAGGTGAACAACGTCCTCAAGAAGCTTGCAGTTAGTCGGAAATTCATGCCCAGTGGGTCCTCCATCTCTAGCAGCGACCTAGGAATTGTTCGTAGGAAGTCCAGGGATGGCCTGGAGAGTCCTCAAGGATCTGGAGAAGCTCCAGAGCCAAGTGAAATGAAGGCGGAAGAAGAAAACCAGCCGGGAGGATCTTCAGCAGTTAGAGACTATTCTCCAGATGTGGAGACACACAGGGGGCCTAGCACCTCTATCCTCAATTCTTCACTAGTTGCAGACTATTCAGACTCTGAGAGTGACTAATGTCATTTCCTCCATCCTAGGCTGGTCTCCACCTGCACCTCCCTCTCCAAGAAATTCAGGATTACCTCTGCCAGCTGAAGTATGTGCTCACTCCCAGGAAGACTCCCTCTCAACAAAGAGATTATACCTGGGCTTCTTCCTACCAGGCCTTCTAAGAAACTTTTTTTTCTTTCCCAAGACCTGATTTCCCTGTAAATAATTGGGTTTTTATTTATTTTACTGAGGAGGGAGGTGCATGGTATCTGGCTTGAATTATTAAACCCCCACCTATTAAATTCAGCCCTCTTTGCTGTGTATATTGGTGGAGAGGGCAGTGATAAAAGATGGAGCCCAACCACTGTCTCTCCTAAGTGAGACTAAAGAAATCAGGGAGGTTTGACCTGGAAGGGACCTCAGAGAAGGCAAGGGAATTGACCAAGGATTCACAGGTCTCACACATACACACATAAAAATACACTCTGACTCAGTCATACACACATATATACATGGGAAATAAAATGGTGCTTTAAGGCTCACAAAGCATGTCTCTCACAACTGTAAAATAGGTAGTTTAAAAGGTATACTCATTTAACAGATTAGGAAGGAGACTCAGATTAAGGAATCCAGGTCTTCTAACTCCAGATCCAACAGTTCTTAACATTACATTGTACTGCCTACACAGGCCAACTCAATATTTGAGATGGACCTCTTTGCTCTGGGCACAGATGGAACAGAAATGCACTTATGGTTGGTTTCCATGAAAACTGGTCAAACAGTGAAATCAGCAGTCCCAGGACTGGATCCTAAGGAACCATTACCCCCCGCCCTACCCCCACATACACATATTGTCCTGGGGAGGTTTTAAGCCCTTGGGAAAACAACAGCAAGCCCTGTGAGCTCTATCTGCTGAACCCTGATGGCTGCCAGTCCAGCTCCTGGGGAAACAGAAAGGCAAGTCAGTTTACCTGCTATTGACCAATCCAAGGGGTTAAAGAATCTGCATTCCAGAATTTAAGGGGGGGAGTAAGAGGGGAGAGGCTGGAGGGCAGCTAGGTAGCACAGAGGATAGAGCTCTGGCTCTGGATTAAAGATATTTTAATTTGGAAATTTTTATTTAATTTAGAATATTTTTTCCATGGTTACATGATTCTTTCCCTCCCCTCTATCCCCCTCCTCCCATAGCCATCAAGCAATTCCACTGGGTTTTACATGTGTCCTTGATCAAGACCCATTTCCATATTTTTGATATTTGCACAAGGGTAATCATTTAGAGTCTACATCCCCAGTCATATCCCCATCAATCCATGTGATCAAGCAGTTTTTCTTCTGCATTTCTATTCCCACAGTAAGGAAGATAGAGTCAAATCCAGTTTCAGGCATGCATCAATTGGGTGACCCTAGGCAAGTCACTTAACTGCCTTAGTTTCCTCATCTGTAAAATGAGCAGGAGAAAGAAATGGCAAACCAATATCTTTGCCAAGAAAATCCCAAATAGGATCATGTCTTGTAACAAGGGAATTACTTTAAAAGACTGATATATATTAATTTAAGGTCGCCAAGGAATC
This sequence comes from Monodelphis domestica, assembly GCF_027887165.1. NCBI lineage: Eukaryota > Metazoa > Chordata > Mammalia > Didelphimorphia > Didelphidae > Monodelphis > Monodelphis domestica. The sequence continues at coordinate 95,171,023 of NC_077229.1, read as the reverse complement.
AGCTATGTAATTCCTAAATGAAAAACTCAAGTCAGCCGTCAGCCTTTTTTGGAGTTTAATTACAATAGGAGTAAGAAAGGAATTAGAGATAGAGAGAGAGAAAAAGGGAGAGAAGGGAATAGGGCTTAAATACCCCTTCTGTTTAGGCTGGGCCAAAAGGCCCAAGCCCTTAGATAGCTGGGGCAAAGAAAAGAGATCAGTCCCTATTACTCACGTGTCCAAAATGGAGAAACAGTCTCAGAGGCCCCCACCTTCAGCTTCCTTCAGAGCAAGCCTTCTCAGAGCCCACAGGAACCACACCGACCAACTCTCCACCTCCTCTCCTGGAGTCTTCAGACCCCCTATCTTTAAGGAAACCATCCAAGTTCCTCCCCTCAGTTCTCCCATCTCCCAATCACCGTTCATCAATTTCCCTGTGCCAGTGGAGGCTCTAGCTTAACCCAGGACCGCCCAGAGGTTTCTGGCTTTTGCACATGTCTGTTGAAGGTCATATTTTCAAATGATTAAATCTTTACTCCTTTGCTACAGCCCTTTCTAAATCCTGTTAACCTGAGTAGGGTAGAGGTTGGAATAATTAAATTTTGATCTAGGCTGCAGCCCTTACTCAATCCTATTAGGACTGAATAGGGTGGAGATTGATTCCAAGTATCTCCATTGTATCAATTCTAAAATCAATCAAGACTCAAAGAAATTCCTGTTCTATGCTTAAGCATAGGTCAAAGTCCTTTCCATTGTTCAGCAAAGGGTTTCTGTCCTAAAGTAATCTTAAGAAGGGAAGAGAAGGAACCTCCCATGCCAATGGGGTTCCCATTCCAATAGACTATCAGTAAGAAATTTTCCAAGTATGAAATATCCCAATGGTGAAATTTCCAACATTTATAAGTCTAAGGAAATTTGAGGTTTACAGTCTGAACCACAAGAGGAGAGATATCAATTGCTTTAGGGACTTCAAGGGCCTCTCAGACTCTCCTAAGTTCTGCACTCCTTGGGTTACAGGCTTGAAAGGAAGTGTCAGGGTTAGAAGGGGATACCTTAGCTACTTGATAAATTATATTAGTTGTAAAGCACACCAGGACATGCAAGCTTTAAATTAGCATGGAAGGTCCTAGATCAGAGTTGGGAAAGCCCTTAAAAATTAAGAAAATCTAATTTTAAAAAATTTAAGACCTTATCTTCTGTCTTAGAATCAATACTATTGGTTCCAAGGCAGAAGGGTGGGTAAAGGGCTAGGCAATGGGGGTCAAGTGACTTGCCCAGGGTCACACAGCTTTGAAGTATGAGGTCAAATTTGGACCCAGGACCTCCTGTCCCCAAGCCTGGCTCTATACACTGAGACACTTACCTTCCTCCTCCCCTTCTTTTTTAAGAAATGTTTTAATGGAGCTGCTGGCTGAAATTTACCTTAGAACCAGTATTGATTCTAAAATAGGAAGTAAGAGTTCTTTTTTTTTTTAAAGGTTTATGTTGCCTTTTTTCCATCTGTCAATTCTTAAGTATGCTCATCTTTGCCCGGAACAAAAATGGTCAGACAAAATGAAACCGAAAATGACAGCGTGTTGGCTAACATTTCACACCAGTCCCTGCTCTCTCCAAAGGACGGAGGTGCTCCCTTCTCTAGCACCAAGTCTGATCGTTAGGCACTACTCAACATTTATTTCAGTGTTCTATTCATTTATTTGATTACAGGCGCAACCCTCTCATTTTAAGTTTGAGGAAACTGCTCCAAGGGAAGGTCCACGCGAGAACCAGATTTCAGATCCAGACTCTGACTGCATAGCCAGGGCTTTTAACCACCGCGTAGCTAGCCCGTTAATAGGATAGAATCGTAGATTTAGAAACAAAAGGATCTCAATGTTCGTCTAGTTATAAGATCGTGGATTTGGAGCAGCAGTGGACACCATCTCCAGGCGTCTCACTAGATCCCTAAGTCCAGGGAAATGACTTGTCCGCGGAACTACTGAGATAATTAGATTCGGATAGCCAAATTAGATTCTGCTGCCAAAGGACGAGGCCAGGCGGGTTTAGAAGCGGTGCCCTAACAGCCCCGGGCTCAGACTAGGCTGTCACCTCCCCGCTGGGTTCTTTAGACCCTCCCAAGAGTTAATCAAGTCCTCTATTGTTCCAGGACCCCCGCGGGAGGGAGGTGCTTAAGCACATGCCTCGGGGCAGGAGGGAGACAGCTGTTACTTAGAGAAGCAAAGGTTAGACACCCGGAAGGGAAGCCGCGCGGGGAGGAAGGTCTTAATCTGGAAACATTTCTAAAGTTAAGGGCAAGCGCGATCCCCCGCCCTGGCCCCGCCCCGAATTGCCGCTCTCTCTAGGGCCCCCGGGGAGCCCGCTCAAGTGTGAGCATCCGACTTTCGGCTGCCTCCGCGCTGCTCGGCTCCTGGGTCTCGTCCCGGGGCTCCTTCCTTCGCCTGCCATGACCCTGGAGTCGGTCCGCTATTCCCGCGGCTCTCTGCTCGTCCTGGACCAGCTGCTGCTGCCCCAAGAGTGCCGCTATGAGGCTGTGACTTCCGTGCGCCAAGCCTGGGAGGCCATCAGGGCCATGAAGGTAGGCGGAGGGAAGGGGGCGTGGGGCCCGGACCGGGTGGAAGGGCTGGAGGACCCGAGCTGGAGCGAGCCAAGGCCGACTGCCGGGGCGAAGTGAGCTCGGGGCAACTGGGGGCGGGGGTGCCTGGAGAATCCATAAAGGCTTCCGTAGCTCACCCCTTCTGGGTCCTGCAGCCATCCCAGCCCTCACACTGTGTACGCTCCGACACCCCATGTCCTGAGAGTCCCCCCAGATCCGACACCCCATTCTACAGTCGACATCTATGATTGAAGCCCTCTCCCTAGCCTGATGTTCTCTGTCCAAGGGCTGATCCATCTCTCCTGTCTGTCAGAGCTGAATATCTGTAGTAACTGAGGGTAGGGGCCAGAGGCCTCCTGTGGACGCTGGGCATCAGCATCAGCATCAGCATCGCTGGGCTAAAGCTGAGCTTATCCTGTCCCCCAGCCCGAGGAAAGAGCTTTGGATTGGGTGCTGTTGTCCCCGGATTGAAATCTCCCTCTGCCTGTGCCTGGTAGCTTGGCCTTGGGAAAGACGCCCCCTTTTTTCCAGCACAGTTTCCTTGGCTTTAAAATGAGACATTTTGGGGCGGGGGACCAGGATGGGCTGCTTAGTCGCAGGGAAAGCTGGAACCACTCTGAGCGTCCTCTAAAATGAGATATTTGAACTAACCAATCTTTCCTGTCCTGACAATCGGGACTGAGTCTATGAGCCCTTCTTCAGGGGCCATGCTGCACTTAACTCAATTAATCAGTAAACATGTATTAAGCACCTCCTATGTGCTAAGGATGGGAAAAAAGAAACAAAAAACAGTCCCTGACCTCCGATGGGGAAACCGAGGCCCAGTTTGGGTTCTAGTGCAGGGCAGGCTGCCACCAGAACTGCATGTACCCTAGCCTGAGGCCTAGCAGGCCGGGCCCCTTGATTTACACTTTCTTCCTGGTCCCAGGTGCGGGGCGCCCCAGCAATTGCCATAGTGGGCTGCCTGAGCCTGGCCGTGGAGCTGCAGGCGGGAGCAGGGGGACCGGGGCTCGAGGCCCTGGTGACCTTTGTGCAGGACTCACTGAATGACCTGGTGACGGCCAGGCCCACGGCCGTCAACATGGCTCAGGCTGCTCGGGAGATGTCCGAGGTGGCCACCCGGGAGGCTGGACGAGAAGGAGCCACAGAGGATGCAGTCCGAGAAAGGTAAGGGAAAGAGCTCTGGACCCCAAAACAGACCAAGCAAGCGTTTATAGGTCTGTTGGTGGCTTTTTTTTTTCTCCCTCTCTTCAGTTTCATTAACTTGGAGGGCCAAGGAAAAGAGTCAGTCTGTCGGGTAGATCATAGAAGAGAAGGAGGAGACAGAGGAATCACCCAGGCCAGCCTCCTCTAAAGAACCCGAAGCTTAGAAAGGGATGGGGACAGATTCCAGCCCTGAGCTTTCTGCCTTAGGCAACGGAAGAAATACTGAGCTCCAGTCCTGGGTGCTAACTAGTCAGTACAAGGTAAACGTGGATAAAGGAAATTCCCCAATCACTGTTAACTAATAACAACAACTAGCTACTGGTGCTGAATGCTTTGCAAATATTATTTTGTTTTATCCCCACAACAAACTTAGGAGGTAGATGCTATTATTTCTCCTCCCTTTAAAAAAATGTTTAAACCCTTACCTTCTGTCTTAGAATCAATACTGTGTAATTGGTTCTAAGGCAGAAGAGTGGCAAGAGCCAGGCAGTGGCCTAGGCAAGGTGACTTGCCCAGGAAGTGTCTGAGGCAGATTTGAACCCAGGACCTCCCATCTCCAGGCCTGGAACTCCATACACTGTGCCCCCTAGCTATGGGAAAACCTTTTAGGTCAGTGGTGTGGCGGGTGGCAGGGAACAGATTTGAGGACAGTAGGAGAGCAGTGTTCAGCTGGCCATCTGCCTGTCCCCTCTCCCTCACAGGTTGATCTGCTGGGCAGAGCACATGCTGGAGAAAGACATCAAGGACAACCAGAGCATTGGGGACCTTGGGGCCCAGCACCTTTTAGAGCGGGTGGCACCCGGGGGTGGCCAGGTGACTGTGCTGACCCATTGCAACACTGGCTCATTGGCCACTGCGGGCTATGGAACAGCCCTGGGTGAGTGGGGAAAGGCTGTAGGATTAGAGGCCTGAAAGCTGGAAGGGACCCAAGTCTCTTTAAATTGGGACATGCCTAGCTGGATGACCCTGGGCAAGTCATTTAACCCCCATGGCCTAGCCCTTACCACCCTTCTGCTGTGAAACTGATTCACATGGTATCAATTCTAAGGCAGAAAGTAAGGGTGGTTTTTTTTTTATGGAATATGACTTCTCCTACTGCATTCTTTTTTTTAAATATACATTTCTCCATTTTATAAATCTATACAATTTCCATTATTCTTTTTCTGACTTTTTGCAATCCTTCTTGCAATCAAGAAAACAATCTTAATCCTTGTTTTCTTCCTCCTTCCCTCCCAAAAAAGGCCAGTAATAAGATAGAGATCATAATATGCATTATGTGATTATATATATATATATTTTTCCCTATTTGTCATGTTCAAACTAGACACACATTGCTTACACTAGAGAAAAATTCATGGAGGAAATAAAGTGAAGAATGTATTCTACAATCTTCATTCAGACTGTCTGCTCCTTCGATGGCCAGTGGGTTGCCTTTTTTGTCTTGGAATTGTCCGGGATCCTTGCCTTGTTGATAATAATTAAGCCATTCACAGTTGATCTTACTTTACTGCTATTCCTGTGCACAACATTCTCCTAGTTCTGCTCACCTCACTTTGCATCACTTCATTTCCAGGATTTTTTGGTGATCCTCCTTTGTCATTTCTTATGGCACAATAGTATTCCCTTACAATCATATACCACAATTTGTTCAGTGTGAAGACTGGATTTGGCTATCTCCTGATTGTAACAATGAAAGAAATAAGCTAAAGTACCTTCATTGTTGGAGGACTTTTTCCATATGACTAGAAATCATTTTAATTTCTTTATCTCCAAAGTGCCTGTTTATATCCTTTGCCCATTTGTCAGTTGGAGAATGCTTGATATTCTTGACTCCGTTCTTTATATATTTGAGAAATGAGGCCTCTGCCAGAGACACTTGCTATAAAGCATTTTTCCCAGTTTGTTGTTTCCCTCCTAATCCTGGCTGCCCTCATGCCTTCCCTCTCATGTCCACCCTTCAGAATCCTAATCTTCTTCCTTCAGAGATCAGCTCAAGCTGCCATCTCTTCTGGGAAGCCTTTGCTTTCTGTCACTCCTTGGGGCCTTTGTTCTTCCCTCCCAGCACAGGACTTCTTATTATCTCTTCTGCCTTCCACAGGTGTGATCAGATCTCTCCATGCCCTGGGCCGCTTGAAGCATGTGTTCTGCACAGAGACTCGGCCCAACAACCAGGGTGCCCGCCTGACAGCCTATGAGCTGGTGTATGAGAATATTCCTGCCACCCTCATCACCGACAGCATGGGAGCTACCGCCATGGCCCACAAGGATGTGAAAGGTCAGGCCTGGGGACTATGTATGGGACTGGAAAACTCTAGAACCTGGAGGCTCCTCGATGCTCTTTGGAAGTCCTGGGTCATAAGAGTTGGAAGGAATCTTAAGGATACAGTAAAAATCCTTTCATTTTACAGATGTGTACACTGAGATACAGAAAAAGAGAATGATCTGAAAAATGAAAATAAAAAAAGAGAATGATCTACCTAGGTCTCCCAGGCATTTAATTGGCAGAATCAATTTGAACCCAGGATTTCTGACTCCAAATTCACTGCTCTTTGCATTACTGCCTTAATAACCAAGTCTTTATCCCTGTCACCCCCATGGATGCCACGGATCCCCTTAGCCACATTCCTGCAGTTTCTAACTTGTTCTCTCTCTTTCCTTGTCACCCAACCCTTAGCACTTTAGTTAGACCTTTAATCTTTTCCCTCTGTTTGGCAATTCCAAACCCATCCATGCCTCCTCTGTCTGTGTGATTCTTATTTGTCCTTTCTACCATTCTTTCCCATTGCACCCCCCCCTTTCAAAACTCCATCCCTTGCCTTTTTGTAATAATAATAAATTAGCACCTATTTCTTTTTCTTTTTTCTTAATCCTTACCTTCTATCTTAGAATTAAATTTTTTATTAATTATTTAACTAATTAATTAATTTTTAATTGGTTCCTACGGGTCAGGCAATGGGTGTTAAGTGACTTGCCCAGGATCACCCAACTAGGAAGTGTCTGGGGTTAGATTTGAACCCAGAACCTCCCATCTTTAGGCCCGGTTCGCCATCCATCAAGCCACCCCAATAACACCTATTTGTATGGCTCTTCCGAGTTTATACCCTACTTGACTCCTCATCATTACCCCCATGTAATAGACAAAGAACCTGGAACTCAGAGGCATCATGACTTGCCTACAACCCAACAACTCTCTGGGTCTTTTCTTTCTCCTCTCAGCTGTCATCGTGGGAGCAGACCGAGTGGTAGCCAATGGTGACACTGCCAACAAAGTGGGAACATACCAGCTGGCCATCACAGCCAAGTACCACGGGATCCCTTTCTACGTGGCTGCCCCTGTTTCCTCTTGTGATCTGAGCTTGAAGACAGGTCAGGAAATTGTCATCGAAGAGCGGCCGAGCCAGGAGCTGACCAGCCTCGGGGGGACCCGTATTGCTGCCCCAGGTGGGTCCATCACAGTACAGGATAGGACCAGAGAGCTCAGACCTGGCTGTGTCCTCAACCCTATCTCTCCCCTTGGGGATGGGCGGCAAGGAAAGAACAGACCCATCCACCCCCTCCTCAAAAGGGAAGTCATTTAATCAGCAGGGAAGGCAGGGTAAAGAAGTTAAAATCCTCCAGGCTAGGGGTAATTTTATTTTCAATTTTGTAGCAAGGGTGCCTCACACCATGCCTGACTCAGAGTAAGTGCTTAAATATCTGTATAATCAAGGCAGCTAGGTGGCTCAGTAGAGCCAGGCCTGGAGGTGGGAATTCTTGGGTTCCAGTCTGACCTCAGACATTTCCTAGCTGTGTGACCCTGGGCAAGTCACTTTACCCCCATTGCCTAGCTCTTACCATTCTTCTGACTTGGAACCAATACACAGTATTGATTCTAAGACAGAAGGGAAGAAGGGAAGGGAAGGAAGGAAGGAAGGAAGGAAGGAAGGAAGGAAGGAAGGAAGGAAGGAAGGAAGGAAGGAAGGAAGGATGGAAGGATGATGGAAGGAAGGAAGGAAGGAAGGAAGGAAGGAAGGAAGGAAGGAAGGAAGGAAGGATGGAAGGAAGGATGGAAGGAAGGTTGTAGTTATAAGAATTAAAGAATTAGAGAAGGAAGGGGAGGAGACAGGGAGTAAGCCTTTATGTAGTACTAACCTCGTGCCAGGCACTGTTCTAAGCACTGTATAAATGTTTGTAAACAGGACGACTATGGAAATATATATTCCATGATAACACATGTATAACCCATATGAGATTCCTTGCTGTCTCTGAGAGGGGAAAGTGGAGGGAGGGAGAGAATTTGGATCACAAAATGTCAGAAGCCAAATGCATGGGGGGGAAATAGAATAAATATTACTTGATATAAATGTTTTATAAACATTTGGTACCCTCAACAATTCTGCAAAGTAGATAGGTGGTGTTTTTATACCCATTTTATAGTTGTGGAAACTGAGATAAAAGAGATTAAGCAACTTGCCCAGAGTTATACAACTAATAAGTTTCTCTTCTTTCTTTCTTTTTTTTTTAATCCTTACTAAATATTGGTTCCAAAGCAGAAGAGTAGTAAGCGCTGGGCAATTGGAGTCAAGTAACCTGCTCAGGGTCACAGCTAGGAGGTGCCTGAGGCCACTTTTGGGCACAGGACCTCCCCACTCCAGGCCTGGTTCTCTGAACTACCTAGCTGCCCCAGCTAATAAGTTTCCAAGGCTGGATTTGAATTCAGGTCTTTCTGACTCCCAGCCCAGCCCTCTCTCTGTTGTGCCACCAGCTACCTAGACAAAACAAAAATGTTTCCTAGAGAAAACTTTAGAAATCACTTAGTTCAGCTTCATTTCACGGATGAAACTGATGCCCAGAGAAACTGATGTGTCTTATCACAGTAGTCAACCCTGAGCTCGTCTCAAGGTCCTCCATCTCCAAAACCAGAGCTGTTTCCACTCCACACCTTTCAAGTACTAGTGCTAGTATTGTCAGTAAACGTTCATGAAATGCCTCCTAGGTGCCCAGCACTGTTCTAATTGCTGTGCTGATCAGAGTTGGGTAAGCATAATCAGTGAATAATCCTTACATTACCTAGAGCATAAGATTCCAAGGAAAGCATTTTCTCATTCAGTCATTTTTCAGTTGTGCCCAACTCTTCTTGACCCCAGTTGGGGTTTTCTTGACAGAGATCCTGGAATGGTTGGCCATTTCCTTCTTCAGTTCACTTTACAGATGAGGAAACTGAAGTAAATAGAGTTAAGTGACTGCAGTGCCCAGGGTCATGCAGATAATGAGTATCTGAAGACAGATTTGAACTCAGGAAAAGTCTTCTTGATTTCAGGTCTAACACTCTATCTGTACTAAGTATTTGATAAACTTTAAAATGATTTAGAATTAAAAGTTATAATTATGATCATTCTAGAGCTCAAGAAGTGGGGAGGGAAAGGAAAGGAGGATGGGAATACACCTTTATATAGAATTCTTTCTTCACAAAGCAGTGTTTTCATCCAGAGTTGGGGGTTTTTTGTTTTGTTTTGTTTTGTTTTGTTTTTGTAACCCCTACCTTCTGTCTTAGAATTAAGACTAAGCATTGCTTTCAAAGCAGAAGAGCAGTAAAGGCTAGGCAAGTGGGAATAAGTGACTTGCCCTGGATGAAATGGCTAGGAAGAATCCAAGGCCATATTTGAACCCAGGTCCTCCCATCTGCTGGCCTAACTCTCTATCCACTGAGCTACCTCATTTCATCCTGTTTAGGATAGCCAATGAAATGTCAACAAACTTTTAAAACACTATCACTATCAGTTATTATTGGTCAAAGGAGATTACGGACTGTGGGTCATAACTTCTCTTTGAAGCCAGTAATCCAAACTGAGACTCCAGCTCACCCAATCTCCCTTTTCCTTAGGTATTGGAGTGTGGAACCCATCCTTTGACGTCACCCCTCATGAGCTCATCACTGGCGGCATCATCACTGAGCGGGGAGTTTTCTCTCCCAAGGAACTCCAGATAGCCCTGACCTCCTGAGTGGACTCAGACTCCTCACAACCCAAGTCTCTCTTCCTCTACCTCCTGATTCTATTATAAGCATTTTGAGAGTGCTGTCCTGTCTATTTAAATGTTCCTGTCCCAAACACAGTGCCTTGCTTAATAAATATCTGTTGGATTAAATATCCTCCTGTCAAAAAAAAAAAGTCATTCTTGGTCCCTATATCTTCCTGTCTTATCTCTTGACAATTAGACATCAAGTCCTATCACTTCCCATTCTCACAATCACCCCCGTAGTCGTGTGTGATTCTTTTTGACTCCATTTGGGGATTTTCTTGGCAAAGAGACTGGAATGGTTTACCATTTTCTTCTAAAGCTTGTAGCCTAAGTACTAGAAGTACAATGCAAGCAGAAAGGTGTTGCTTTTGAAGAGCTTGGATTCTAATGGGGTAAAGCAACAAACACAGAAAAAGAAACTTCAAAGTGAAGTGGATCAGGGGAGGTGTGTGGACGACAAAGTGCCCACTTATGCCTGGAGACATGATGAAGAATGTCCAGAGGGGAATGAAGACTACAGGTGACTCGAGCACTTCCTTAAAAATGAAAGTTCCAGTCAAGAAGAGGATCTTCAGGGGCCAAGAGCCTTAGTTTAGTGGAGAAAGTCTGGAGAATGAGGAATTTCAGAGAGTAAAAACAAAAACGGGATTTTGCAACTAAGGGATGTCTCATAAAGGTTTGTTGAATCTATCATTTGAACTCCAGCTGAGAAAGCAAAGTCAAATGAGGCTCATTCATTTGCAATCAGTGGTACTTCTGGGACTGGAATCCTCTGTGCTGCCTCCCAAATCGAGAAAGAAGAGGCTTTCCTCAGAGAAGGATGGAGGATTCCTGGAGTTTCAGGCTAAGAAAACTTTAAATTTGGAAGAAGACAAGGAGGGAAGGAGCAGCCATAATGGAGAGTGTCTGGAGCTTTGGGATTTTGGTTCAAATTCCCACTAAACTGCTTTCTACTAGCGCAATTTTGCCTAAATCGTTCATGCCTTAGTTTTCCCAGGCTGTTAAAGAAGGGGGTAGCAAATGATGACTGTTAGTTTTTCTATTGGATTACGAGAAAGAAGGTGTAAATTTGAATCCAGGGTGTGTCCTTGGACATGCTCCTGTTGTCCTTTCTCCTGTTTCCTCCTTTGTGAAATGAAGGGATTGGGTTTGATGACCTGTAAACTTCCCTCCTGCTCTAAATCTACGATTCTATAATCCCATTGAAATTTTGGGTACTATCTCTTTAATTCAGGGACCGGCCCCGCTGTATCCCACGAGCCTTTGCACGTTTCAACCTTCTGTACGCTGTATCCCATCGGCCTTCGCGCGTCTCGACCCACTGCATGCTGTATCCCGTCGGCCCCTGCGCATTCCAAACCGCTGTACGTTATATCCCGCCAGCTTCTATCCTTTCCGGGTTCCCTTTCTACGGTGGGGAGTCGCGGACATGGCCCAAGGAAAGCAGAAGTTTCAGTCCCGAAAGCCCGCCAAGAAGGCCGCGGCGGCGACTTCTTCTTCGGCCTGCCGGGGCCCGAAGAAAGGCGGTAAGGAGCGGGGCAAAGGGAGAGGAAGGCGGCTGGGCCCAGCTGTCCCTGCATGCGCCGCTCCAGGTTCCCGGTCTTTCCACACACACCCCCAACCCCATGATCCCACTAACAACGTTCCCTCCCAAACTCCTGTAGCTCCACTTTCCTATGCCCCCCCTCCCCCGAGAGCATCCTCTCTCGTGCCTCCATGCCTCTATGGTCATCCTGACCACGGCCCCTCTACCGTGTCTCCCTTTGGACCTCTTGGCCCTTAATCCAAGACCCTAGGGCCCAAAGCCCTCACACATTTGTCCTTTCCCATGGTTCTTCCCGCATCCCCACACTCCTATGCCCCCTTTTCCCGTTCTGTCATGCTTGTCTCCCTCCCCCAATTCCCCATCTCATGCCATCTCTTACACCTGTTTTCTCCCGAAGGGCGAGTCATAGCCCCCAAAAAGGCCCGGGTCATCCAGCAGCGGAAGCTAAAAAAGGTGAGTGCCTTGCTTGGGAAGGACCCAACCCAGAGGAATAGACCAAGGGTCTTTACCTCTCTTGTCCTGTGAAGGTCATGACTGCCCCATAACCCACAGGGCTTATTTATACCAGTTTCTCCCAGTGCCCCTTATTTAGAGGCAAAGGTGACTGGTGGCAAGTTCCTTTCCCATTCTGCAAAAATGTCACTTCTAGTGCTGACCACCTCTATACAGGCTCAGTTTGTCTTCCCATTCCCTCTCTCCAGGAACCAGTATCAAGTATTATTAACTTACCTACTTTGTCACATTTTTCTCCCAGTCCCAGGGCTGCCTGTTCTCCCACCCCATACACACTTACTTTAGGCTGTCGGTGGAGCTCAGCCTCACTTTCCTATATCTCTTTTAACACTTTTCAGTTGGATCCCAGTACTGACACTGTTCCTACAATTAAGGTTTCCTTCACTTTTTTGCCCTATTCTCTCTCCCACCCCACCCTCAACATACACACTCTGCATACATAATTCTCTTATAAGTCCAAGAATACCCAATATCATTCTCTTCCTTCCAGTACATGTTCTCTCTCTCTTTCTCACACACACACACACACACATACACACACACACACACACACACATCCCTATCCCCCCATATAAACTGAAGAAACTATAAATGAAATAGCTTTTATTGCTTTATGTATCAATGATTATAAAAACAAGGAATCCCATATATAATCCTTTACTTAGGCAACTGCAACTATGATTTTAGAAATAGACCCAGCTATTAAATTAACTGCTTATAATATACTAATTATAATGCCCAAAGAGGATATTAATCATATTAGTGTGTTAAAATTTAATAGCAACTAACAATATTAAGAGCTTCTGTTGTAGAAATAAAACTTCAGGACTTTGTAGTAATCTAGGGGAACTGTAACTCATGTAGGAAATGAACTGTGGTCATTTGGGATGTTGAGTGCATAGCTTGAGTTGTTTGTCCTAATGAGATAACAGGAAAACAACCTTGATAGGCCTGGGTGATATTTGCTTTTGTGAGGATTTATACTTAGAATTTTATGACCAAGATAAGGGGCCTCAGGCCTATCTTTAAGTCTTTTCCCAGAGTCAGGGTGAAGGGTTGAGTCTGAGGGTGCTAGGCTTTTAGTTACAGGTCCAGTTAAAATGCTGGACAATGTATCTTATCTTAGCCTTGTACTGGAATTTTTTTAACTCTTAGCAAATGTTACCAAAATGTTATAACATGTTTCTAATATACTCTGAACATGTGACCTTGTTGAACTCTTATGTTAATTAACTGTCAAAGACCTATAAAACAAACTGTTGAACATCTAAACCAGGTCTTTGCCAAGGCTGGGTGTGGTAAGACTACTAACTGTATCTGCCCACATATAGTCAGATCTTCAGCTTAGGATTTTAACCCAGGTATTATGTATTTTCCTACAGAATTTTGATGCACAGACCTATGTTCTCAATTTAAACTGTTATTTGGCTTTTGGAAACTTAAGAAAACTTACCTTCCTGCACAGACTGCCTGCTCCCACCCCTTTTTTCATGTTTACTCTGGTTTATCCAATATTTTTATCTTTGTTGGGAAAGGGGCAAGCAGGTTGGATTTTCAGGTTAGAAGCTAACCAACTTCCCTCATTCCTCCTAATTACAAATCCTGCTTATTCCTCTTTAGGGCCTTGAGGTTGGCATCCGAAAAAAGATTGAACATGAGGTTATGATGAAAGCCAGCACAAGCTTGCCCAAGAAACTGGCCCTATTGAAGACCCCAGAGAAGGGAGCCAAGAAAAAGCAAACTGGTAGCAAGAATCAGCCCTGATAAGGGACAAGAGAAGAAACGGAAGACTCTTTGTCCCAGACCCTGCTTGACTGTCTGGCCCTGTGGCCCTGATATCTTTGATGCCCCGGTATGTTTGTGGATATATGTGTTGTGAGAGCTTTAGAGGAAAAAAAATAATAGGTTTCTCTTCAGGCAGGGATTGCCCTGTCATCTGTCCTTTTTTGCCACAACCTCTCAGGCCTCAGTTTGATCAAAACAGCTCAAATCCCCTGAAGAGTACAATGGGAAAGAGTAGAGGCCTTCCCGGGGAGGATTGAACATCTCCCAGCCTGTCAGGAGCCTGGTAGTGTCTGCAGCAGCTCTCGGAATCAGTTCAGCCTACTTTGTTTTCTCATTTCTCCTTCCTTATACCCTCTCTGAGTCCCACATCCCCTCTACCTAACTTGAAGCAATAAAAAGGAAACAGTTGCTCTATGCTGTGTATTTCTCTGGGCTTCTATGCATGAGGAAGAGCTTCTCTTTCTCATGACTACATGTGGGGAAAGACAGGATGAGGCAGTGGAAAGAACACTGGACTTTGAGCCAGGAGGCCTAGATTTCAGTGCTGGCTCTAACACGTCCCCCACTGGCTTTGTGATCCGCAGGCAAGTCAGAGAATCTGTTGGTGTCTCTGTTTCAGATTGGTGTGGGGGCAGGGAAGGGAACACACCATTTTATAAGCCTTAATGAAAGTGCCACTGTTCTCAGCCTGAGTTCCTGAAATCAGGTACTTAACCACCTCTGGGGAGAAGGGAAGCTTGAAGAGGAAGGAATTTTGTGAATAAATACACACTATATATATAAGTTGCCATTTTTTCAGGAGCCTTACATATTATGCTGCCTGGCTCTAGGCTTAGAAATAGGATTCTGTTATTCCTTTGATTTGGTGGCATCTTTTTAGAGTCTCACTTTATACATTCTCCAAGTCAGAGGACATCTTTGGAAAAAGCTTGGGATCCTGCCTCTGGAGCCAGACTCCCTGATCCATCCAGCTGAGCCTGACCTGGCAGGCACAGAAATCACTAGGTAGAAAAGAAGCTATGCTACCTTAAGGCACAGGATAGTTGTTCTGTGCCCAGATTTTATTATCCCCAGTATTTTGACTCTTCCATCTCTGGAGGACAAAAGAAAAAAGGCATCTAGGAAGGACACCTCAGAACAGGGAAAGCTTGGGAATAGAATTTTTGTGTCCTTAGTGCATTGGACATAGTCATGATTAGTAAAATAATGGTTAGAAGAGTCACACTATTCACTAGGTTCAGACTTGGGTCTCACATTCAAGGCAGGAGACTATCCAGAGGAGGGCAACAAAAAGAAGAAAAGGTCTTAAATCCATGCCACATGAAGTTCACTCAAAAGATGTTTAATCCAAAAAAAAAAGAAGGTTCAAAGGGACATTGTAGCCATCTTCAAGGATTTAAAGGATTGTCATGCAGATGAAGAATTAGGCTGTTCAATTTGGAAAGACCATACAGAAGAACTAGGAACCATTGAAAGGTTCCATTTCGGGCATGATGTTAGAGAAAACCTCCTAACAAAGCTAGCCAGAAGTGGAACAGGCTGCCTTGGGAGGTAACAGAGTCCTCCTCATTAAAAGTCTTCAGAAGGGGGCAGCTGGGTATCTCAGTGGATTGAGAACCAGGCCTAGAGAGGGGAGGTCCTAGGTTCAAATCCAGCCTCAGCCACTTCCTAGCTGTGTGACACTGGGCAAGTCATTTGACCCCCATTGCCTAGCCCTTACCACTCTTCTGCCTTGGAGCCAATACATAGTATTGACTCCAAGACAGAAGGTAAGGGTTTAAAAAAAAAAAAGTCTTCAGAGGCTGGATAATCACTTCTCGGGATTTTCTGGTCACCTTGACCACTTGTTATGATGTTCCGGTATTAGACCAAATGGCTCCTGAGATCCTTTCCAATTGAAAATTCTGTGGTTCTCAAAGCTAGTTTGAAAGTGAACAAGAGAGGATAAAAATAAAGGAAAGTTCTAGATGGAGCCCAGGGAGGACTTCAGTTAGTCTTGACTAACATCTGAAGGTGAGAAAGGGAAGATACTAGAGCAGGAAAAGTGTTCTGCTCAATCAAACATTAGGACCCTGGTTGTATCCTGGCTCACACCTAATAACTGTAGGGTGTTTGTAAAATTCCTTGAACTCTTATTTCTTCATATGGAGGTGGTCAGTATCAGGAGTTCTTAATTTTTATTTTATTTTTTTGCATTATGGACCCCACTTTGGCAATCTGATGAAGCCTTCTAGCCCCTTCACTGAATAAGTCAAATCAGTGAGCTTATTGTACTTATTGTATGTATATACATACAATAAAGTAAATGCTTATTGTACACCAAGAACTAAGCACCAGGGATACAAATACCAATAAAAAATAAAGATGGTTCCTGCGCTCAAGAAACTTCCAATCTAATGGAGTAAAACCACACAAAAGGAAGCTGAAAGGGGAAGGGTAGAGGTAGGAAGAAGTTGTCTGACATGGGAGCAGATAAAAAACTGTGCTGAGCTCCCTCTTTATTTTTTTATTATTTTCTTTTTTTTTAAACCCTTACCTTCTGTCTTGTGTATTGGCTCCAAGGCAGAAGAGTGGTAAGGGCTAGGCAATGGGGGTAAAGTGACTTGCCCAGGGTCACACAGCTGGGAAGTGTCTGAGGCTAGATTTGAACTGAGGACCTCCCATCTCTAGACCTAGCTCTCAATCCACTGAGCTACCCAGCTGCCCCCTGAGCCCCCTCTTTAAATAGAGGCACTAGAGTCCATGGCTTTGCCCTCTAGTCTGGGTCTAACCAGAGGGGCAGGTAGGACTGAGGTTTCTGTGAAGTGAGTTCTGTGAAGATTCATTCTTGCAAGACAATGAGGTTTCCCAATGAATAGTCTTTTTAAAATTAGAGAATAAGTTTTTAAAATGCATAGCATATACAAGATTACAAAGAAAACCAGTTTTATTGAAATACAGTGATCAAAATATTCTAAAAACAAGATCACAGACTAAAAACTGCTATCTGATCTTTAAGGTCCTCTCCAGCCAATGATCTATAATCCCATGGCCTAGCCCTCCTGGGAATCACATCTACTATCCCTTGACCCTCCTAGTAAGTTTTTTACAAGCATCTTGCCACGTGGAAATGGAGACATTATGGTCATCTGGGTCCAATCTCCACCTTTCAATAAACAAGGCCTTTGTGGAAAGATTATTGGGCAAACGTCAGCAATTCCAGGAATGTCAGAATTAAGAGATTTGAAAGGGAAGAAGACATGTTCCTCTGCATACTAGTATTGAAGAGAACTTTGGTATAGTGGAAATCGTGTATGCATTTAGAGTCAGACGATCTGGCTGGGGTTATGGGTGGAGCTTTGACTTTGCTACCAGGAGCAGTAAGAGCCTGCCCAAACCAAGGCCATATGGTAGGCACTGTGATACACAGACATGAAAAACAGCCTCTGAGGAATTTGACACATGAAAAGGCTGGTAAACCCAAGATTCTTTGACAGCACATCAACAGCTAGGACGAGATTTCTCATAAATGGCCCCTGAGATGGAACTTGAAGAAACCCAGGGATTCTAAGAGCCTAAGATGAGGAAGGAACACATTCAAGGCATTGGGGACAGTGTTAAGGGTGAAATTATGGTTGAGACTGAAAAAAATATAAATTTAAGTGGTTACCAAGGGAAATCCCAAATAATAAAATACCCAAGTCAGCTGCCAAATTTTATGGTGATTTAATTACAACAGGAGGAAGAAAATATTAGAGGGAGAGAAGGAAAAGAGTTTAACTCAAAACCCGCTCTGGCTCAGGCTGAGCCACAGCGGGAGTTTAAGGCCCTGGAGAGCCAAGGCAGAGAAAGGGGTCAGTCCTTATCACTCAAGTGACCCATCTGAAGGAAAGCTGTCTGCGGGACCTCCTCCAAGCTCGAGCTCCAGGATCCAACTGCCCTCTAGCCCTCTCCACAGGAAGTCCCGAGAACTCCAGAGGCTGTTCTCTACCTCACTTCCTGCATCTCACATGTGCCAATGGTGGCTCAAGCTTGACTTATGACAGTGCAGAGGTCTGTCCTTTTTTTGCACATGTCTGTTGAAGACCATTTTCTCAGATAATTAAATCTTGAGTTTAATGCAGACCTTCCTAATCTTGTTAAACTGAGTAGGATGGAGAATGTGGGTTTCCAAGACTTGATTCTGTTATTCCAAGTATCTCCATTGTTATTGAACAGGAAATAGCTAAATCTGATCTTCTAAAGAATGGTCTGATTAGGGTGGAATAGTTTTAAAATTCACAACAGACAGCCTGCAGCAAAAGCAGAGAAGGTGAAGAAAGAGCATGTAAGCCGGTTTGAAACATAAAGGAGTAATAAAAAGTCAAGTCTGGGAAGGTAGCTTTAGGCTACCTAAAGTGACAAGTCTTAAATAGCAAGCAAGGCATTAGGGAATCACTGAAGATTCTTGAGTAAGGGCAGGGGTCAGATTCATGTTTCAGCAATATGTGGAGGAAAAGAATGAAAAACAATAGATTTACTAGTTGCATGACCATATTTATCAAACATTAAGTGCCTGCTATGTGCCAGGCACTGTGCTGAGAGCTTATTCCCAAAGAAGAAGCTGGTCCCTGCTGTCAAGAGCTCACAGGTTACTTGGGAAGACAACATGTAGACAACTATATACAAACAAGCTATAGATAGGATAAATGGAGATCACCACAGAGGGAAGGCACTAGAATTAGGAGCTGGGAAAGGCTCTCATAGGAGATGAGATTTTAGCTGAGGCTTGGAAGCTGGGAGGTAGAGACAGTGAGGGGAGAGCATTCCAGGAATGAAGGACAGCTAGGGAATATGCCTGGAGCTAGGATGTGGAAATGGCTTGTTTAAGGAACAGCCTGAAGTTTATGTCCCCGGATCAGAGATTATGGAAGGGTATAAGGTATAGGAAAACTGGAGGGGGAAGAGAAGGGGTAGGCATCATCTGGTTATTATTCATTGAAGAACTGGATTCCTGGCTTCCTTTCCCCTCTGAGTGGCCGGCTTCCCACCACATAGAAGGAGCTTTTGAAATGACTTTCAGTATTTCCTGCAGAAGAAAAGGACTTGGGGCCTGTTTTCTGGAGCTTGAGAGATTATATTTTCCCATGGATTCCCAAACTGGTCAGCTACGCCCCAAAAATAATGATAAATCAGTCAATGTACTATGTTGGGTTAGAGCCCAGGACTTGAAGTCAGAAGAAACCCAGGTTCAAGTCCCAACTCATACTACTTGTTTAACCTTGGGGAAGTCATTTAAACTTTGGGCCTCAGTTTCTTCAGTTACAAAATGGAGATGATAATACTCATAGGTATGCTAAGAAAAGCTCCATATAAATGTCAGTGATTTATTATTGAGGGAGTTCCTGAGGGTTCTATTGAACATTTCTATTAATGACTAAGATGAAGACATAGGTTGCGTGCTTATTATATTTAGAGATGATACAAAGCTGGAAAGGGCTAGCCTACCTGTTAGATGAGTCAGATTATTAATAGGTCAATATGAACAAACAGCCTTACACATAAGTTCAATAAATGAACTGCATAGGTATAGGATGAGGGAAATGGGACTAGATAAAGTTCATTTGAAAGAGACCTGGAGGTGTTAGTGGACCAGAAGTTTCACTTGCATCATTAATAATGCTGAAGCAGCTCAAAAAATACCTGTGTCCGATTTAGGAGGCTTTTTTTAGAGGCAGCTGTTGCTCAGTAGTAATAATAATATTGGACCTAGAGACAAGAAGACCCAGTTCAAATCCAATCACAAACACCTCCTAGCTGTGTGACCCTGGGTAAGTCACTTAACCTCTGATTGCCCAACAAAAAGTATCCACTGGAAAAGGAAATGGCAAACCATTCCAGTATCCTTGCCAAGAAAACTCCATGGATAACTGATCCATTGGGTAATGAAAGCCAAACAAATGAACAGAAAAAATTTAGGTGGTGTTAACTGTCACTGCTTTTTTTTTTTTTACTAAGTATTGATTCTAAGACAGAAGAGCAATAAGGGCTAGACAATGGGGGTTAAGTGACTTGCCCAGGGTCACATAGCTAGGAAGTATATGTGAGTTCAGATTTTAATCCAGGACCTCCTGTCTTCAAGCCTAGCTCTCTATCCACTAATCTGACCCACAGTAAGTGTTTATTAAGTATTTACCATGTGCCAGATTTAATGTCAGGTATTTGGGAGGTGAAAATCCTCTTATCCTCTGACCTAGTAAGAGGACAGGTCACAGAATTTCAGGTTTGGAAAGGACACTATTTCCCAATTCCAGGCATTTTCACTGACTTTTCTCTCCTTCCTCATCTCTGCCTCCTGGCTTCATTCATATTCCAGCTAAAATCCTATCCTCTATAAGAAGCTTTTCCTTATTCCCCTTAATTCTTTTGTTTTCCCTTGGTTAATTAGTTTCCATTTTTCGTTTGTACATAGTCGTTTGCAGGTTGTCTCTTCCAATACAAGGAAAGTTCCTTAAGAGAAGGACTGTCATGCCTTTTTTTATTGCCAGTGCCTTGCAAATAATAAGTACTTAGTAAAATGTGTTTTGATTAAGCGATCTACACATACCTGAACCAGAAACCTTCCTCTCCACTATGTGAAAAGTGGCCATCTGGTCTTGCCAAAGACCTTTAGGGATGGAAATCTTCTTTTGAAGGTGGCATGCTCCACTCTCAGATAGCTCAGATTGTTAAGATTTCTTTACTTCTACCCTACATCTTCCCCTGTGCAGCCTCTTCACATTGTTCTTAGGGTGTTTGCTGTAGGGCCAACCAGAACAAGTCATAACTCCTTAGAAACAGCAGTCCCGTAGGGAGTGAAAGACAGCTCTCACGTTCTCCTTGAATCTTGTCTCCAGGCTAGATATAACCATGCCATAGGAGGATTCCTGAAGGTCCCAGGATTCTTCTCCATCCTGATTGCCCTCCTCCTCTCCATGTTCTTAAAATACAGTGCCTAGAACTATAGAATAGTACTCTCAGATTAGTGCTGTGGCCAAGGCAAGCTTCCACAAGACTGTCACCTCTAGTCCTGGAAATTTTGCTTCTTGTTGCAACTCAAGTAGTTGTTAATAATCCAAAAAATTGGGGGGAAGTCAAAAGTTTATCTTAAATTTTCTTGTCTGTCATATCCCTTTACTAGCATATAGAATCTGTGAGCCCTGAGGACCCCTAGCTTTTTTTTTTCCAGATGAACTGATACCTAACCATATCTCCCCCAACATGTATTTGCGAAGTTGATTTTTTTGAACACAAGGGTAAGACTAGATGTTCACCCTTCTTAAATTTCACCCTGTCAGATTCAGCCCATTGTTCTAGCCTATCCAGAGCTTCTTGAATTCTGACTGTCATCCAGTCTATTAACTGTCCCCTCCTCCTTTCTGTCAGCTACCAATTTAATAAGTATGCCACCCGTGGCTTTTCTAAATCACTGAAAATTGTAAAAGGTTAAATAGTAAAGGGCCAAGCCCAGCTCCCTGGAGCACTTGTACTAGTGGCCTCTTTCCAGGTTGACATCAGCCTATTAATGACTCCTTTATAGATCTGGTCATTAAGCCAGTTTTGAATCCATTCAACTGTACTGGATGTACTGCTTAGCCCAACTCTTTCTCCCACAAGGATAGCATATAAGACTTGGCCCTGTACTTTGCTAAAATGGAGATAAACTAAGCTATTTCCTGCATTTCCCTGGTTTGATAAATCTATCAAAAGAGATGAGTTGTTTAGGATCACCCATTTCTTTTCAAGGTGTTCAAGAACCATCTCTTTAAGAAAATGTGCCAGAATATGCCACGGGTGGGGTTTAGCCTCACTGCGGACTCCAGGGGTTCCTGACAGGTGGCAAATGATCAGTCAAAAAAATAACAAACGGAAGACAGCGTAATCATTACAGCCATGGGACTGCTTTGCATCTGATAGCTGCTCCACCATCCCCATGCCTGGTTTTTATTTTTACACCCATTTTCTTGGCACTCAAATACATTACCTAACACACATGTTCAAAGAGAGATAATTGGAAAAGTGATACATTAACTTTTAACAAATCACTTGATTAGCATTCTATATTTTTGTTTTGTGATTACAGACAGTAATCAAGATAAATGATTTTGTTACAGGTGGCTTAATTTTCTCATTACCCTGTGAGAAGTTTTGAGCTTACAAAAAATGAAGGAAAATTACTGATTGCTTTTAATAAAATTGAATAATTAATCAACAGCTCTTAAAAGACAATTCAAGAATCATATCATTGAGGTTGAGGGGTACTGGGAACACAATTCAAATTTAATATTAGACTGGTCATTTCTCAGGGTTCTTACTAGGGAATTTCTGAGTTACTGATTTGTGTCATTGAGTCACTGAGGCATATTGAAGCTTAGTGTACCTGTATGTATTGTATGGGCCTTTATGATTGATTTGTGTGCTGGCTTCACGAAAATAGGTTTCTGTGAGTGGGAAAGTTTTGGGCTTGGCTTGTAGCTGCGGTTTTGCTGGGAATTATGTACCTAAGTAAAAGTTAACCCATGATAGTCTTTTGGGATTGGGTTTAAGGGTCTGATCTTTTGGTGATGTTTTAGAGAATTAGGGTACAGGTGTGTGAGATTTAAAATAGTGAAGCCCTTAAACTGTAGTGATTAAAATAGTGGAAGATATAAATTGTGATAGATATAAGAGAGGGTGAGTAAATTTGACCGCAGAAAATATGTTTCACTACAGTGTCTTGGTTTTTAAATCAAATATAAGGTGATCGCCAGGGAAATATTCCCAATTATTCAAATACCCAAGTCAACTGGGTTTTATAGAGATTTTTAATTAATAATATAATGAGGAATTAGAGAAAGAGAGAAAGAGTAGGAAAGGAATAATTATGAAGGGCCTCAAGCCAATATGGCCTAGACCTGAGTCTTAAGAGAGAGAATCAGTCAGACAGTCTTTTAACACTCACCACAAGGTCTGCCTAAACAAGGATTCTAGTGACACCAGGCCAGCTCCATCTCAGCTGACTTCACCAGCGAGACCTCCTTAGAGATTGTCCTCCAAGAGCTTCCCTTCTCCAGAGCCTCTTTCAAGAGATTCTTCCCAAGCAATCCTCATCAGAGATCCTCCAAAAGGATTTCTCCAAAAGGATATATCCCCTCAAGAGATTCTGCTTTTTCTTATATAGGGGTTTTTCTCCCATGTCACCTCCCCTAAGTCCCTACATCTACCAATCACTGTAGATGCTTTCCAAAGGACTGCCCATCTAAATTCCTGCTAAGTCGACCAATCTCCTCAGTAAGTCTGAATGAGAGAAAACACAACTGAGTCAACTAATCTCATCAAGAGAAAACTTGCCCGACCCTTTTAGGTACCTAGCATCCCATTGTATCAATTCTAAAAACAGGCCTGGCTTAAAGAACTCCTTACCTTATTATAAGCATGGGTCCAAGTACTTTCATTGTTTAGCAAGGAGTTTTCTCTCCTAAAGCAGTCTTAAGTATGGGTAGAGTAGGGGTCCTCCCATAGCAAGGAGTTTTCTCCCCTAAAGCAGTCTTAAGTATGGTTGGAGTAGAGGTCCTCCCATTTCTGATCCTGGCGAGTTCTCACATCAAAATGGGGAATGTTTCTCAGTAGGGAATTTGTTCCAATTAAGAATTCCCCGATGGGGAAATTTTTAACATTCACAAGTCTGAGAGATTTCAAGATTTACAGGTGTTTTGCTCTTGCATTATTTCTTTTGAGATTAGGGGGAATAATAATCATGTCAATTCATAGGTAAGGGGCTTGATGAAAGGGGATAGAGTGGGCAATCACATCTCACCAAGGACCACTCTGTGGTCTCCTCAGCTACCACATGTGACTCTGTCAAGGCGTCATAGCCTGATGGCTCCCAGCAAGAATCTTACCAGTAATCAAAGTCAAACTCATTGATATGTAGTTTACAGACTCTATTCCCTTAACATTTTGGAAAATCAAGACATTTGCCCTTCTCCAAACCTATAGGAACTCTTCCATTCGCCATGATCTTTCAGAGATCACTGCCTGTGACTCACTTCTCACCTCTGCTAGTTCTAACAGTCCCCTGTGTGACAGTCTGGCCAAGGCTATGAGACCAAGGTACTTTCTTGCCTCAATCAACAAACACTTATTAAAGGTTTTACTGTGTGCCAGGCCATGTGAATACAGTTGCAAAGAATGAAATAATCCCAGCTACTATCAAGGAGTTTACATAGGTCACACTGAATGTGAACAAGTACATATGTAATACACATAAAAGAGAATAAGTACCAGATAGTTCAATATCCACTGATAAGGAAGGAGGGCACCAACATTTGGAGAATCAGGAAAGGTTTCATGTGAAGACAGTCTGTCAACTGGCTTTTTTTTTTTTAATAATCCTTATCTTCTGTCTTAGAATCAATATCGTGTATTAGTTCTAAGGCAGAAAAACAGCAAGGTCTAGGCAGTTGGGGCTAGGTGGCTTGGCCTGGGGTCACATAGCTAGGAAGTATCTGAGGCTAGATTTGAACCTAGGACCTCCCAACTCTAAACCTGCCTTTCAATCCACTGAGCCTCCTAACTAACCCCCCTAAACTATGTCCTGAAGGGAGATAAGGATTCTATGAGGCAAAGATGAGGAGATCTATTCTAGGCATGGGACAGAGATTTTTAACCTGGGGTCTATGAATTTGATTTGTTTTTTTTTTTATAACTTTCAATATAATTGGTTTCCTTTATAATTTTATGTATTGTCTGAATTTTAAAATATATGCAGGCAGGGCAGCTAGATAGTTCAGTAGATTGAGAGCCAGGCCTATAGACCGAAGGTCCTAGGTTCAAATGTGGCCTCAGATACTTCCCAGCTGTGTGATCCTGGGCAAGTCACTTAACCCTCACTTTTGTTTTTGGATGTGTTAAGTTTGACTTGTCTCCAGCCCATCCAGTAGGTAAATGTGATGTCGGATTGAAACTCAAGGGTAAGACTGGGGTTGGATTTATAAATCTTTCAGTTATCTGAATAGAGATGATAATTAAACCCCTGGAGGTAAAGAGGTCATCAAGGGAAACATCACAGAGAGAGTAGAGATTAGGGTCTGGGACAGAACCTTGGGAACAGCAACAATTTGATATGTGATATGAACCAATAAAGGAGATAGCAAGGAGAACCAGGAGAGTGTAAGGTTCTGGAAACCCAAAGAGAACATCCAGGACAATAGGGTGGTGTGTAGTGTCAAAGACAGCAGATACAGTCAAGATCCTAGATATCAACTCCCGACTGGTCACTTGTTTTCTTTTTTTCAGGTTGTTTTTTTTTTCTTGGCAGAAAAAACAAGTAAAATAAGACTGGAGAAGTTCTTCCTTCTCTCCATTTTCTGTTATCTTCTCATCAATACCAAGTAATGGTCCTGACCCTTCTTTGACCCTCCTTTTTCCTACATAGTAGCCCCCCAATTCCCTTTGATTGTCTTTAGCTTTTTCTCAATTCATTTAGAGGTTTAGACCTTCATGATGATTCTGCCACACTTTTATAAAATTTTATTTTCTATTGCCTGCCTTTATTTCCATCCTTTGAAAGACTCGTTTAAAAATTTAATTTGGATTAATAAGTTCTTTTGTATATCCACATAAATTTTTGGGGGCTATTGCCCCCCTCCCCCTTTTATTTCTCATTAGAATTGTTTCATTCTT
Source organism: Monodelphis domestica (assembly GCF_027887165.1). NCBI lineage: Eukaryota > Metazoa > Chordata > Mammalia > Didelphimorphia > Didelphidae > Monodelphis > Monodelphis domestica. The sequence continues at coordinate 95,145,740 of NC_077229.1, read as the reverse complement.
GTATCTTCAGAGTTTCCCATCCCTTATGGCCTAACTTCCCATGTAGAACCTCAGAGTAAGCATTCCTGCCTATCTTTTCTCTGAATACTTTGGAATCTCTTTTCCTGAAAAGGTTAAATATCTTGTGGCCTTCCTGTCTGCCACAGAAAATTCTAAGGTAGAATAGTGACTTCTCATCACATATACCCCAACAACCATTTCTCTTTTGGTCTTGAAAATCTGGGTCAGAATAGAAGTTTCCTTCAGTGGTTTGTTCCTTCACCTTTTAAAAGATGAAAGAATCAGTAAGTAAAGAAATTAGTACTACTCTTCCTGAGGTATAAAGAGAGCCTCAGCAGAGTCTGAATAAGTCCTCCCTCCTTATCATATGCATCATCCCTCTGTGCCAGGTTGGTGAAGTTTACTAAACTCTTCCTCTCCTTTTCCTACAGGTAACCTGTAGGATATTCTCTGACCACAATAATATTCTAGGCTTAGCTCTATCCACTTTGCTAGCTGCCTCACCTCCATTGATCTACAAACTCTGGATTTCCACACTTGGATATGTCTTGATTTACAATGCTACTTTATTCTAAAGCATTGTATTCAGTTTGGAGTGGCACCTTTTAGTAAGGATAATGACACATCAAAGAAATTCCCAGGATAGGGAAGGAAATAGAAATCTGACCCTATACAGATTGATTGAAAGATCTGAGAAGACTGGACATGGAGCTAGAGAATCCTCAGCTCTTTATCTATAATATCCCTGGAGTTAGACTAAATTCTCAACTCTAAATGATATCACAGAACCCTGAGGCTGGGAAGAACCTCACCTACCTCCCTGAGAGGTATCAGTCTAACTCAAATCTGTCCAAGAATCCCTTCTGCAATATCCAAGTTCGACCTGGGGCTTGAAGACCTCCCATGATGGACAGTTTAGTCCATCTATGGATGAGGTTATCACTGTCATTTTAGTTTTTTGCTTATATCAAACTAAAAACTATCTCTATGCACTGAACCCTATGAAGCAGGCAACCCCTTTTTTACAATTCAGAAACTGAATGTTCCGTCAGCATCTCAAATTTAAAATGGCAAAAACAGAACTTCTCTTCCTCTCTTCTTCACAAAGCACCTCTAAACTTCCCCACTTCATTGAAGACACTTCAATGCATAATCTTGCTGTCATTCTTGCCTCTTCTCTCTGCCTCTCCCCTCCAGTCAGTTGCCAACTCTCTTCTCTTGCATCTCTCAGATCCATCTTCATTTCTCTGTAGTCACAGAACTACTACTGTAAATAGTTCAGGTGCTAATAACCTCTTCCTTGGACTATTTTATTAGCCTACTAATTGGTCTCCGTTCTTCCACTCTCTCCCCTCTCCATTCTGTCCTTTGAACAGCTGCCAGAATAACCTTCCTAAGGCACACGCCTGACCAAGTTACTCCCCTCCTCAAAACCTTCAGAGATTCCTAGTTGTCTCCAGAATAGAATAAAAATGCAGCCTGGCATTTAAGCCCTTTGACAATCTTATTCCTCAGCTGCCTTTCCAGACTCTTTTCATATGATTCCCCTTCACACATTTAAGTTTCAGTCAAACTGGATTACTGGCTGTTCCCTGGACTATCATTCCATTCCTACCAGCTGACCCCTCTCCTAGGAATGCTCTCTGTTGTCCTCCGTGCCTTTCAGAGTCTTAATGCTCAGCTCAGCCACATCCTCCCAGGAGTTTTCCCTAATCTCTCTTCCCTTCACCCTCCCCCCCTTGTTATTACTCTTTCTCCTCAAATTACTTTGTACTGAAAAAATATATTATGTCATATCCTCTCTCTAAGGCAGCAATTGTTTCTGCTTTGGTCTTTGTAGCCCTAGCATCCAGCCTGGTGCCTTACACCAAGGTGTTTAATGAATATTGAAGTCGACTCGAATGGATGAGGAAACTTGGGCTCCTCCAGAGTCATATGGTAAGTGACAGAGCAGAGACCTAAAACCAGCTCTCTAGACTCCAAATCCCCTTGCTCATTCCACTATCCTATGCTGACTTGACTCCTTGAAGACAAAACACTGGGGAGAGTATCACTCAGTACAAACAGCTGGGGTGGGGAAACCCATCTGCAGGAAGGGGGGGGGGTGAATGGGGATGTTCAGCTTCCCAGCTGCCCTTGCACCTGCTGTGGCCATCACTTGAGAGGAGGAAAGCCCATCAGCTGTCAGAATCTCTGCCTCTCTGACCAGATGTGCTGAGATTTATTTCCCTAGAAAGCCCCCCCCCCAATTTTTATCTGGGCCCTGGGCAAGTTTGTCATGTACTGCTGTCACCATCTTCTTGTATAATCTTGGGCGAAACCCATCTCAGTTGTCCTTAATTCCCCTTGTATAAAAATGTAGGAGAGGACCACGTGATCTCTAAGGGTATCCCAGTTTTGAAGCTCTAGGAAATGAGTGGTTTTCAGTTCTTAAGAGTCTGTCTCCCTTAGAGCAGTCTCCTCCAGAAGTAAAGGCCAGGTTGTTAGTGGCCAGCAGGGGGCGAATCCCATCTTTGAGAAACAGGCTGCTGGAACATGAGTCAAGGGAATCAAAGGATTAGAACTGGAAGGAAGCAGTTTTTTTAGAGTTCTAAAGGAACCTTAGGATCTCCCTAGTCCAACCGGTGCCTGGAAATGAACCCAACTAGAGCATACCTGATAAATGGTCATCCGTCCTCTTCTTGAAGTCTGATCCCACCTCCTCCCAATCTTCAGAAGGAAGGGCCAGTCTGTCTCTGCTTGACAGTCACCTTTGGTGGCCCAGACCCATTGTGATTAAGGAACTTGCTTTTAGTTCTTGAGCAACTCCAGGGCTTCCAGATGCTTTGCCTGACAACTAGGGTTGGGCCTACCATGTCATCATGAGTGCTTCCCAGGGGGTTTCCCAGAAAGGAGTGCCAGGGCCATTCCATTCATCTCACTGGGTGAATTTTCCCATCTGAGTATACAACACCCTCATTCAATTCAATTCCACCAACTTTTTAAGCACTTACTATGTCCTAGACCCTGGGGAAACTAGGACAAAAATAACTCTAACTTCAAGGTCCTCCTTTTCTGTTGGGGGATACATTTGCATAGATAAGTAAATATAAAATAATTTGAAGAAAGAAAGAACACTAAACTGATATAATCAGAAGTGACTTTCAAAAAGAGGTGATCCCTGAGCCTCAACCCCTTGAAGGAAACTAAGTGACCAGGCAGTACCTTCTTGGCATGAGAGAGGAGTTACAAAGACCTAGAGATAGGAGATGGAATGTCAAATTCAGAGAATAGCTGGCAGTCCAGTTTGCCTGGAATGTCAAGTTTGTGAAGGAGAGTAATGTGAAAAGTCTGGAAAGGTAAGTGGAAGCCCAGTTGTGAAGGGCTTTAAAGGGCAGGCTGAGGATTTTGTATTGAATCCCAGAGGCAGTTAAAGAGTCACCAGAGATTTCTGAGCAGATTATACTTTAGGATTGACTATTGATTTGGCAGCTGTGGGGAGATTGGACTGTAGAGGGAAGAAACATGTTTGCAGGCATGGAGACCAATTAGGAGGCTATTCTACTATATGGAGGGTCATAGATTTAAAGCTGGAAGGGATTTTGGAGGCCATCAAGGACAGCACTGTCATTTTACAGATGGGGAAATAGAGGCACAGAAAGGTTAAGTAACTTGCCCTGCCTGGGTCTGAACTGAACTGATGTAAGAATTTGAACCTAGATCTTTCTGATTCCAAGTTCATTGCCATATCCACTCTAACATTGTTCTCACTTTACCAGGTGAGGTGATGAGAGTATTGATCATGTAAGTAGGAGAAAGCAGAGTTTGGGGAGATGTGGAGACAAGATGGACAGAAGTTGTCAAGTGAGAGGGTATGGGGATGGGAGTGAGCCTACTGGGGTTGGGGGGGAGGAAATGGCAAGGGCACTCCTCTAAAGGAGAGCAGGAATTGAGAAAACAAGTCAACATCCCTGTCTTTTCTCTCTCCTGCCCTGCTAGGTAGCTTAGAGTTTTTTGGTCTGAGCCTGAGACAGAGACAAAGGATGGCAGGATTCAGATGCAGCCCATTCTTCCTTAGGGAAGAATATTCTCTGGTGTTTAAAACTGGCCCTGAGAAAAGGGTTCCTGGCCAGGCCATTTCCTTTCCTCCTTTCCCCCCATCTGGAATACCCAGTTTTCCTGGCAGAGCAGCAAGACTATGCTAATGAACCTGTTTAAAAGCAAAACAAACAACAACAACAACAAAAACCCTTGAAATCTTGAAATGAAAGACCCGAACAGGAGGGCATGCAGAGAGATTCTGCCCCGGTGCCTCAGAACCAGGAAGTGAAACTGACCTGGCTGGTTTCCTGAGGTCTCAGTGTGAGTAAAACAGAGTAAACAATGCTGGGAGGGGGACACTGGAAGTCCTCAGGGGGAGGCCAGGGTTTGGGGGATGAGGGGAAGTGGCAAAGATAGGGGAGATCCCTTTTATGTCTTAAATGTGTGAATCTAGGTCCTTTGGAGGGTGTCACTCTTTCTGAGTAGATAGAGAAAAACACATCTGTTTGGGGTCAGGATCACAGAATGCCGAGACAGTGAGATCAGAGGAGTCAGGAATAAATGTGGCTTCCATTCCCCTGAAGTTGTTGCACATGCTGGGCCTTGGGGGAAGGGGAAATCTGTCTTCCACATAGTCCATTTATGAAAGGAAAAAAAAAGGCCATTTGATGTTTCAGCCACTGGCTTGAAATTGAAATACCATCTTGGGCGTCCTCTGTTAACCCTTACTGAGGCACTGCTCCCTGATGCCTGGTATTGGGGGAGTCTCTGCCCATCGGAGGAGGCAGGCAGCTCTGTGTGTGTGTGTGTGTGTGTGAGAGAGAGAGAGAGAGAGAGAGAGAGAGAGAGAGAGAGAGAGAGAGAGAGAGAGAGAGAGAGAGAGAGAGAGAGAGAGAGATTCTATTAACTAAACAGGATGTCTGGGTGGGGGTGGGCACTGACCATAGAAGTAAAGGGTCCTGATGGTGTCCTTTCAATGAGTGAGTACAAATGGAAATCCTTAGAGCGGTGAGGAACCTTCCACTGTAGGGGGAGGGGAGGGGACTGCTGCACAAAGGAGTCTCCCTTTGGAGGGAAATGTTAGGGGTTTTGTTGCTTGGAGGAATAAAGGGAGAAGTGGAACTAAGGTCTAGAAGCGCTGGCCAAGGCCCTGGATCTCTCAGAGCCTCTGTTTTCTCATCTGGAAAACAAGGGTTTGGATTAGAGGACTAAATCTGTGATCTGGGGATGCTAAACCCAAAGGATAGAACCAATGTTCTATGTGCTCGGCGGAGAGAGTTCTGAATAAAGTAGGAACCTGGAGCTAATAGTGAACGTGTTTTTTGTTGGGATTTTTTTCCCCCTTCCCCATTGGCCGGAAGCAGTCTACAATAAACAAAGCCGAGTTGTAGGCTCTACCCAGCAGGGTGCCCTACACCCACACAACCCTGTTCCAGGTGCGAACTCCGCTGCGGGTCAGCGCAGCCAAATCCTAGTGTCTGCTTGGGCGGGGAGGGGGCGTGAGGGGGTGTGTGGAAAAAGAGGTAGTGGGGGAGGGGGGCGGAATGTTGTGAATGAACCCGGTGCCCGCCCCGCAACTCCACATATGGCCAGGGCCTCCAGGACTCTCTGCATCTGATTGGTCGGTGGCGGTCAGTGATTGACATTGCCGCTAGCCTCGGGCCAGGGCTGGGTGACCCAGAGCCGAGTGGCAGGGAGGTTGGCGAATGAGGTTCGGAGGCCCGGAACCGGGGGGCGGGGACCAATGGCGGAGGCGAGAGAGTGAAGTGGGGGGGCCCCAATGGGGACCGGCGGCGGGGGCGGGGCGACGGCGGAGGATAAAGCGGCCGCCGAGGAAGCTTCATTGTTGTGGCGAGTCTTAAAGGGGCCGCATCGGCCGGGCCCGTGCCGGGGCTCGGGGCCAGGACCAGGCGGACAGCGACGCGGGACCGGGGCCCGCGGGGTGTCGGGCCAGTGGCCGAGCGTGCTTCCCCGGCACAGCGCAGCAAGAGCGGCTCGGGGAGGGGTGGGGGGCTTCGGGCGGCGCAGCCAGGAAAGGCCGGGGATTGGGGCCCCCGCACAGGCCCCGGCCCCGGCCCTGGCCCAGCCCGATGGACCCTCCGGCTGCCAAGCGGAGCCGGGGCTGCCCGGGGGGGTCGGAGGAGCGAGAGGCCGGGGCCGGACGCGGCGGCCGGAGCCGGGTCGAGACATTGCTGGACCTCAGCGCCAAGCGAGTGGCCGAGACCTGGGCCTTCGAGCAGGTGAGGCCTCAGGGGCCCTGGGCCTGGGGGATGTACACCCCCCCCATCTCCCGGACCCTGAGAAGAGCTGGCACTCCCTCCCCCCCTCGGAGCATCCTGAGCCGAGCCCCTCCCCAGCCCCGCCTCTCCCTTCCCCTCCCTGAGCATCCTGAGCCCATCCACCCCTGCCCGGGAGCCCGTGGTCCAGCCCCAGCCAGCCCAAGGACCCTCTCACCACCTTCCAAAAACCCCAAACCTAGGTGTGGAAGCCACGACCAGAGTGCTTCGGGGGACAGAGATCAAGTGCAGGCTCTCACTCTTGCTCCCGGTGTGACCTTGAGCAAGTCCCTTCCTCTCTCTAAGCCTCAGTTTCCTTGCTTTTAAAACGGGGGAGGGGGAGTAACTCCCCGAGTTCTGTCCTAGTCCAAACTCCTAGTCTTCTCTATTCTCTTCAATACCCAGAGGGCATTTGCCAAATAAATACCCAAATTGTGATCTCCCCCACCCCCCACCAACTCTAGCCCAGAGTTCCTGGACCCTCAGTTCTTTCCATCCCTGCCTTTGCTCCCCTCTACCAGCCAGGGATGGAGCTAGAGCTTTCCTGCTGACCAACTGATTGCAGAGTTAGGGGGGAGGGAATGTTGGGGGAAGGGCTGCCGGGTGGATGCTGCTAATCCTGGACTGTTTACCTATGGCAGGTGCACTGGGAGGTAGGCCATCATCAAACCTGAGAAAATGAGTCAGGGACTCTCAGGGGCCACCCCCTGGAGGCTGTTAGATCAATGATGGGCAAGTTCAGTGGAGCCTTGACTAAGGGTTACAATTCATAAAGCAGAAAAAAGGTCATTCGATCTGACCCCCTCCTTTTCTAGAGGAGGAAACACAGACCCAGAGAAGAAAAGGACCCCCCCTCCCCCCTGCCCCAGCCCTATGTTTAGTCAGAGGCAGAGCTAGCATTTGAACCAGGTCTCCTGAGTGACTCTGAGGTTCTTTCTTCTCCATCCTATCTCTTCCTTAGGCAGTATGGAGGGACCTATTCATGGGGCCAGCCAGGGCAGGACACTCCTGCCATCACAGGCCCTGACCCAGCCCAGTTCCTTTCCTGCCCCATCTTTGGCCTGCCTTTCCTGCTTCTGCTCCGCCCACCCCCTGGAGAGGGGCCTTTCTTGCTCTTGAGTTCAGGACAGGACCTTGGGGGAGGGGAAAGGAGGGGAGGGGCTGGGCAGCCCACCCACCCCCACCCACCCCGTGAGAAAAGAGCCCCTCAATCTGTTCTGCTACCTTTGTCCAACTTAGCAGCTGTTTGTTTTGCTTTCTGGGCTGCTCAAGAGTTAAATAGCCTAGCCTTCCTGGCGGCTTTATGTGTCTGAGTACAGGTTCTGAATCACAGCCCTGGAAAATACCTAGTTAGTCATCTAGTCCATCCCCTTCAGCCAGCGAAGGCAGCCCTGGCTCTGGCCCCATCACCAATTCTACACCCAGTTGGCCTTTGAAGGTTATAGACAGCTTCCCTTTGCTCATCGTGGGCGGAGGGGGGACAGAACACACACACACACCCCAGCCAGGGCCACAGATCTTTTGCCTTATCTTCTGGAGAAAACAGACAAAAGTGGTGTGAATGCCTGAGCCCTTCACTATGACCCTCCTACAACCCCAGCCCCTCCTTCTCATCCCATATGGGGCCCTTGTGCATGTGACCTCTTCTGTTCATGCATCCGTACAATGGCATCCTGTATCTCTCATGCAAGGGTTCTCCCTGTCCTGTGTGCATGTGCATCTGTGTTAAGCCCCTCCCGTGTATCCCATGTACATCTGTGTGATGACCCCATGTCCCTTGTGTGTGTGACCTGCACAGATGTACGCACCATCCCATGCGTATGTGTATCTGCACTTGGTGCCTGCTCCTCCCTGTTTGGGAGCATCTATCCACAATGGCCCTGACCCTTTCATCTATCCACATGCCTCTGCATCTGTGCAGTAACTCAGTCCTGTGTGTGTGTGTGTGTGTGTGTGTGTGTGTGTGTGTGTGAGAGAGAGAGAGAGAGAGAGAGAGAGAGAGAGAGAGAGAGAGAGAGAGAGAGAGAGACAGGGAGAGAGAGAGAGAGAGAGAGAGAGAGAGAGAGAGAGAGAGACAGGGAGAGAGACAGGGAGAGAGACAGGGAAAGGGAGAGGGACAGACAGGGAGAGAGAGAGAGAGAGAGAGAGAGGGAGAGAGAGCATGATTGACTTCTGCTGAGAATGCTCTCTGCTTTCATGCATGTGAGTTATGGGCAGTCTTGGAACATTTTAGAGAAATCACCTGCTAATGGATTTAAGGAGAAAGCTTAGGGAAAGAGACAATGAAGAGGAGGGCAGGTGTTCTGTTTTTCTCTGCATTGCTCTAGCCTTGGCACAGCCAGAGGGGCCGGGGGCAGCTTCTGGGGCTGCTTGTTTCTGCCTTGTATTCAGAGCAAAAGGAAATGTGGCAGGGATAGCGTAGGTCAAGATGTCAATTCTAGACCTGAGAGTTCCTGGACAGGGGTGGAAGGACAAATCGTAGGACTGAGAGCTAGAAGAAGCTTTAAAGACTGCCCCTCTCTCTACAGATAAGGGAAGTAACTTGCCTAAGGTAAATACAAGCAGTAAGGAGTAGAGCCAAGATTCCAAGGCAGATCTGCCTCCCAAGTCCAGTGGCCTTTCCCTTCCAGCCCCTATACTGTGCTCTTGAATTCATTGTTATACTCTCTTCCCCTCTCCTCCATGCCATACCCATAGGTGGAAGAGCGGTTCTCCCGGGTGCCTGAGCCTGTACAGAAGCGAATCGTTTTCTGGTCTTTTCCCCGAAGCGAGAGGGAGATATGTATGTACTCTTCCCTTGGCTACCAGCCACCCGAAGGCGAGCATGACTCTCGAGTGCCCTTCAATCGTGGGCTGCACCTCCTGCAGACTGGAGCTGTGGACAGAGTACTTCAAGTGGGTGAGTGGCAAGAGCTTAGGGTGGGGGGAGACCTTCTCATCCTTGGCCACCCAAAAGGGAACTTCAGAACCAGGTGAAGAGTTGGGGGAGTTGACTTTGAAGAAAATAGAATGTAAAAAACACTGGGATTTGGAGCCTGGCCTGCAATCCCAATTTGGTTAATTACTCCACATATACCCTTATGCAAGTTTCTGTCCCTTTCTGGGCCTCAGTTTCCATATCTGTGAAAGAAGGTGATTGGATGATTTCTGACAAATCTTTCAGTTATAAATCCACTCAGTCTTTTTAAAAACCCTTACCTTCTTTTTTAGAATTAATATTGTGTATTAGTTCTGAGGCGAAAGAGCATTAAGGGCTAGATAATTGGGGTTGAGTGACTTGCCCAGGATCACATAGCTAAGAAGGGTTTGAGGCTAAATTTGAACCCAGGACCTCCTATCTTTAGGCCTGACTATCTATCCACTGAGAGCCATGTAGCTGCCTCCTAAATCCCCTCAGTCTTATCCTTATCAGGTACTGTTACCCTCTTAGCCTAAAGGGAGATGAAGCAGCCCAAGAAATACAGCCATGTCACTGGCTAATAGGTCAAGTGTTTTATCTCTCCCCACACCCTACAAAAACCCAAGTTGACTCTAGAGTTCCTGGAGCTAATGCACTTTTGTAGAGTGCTTAGGGAACTATAGATAAAGGCAAGGGGAATTAGGGGGTAGAGATGTCTCATTTAGAGCCCCACTGGGGAAGAGCAAAGTGCCTATAAGAACTTAGAAAGCCTTTTCCAACACTCCTGCTCCCAAGCACTTACCCTCCCTCCTAAGAATCTGGTTTAAGCAATTAATTCCTAGAAAATAGATGGGAAAAGAGGTTATGGAGCAGGTAGGGGGCTCAGTGAGAGGTAGGCCTGAGATAGGAGGTCCTGGGTTCAAGTCTAGCCCCAGATACTAGCTGTGTGTCCCTGGCCAGTCACTTAACCCCCACTCCCTTTCCCTTGCTCCTCTTCTATCTTGGACCCAATACTTAGTATCAATTCTAAGACTAAAGGTAAAGACTTTAAAAAGAAAAGAAAATGAGGGGTTGGTGAGCCCCTAACCTCAGAAAAGGGATGTGTCCAACCAACTGCCCCTTGTCCTTTCCTTCAGCTTTTGGATACTTCAGACTGACATGGCATACAGGGCTCAGGACATGGGCCTCTCAGAAGCTACCTTAGTGTCCTGGCCCCCAGATTGATAATTGGTTTCTAGCATACTCCAGACCATCTGGGGGGTCTGCCAGGGGAAGCAGATTCCCTTGTTTCCGAGGAGCTGTCCCAGGTGGTTTCCTCCCATTCCAGAGCCTGGGCCTAGGCTTAGTTTCTCAGAATCCCAGAGGGGTGGGAATAGGTATGCTTATGAAGGAACTGAGAGCTGAAGCCTGTGTCAGTCTTTCCCTTGTTCCAAGAGGGAACTAACCCTTTGGGAGTAGGGTAGGACTGGGATATGGGGAGTCCTGAGCCTAAGTCTTAGAGCTATTTCTCTAAAATGAGAGATTTTAGAGCTGAAAAGGGCCTTAGAAGTCATCTAGCTGAAGCATGTGTCTCTCCTTTTAGCAGAGAAGTGATGGACTAGAGATACAGAGAGAGACTGGCATGGCCCATGGGTTGACTTATTCACTTGTACTCACTTGATATGAGAGAACTTCCAGTTGTGAGGAGGGGAAGTTGGTGGTTAGTGATATAGGAAGAAAGAAGAAAAGAAGGCAAAGATATTTCATGAAATGTTTTTTTAAAATCCTTGACTTTATACTTAGACTCAGTACCTTGTATTAGTCCCAAGGCAGAAGAGCAGTAAGAACTAGGCAGTGGGGAGGAAGTGACTTGCCCAGGGCCACAGCCTGAACTCTGGACCTCCCATCTCCAAGTCTCATTCTCTATACACAAAGCCACTAGCTGCCCCCATGAAACACTTTTAAAATACCCAGAAGAGAGCAGAAGTATCCAGAAGGAAACAATCGGGGCTGTTTTGTTACTAGATTACGAAACCAAATATTTCCTCCTTAACAAAAAAAAAAAAACCAACTGTATATAACCAGTTCTTATAGAGTCTTCTTTTCTCTTCGTACACTGAAATGCTTGAGTTGGTTAAGTTCATAATAAAAAGAAACTATTAAAAAAAGAAGTTACCTATTGATGAGAAAACAGCCTGGGGGAGATGATATGAGGTAGAAGAGAGCAGCATAGGGGCTCAACTAGGTGGGGTCCTCAGTGTTGGAAAGCCTGGCTTGGGGTAAGGCAGCCCCTCTCCCATGTTCATGGAGCAAGCAGTGCCTTCTGGCCTGCATAGCCATAATTCACACCTTCCCCCATGACTGGAGCCTCATGTAGCCTGAAAAGGTGATCAGGCCAGAGAGAGCGAGCCCCAAGTGCTCATGCCTTTGCCGGTTAGGATCTGGATCTTTGAGCCCCAAGGGGAAGGGCCACAGCACAGAACCAGAATTTTTAAAAGTGGAAGAGATCATCTGGTTGGGCTTTGTCAGATGAAGAAACAGAGGCCCAGAGATTAGGCCACATGACTGGTGAGTAGCAGAGTTCCAGATCTGTCAGGGAGGGAGTCTCCATGGGCAGGGCTGGAGCCTGGCCCTAAGGAAAGGGGACAGCCTAGACCTCACCCCTAACCATCTTGCAACCTTCCTGCCCCCTCATTGCCCTTGACTCACCACACCAGCTGCTTCCTCTCTTCCTGCCTGCCACCCAAGCTGGCTGTGGGGCCCTTGGACTTAATGAGTATTTGCTGGGCGTTTGGGGATCTGGGAATGAGAGGGGAGCACAGCATGAGGGTAGCCAGGACCTGGTGGTCATTAGCATTTATTAGTGGTATTCCTTGCCTGGTCCTAGTGACCTCAGGAAACTGGGACTGTGCCAGGGTAGCCGGGCCACGACAGGACCTTCCCTTCCTCCCTCCCATGAGGGTTAATTAGTCTGACCTGGCTTAACCTAATGAGGCCTACAATGCTGTCAGGAGGCAGAATAAACCTGCTTGATGAGGTCCTCCACCCTGACCACCCACATCATGTTGGGCCACGGGCTGGTGTGAGATTTAAAATGGTTGGTGTTGTAAACTGTAGTGAGTTTAAATGGTGGAAGATATAAATTGTGATAGATATAAGAGAGGGTGAGTAAATTGTGACCGCAGAAAATATGTTTCACTACAGTGTCTTGGTTTTAAATCAAATATAAGGTGGTCGCCAGGGAAATATTCCCAATTATTCAATATGCCCAAGTCAACTGGGTTTTATAGAGAATTTAATTAATAATACAATGAGTAATCAAAGAAAGAGAGAGAAAGAGAAAAAGGAAATAAGTATGAAGGGCCTTAAGCCAACATGGCCTAGACCTGAGTCTTAAGAGAGAGATCAGTCAGTTAGTCTTTTATCACTCACCACAAGGTCTGTCTAAGCAAGGATTCTAGGGACACCAGGCCAGCTCCATCTCAGCTGATTTCACCAGATACTGTTTCAAAGTACCTCTATCCAGAGCCTCCAGAGGGACAGAGACCCCTCAGAGGAGCTCCAGTGAGACCTCCTTAGAGATTGTCCTCCAAGAGCTTCCCTTCTCCAGAGCCTCTCTCAAGAGATTCTTCCCAAGCGATCCTCATAAGAGATTCTCCAAAAGGATTTTCTCCTCAAGAGATTCCGCTTTTTCTTATATAGGGGTTTTAATCCTATGTCACCTCCCCTAAGTCCTTACATCTACCAATCACTGTAGACGTTTTCCAAAGGACTGCCCATCTGAATTCCTGCTAAGTCGACTAATCTCAGTAAGTCTGAAGCAGAGAAAACACAGCTGAGTCGACTAATCTCATTAAGAGAAAACCTGCCTGACCTTTATAGGTACCTAGCATCCCATTGTATCAATTCTAAAAACAGGCATGGCTCAAAGAACTCCTTGCCTCATCATAAGCATGGGTCCAAGTACTTTCATTGTTTAGCAAGTTTTCTCCCCTAAAGCAGTCTTAAGTACGGGTGGAGTAGAGGTCCTCCCATTTCTGATCCTGGCGAGTTCTCACATCAAAATGGGGAATGTTTCCAGTAGGGAATTTGTTCCAATGGAGGATTCCTCAATGTGGAAATTTTTAACATTCACAAGTCTGAGAAATTTCAAGATTTACACTGGGGAGGAGGGGGAAGGTGTGTAAATCCTGGTGTCACAGGACAGTGGGCCTAGTCTGGGGAGGGGACAGTGGGCTTCTGGGGCCCTTAGGCTTGGTTGGAGCATTAGAAAGGCAGGACCCTGGGCTTCTCCCTCATGCCTCTGCCCCTAGGGCTACTGACTGTTAACTGATCACCAAGAGAGCCATTACGTTTTAGAGGAAAGAACTATAGTCTGGGCCTTCCCCCCAGCCTATGGTGGCATGTGGGACTGTGGAAGGATTCTAGATTCAGAGGACCCGACCCTTAGCTTCTTTTCCTCAGTATAAAGCAAGAGGCCTCACTACATCATCTCTTGGATCCCTTTGAGGGCTGATGTCTCTGGGCTTCTTCAAGGGACAGTCTGGTGTCCTGGGGAGGGGTGACCTAGGGTCAGTCCTTTCCCCTCTCTGGGTGTCCATTTGACCCTTTGTCAAGGGAGGGAGCTGGACCCCCCTTCTAAGGTCTGTCCAGCTCTTCCATTTGCTCCTTTCATCGAGGCTCACCATCTGGCTCTGCCTGGGTACCCGTCCTGCTTAGTCATGTCTCTCTTTATTGGCTCTCACCCTCCCAAGGCTTCCATCTGAGTGGCAATGTGACGGAGCCTGCTGGCCCCAGCGAGCCCGAGCGTCTCTACCACGTGTCCATCAGCTTCGACAGATGCAAGATCACCTCGGTGAGCTGCGGCTGCGACAACCGTGATCTCTTCTACTGTGCCCATGTGGTGGCGCTGTCCCTGCACCGCATCCGCCATGCCCGCCAGGTGGAGCTGCGGCTGCCCATCTCGGAAACCTTGTCCCAGATGAACAGGGACCAGCTGCAGAAGTTTGTGCAGTACCTTATCAGCGCCCACCACACCGAGGTGCTGCCCACTGCCCAGCGCTTGGCAGATGAGATCCTCTTCCTGGGCTCCGAGATCAACCGTGTCCATGGTGAGGGGCCTGGGGGGCTGGACAGAAACCCTGGGTCAGGGTTACTAGGTCTGCCATTGGGTTGGTGTTTGGGGCATCAGGGAAGAGAGCTCTGTTTAGGGGGGAAGGGAGGAGCTGGAAAGAAGTGGAGGCCTTTTGTGTTGGCCGTTCTGTGCCAGTGTTCTGAGCAATAGAGCATGGAGGGAGACCTGGTGTGCTGGATGACAGGCCACAGCTAAAGAAGATGAAATTCAATAGGAATAAATGTAAAGTCTTACACTGGGGTCCAAAAAATCAGTTTGTCTGAAAAAGAGCTCATGATCTTGGGGGACTGCAAGCTTCACATGAGTCGGCAGCTCCAAAAGCTAATGTAGTTGGTTGTGGGCTGCATAGAGGCAGCGCTAGCAGTGGGCACTGAGAAAGGGCTCTTCCACATCTCCTGTCTGGTGTTCAGCTCTGAGCACCGATCTTAGCAAAGACATTGGTCAATTGGAGAGTGTTCAGAAGTGTTGAGGGGGGGGGGGGTCTGGAGGCTGTGCCCACAGAGAAGGCTTGGAGCAAAGTGGGGGAACCCCTTTACCCCCTGGCCACTGGGTTTTAGTGTCTAATGAGCTGTCCAACAGAAGTGGGATTAGACACGTTCTCTCAGGCTCCAAAACAAAGCCTTGGGTAGCTGAGGCAAGGGCCAGTTTAGACTTGATATCAGAAAAAAACTTGATAAGAATTAGAACATCCTGAAGTGGCTTGGGAATCCTTGGGAGGGAGTGGGCAGCCCCAGCTGGAGGGTTACTTGTCAAGTGTGTGGTATTGGAGGTTCTTTGGGGGCCCAATGAGCCCCCAAGCATTTTAGGTGCCTACTACCTGCCAGGGATAGGGAATACCAAGACAAACATCAGACCTCCAGGCTCAAGGAGCTTAATTCTGTAGAGTGAGATACTGTAATACATAGATATATGCAGAGTCAACTCAGGGTAATTGAGGGCAGGAAGGAGGCAGCTGAGAGCCTCTAAAGTTCCTTCTGCCTTCAAAAATTTGTCATTGACAGGGAGGCAGTGTTGGGGCTCTCTGTGGGGAGAAGAGTGGGTATCTATGGCACGAGACTCTGGGATGCTGTGAGGCCCGTGGATGGAGGTGTCTGATGGAGGGGGGTGTCAGGAAGTTCTGGGTCGGCCTATAGATAGAAGTGTGGCTCTCTGAGGGGAGGAGACGTTAGGTGCATGTCTGAGAGGAGATGGGCTTCTCTGGGTGTGGGGGAAGAGTTGGGGGTATATATGAGTCACGGGCATGTATCCCTGGGGGTGCTGAGTCAGGGCCCCCAAGTGACTGCTGCTGCTTCAGCTCGACCCCCCTCCCCATCCCAGGAGCTCCTGACCCCACAGCTGGTGCCGGCATTGAAGATGCCAACTGCTGGCACCTGGATGAGGAGCAGATCCAGGAGCAGGTCAAGCAGCTGCTCTCCAACGGTGGCTACTACGGTGCTAGCAAACAGCTGCAGTCCATGTTCAATAAGGTGACCAGTGGAGGGAGGCTGGGTCCCAGGGCAGCAGGAAGGGGGTACTAAGGAGGGAGGAAAGATGCCAGGCCCTGCCTCTGACTCCACATGTTTCTGGCCCAGGTGCGGGAAATGCTGCGAATGCGGGACTCTAACGGGGCCAGGATGCTGATCCTCATGACACAACAGTTCCTGGAAGACCCCCGACTGGCCCTTTGGCGGCAGCAGGGCGCAGGCATGACCGACAAATGCCGGCAGCTGTGGGATGAGTTAGGTGAGTCCTGGGGGGTCTCAGGGCCCATCCCTGCCCCCCACCCCAGCAGCTGCCCAGTTTTGCTTACCTCTCTCCTCTCTTCCTTCCCTGGCAGGAGCCCTTTGGGTGTGTGTGGTGCTGAGTCCCCATTGCCGACCCGAGGAGAGGACGGGCTGGCTCCAGCAGCTGAAACAGTGGGACGAGTTAAGCGTGTGCCCCCTAGAAGAAGGCAACTACTCCTTCGAGGGGGTTTCTGGACCATCCCTGCAGTCAAGCTCTCCCCCAAGGCCAGGTAGGGCCACCCCACATGGTGTACCTTATTGCCAGCTGGACCCCTGGTTTTCCCATGCAGGGTGGAGGGTGGAGCTAAGATCTGAGCTCCTGAAGTCTCCAGCCCTCGGACTCTGGAACACACATTGCATCTCTGAGTTCATCATGGCGCCTCCTCCTAGCCTGGCCATGGGCTGATCTCTGCTCTGTCTCTCCGTACAGCAGCAGCTCGCCACACGGTGTTCGGACGTGCCCTGCAAGCTGGGGAGCTACGCTGGGGAGACCCTCACCTCCAGAAGATCCTGGCCAGCGACTACTATGCTCCAGGCCTCAAGACTAGTGGTGGCAGTGGGAGTGACAAGCTGAGCTTCGACCCTCAAGGCCGCCCCCTCTGGCTAGGCGAGCCCTTCCCCACCGCCTGTGCCCGTGTGGATGCCCTGCGCTCCCATGGCTATCCCCGGGAAGCCCTGCGCCTGGCATGTGCCGTGGTCCACACCTTGAGGTTACAGCGGCGCCATCAGCTGGAGAGCTATAAGCAGCAGAAGAAAGGTGGGCAGGACCGAGCTCAGGGGATGGTTCGTCCCCAGGACGGGGCAAGGTTGACCCTAACCCTGGGTACTTGGGGGTCAGAAGAGACGGATAAGACCTGTACATGGCTGCCAGATCCCCAGATTGGTGAAGAAAGCGTTATGACCGAGTGAATTTCCATTGTCACTCTAGGACCCATGCTAGAGCAGAAAAGACCTCGAGGCCATCTGGCCCAACCCCCTCCTTTTCCAGAGGAGACTGAGCATCAGGGAAGGAAAGCTAGTAAACAACAGAGGCAAGATTTTGAACCCAGGCCCTCTGCCTCCAGAACAAGTGCTCTTTCCAACACACTATGTTACTGCCCACTTTTTTTATTGAGGGTAATGAGAACACAGAGCATACCTGTAGTGCCTTTCCTCTGTCAAGCTTGTAGTAGCCCAGAATCAGTCAGTAAGCACTTATTAAGCACCCACTATATGCCTGATGTGTCAGTTATAAAGACAAGTCAGATGGGTCTTGCGCTCAAGGAGCTTACATTCTTCTATTGGGGTGACAAAACATAGCATCTAGGTCTTAACAAAAGAAATACCATCTAATTAATGGGATGGCACTAAGAGCTCAAGGAATGAAGAGTAGAGGGCCACACTGGCACTGGCCTCTAGAAAAACGAGGGATTCCAAGAAGACAGCGCACTCCAAGCATGCGCCATGGCCCAGGCAACATCATGGCGACTGTCAATAGAACGTTTTGTGCAAAGGATAGAAAGAAGGCCAGTTTGCTGAGCTATCATGTGGGAAAGGGGGCATTAGATTGTGGTGAAAAGAACATGGCACCTAGAGTTGGAAGGAAGTGGGTTCAAATCCTGCCTCTGACACTTTACCACTGTGTGATGCTGTTCAAATTGTGTAAGTCTCTGAGTCTGTTTCCCCATCAGTAGAATGGGGGTAATAGCAGCACTAACAGGGCTATTCTGAGGGTCATTGGAGAGGATGGATAAAAAGGGCTTTACAAACACCAAAGCTCCTATGTAAATGCCAGCAATAATTACTGTTACTTGGATTATCCATATTTTACAGATGTGGACACTAGAGAAGGGAAGTTACTTGCCCATAATCCCAGAGCTACACAGTGTCCAATCCAGAGCCCAGACCTTAAGCCAGACTTTCCTCCTGTGTTCTTCCCATTCCACTATCCCGTCTTTCATTGACCCATTCAGAGATCTCAGACCTCTACTTCCTGTAAGGGAGAGCATCCTTTGAGCAGGATGACCAGGCTCAGGAGAATAGTGTGTTCCCTGACTGAAGGGGTCAGCTGTGTTCTAGAGCAGATTCCTATTGGAGTAGAAGTTGGGCCAAATATCTTCCCAAGTCCTTGCTGACTCCACCCCTAAAATCTGTGGTCCTATATTTATGGGGGCCTCATATACCAGCTCAGTGAGTGGACTTGATCTGGGTGGAATATTACCAGAGAGATGCCAGTTACATTGGCATCTACAGTTAGCAGCCAGGGGAAGAAGGGAACCCAGAAAAAGGATGGTTTAGAGGGGTGAAAGATCCAGGAGAAGAGAGCATCACCACAAACTTACAAGGATGATCAAGTTGAAAGGGGTTCATCTGTGTCATGGCAAAATGAGGGAGAAGCAGAGGGTGGAAGGAAAACCCATTGAGAGAGCAGGTCCTGGAGGTTACTTCTGCCCAAAGACGGGGCCGGGGATTTTGGCCCCTGGAAATCTGGGAGAGAAAGCTGGGCCTTCTGATAACACTCTGCTCTCTCCTCTCCAGAGCTGCTCCAAAAAGGCTCCACCAGCATCACCAATGTGGAAGGCTGGGTGGGCCACCCCTTAGAGCCCATCAGCTGCCTTTGCAGGGCCTTCCTGGAAGCCTGTCGTGTAGAGGACCAAGGTCTTGGGCTTTATCCAGGTAAGGAGAACAAGCAGAGAAGAGGGGTTAAAAGGGTGGAGGCCATACAGCAGGGTCAAGTCTTGGAAGGATCCAGCTTCCATATGGGCCGGGGGGAGGCTGGAAAACTGAACTGAATATCCAAGGGATATTTGATCCCTCTGATCCTGACACGGGTCCCCAAAGGGAAATGGAAGAAAAGGCCTTTTGGAGAGAGGTCTCTGTCCCCAGGGAGGAGGTGAGGAAGAGGCAGAGGAGCCCCTAGTGAGGCAGGCCAGGGACAGGGAGGCTGAATAATTGGCTTCTGCACAGACCCAGCCTCTGAGAAGCGGAAATCCACCTACCAGCACGTGATGGTCCCTGGCAACCCTGGTGAATCCTACTTGGCCCTGGCCCTGGAGGTGGCACTGCTGGGACTCGGGCAGCAACGGGCCATGCCTGAGGGGCTCTATGCTCAAGACAAGGTCGTCCGCAGCGAGGAGCAGCTCCTGTCCCTGCTGGATGAGGTGCAACTGGACGAGAGGCTGGTACAAGGGCTACGCAAGCAGGCAGCCCTGCTGCTGGAGGGTGAGAGCATCGGAGGCCTTGCTGTCCTGGCCCACTGACCCCTGGAGGAATCCCCAACCCCCAAATAGGAGGGAGCCCACTCTGTCCTGCCCTTGGCACCCTGCCCTGCCTACAGCAAATGTCCCTCAGAAGTCACAGGAAGCATACACTACTCTTCAACAGGGCTTAGCTGCGTGACCTTGGGCAAGTCTCTTAACCCCAATTGCCCAACCCTTGCTAACGTTCCGCATTGGTGATGCCTTTCTGGAACAGTTTGGTAAAGGAGATGTCTTCAGGGCAGGCTATTCCTCTTCCTAAACCTCTCCAGGCAAGAGATCTCAAAGTACCAAGGAGGAATATGGGAAATGAGGTCCACCTTAACATCCAAAGAGAGAAAGGAAAGGTCTGAGTCTCAGAAGGGGATCTTATTTCCTTGTGTCACCTACCCATGTCTGTTCCACGCTGAACAATGTTTTCCCGTTAGGGGGACCCTTCAGTGGCTTTGGGGAAGTGTTGTTCCGAGAGAGCGTGCCCATGCACACCTTTGCCCGCTTCCTCTTCACGGCCCTGCTACCCCACGACCCTGACCTGGCTTACCGGCTCGCTCTCCGTGCCATGAGGTAGGTACCTTGGGGGCCCGGCTCTGATCACCCTTCCTCTCCTGCCAGGGAGCAGCAAAAAAATGTTGCCTGGGGTCACACAGGCAAGTGGATGGCCTTGCCTTACCTGCCCTGCAAGGGGGTGGGGTGAGGATGTGGCTCCCCCAGACCCCCATTCAGCAGTTCCCCCTGATGCTGACAGTTCATTCAGTTCAGATACTGTACATGCCTAGGCTCGAACCTCAACTCTACCAGCATTCATTAAACACCTACTCTATGTAAAGGTTTAGTGTCAAGGGGCAACTAGGTCGCTCAAGGGATAGAAACCAGGCCTGAAGATGGGAGGTCCTGGGTTCAAATCTGGCCTCAGACACTTCCCAGCTGTGTGATCCTGGGTAAGTCACTTGACCCCCATTGCCTAGCCCTTACCACTCTTCTGCCTTGGAACCAATACACATATTTATTCTAAGACAGAAGGTAAGGGTTTACAAATTAAAGAAAATTAAAAAAAAAAAGATTCTTTGCCAAGGCCCTCAATTACAAAGATAAAAACAAAAGGCCCTCCCCAAAGGTCACATAAAAGGACAAATAAACACAGGGTAACTGGAGGAGGGAAAGAGCCCTGGAAGTAGGGGGATGAGAATGGACCTCACATCAGAGCTGAAGCTTGAATGAAGCCAAGAATTCCATGAGATGGAAGGGAGGGGAGTGCTAGACCGGGCAGATGAAACCATCCTGTTCCTTTCTGTTTGTAGTTTGGAGGCACCAAGGCAGCAGGAGGAGGTCTCCTGGGTTCAGAGAAGGGATAGGAGGCAGTTTGGATGGAGAATTGATTGAGCTCATCAAGGCAAACAGTGGGAAAGAAGCCTGAAGGAAGAGTGGGAGCCAGATTGGGCCACACTTGAGTTTCCTAATGGGGCTGATATAAGGAGAGGACTTGGGTCTACCCGAAAGCCTCTAGAGCCCCGAGGCACTGCTGCTCTCACCCAGTCAGGCAAGTGGCCTGCCCTTGGCCTAGCTGATGCCTCGGGGCTGTCGTCCAGCCCCCCAGCCTGACAACAGATTCTGTTCTCCTTCACCTTTGTTGTTTGCTTCCTGGGTGTGAGTGTAGTCTCACTAAATTCCTCGGCCTGGCTTTGAGAGCTCTCCATGGTCTGGCTCCTCCTCCCTCCTGGCCCCAGACTACCAGCTCCAGGAAACTGGACAAGTCACTTCACCTGAGCCTCAGTTCACTCATCTGTAAATGAGAAAGTTGGGCTCTAATGTCTGTTCCAACTGTAAATCTGTGAATATATCATTCTGAGATCCACTCAGCTGACAGAGCCTTTCTGAGTTGTCATAGGCCTGGCTTTGTGTCCAGCGCTAGGAGAGATGAGGGAGGAGAAAGCCAGCCAGCATGTTTCACCAGACTTGGCATTAGTTGATCTGGGTTCAAATCCAAGCCTTCTAGGTGTGTAATTAGAATTCTTATCCCAGGACTCCGTTTTCCCAGAATCCCACTTTCGTCCTCACTTCCGTCCTTAAGGTTTGGAGATAGAGTTTCTGTAACCCCACCCCCTCGCTCTCTTCTCTGGCTGATCGTGTGGGAAGACTGATCTTTACTCAGGTTGTTCTTTCCATTTCCTCTACTTCAAGTGATTATTAATAAATATTATAAAATATAATGCTTGGAGTTAATTTTAATCTTACACAGGCCCAAAATACTTTTTGTCTCTCAAACTCAGCACTACCTCTCCTTTCTCCGTGTCGGTGTTCAGGCTGTGCCCCCATGAAATGGGGTTGCCTGTAATCCACTCCCTCTTAGTTCTAGCTTGGGGGGCCTGGGTAGCACAGGGGGTAGAGCACCAGGCCTGGAGTCATGAGGCCCTGGGGGCCTCAGACCCTTCCTGTCTGTATAACCCAGGGCAAGTGGCTTAACCCCAGTTGCCTAGCCCTTACCTGTCTTCTGCCCTAGAATTCATATTGACAGAAGGTAAGGGTTTTATTTTAAAAAGAAGTTCTTTCTAGCTTCCTTCAAGGCTCAGATCAGGCACCACCTCCTCTGGGGTCCCTGATCCCTTGTCTGTAGCGGCTCTCTCTCTGCTCCAGTTATCTTGGACATACCTGCCTGTCCTGTGTTACATTCCCACCTCTGGTAAACAATTCAGCAAAACTTAGCCAAGCTCACACCACCAGTTCAGAGAGACCAGAGGCTACAATGAAGAGCCCAGCAGAGTCGCTGAGCCTCAGGTGCCCCCGCTGCTCCCTCATTTCCCACCTCATCCCACCCTCCAGGCTCCCTGTGCTTGAGACAGTGCTGCCCGCTGGGGACCTTCTCCACCACAATCCACTGGACTCTATGATGACCAACCGCTTTCCCCGCTGGTTTATCCTTGGCCACCTGGAGACCCGCCAGTGTGAGCTGGCTTCTACCATGCTAACGGCCGCTAAAGGTAAGGCCCAGGAGTCTGGGCTTCAGGGTACTAGGGAGAAACCGCCCAGAGGCTGGGCACGGGGCAGAGACTACACACGGCACAGCAAACCCTCACGTGCCCACTAGAGGCACATGGGTACACCCGGGCCCCTCAGGGCTCAGCCCCTATTACTCATGCCTGCCCACAGGGGACCCTAAGTGGCTGCACACAGTTCTGGGCTCCATCCAGCAAAACATCCACTCTCCGGCCCTGCTCTTCAAGCTGGCCCAAGATGCCTGCAAGACAGCCACGCCGGCCAATGCGCCCCCAGACACCACCCTGCTCAACATCTCCCTGGAACTGGGGCTGCAGGTGAGGGGCTGGCGGTGGGGGGGTATGTGGGCAAAGCTTTCCACGCAGGAGTGTTGGCCTTCTTCGTCGTGACCCTCACCCATCTCTTCTCCCCCTTGTTCCTGGGCCTCAGGTGATGCGGATGACTCTGAACACTGTGACGTGGCGCCGCAGAGAGATGGTGCGCTGGCTCGTCAGCTGCGCCACAGAGATTGGTAAGGGCTGGCCCCCATCCCCTGCCTGGCCTAAGCCAACCCTGAAGAGCAGGCTGGTTGGTGAAGGCAGCTAGTTATTCCTGAGGCTTCCCTCAGAGACCTGGCGCCCTGGGCTAGTTGGGAACAAGGAGAGACCTAGTTCTTGCTTAAGATTCCTTTGGGAAGACAGGAGCGCTGCACTGGGAGCCCAGAGAGGCAAAAGACATGGCGGCAGGAATCCCACCTGGGCTCTTTGTAGCTGTCTGACCTGGGGCGTCTAGAGAGTGAGGACGCTTCCCAGGGGCTCTCTAGGGACCTTCCCAGCCCTGAGTCCCGTGGCTGAGACCTCGTTCATCCATCAGACCCTCGGCTAACGGGAGATTTCACCCAGGAGGTGGGACCCCGCCTGGGTCTTGGCACATCAGTGGGGTTCCCAGGGGTGGAAATGAGGAAGGAGAACGAAGCAGTCAGGAGAATGGCATGAGGAGAGGCCCGAGATGAGGGTGAACCCAGCCTGTGGGTCAGGCAGGGAGGCGATCAGACTGGATGCCTCAGGGCTGCTGTGTTGGCCGGAGTGGGAGGTGGAGGTAGGCAAGGCAAGGTGAGATTCCAGAAAGCCCTCAGTGCCAAAGGTGGGAGATGGCTTGCTGACTCCCTCTGCGTCCTATCCTCCTTCCTCTTCTGCTGGGACTCAAAGCGAGAGGGGATGGAGGGCCCGAGGGAGAGCTCGCAGACAGGATTGTCTGTGTCCCGTGAGGGCAGGGGCACAGGACACACCGGAGGCTGCTGCCTCTACCATTCCTGCTACCTTTTCCCGAAGAGCCTGTCAAGCCCAGACCTGTTCCCTGGGCTCCAGCCCGCCCAGGCCTGTCTCCCCCCACCCCAGCCCCTGGGCAGCTGAGGCCAGGGCAGCCCAGTCGCTTCCTCATCCTGCCCTCACTTGCTCATTGACTTTCTGTTGAAACATGGGTTTCGGGGTTGGTTTCTGTCCCCAGCCTAACCGGGCCGCCCTCGCCAGTGGGAACCACTCCAGGCCCCTGGCGAGAGCAGCCCGAGCGGGCTTATTGCTGAGAGGGTGTGGGTGGGGCCCTCCAGCCCCTCTTAGATGACTCCCTGTGTTTTCAGTACCAGGAGCAGAGCAGGACAGGACAGGACAGGACAGGAAGCCATCCCGGGCTCCAGAACTGGCTTTGACCTGATTCCTCCCTCTCTGAGCCCGGACCAGCCATTCTCCCCTAGCTAGCATTATCATGTTTACAAAGCACATTTCCCACAGCACCCTGCAGGTCAGGGAGCAGAGATGCTATCGTCTCCATTGTACGGATGAGGGAGTTAAGGCTCAGAGAAACAAGAGATTGATTTGCCCAGGGTTCTGTGTAGCAGTCAGGTTTTGAATTCGAGTCTCGACATGAAGTCCACTTTTTCCCCAAGCCCCTGACCCTTCCTGGTCCCCTCAGCCCCAGCCCCAGCTCCTCATGGTGTGCTGCCTTCCCAATAGGTGCCCAGGCCCTGATGAATATCATGCAGAACTGGTACTCCCTCTTCACACCCATCGAAGCCACCACGATCGTAGCAGTGACGGGCACCACCCATGCCACCCTCCTGCGCCTTCACCTGGACTTTGCCCGTCGGGAGGAGCTGTGTGGCTGCGCCAGGACGCTGGCCCTTCAGTGTGCCATGAAGGACCCCCAGAACTGTGCCCTTCCCGCTCTGACCCTCTGCGAGAAGAACCACGCGGCCTTCGAGGCGGCCTACCAAATTGTCCTGGACGCGGCGGCGGGCGGCATGGGCCACTCCCACCTCTTCACCGTGGCCCGCTACATGGAGCACCGGGGCCTGCCGCTACGGGCCTACAAGCTGGCCACGCTGGCGCTGACCCACCTGAGCATTGCCTTCAACCAAGACAGCCACCCCGCCGTCAACGACGTGCTGTGGGCCTGCTCCCTGAGCCACTCCCTGGGCCGCAACGAGTTGTCGGCCATCGTCCCCCTGATCATCCAGAGCGTGCAGTGTGCGCCCATGCTCGCCGACATACTGCACCGATGGACCCTTAGCTCTCCCGGCCTCGGCCCTCTGGGGGGCCGCCGGGGGGCTGGCGCCGCCAAGCCCCTGGCCACAGACCGGGCCCCCCTCTGCCAGCTGCTGGACGCAGCTGTGGCCGCCTACGTCACCACCACCCACTCTCGCCTGACACATATCAGCCCCCGACACTACGGCGAGTTCATCGAGTTCCTGGGGAAAGCCCGGGAGACCTTCCTCTTGGCCCCTGACGGCCACTTGCAGTTTGCCCAGTTCCTCGACAACCTCAAACAGACCTACAAAGGGAAGAAAAAGCTTATGCTTCTGGTCCGGGAGCGCTTTGGCTGAGGGCCTCGGCGCCTGGAGGGAAGCCTCCTCCCCCGAGCCACTTCCCACTTCTCCCCTCCCCTCCCTTGCCGGGCTGGGCCCCAGGCACAGGATGAAGATTTCGAGTGTTTAATTTATAGTACGGCAGGGGCTTGCACACCTCCCCATGCAATCAGCATTTCAGTATTAGCTTAGAAACCGTCTGGAGCGGTTCTGAAGGATTAGGAGAATGGGGGGTGGTCCCTGGGCATGAAGTCAGTGAGGAGACGGAGCCCTGCCCTCCTCCCCAGCTCGGACAGCCCCCCTCCTCTCCAGGGTGCCGCCATGTGCGCATACACGCATGTGGGCAAGGACCCTAGAATGAGAAGCCATACCCCGGCCTCCCAAGGCCTGACCAGGACGGCCGGGGGGCCGAGGGGAAGGGCTACCACTAAAACCCCTCGGTCGTCACCTAGGGCAGATCCCAGATTGGAGGCTGGGCTTCTTGGACCCTGTAGAACTAGCTGGGGTGGGGATAGCCCTGCATGCCAGCTTTCCCCTTTGAACCAGACCTTGAAGGAAATGTAGCAGACCCGACCGCTCTGGGCCGGAGGTCTTTAATTATCCACGAATGGCATGTGAAGTCCACACACACCCGCATCCTGTTTTCCCCCATCCCCAACGTAGACCGTCGCACATCTTCCTCGGCCTAGACCTCAGATCTCTCCACCTCCAACACTCCCAGTGGAAACATGGGCCCGTCCCATGTGTCTGTGGCCCTGGGGGGCGAGAGGAAGAGCCACTCTCCTTTGGCTTTGCCCTCCCCTCCAGAAGCACCCACCCCTACCCCTGCCCAGTGAAGGATTCTTGTTGACTTTGTAAGGGAGAGGAATGCCCTCCTCCACCTAGCCCCATGGCCTGGGCTTTATACCTCACCTCCCCTGGCTCTGCCTGGGGCCCCGGCGTCCCCAGGTAGGAAAGGGGAGCACACTCCCACTCACTGCCCAGCCATGGGGACTTCCACCGAGCATTGTCCCCTATCTTGCCTTTGGGAAAGGGAGGCTTTCCAGGGGGCTCCTTGCTGCAGCTCCCATCCCTGGAGAGGACTGAGACAACTTAGTCACAACTCACCCCCCACCCCCAACCTGCCCATCACTGG
The DNA here is from genome assembly GCF_027887165.1 of Monodelphis domestica. Classification (NCBI taxonomy): domain Eukaryota; kingdom Metazoa; phylum Chordata; class Mammalia; order Didelphimorphia; family Didelphidae; genus Monodelphis; species Monodelphis domestica. The sequence continues at coordinate 95,119,468 of NC_077229.1, read as the reverse complement.
ACAACCTCAACTCAGGAACACAAGCAGAGCCCAAGTGCTCTTGCTTAAATCGTTTTTTGGGAAGATAGATGTCAGAGAGACAGGAAACTCCCTCCCTCACCCCATATTCTTAATATATACGGGAAGGAAAAGCTCCAGTCATGTGGCATTCTCCCCCTATCCTCCCCCCAAGTGTTTTCCTTAACTGGGGCGTGTTTTTGTTGTGTTTGCCCCCCTTGTGAGTCCCTCCATCTGTTGTCTGTCCATGTGGCAGGAGAAGGGGCCAGGGCAGCTGCACAGCCAGACCCCCTACCTCCGCATGCCCCCAACTCACCTCACCTTTTCTTATATATTAAGAGGAAAGATCATGTAATTTTGTAATTTTTTTCTATTTATTGAACCGTTTATTGTATTTTTCCTTTTTTTTAAAGATCAAACACAAATAATAGCATGGTTTTGGTTTTTTGTTTTTGTTTTTCTACGTGAGAGCAAGTAGTGGAGAGGGAAATAGACATACTTTTGGAGGGTGAGTGCCAACTATATGACGGTTAACTTAAAAAAAGATGTGAGGGCAAATTCAATGTGAGTCCCTAATCATGGCAACTCAAAGAGCTCTTGCCATCTTGGATCTGTGTAAAAGGAGGTGTCCAGCCATCCCCTTCTAATCCTCTCCCATGTGGAGGCCTGAATTCACCTTGGAGAAGGACATGGACGAGCTGGAGCATCCCAGTGGAGGTAGCTTGCCGTAATAGCCAGAACACTGCTGGCCTTGGAATTGGAGTTGGCAAGGAGAATCAAGGCCGAAGGATGGGGGACTGGCTCATTCTGGGCCTTAGTTTCTTTCTCTGTAAAATAAGTGTTATAGGTGGTCTCTCAAATTCCTTCCTGCTTCAAATCCTAAAACCCTAGGAAGAATTCCAGGATAAGGTGAGAGCACCACAGAAGGCTCCATTGAAGGAACAGGGTTTTTTTAGCCTGGGAAAGACTGGAAGAGAGACATGACGAATGTCAACTATTTGAAGAATAAGAATTAGATTTGTTCTTGGCTTTAGGGAGTAAAAACTAGAAGCGGTAGAGGGAGGGGGAAGTTGTGTGGTGATGTAAGAGATATAAAGGGAAACTTTCTAATAATAGGAGCTGAGTTTCTGAAATCACTGATAGTAAAGCAAGGGCTACATGACAAACTGTCGATGTTGAGGAGAGGGTTTCTGGGATTGTTAAAGTACTGACTGGGGAAGAAGTAACTGGAGTGCCACCAGGGACTGTTAGATAAAGTTGGGAGTCTGATAGGTGAAGCTCCTGGGAACCAGGTGCATCCTGGTGTTTGAAGACTTGCTGGCATGTTTAGGTCTCTGCTGTGGATAGAAGATGGGGCGGACAGTCGGCTAAACTGCCATTTGGGTGAGATAATGATCTGAAGTCATCTACTCCCTCCTTCATCCCTGACAAGTGAAGATGCCCAAAGCAGCCTATTTCAGCTCTCAATATTAGGCATCTCCCCCACTATCATCAAGCTGATTTCTGCCTTCCTGCAACTTTCTACTCATTCCTAGTTCTGTCTTTAGAGGCCAAGCAAACTAAACCTAATCTCTTCCACAGGATGGCTGCCAAGTTCTGCCCCAAACCCCATCCTTAGATCCACTGGCCCAAACCTCTCTAATTTCTTCAAGTGATGCTCAAGTGGCACGGTGCCAAAGCCTTTTCCTGTACAAGTTGTCAAACTGAAGACTATCCAGATGGGGGCCTGGCCAGGGCAGGTGGTAGCAAGATTGTCTCATGCTTCTTCATCCCAATCCCAATCCCAATCCCAATCCGTGACAGAAATCAGCAGTCAGGTTCCCCTTTGCCTCATGACTCCTGCTGTAGAACGAAGGGTTCAACAAAGATGGGGTCCCTGTGTAGGGCTGGGCTTCCAGCAAGCCCATGTTTATGACTCGCCCCCAACCAAGCTGACTGCAGGGAGGAGGCAAGGCCAGAGGGGAACTAGAGATTGACTCTATGAGGCCTTTAGGCACGTAGTCTCCAGGGGGCGCTGTGTAAGTGCGGGTGTGAAGGATGTGCAGAGGGAAGTGGGTGCCGCGTCGCAGGGTAACGTAGGAAAGGGGCACGTGTGTGTCTGCATGGCCGCCAGGGGGCGTTTAGCTGTGTGCCTTTCTCACAGAACCGCCAGGGGGCACGCGAACACCGTGACCGCAAAGGCGACGGCCGCTACATCCGCAGACGGGGCAGGGTGCGGCGCGGGCCGCGTTGCCATTGGTCAGCTAAACTGTCCGTCATGACTGAGAGCAGGGCCTGTCCGCGAGTAACTAAGAGGGCGCCGGGCTGCAGGTAGGGTTCTCCCAGGCATCTGCGTTTTCCCCTAGTGCGAGGGCGGGGCCCGGGAGCCAGGGAACCGCCTGTTCCGAGCGAGCCGCGGCGGTGATGCAGGCCTCACCCCCACCTCCCGGAAACCCCCAATTAACCCCCACATAACCTCTGCCCCGCAGGTCCCCCGAGCCCCACTATCGTCAGCCCCTCCCCGCCACATCCTCACAATCGCCTGTCCCCCAACGTCCCCTCTATTGTCTGCCCGTCTGGCCCGATCCTCGCATCCCCTTATCGCCTAACCCCCCCTCATCCCCCCAACAACGAACTCCTCTGCATCTCCCAATATCCTCACTACTTCATCCTCCTCAGTACCCCCCTCTGTTTTCCCCAACTTCCTACCTCCCCTCCTTCTTCCCTCAGTTCCTCGACCCCTTACCTCTCCGAGCTCCTTCAGTCCCGACCCCCTTATCCGGGGCAGCTCCATCCCAGCCCTGTCAGCCCTTCTCCCAAGACCCGACCCGACGTTATGGAGACCGAGCTCCGTAGAAGGGAGCCAGCGTTCAAAGGAAGAGCACAACCAAAACCTGCCTGAGATGTCAGGCCTGAGCTTGAATCGCCTTTAATTGGAATGGGCAGATACATCATCATTCACCTTTCCTGCCCAGTTCTGTGTTGGCTTCAAGCCCTCAAGTAACCCCACTGTACACTTTATTCCTCACTTTCCCACCTAGATTTTCAGCCCTGCTTTGATGCTGGCAGGGGATGAATGGCTCACTCAGGAGGCACAGACCCCCTAGTCCAGGAAGAACGGTCTAAACTCGGTTTGTGTAGCGGTAGTCACTCGCTGTAGTGGAATGGCCCGAGTTCCTGTCTTTGTCCCAAATACACACTTAGAATAGATGGAGGAAGGCGCAGGATGTGTGTGTCAAGGGTTGAGGCAGGGGACAGTCGGAGAACTACTTCCTCAGTGGAAGGCAGTAGGGATAAGTACCCGTGTTGGCCTGCGGGAATCCAGCCTAACTCCCGTGAGTTTGGAGATGACTTGAAGAGAGAAGCTTTTGTAACAGCTGCTCCTTTTACCCAGAGGCACGGCCTACACAGAGGAGTTTTTCTTCTTTCCCCTCTGTCCCTAGAGGGCAAAACTAATGGGGATTCTTTAGAGGAGAGGGAACAGGAGGGGGAGAAAGTCATGGGCTCCTGCACTCCAACCTCACACAAGGCTTCCGCTCTGGGGGGACTCACACGGTCCATGAAACTAAAGGATCATTTGGTTTAGGATAGCCTCACTTTGAAAGCCCATTTAATGGTTCTAGGGCAGGGGTCTGAAGCCATTTCCTCTTTAGTAAGTTGCCAAACCTCAGCAAGGAAAGGGACATGGGTACTAGATCTAAGGGTCTGGAATGGAAAAAAGGAAGAAACTAAGGCAAGAGGCGGCCCTTTGCTGTTCCTTGTGGCTTAGGGGAAACCCTCAGGATGTATGTCTCTCATTTAAAGGGGAGGAGTTGGAGGAGGAATTAGGAAGATATAACTTGAGCTTGCTGAAATTATGCACAGAATGTACATTAGGCTCAGTAGTACGTCTCTGCATCCGCTTAGTTCCAGCCAAGTCTTCTTGTCCTGGTCCCTCTGCTCTCCTTGCAAAGCCACGAAGGTGCCAAGGCAGTCCTCAAATACCATTGGACACTAGAGACACAAAGCTAAAAAGTCAGCATGGCTGCAGTAGCTGAGGCAGCACCTCCATTCCCACCACGGTACCTGGGGGCCCTTCCAGCCTCCCATGCTCTCAGGGTCATAGGGCAGGTGTCTCCTGGAGAGGGCCAGACTCCTGTTCCTGCTGAACTGAGCCAGTTTATCCAAAGCAACTGTGTTTCAGCTCAGTAGGCACAGGAGGCAGAGCCCAGTGAGACCTAGAAGCAGACAGACGGGATGAAGAGCAAGGTGGCCAAGGGTAGGGGGGCAAGGGGAGCGGAACTTAGCCACTGTGAACACAATATGATGCTGACTCTGTTCACAAGGCAGCTAAGTCCTGCTCCTCAAGCCAGGCTGGGCAAGAGGGCCCACTCTTTGGGCTCTATGGCCCCACAAATATGCACCCAAACACAGTAGGAGTGGACCTGGCAGCTCCAGCAGCAGGGCCAGTGGTCAGTTGGAAATCCCTGGCAATGTGATTTGTGGCAGTAATCAAATCCCATCCCCAGGAACCCCAGCCGGCCAAGGCTCAGGGGTACTGGGTCCAGGACTGTTGAGGAAGCTCATACCTAGAGAGGAGAAAACAAAGACAATGAAAAAGAATCAACCACTCACTCCCATCCCCATACTACAGGCAATGTCAGCCTCCCACCTCCCCAGCCTCTTTAGACTCCAGCTTCCTCATCTATAAATTCAAGGATTAGACTAGAGGTTTTCAAAGGTCCCTTCCAACTACAAAAATATGATCCTATGATCTTTTCCTTCTTGAACCCAGAGGGAATGCTCTCTGCCAGCCTAAATATGTATGGATAGAGTCCTTTCCCCAGGAAGAAGCTTGGGTGGGTGAAGGGTGGGAAGTCCCTCTAGCTCTAGTAATCCAAGATCCAAAGCAGGGCCAAGGAATTCTTCCAGAAGTATACATCTGGATAAAGCTTCACTTCAGATGTACAGAAGCAGCTGGTGGGAAGAAGAGAAATCACGGACCTCTGGTGAAGATTGGGCAGGAGAAGGGGCATGCCTTGGCAGCCAGGGAGGACTTCTGGTCCCCAAATCCTAGATACCATCTTTCCCTTCCATTGTCCCCTGGGACTCCAACTCCCAACCCCAGTAGGTAGAGATCCCCAACAGAAGGAAGGAATATCCTTTCTCTCCAGCCAAGCAGGCCAAACAGGGCTAGGGAGAGAGGAAGAGAAATAGGGCGGCAGGCAGGCAGGGTAAGGAAGTGATCTCACACCAGCTGGCTCTGTTTCCTAGAAGCCCAAAGAGGAGGAGGAAACCACTGAGGCCTCCCCCCGCCCCCAGCCTCTGTCATGGCCCCACTGCTGGGCCTTATCCCTCCCTGGTGAAACCTGGTCCTTTTGGAGAGATTCCTAGCATCTCCAATGGATCCTCTCCTTGACTATGGGCTTAGTTAGCCATGTGTAAAGCCAGGAGGGCACCCCTTAAGGAGCAGCCCCAGAGAGCAAGGAGCAACAGATTCAACGGGGAGGGAAAAGATGTCACTCCCAAATTAGGATTTGGGGAAAAGATATCCAGTAGCCTCCACCCTTCACCGTAAGGCACCAACAACCCAGAACACTTCTTTTTTCCTAAGATGGGCACTAAAGGAGCTGGGCAAAGTACAGTCCAGCCAGGAATGATCTAGGAACAGAGACCCCCCAGCTTCCTGCCTCCTGTCTCCTAGCACCCGCCCTGCCCCAAGCTGCCTCCGGAAGTGAGGCAGCACATTGGTGTCCTGGGGAACAGAACAGAACGGGAAGGGCGGCCATCTGGCCCAGCCCGTTTCCTGTGGGGTTTCCCCTGCACACAGCCATGAACCTGGCCAAGGCCCACCCTGTCCCAGCAGACAAGACAGCCTTCTCCTCCAAAGCTCCCTACCCCTACAACCTTGTTTCACGAGACCTCAATGACCTTGGTCCAGTGAAATAACAAGAGGACACTTGTCAAGGAACCAGGGACTCCATTTAGGCCCCAGGCCCAATGAATAAGCAGGTGGGAGCCCCAGACAGGATTATGGGAATGGCTCAGAGGTGACAAGCCCAATCGAGAATGGGGAACAACTGAAATGCAACTCCCAGGAAAGTCTGAAGAGAAGAGGCAGACCCAAGAGTGACCACAAGGCAGATATGTACACAGGCACATTTAAAGTTCCCCCTACTCAGGCTCCCAAGGATGAATCAGGGGCAACTTCCAACACTGCCTCCAAACCCAGTCCCCACATACTTTCCACCCACTCCCTGGGCTGGATTGGAAAATACCAAACCATTCTGGCTCCACCCTGCCTCAGTCTGGCTGCCTGGGCTTGGGCCACAGGGCCAGGCCTGTCACTAATGGTTCAGACTAATGGGCTTAGATCCTCAACAGAGACACCACAAAGCAGGAGCTGGGGCCCACACATCAGATCCAGTGAGGAAAACCCTCCTGGGGCTATTTCCCCAACCAATACGATTCTCTTTAGAATGGGGCCTCTGACTGGAAATCATTCTCCTCAACCTCCCTCCCACTGGACAGCTGTTGAAGCAATGTCCCCCTCCCCCTAGCTGGGGCCTGGACAGCCACACTGAGAAGGCGCTCATGCTAGAGTAGAAAGTGCCGGAATAGATCTCCCAAACGAGAAACCTGCCTAGGTCAAAGGCAGAGGGCAACTACCATCTTACCTGAGGGCCTCTCTGCTGGTTTGCACCCAGGCAGCTACAGTTACTATAGAATCTTTAGTGGGGAAGAAGGAGGAGTCACCATGGGGTCTGAATTACTGTATAAATCGAAAAACCAGGCAAAACTACAGTCCCCAGTTCATCCTCTCTACTCTCTACTCCACCGCCATGATGTCTCTTGGAGGGGCAAAAGAACCAGTTCCCAATGGAGAAGTGAACAAATCACTATGTGCTAAAATAATCCCAGGACAGCCCTAAATTTGATTTCCCAGTGGGAGGGACTTCTCCCTCTAACCCACCCTCTTCCTTGTCACTCCAGCTAGAGATTTTGGCGTCCAGCATATTATTTGCTTCAGTGTCATAGAAGGATTCCATTCCCTGTCCTTCCAGGCCAGGAGCTTTAGGGGGATTTCCCTGAGCCAAAGTAGTAACCAGAACTATACCTCATTACCCTTTTGCATAAGTCATGAATTGCAACTTTTTAAATCCAAAACTGGGGTGGGGCAGTTCCTCAGGCCTGAGCCACTGTTTAAAACCAGGTCTATAAAAAGTCCTCAGAACCTTAATTCATTCTTTAAGACCTCATCTCATGACCCCTACTCCCACGAGGAAACCGCCTCTGCAACTCCCAGAAATACAAGGCCAATTCTATGTGGAAAGGCAGGTTTTCCCAAATGCCACCAATATTCATTCACATGCTGGGAGAACCCTTCAAGTCTCGGTGCCAAGTCTGGAATCCTAAGGAATCTGACACCATCTTTGTCCAGGATAGTGCCTGAAATGACTACACTCAAGGTGGCATGTTATTAGAGTGATAGCCCCTAACCCTAGATCCAAGAATCCATGAGGCCTCAGCCTCTACTTTGACCCAAGGACACCAAGCCTTCCCCTCAATGACTACTACTTAGGATGGATGCCCAGCTTCCACAAGCACCATCTCCAAAGGAGGGAACCCTGGGCTTTCCCATCTATCAGCTTGTTGTGGGCTTTATACTTTACAGGTAGAGAACCTCAAGACCAGAAAAGTTCAAGGGTGTACCCAAGACTACACAGTGAATTCAGGACAAAGCCAAGCCTGGACATCAGGATAAAGTCAATCTGGGTAAAGGGAAACCCTAGAGCAGAAAAAGAATGGGGTTAGAGGTAAGTAGTTCCCAGTGGGGCAAGATGGCCTCACCTGCACGGTGTAAAGAGATGGCCTAGAGCAAAGTCACCAGTGAAGAGTAAGGGTATGGGATTTGACTCAGAGGGATGCTTCCCCCTCTCCCATCCAACATCCTTTTGTGCATGCCCCAACAAGAGTGGGATAAAGGGAAAGGGTTCACTATCCCAACAGATTTATAGAAGACATTTAGAAAAGACTCTGGGGTGTGGTTTTGTTTAACATGTGCTTTGAGATCTACAAAAGTCTCTTACCCCTAGGGTGGATGGAAGGGTAGACTGCCTCCCCTCCTCCACTCCCTGTACCACAGAAGCCAATTAGCCCACAGGCTTGGGGGGTGGGGGTGGGGGAGGAGGGCATTGCAGCTGTATCCCTCTCAGAACATCTGGTCTCCAGTTGTGACAGGCATGGGGTGGGCCCCAAGGTGTCCAGAGTTGCCCCTTAAGGTTGATCTTAGTGTCCGTGTTCAGAGAAATGTGTACCAAAGGAAATTGGGTCCACGTACACCCCACCCCCTGAGGACTTGCCCTGTCATGTATGTGTCAGGATCCTGGCATAGTTTCCTGAGGGCTGACCCTGTACATCAGGAGCTTCTTAACTGGGGCTTGGGAGAGTGGTGAAAGCCCAGCAGCTGGGGAGCAAATCAAACCTCCAGGGGCCATCGGAGGGGGGAAGCAGAAAGGTCCAAGCCTGGATCCCAAGCCCATATACTCTAAGTATGTGAATCCTCAGTGTGAGATGGAGAAAGCTGTGTCTTTAAATCAAGGAGAGGTGCCCCAGCACCCTCCCCCTGCCTCAGAGCCCAGACAGGAAAAGTTGCTTTTCCTTCTGGGAGAACAGGCAAAGGGGGGGCAAGTCTAAGGACTTGGGAACTAGGGGTGGGAGGGGAGTTAAGTCAATCTGAGGGCCCCCACCCCTGCCTCAGGACCCAGAGCTGAGAGTTACAGATCTGTATAGACATAGCCATATCCCTTGGCCCTCAGTGTCCTCCAGCACCCACACCAGCAGGAGACTAGCTTAAGGCTGTGCCCCCACAGTGAATGGAGCCATCCAGACTCCCATCCCAGGCTCCTATTTTAGATAAGCATGGATTTGTCATGTGCCAGGGTGAGCAGTCAGTCTGGGACCAAGATTAGATCCCTTTGGGGTCATGGATCAGAGTTTTCCCTGTGTGAAGATAACTGGACCACATAAGGACAGAAATCTTGGCCTCAGCCTCTCCCTTCCCCCAGCTTCTCAAGGGCTAAGCTGGTATTGGGGCTCCAGACTGGAGTCATCTTTCTGGACACACCAGGCAGGGTCTTCCTTCATGACCTTGTGTCAGTCTAAGCCCTGAACATCCATGGCCCCTGGAAAGAGAGCAGGCCACCCTGAAGGGAGCAAGCACCTTAGCCTCTCTCCAGGCTAAAGAGTCCCCCGGATTGGGGGCTTTAGAGGAGACAAAACCCCTAGATGTCTGTATTTCACTTGGACACAGTGGCACAAGTATTCTTATCCTCACTTTGCAGAAGGAGAAATAAGCTCAGTGGAGTTAAATGATTCTTTTTCAAGGTCAGACAGCTGGTGTCAGAACAGGGATTCGAATCCAGGTCTCCTAAGTCCAAACCCAGCACTCTTATCACTACACAACACACTGAAATGAAGTGTTCCCTCCTGTAAGCTGTCACAGGCATGTGGGGGTGTAAGGGCAACTATATAACAATCCATCTGGGTTCAACCCCAGACCTCCTGGGGGGGTGGAGATTGCTCTCAATCCTGGTCCCCTAGAAGCTGAAAGGACTGGTCAAAATGACTGGGGAGGTGTAGATGGGTGGTCTTTGGTAGACCACACCCAAGACTTGGGCCTGGCTGAATATGGCCAGAGAATTTTTACCACTCCCACCCCAGGAAACCCAGGACACCCAGTCAGGCTTTAAGCCATGGCGGACCATGCACTGCCACCTCCCCACAAACCCCCCTCAAGCTCATACCTGAGCCAGCACTCCCCGAGCCCTTACTTGGCCCCTGGTGCCTCGGCACACAAACACACAGACAAACACACAGACACAGTTACAGCACAGAGAAGCCGCTCCAGGTTGTGGGGGTCCTGTTGGGAGAGAGTTCCGGCTAAAAATGGGGAAGAGAGGGAATGCTTAGGACAGCACTGACACCACCCCTCCTCGGGTCCTCAGGAGAACCCAGAGGAATACCCAGCATGGAATCTCCCTACTCACACAGCACACCCCCCCACCCCCTGAATATTGCCCCAAGGCTTTTGCGCAATGCCTGCCCCTACTCACAACCAGTCCCGGCTGGGTGGGGCGGCCCTTAAAGAACTTGAAAGGAGTTTGGGCCGTGGTTGGGGGAGGGGGCCAATGCTTCCCGCGCCTGGGTGGCCCCCAGGAGAACCTCCGGCTCTTTGCGGGGCGCGCACTGCGCCGGGGTCTCTTCGGTCTCCAGGTGCCCGGCAAGGGTCCCAGGACAGGCAGACCAAGCCGCGTACCCCGCTAATCAGACAGAGGAGACTTGGCTTCAGGCGCCCGCGCCCATGCCCTCCTCCCCCGCAGTCTCGGTGCCAGCCTGGGACTGAGGACCGTGCCAGGGGCGGAGGCGGGAGGGCTAGGGAGAGCGCCCAAAGCAGGCGAGGGCGCCTCGGGTTTAGCGACCTTCCTTTCCCTGCCCGCCGACCTCCAGGGGGCCCACACCCTTCCCGGGGCAGCCATCCCCCGCCCGCCCTCATACCCACCTTTGCCCCACCGGGCCTCCTCGGCCTGGCCCGACCCGGCCTGGAGCCCGCTCCTCCCGCCAAGAAGTCAGTCCCGGGAAAAGTAGTGACGGCCGCTCCCTCTTCCACTTACCAGGCGGAGACTCCGAGCTCCGGGAGCGGGAGGAGAAAGTAGGCGGCGGACGGGTAGGGGGCAAACGAGGGGCAGGCCTACCGACGGGTCCCCACCCTAGTCTCTGCCTGTCCGGCTCGAAGGAGAAATCCTTTTTAAAACCTTCGCCGTCTCCTCCCTCCTCATTACCGCCGGGGAGAGGGAGAAGGAGGGAGCCGGGAGGGAGGGGGTGGAGGCGGGCCGGGAGGGGCGGGGCCGCCGCCACCGTCCTGGGGACCCAGAGCAGAGCCCGCCTCCTGCCTCCGCGGTACCGCGCCCCTCGGGCCCACGGCCCAGCCGTGGGACCCAATCCTGGACCCTCGTTGCCAGCTCCAGCCTGCTCTCAGCGGCTGTCCCCATCTCGGGACTTCCCCGTGCACCTTGGGCAGGCTTCACCTGCCCCTAAATTGGACTCCGACACTGTCACCAACTTTCTCTCTGTAGAGCTCTGCGTGTGCCCTCGCCTCCCCCTGCCCTAACTCTCACTCTTTGTACTACTACCTGGAATTTTCGCTGTCTCTTTCCTCCGACCACTGGCACCAACTCTGTCCTTGTCTCTCTTCTCCTGCTTCCGGCGGCTAAGTGTCAGTTCCAGCTCTCCCTCTGCCTGTGCAGAGACAACCTCGATGCCCGACTTGTTGGCCAGGCCCTCTCTGGCCCAATTCCTCCCTCTCTCATTGCTCTCCCCATACCTCTAGCGCTTTCCACTTGGGTCTCTTTCCCGAAGACTGTTTCTTTCACTGCCTTGGCTCTCCTGCCTTGGCCATGCTCCATCCGGGCATGGTTGATTCTAGGGTTAAGGGCTGCCCCTCCTTTCTTAACCCTGACAGACAGACCCAGGTTTCCTTGTTCTTCAAAGAAGCACTGCCCATCCTGGGTTGAGGACTACAAAGGTCACCAGTGCATTTTGGGTAGACAGGAGCCTCTTGTATTCTGGAAATGTCTACAGGTAATGGGAATTTTTATTCTGTAGGAGCTGAGCCTTTCCTCACTGGCCTGTCCCAATGGGCCTTCAGCCTCTTATCCAACCTCATATTTCACAAGCTGGGGACCACAGACCCAGACATGGAAGAGACCTTAGAGGCCATCTAGACCATCTAGACCATCTAGACCCAACTCTATCATCTTACATGTGAAGAAACCAAAGCTCAGGGGAGTGCAGTGATGGCCAAAGCCTTCTTGAATAATTCAGTGATTCTGATCATTGCTCATTCAGAAATCATTCAGTGATTTTTGTTCATTTGTCTAATGCAGATAGAAATGGATCTTTGACCCACAAAATTCATCCCCTGCAGTCAACATGTTGATGAGATTCTCCAAATTTAACAAAGCTTCTTCTCAAATAGTAGTCCATCTCTAGGCCTGTGCACAAAGCAATTCAACTCCTCAACAAACCTGTTTTCCTGAACTTCCATTCAGCCAACTCAGCCCTCAAGTATCTAGCATCACCTCCTTGTCTCCATAAGGTAGCAAAGTTTGACTTTAGTGCCTAGTATAAGTAAGGTTTCACTAAAAGGGCCAGGTCTTCTGGCTCCAAACAAAATTCTTTTTTGCATGGCACCACGCTAGCCATGGTGGGTCCTGGTCCTAGTATTCCCCCTTCCTTCTCTATTTCAATAGTCTCTCCCTCACTTTCCCCCCAACTACATATTCTGACTCCTTGTAAAATAAAAGCCATCTTTGGCTCCCCACTCAGTCCCAGAGTCTGTAGGATATTCCCAAGCTACAGGGTTGGTGTTGGGAAGGCCCTCTGAGAGCCCTATACTCTATCCTCTGAGGAGTGGGAGAGAAAAACTACACCATTGTTTTAGGAAAGCCAAGTTACTTGGGTTGGCAATTGCTAAGTGGGGGTGGGGCATTCACCTTAGTAGAGAAAAGGTGCTCTCAGGTACCATCAAGACATACCCATCAGCTTACCTCATTCATCTCACAATCCAGGAACAATGCCCAACGTGGCTCTTGCAGAAGGGATAGCCCAATGGGAGATGGAGGGGGTAGGGTGGGGTCTAAGAAATTTAAATGGAAAGGAGTTATGATCGATAGGTTCAGACCCCTTTCTTCTTCCCCTCCTCCTCTAATCCATAGGAACCAACAATGGAGAATCGTATTGGGAGGGGTATTATGTTGCCATAAGAAATAAGGGATTTGGATCATGGCCCTTGAGTATGACTGCTATAATTTTGGGGAAGGATGATAACCTTGGTCACCCCTGCCTGGCCCTTTCTCCCTAGTATATGGATTCAAGTTTTCTTCTAGAGTTCTTCTGACATCCTGTTTACTAGCCTCTCCCCTACCTGTTAGCTTTGATTCTTCAGATAAACTGAACTCTGTACCCCTTTATAAGGGGGAGCCCTGAAACTGAATGGTTTGGGGCCAGATGCAAACTCTCATGTGCCCTCTGCTATGGTGGCCCAGGGCGAGTGGTAGTTCCTGGTAGGCAGTGCCCAACAGGTTTGGGCATGATAGGGAGCAGCTCTAGCCTCCAAAAGTCTAAGGGAAGAATGAGGATGACACAGAATTCCCCAACTCAGGGTGGGGCCCAGCCCCCCCAGGGCATACCTGCCCCACCTCTCACCTGCTCCCCTCATTCCCATCTTGATCCCCCTTTTGTCTTCAGGGTCTGGAGTTCCAACAGACTCCCTTGTCATTTCCTCACTCCTCCTTCCCCCAGTACATGAATTTTGCAGCTCAGAGCACAAACAGCAAACTTGGACCCTACTTTGTGCCTGGATAGCCTCCTCCCAGGTAGCATCTCCACTGGAGGACACTGTACAGCCTGTCTGCCTTCATCATTCCCACCCACAGGTGGCTTCTCTGTCCTACCCCCAGCCCACTTCCAGCCAGTATTTTGGCCATCACTAGGTATCACTAGACTTAGTATATTGCCTGTCTCCAGGAAGAATTGAATAAATCAAAGGGGACTCCAGCAGTGCACTCCTTGGCCCCAGGGATCCCCTTGTCTCTCCTTGAGTGTCAGGTCAGAACTCAGACACCACATTCTCACACACACACACACACACACACACACACACACACACACACACACACACACACACACCCGCCGGGCCCCATGGCAACGTTGCACACAGAGACATCAAACAGGCTGGGGTTTAGGAAGTCAGCTTGGTGGACCTACGTCACTGTGGTTATCGCCACTCTGAGCAGCAGCAGTGGGCCCATGGCCCAGTCTGAGCACTCCAGCTTGGCCTGCCTGCCCACCCCCACTGCCTTGACAGCCTTGGTTTTCTCCATGCCAAGGGGCCCATGCCTGCCTGTTGTCCCGGTAACCAGTCATGTTATGGATCTACTCTGGGATCCCCAGCCGCTCCCCACATCCGGGAAATGCCTGGGCCTATGCTTCCCCACCCCTGGGCTTGGAATCTCAGAGTACAAGGAAAAGGGTCTGGCTCATGCACTGTTCCCCCCTAAGGGGACTAGAGGCACAGGATAGGGGCAGAGAGCTCCAAATTTTTCCTGCCTTACCTTGAGGATTCTTTGGACTAATAGCTATTGTTCTATCTGCCAGTCCAAACTTTATTGGGTGGATTGGGACAGAATTTGGGCCCCTGAATCAAATGTAGTATGGGAACAAACAGGGGGTACTTAAGTCCCATGGTGTCCCCATTTGCTACCAACCCAGCTCTGCCCCTAGTGGATCTTTGGTGCGATTCTCAGTGGCCAGGCCCAAAGAATGCCCTGGAAAGGCCAGTGGCTGGGCGTTAACCAAGGGCAGAGAGTGAGTCAAGAAAAAATAGGGCTCAGTGCCCCCCACCTCTGTCATGCATGCACATCATACCACCCATCCGGCCCGGTGCTGATTCACCACCCAGAATACTCATTGACAGATAGTTGGGGCCCCCAAAGTTGCCAAGGTACCACCACTGCAATGGGCTGGGGCCATCAGAAGGGGGAAGTCAGGCTGCTACCAGAACATAATTCCCAAGTTAAGGAAGTTGGGGAAAATCTGTGAATATTCATAAAACCTCCAGAACTATTTCTGGTAGCACATCTGTTGGCCCAACTGCCATCCTGAGCTGAGCCCAGACTGGAACATACAGAGTTAACTAGGGGCCCTTCTGGGGTCTTCTACCCCATCTCCCCCCAGGATCTCAGCCCCTGTGATGTCACTAAGAGTTGCCATAGCAACCACTGGAAGTTCCCAAATAAAATTACTGTGTCGGGTTAAGTTTCCTTGGAGCTAGGCAGCAGTAAACAATGGCAGGCGAGGCTAGTCTGGCCAGGCTGGGGGGCCCAGGAGGGGGCCCTGATCCAACTTCAGCCCCTTCTTCCAACCAGTGAGGAACTACACTGCTAAGGCATTGGGCATTGATTGACAGAGACAGAGGTGGAAACAGAGACAGAGAAAGAGGACCATAGGAACAGAGCTGGGGAAGAGACAGGAACAGATGTGGGTACAGACACACTGTCCCTTCAGGGTACAATCTTAGGTCCTCAGGGGCCAGATGGGTAATGGAAGGGACTATCTTTATGGGAGGGGGGAAGAATGAGTCAAGGGATAAGTTTGGGAGGGTCTAAAATTTGGGGGTGGGGCTTCAGACAAGAACAAAGGGGCTTATTGGGCTTCAATCCTTATTCCCAACCCCCAACCCTGACTGTTGCTTCCCTAGTCAAAAGCTCAGCTTGGCCACCCCAAGATCCCTCTGTGGCTTTTCCTAGCTTCCTCTGGCTCCTAAGCATCTGGCTCCTAATAGCACCCTCACTTCCTGTTTAGCTGAGAGGAGAGGTAAAAATCACTACAGCCTTCCTCACACACCACCCCCCAACCCAGACAGCATCAGCTCCCAGGCCTACCCGGCCATGTGGGATCAAAGGGGGGGAGGGAGAGAGACAGAGAGACTGGGAGAGCTTAGAAGGGCAGGCAGCCAGTTACTAACTATAAATGTACACAGTCACACACACAGAGCTTGCTCCAAACCAGAATGAGGAGAGACTGACAAAAGCCAAGGTCTCCTCCCAGCTTTTTGCTCTGAGCTCCCTTCTCTTCTCTTCCCTTTCTGTCTTTCCTATCCCTGCCCTCTTCCCTCCTACCTCTTGGACCTCTCCTTTCCTCCCTTCTCTAGATTCAGGGAAAGGTTTTGAAGGTATATAATTAGGAGGGTGGGAGCACTTGAGGAAAGCAACAGGATCATTAACTGAGAACCTCAGAGGCCAATTTCCTCAGATGATTCCTCAGCCAGAAGAGGCAAGCATCTGTCTGCTCATCAGACACCACTGTCCAAAGAGCCCCTATCCTGAGGCAAGAAACAGTTTTAGCCCTAGGAGACTAAAAAGACCAAATAGATTCTAAAAGTGGGCCAGGAACAGGCCCAGAAGTCACACCCCAAAAGATGATTTGCTCTGACTTTGAGCATATCAGAGATAATGAAGGGCATGGTGACTGATGATTTCACCTGCAGGACCCAACGGGATAGAAAGCAATAGGTTTTGTCTCTATTAACTTCCACTAACCCCACCAGGGCGACAATGTCCTTTCTAGGTAATTGGCTCTCACTGGCCAGACTGAAGGACCTATGTGGCCAGTCCACACCCACCCCATACTGGACACATTCCTCCCTGATGACTAAGACTGGAAGGGTGGACCTAGCTCATTATTTTGACTATTATGGGATACTGGGATCCTCTTTTAGATTGATTGGCCTGGAGTGCTGGGACTCTTCATCCCACTCCCACTCTACATGGAAGAATTGAAGGAGGGAAGTGGGAGCCAACACTCAAAACCTTCTTCCTCCTGATAGGCACAAGAGCTGGTACATATGCCATGGACTAGACATGGATATATATATAGGGACCAGACCTATGTTTTCACTGGGCTTGGAACCATAAGAGAGAGAAACTTCCCCTACCACGGCAAGGTAAATTTAGTCTTAGAGAATAGTTGCCTGATGCACTGAGGTTAAAGGGACTAACTGAGTGAGACCATGCAACCAATCTGTGTTTCAGAGGAGAGCTATACACACATTTATGTCACTGGTGGCATTTATGACCTGGTGGAAAAGCAGGTTCATCCTTATCTTAGTACTTCAGCCCAAGTTTGTGATAGGTCTTCTATGGAATCTTGCCTCCTTTGATTCTGCCTCTCCAACAAGGTCCATCTCTAGTCCCACCACCCTTTGCAAATCCTTTCTTGATCTCTACAACTACAGCAAAGATCTTTCCCCCTTTCTAACCCTCTTTCTTTGTTCCTCTACTTACTACCTATATTGCTCCTTCAACTGTGAGTCTCATCTCTCCAGCCTAATGGGGAGCTCCCTGGAATAGGGCAGAATCCTTTCTTCTCTTTTCTCAAAGGCACTGGTAGTGCTGTCACAGATTCAAGCTTTTTATCTGCACCCCTTACCCAGGAACAACCTGACCTCATTGAAAAAAGAGTTGACTATTTAGGAGCTCTAGGTTTAAAAACTGCTAATTAAAGCCTGTGTGACCCTAGGCTAGAGACAACTCCTAGGTTCTTCATTTGTATAGTAAGAGGGTTACATGGGAACTGGAACTATGGTTTCATTGATACAGGGAACTCTTAGATAAGGAGAGTCCAAGGCAGGCTGGTATGTTCTCTACTGAACTGCCTAGAGTCCTGAGAGGTTAGATGATTTGCCTGAGGTTACACAGTTTATGTGAGAAGTCCAGGTCATCTGGGTTTGGAGACCACCTTTCCACTCACTACACCATGCTTCCTCTTGAGCTAGATAAATTTCAAGAAACATTTCTTCAACACCACTTACCATGTGCAAAACACTGTATTTTTATTTCAGCTCTAGGTCAGAGCTATGATTCTATGTTGCTGTCAAGCAACCATGCAGAAGGCCACAGTGACAGCTGCCAGATTTGGGGCAGGGAGGGAAGGGGAGCAGGTGAACTAGGGCCCAACATGAAGGGAACATTATTTTTTACTCCAAAAAAGAGCTTCTTCCTCCTCTATCTTCTTCCTGCCAGAGTTTAGCTTGGCCCTTCTGCCCCCACCTCACTGAGGTCCTGGGAGTAATTGGAAAGAAAGAAGCCCAGCCAGGAGAAGTGCCACCTAGGGAACACCACAGGTCACTAGAAAAGAGTTCTACCTCCCCCCAAGGTTCTTTTCCCACTCCTCTGTTGCCACTGCTTCTTCCATTCCTCCCCAAGGTCCACTTAGGTATTGTATCTGGTGTGTATCTGACGCCCCCCAGGAGTGGGGGGGTCGGCATGGGGAAAATCTTCCTCTCAAGGGACCCAATTCCAACTCCAGAACCATGGATCTTGGTGGAGTTGAAAGAATGGGGGCCCAAAAGACATTAGATCTGTGTGCCCTCGAGGTTCTATCTACATGTCCGGTTCATCTGAGAATGTAGTAGGTTGTTGTGAGCAGCAATTCTTAAGCTGCTGTAGACATACCAATTATTATGCAATGCCCATCAGTGGTGTGAAAGGGGCCTTAGAAGTCATCTCGGACAATCCCCTCAACTTTTAAGTTAGAGGGAAAAACCAAGGCCCAAAGGGGTGAAGAGTCACGCGGGGCGCCTCAGTGCCCAGACTCCCAATGCAGTCCTCTGTCCGCTGTTGCTTTCTATAGTAGGTCTTCCGTAGGACACACTTATTAACAGTGCAGACCGAGGTCTCCAGACGCTCGATGTCCGAAGATCTCTCCTTCAGCCTCTCCCCTCCCTCACTTTGTACCTGCAAGTTCCTCCTCTTAGGGGCTGTCCCCAACCCAAGCTGTGGTTCTTTCTACTTTTGACTCAGGAATTGGGGCGCTCTGTCTCTGCCTTTCTCTCTCCCTTTCCTTCCATCTCTGTCTCCGTCTGCCTTTCTCTTTCGCGCTCCTATGTGTGTGTATCCGTCTTAAGCTAAGATACGGACAGTCTAGAAGGCCGCAGCTGGAAGAGGAGCGAGAGCCAGCTCCGCGCCCAGTCTGGTCCCAGAGTCCCAGCTTCCGACGCAGGGCCGGCCCGGGCGGGGTGGGGCGGGGTTGGGCCGGGCTGGCTGGGCTGGGCTGGACTGGGCGGGGTCCGGCTGGCAGGCGGCGCAGCCCCCCGTTGCCATGGCAACGTGGTGTTTGTTGGCGGCTGCGGCGGCCCGCAGGCGGGGGGCGGGGCGGGCGGCGAGTGAGTCACGGCGGCGTGACTCAGGGTCCGGCAGCGAGCCCAGCAGTCTGGCAGGCGGCCCGCTCGGGCCTCGGCCCCGCCCCCAGCCTCACCCCCCCCTCCAACCCCGCCCCTAAGCTGGTCTCCCAGTGCCGCTCCTAGAATTTAAAGCTGGAAAGGGTTCTCGAGATCATCTACTCCTAACTCCCTCTTTTTACAGACAGGGAAACTGAGAGACCCGGAAAAGGGCACAGTCCAAGATAATTCAATACATGTAAATTTATTGATATATCTTAATGCCATCTTCACTTCCAAACCTATCCCTAACGCTTCAAGGTAAATCATCACTTGTTAAATAAAAAAAGATTATAAAAGCGGACCAGCAAAATTAACCACATCCACCAAGAATGACAGCAATGTTCCACACCATAGCCGCCCACCTCTGCAAAAAAGGGAGGCAAATGCCTTTTTGTATATTTTCCCCAGTTCCAAGTTTGGTCGCTATAATTATATAAATTTTATTTTGGGGGTTTTTAGTCATTGTGTATATTATTTTCCTGGTTCCATTCACTTGCATCAGTTAACACAAGTCTTCCCATGCTTCTTAGAATTCTTCATATTCATCTTTTTTAACCATGCCATAATATTTCGTTGTTTTTATATATTATAATTCATTTAGCCAATGTATCTACTTTGTTTCCAGTTCTTTGCTACCGTGAAAAGTGCTGCTAAGATTATTTTGGTGGATATGGGATCTTGCTGTCTTTGACCTCTTTGATGAAATTCAGAAAGTTAGAAATGGGGTAAGAGAGGGATTCCAGGAATGGAAGATAAATAGTCTGCACAAAGAGAGGGAGTCGGGGAAATAAAATTTCATGAACAGAGTAAGCAAGTAAGCTAGTTTTGGCTGGAGCCTACTTGACGTGTGAAGGGGAGTGATGTGAAATCAGTCTGGAAAGAGAAGTTGAAGCCAAATTTTGAAGAGATTTAAATGCCTAACAGGGATTTATATTTCATCCTAGAGAAAATATGAAGAGCCACTGCAACTTTGTGATCCAAAAAGTGACATACGCAGACCCAGGCTTTAGGGATATCAATTTGGCAGTTGTATGGATGGTAGTTTGAAGAATGGGAAAGATTGGAGTCAGGTAGAGAATAATTAAGAGGCTTTTGCTATAAATAATGCAAGAAAGAGGCAGTGAGGAACCTCAAAGAGAGTGGTGGAAGTGTCAGACAGGAGAGATGCT
The DNA here is from genome assembly GCF_027887165.1 of Monodelphis domestica. NCBI lineage: Eukaryota > Metazoa > Chordata > Mammalia > Didelphimorphia > Didelphidae > Monodelphis > Monodelphis domestica. Next base: position 95,099,503 of record NC_077229.1, on the reverse strand, counting down.
GTGAAGGTAGACTCAACCAGACTCGGCTACTAACTGGATTGAGTATCGAGGAAGAAGGAGGGTGAAACACTGGTTCCCCACCCTAACCCCCTATGTAAACCCTGGTAGCCCAAAGGGTGATGGTTCAAAGGAAGGTTAAGAAGAGAAGTAGGGGCAAAAGTGAAGATATTTTAGACATGTTGAGTTTCAGATACTTATGTGATATCCACATGAGATGCCAAGCAGGTCATTGGTAATGAGGGACTATGGGATCTTATAAATTTGAGAACTGTTTTTGCATAGAAATGATATAGTAATACTTTAACCCTAAGTGATGATGTCCTGAAGGAAAAAATATGAAGAGAAGACAGAACCCAAAGGAAGGGGACAGGACATGGATGATGACCCAGCAAAGGAAATGGGATGAATCAGGCAGATGGGACTACTGGAGAGGTCAGTGTTATAAAAACCCAGGAAGGAGAGAAATTTGCCAAGGAGAAGGGGATACTTGATTGTCCTCAAGTGGACATGAATAAGGTTTGGGAAAAGGCTATTGAATTTACATCTTAACCTGAAGTCCATGAACTTTAAAAAAAAACTAAAAACCTTTACCTTCCATCTTAGAATCAATATTATGTAGCGGTTGCAAGGTAGAAGAGAAGTAAAGACTAGGCAATTGGGGTTAAGTGACTTGCCCCGGGTCACACAGCTAGAAAGGATCTGAGGCCACATTTGAACCCTGGATGGCCTGTTTCCAGGCCTAACTTTCAAATCCACTGAGTCACCCAGCTACCCCTCATACACTTTAATTTCTTTTTAAATTTTTATTTTTTCAGTTACATGTAGAAACAATTTTTGATGATCATTTTTTGACATTTTAGAATTCAGATTTACTCCTTCACAACCCTCCTCCACCCTCCCTGACTCAATAACTAGTCTGATATATTTCATCATGCACATTTTGGTAACCGTATTTCAATATTATTGGTTTCCTTTGTAACCCTATGTATTTTATTTCATGCATTTTAAAACATTCTGAGAAGGGATCCATAGGTGCCATCAGACTGCCAAAGGAGTCCATCACACACACTCCCTATCTGTCTCGATTTCTTAATCTGTAAAATAGGTATCATAATAGCACCTAATTCCAAGGGTTATTGTGAGAATTCGATTAGATAATATGTGTAAAGTGCTTTGTAAATCTTAAAGCAGTATGTAAACTCTAGCTATTGTTATTATCTTGGAGAAAGCATTTCCAACTAGGAATGAGATCAGAGTGCAAACTGCAAGGTGTTAGAAAGTGAGTAGAGGATGGGGAAATGGAAAAGGGACATGTAGCCACCTTTGTAAAGAGTTTGGTTAGAAAAAGGTAAATAATCCTACTGGGATGATAGTCTGATGGCAGGTCAGGTAAAGGTTGTTTAGCTCTGAGAGGCTGCAAGCTTGTAAACAAAAGGGAAGGAAGCTATTGATAAAGATGGAAGATTTGTGTGGGACAGGATGAAAAAGATCACGTTCTAGATGAGACTAGAAGAAATGGGATCTAGTCAGTCAGGCAATAAGCAGTTGGTTATTAAATGCCAGGAGTGTATGGGATGTTCAGGGAGGACTAGCACCTCTGGTATAAGGACCTGTCAAGTGCTTTTCAGGGCTGCTCATCCACCTTTGGTGTTCACCTTTCACCCAACTCTCACCTGAGGCTCCAAGAAGATCTATATAACATGCTCAGCCGACACACTCCAGAAAACCCATCTCAGCTGATAAGCTGAGTTAGGTATCTCAAGCATGTGACCACTTCCCTCAGTGGAATGGACAAATGAGAACAGGTTCTACAGTCATGAAGTGAGCTGAAGCAGGCTTTGTGGAGAGCTTAGAGCTTGATAGGACAGCAGAGATGCATTCCTGGATCATCACCAGTCCTGACTTTTATCTTGCCACTGGAATCTGATGATTCTGGAAGGGAGAATGAGGTTGATGGTTTTGTACAACCTCAACTCACTTAAATCCAATTCATGCACAAGTCAAGACAAGACAGCATATGTAATGTCATTGGTCCTTTTTGAAAATAAAGGGAAGGTGGTTTTGCACCTAGGTAGTTCAGTGGTTAAAGAACCAGGCCTGGAGTCAGTAGCACATGGGTTCATATCTGACCTTAGACACTTCTTAGCTCTATGACCTTGGGCGAGTCACTGAACCCTCATTACTTAAACCTTACTATTCAATATTGATTCTAAAATGGAAGGTAGGGGAAAAAGACACACACACACACAGAGGAAGAGGCAAAGAATAACAGTTAAGTGTAAAAGAATCTGCAATGCAAAGTTTCAAAGGACATCATCTGTCAATCAAGATGACAATTCCATTGGAATGTTCCCAGGAGAGGCAGTTGGAGAAAAAACAGCAGCTGAACTGAGAAACTTTCTTCTGAGCCAGGCTAAGAGGCTTCTGACTGGACCCCTCTTAGCTTCTGACCTGAAGCTGAGAAACCCTTGTGGCTTCTGGAGCTGGGGGAGAAGCTTTTGAACTAACTTTTGGCTAGTGTTGCTGATGGTGGTGGCTGAACATGAAGAACTAATTGTATATCTGAGATTTTGAATTTGAAGAAGAAAGAAGAAAACAATATTTGTCCTCTTATCTCTCTTTGACTGTCTCTGATAGTGTCTGATTGCCAATACTTCCAATACCCTCCTAACTCCTTGTATAGATTAGGGAAACCCCCATCCCTCTTACCTCATCTTCTATCCTTATCCTATTTTCCCCAATAAACCTCTTTACTTGAGAAAGAGAATTTTCTCTAACCCTCATAGTTTCACCTTGAGTTACATAGAAGGTGACTGACTAAAAGGGGGAGGGGAAGGGAGGCAAGAGGGAGAGGGTGGAAAAACTGGTGGCATTTGAGGGAGGAGGGTAGGCAATATCTTGATCCATTAGCCATCCAGTAGAGCAGTGGTTCTCAACCTTTCTAATGCTGTGATCCCACAATACAGTTCCTCATGTTGCAGTGACCCCAAACCAAAAAATTATTTTGGTGGCTACTTCAAAACTGTAATTTTGCTACAGTTATGATTCAGAATGTAAATACCTGATATGCATTATGTATTCTCATTGCTGCAAATTGAGAGATTGAGAACCGCTGCAGTAGAGAATCAATAGGAACACCAGTATCTATTTATTACACTATGTACAAGATGCTAAGACAGAAAGATAATCACTGCTCTCAGAGACTTTATAGTATAGTGAGGGAGATAACATACAAACAACTATATAAAAACAAACTATATACAAGTTGAATTGGAAATAATCAGTAGAAAGAAGGAACTAAAATTAAGGGGAAATTGGAAAAGGCTTCCTGTAGAATTTTAGCTGTGACTTGAAGGAAACTAGGAAGTAGAGACAAGGAGGAAGAACATTCCATGCATGAAGTTCCCTGTTCAAGGACCAATAAGAAAGTCAATGTCACTGGATTGTAGAGTATTGGGGATGGGGAGATGGGAACAGTATAAGAAGTATAAAAGTATAAGAAGACTGGAAAGGGAGAGAAGAAGCAAGTTCTGAAGAACTTTGAATGCCAGAGGATTTGATGTTTGATCCTAGAAGTAATAGGGAGACACCAGAGTTTTGAGTAAGGAGGAGGGATCATGTGATCAAACCTGTGCTTTAGGAAGATCACTTTAACAACAGAGTAGACTAGAATGCACTGGAATGAGGAGAGCCTTCTGGAAGGGAGACCAACCAGTAGACTACTGCCCCCAAGATGGTGGCAGTGTCAGAGGAGAGAAGGGGGTGTATAATATTCAACCAATGTTCTGAAGGTGCAAGATCATCAGATCTTGGCAACAGATTGGATATGAGGAGTGAGAAATAGAGAAGAATTTCAAGTCTGGGTGACTAGGAAGAGGATAGAACCCTTGATAGGGAAAGTTGAAAAGAGTTTTGGGGAATGAGAACTAAAAAAAGGCCATTGGATTTTGCAACTTAGAGGTTATTAGTCACTTTGGAAAGAACAAAGTTTGGATAGAATGATGAGTTTCGAATGTAGACAGTTAAGAAAGGAAGAGAAGAGAAAGTGGAGAATAGTGACTACAAGTAGAGGGGATGGTCTTGGCAAAGACAAAAGCCACCTCTTCTTCAGAGACTAGAGAAAAAAAAGAGGAGGGCATGGTGTTGAGATGTGAGGTATAGAATTAGGAAAGAAGCTCAGGATGGATAGTCTCAGTTTTTATGGGCAAAGAGAGAAGCAGTACTCCATAAGCTATCCTTCAAGTCAGGAAGTTTTGCCTCTGGCACACTTGTTATTGATCATGGACAATTTAATTTCTCAGTATTATAATAATTCTATGAGAGTAAACTCCTTGGGAGTAGAATTTTTTCTTTTTTGTCTCTATATATCGCCAGCATCTAGCACAGTATCTGGCATACAGTAGGTGTTTAATTAATGGATGCTGAATTGAATTTAGTTGAAGGCACTCTTTGAAGCCATGAGAATAAAAAGGAGAAAATGGAATAGTGCCTGCCTTCAAGGAGCTTATATTTACTTGGGGATACAACATGTGTACAGAGAAGTAAACAAAGTTATTTGCGATAAAGAAAACTCACAATTTGGAAGATCATGAAAAGTTTCCTGTAAAGTAGAGTCTTGAAGGAAGTTAAAATTTCTGAGAACCAGATATTTATTCAAATATTCAAACCCAGTAGTAGAGGAACAGGACTCTGGAATTCCAGGAATAGCCAGGAGGTCAGTTTGTCTAGAACAGAGTGCCTCAAGAGTAAGAATATATACTAAGAAAGGTAAGTTGGGACCAAGTTTAGAAGACTTTCCATGCTAGGCCAAAGAGTCTGTAGCTTATATTCACAACAATAGGAAGTCATTGAAGATTTTTGAGTAGGAGAGTGATATGGTTAAACTTTTGCTCTGTGATTGCATCAATGTGGGTGCTACCTGCAGCAGTAGATATGCACAACTTCTTGTCCTTTGTCATCCTTATCAATCTTCTCCCCAAAAGTCCCCTTAGGGTTCTACTCAGGGTATTTTTAGAGGGCTTTCTTTAGCAGTCCATCAGTTATGAGTACTGCACTCTGGTATATGACCTGTCCACCTCCTTGTCCAGCCATATATCTCTGAAGAGAGCCTTTGGGCCAATTCTCCTGGTGATATTTTTGTATCCAATTTCACTTCTACCTTAGAAAAGAAAAATATTGGCAGCTATGTGGAAGGTGGGCTTGAGAGGAAGGAAAATGGTAGCAGGAAGACCATTTGCGAGGCTCAGAGTCCAAATGAAAAATAAGGGCCTGAATTAAAGTAGTCATTGAAGTGTTAGTGTAAGGAGAGAAATACAAGAGATTGTGTAAAAATGGAAATAAGATGACTCCAGATGTGGGGCTGCTTTTACTCTGATACCCCCTATAGGCATGAAGAGGTCAGTGTATCCTCCCATAAAGGGAAAAGGGGAAATCTGCTCAAGGAGGGTAAACCCTCAAAGAAGGTGGGCCTGCCGGTGAGGAGAGGGAGAGATAGACAGAGCCAACCTGAGATAGAGAAGGGAGCCAAAGGAGAGGAAGACAGAATGAGAGGATATGAAATGGGATAATGGGATAAGTCACTTAATCTCTCCAAGATTCCTAATCTGTAAAATGGGATGAATAATATACTTCTGCTACCTTGACTCAAAAGACTATTAGAGGAGGAAAATTATAAAGCACTCTAGAATTGGGTATTGTTGGAGCGTGTTGGGTATGTTTGGATAGTATTTTGGAGCTAGAAGTAATCTTAGGGATGATCTCAAAGATGAGACCATCTCGAAACCTCACAGCTTCCTTGGCTGGAGTCTTCTCTGGGAGATGTTAGCTGAGAAGCTTGGGGCTGGAATCCCTAAGATGGGGAAGAAACCCAGAGCTTCGGGAGCAAAGGTTGCTGGTCAAAGGAGTGCTCTCTGTATGGGCAATATTAGGAAACAAGCCCGGAAAGGATGGCAGCACAAGACTTTTGAGAGCCTTAAATACTAGGAAGAATTTTGGACATTGTTGTTAAAATTTTGCTTTTTGCTCAATTCAGCTGAACATAGAACAATGGAAAGATCCCAGGCTTTCAAGTCTGAGGGCCTGAGTTCAGATTTCCACATAAGACAATCCTTAACAATCCTTGAGACCTTGAAAAAGTCCCTTCTCCACTTGCCTAGCTCTCAGCTTCCTCATCCTAGGGCCTATGGTTCCATGGCTAGAAAAGAAGGGCTTTAGCCTCATTCCCCACATACTGTACACAGACCCAGACTTTGGGCTCTGGGATCTGGAGAGGCCAGGCTGGGGATGGAACAAAGTCCTCAAAGTTTTAGGGGAAATCCTTGGAAGACAAGCCCAGAGGGAAGCCTAGTGTGATTAGAGTTTGTCCTGCCACAAATAGGGATTAAAAAGTCAAAAAAATACCCTCAGGGAATTGTCAAAACCAGAACAGAGGTGAGGAGTTGGGGGGATCTGGAAACTAGTTGTAGGGGAAAGAGAGGAGTGGGGAAGCAGGCTGGTCACTGGCCTAAACCCAGAGCCCCTCTAAACAGCACCCCCCCATAAGGATCAGAGTGTCCCCATGGAAGGAGCTGGCAGGAGGTTCCCAGAGGGGGTGGGGTGGGGGAGGGGGCCTGTGGCATGAGTCAGAACCCAGTAATGTGCCAGTGAGTCACCGGCAGGGCGGGGTTCCCTGCTTCTCCCCCCACTCCAGTCACTCACACAAAGGCTCTTTGAGAAAAGACCAGGAGGCCTCGAGCCCCCATTTCCCCCTAACCCCAGCTGCAGCCCCACCCACTGCAGAGATCCACGCACTTCTAGTCTCCATGAAGCCTGAAGGCCGAATGTGCCAAGACCCCCAGGGCCCAAAGTGCTCCCCCAGCCCCATCCCCTGGCTTGGCTGGAAGAGAAGGTCACAGGTGTTGGGGGGGGGGGCTGCCAGGTCAGAGACGCCTACAGGATGGGGCAGTCCAGACCTCGGAGGTGTCTGGCTTGCCCTGAGTCACTCTCAGGGACAGAGAGGGTCCTATAACCCAAGACCCATGCACTGGGCAAATTGAGTCAGGCCATCCCTAAGCTAGGGAGAGACAAGAGGGAGGGGAGAAACCTCTGGTACTATTTTGAACCCAAGTGGTCTAGTGGGGACCCACACATATAAGAGCCCCTATAGGGCCTTGTTCCAGCAATGCTCCAATCCCAAGGCAAAAAAAATGTTCCCTTTGCACAGTCACTCCCCATCTGGCCCCTGGGCCAAAGGCGGGACTGAGCAAGGGACCTCTGGAAGTCTGCCTCTGCTTCTGTCACGCCATGCCTACTGCCATACCCTTGTGGCTATTTTCCTCCCACCTCCAGAACCAGCTCTAGGAACTCCCAGATTGCTGAACCTAGGAAAGAATGGAAGGGGGTGCCCACAGCTTCCCAAGCCCCTCTTGCAGGCATGCCTCCTTCAGCACCATTCCCTGGATCTTGTCTCATTCACTGCCAGCATTTGCCCAGTGCCACAATCACAGCTGGTAGGGCTCAGAGGGCATGTTGTCCAAACCATATGTGAGCAGGGATCCCTTTGACGGTGTCCCCAGCAAATGGAAGCTGGGTAACCATCCTCTGAGGGGGCCCATCACACTTGGTGCTGATTAGAATTGGTGGGGAGTTGTTTTATTTTTTGCTTTACAGCACCGGAAAGTCTCCCTGTTTGCAGCCTTCTCCAGAGGCTCTTGTCCTGCCTTCTCAGGCTAAGCAGAACAAATCGGGTCTCTCTTCTTTCAGGTACCAAATGGATCTGGGAGCACATTCATTTGGAGGTCTTCACCCATCAGGGCCTAGAAGTGACTGGCAACTCTTTGTCCAAGTAGTCTGATTCTGTTTGCTCCAAGTCTTCCCCTTGAGGCTTTCCTGGGAGATTCTACCCTGTGATCAGCCCATTCTCTTCCTCCATAACTTTTACTCTTGTTCTTTGAAGTTCCCTGCTGGCAACAAGTCACAGCCTGCTCACACTCACACCCACTAGACATCTTTCCAAATGCCCCTCATGAGATAGTTGAAAACTCTGAGTTCTTTGCAGACTTCTGTTTTTCTCTGGATGCCATAGAGCAACACGGATAGAAAGTTGGTGTTTAAAAGTTGGGTCTTTGCTTTCATGGGAAGCTTGGGGTAATTAAAGGAGCTTAGCAATTTCCCAGAGGCAGTTTGGCTTGCTCTCTTCCTTTTCAGCAACCCTGGGCACAGCCCATTGTCCAATCTTACTGTCTATCCCAGACATACATAGTGATGGATGAGCTCCAATTGTCTATCTTAAAGTGTATATATGCAAAGACCGGCTCCTTTTCATGACACTTAAAAGGCTGGAAGCTATAGCACTCATGCCCCTCTTGGGTCTCTGCTAATCCAGACTAAAAATCCCCAATTCCTTCCACAGATTCCCACATGACCAGCTCTCCAGCCCCTCAACTGTCCTGGCTACCCTCCTCTAGACTCACTCCAGCTTTTCCACGGTGGACAACTGGTAAATCAGATTTGGAGGCAGAGGAGCACAGTCCAAATCCCAGCTTTGATTCTTACCACATTTCTAAAGTTGGTCAGTCATTTTCTTTTTCCCATTTATAAAGAAGGGGATTGGCCTAAATGATTTCCTTCTTTCCTTTTTTTAACTTTACCTTCTGTCTTACAATTGATCCTGAGTATAATTAAGGTAAGGCCAGGGAATGGGTGTTAAGTGACTTGCCTGGGGTCATACAGCAAGGAAGTGTCTGAGGTCACATTTGAACTCAAGACCTCCCATCTCCCTACCTTCTTCTTTACCCACTGAGCCATCTAGCTGCTCCTGGACCCGATAATTTCTAATGGCCAATTCAGCTTCAAAATCATGATCACATATTTCTAAAACTGAGAGAGCCATAAGAATCCATCCCATGGACATTAATGCATTGCTGGTGGAGTTGTGAATTGATCCAACCACTCTGGATGGCAATTTGAAACTATGCCCAAATGGCGCCAAAGGACTACCTGCCCTTCGACCCAGCCATAGCACTGCTGGATTTGTACCCCAAAGAGATAATAAGGGTAAAAGACTTGTACAAGAATATTCATAGCTGCACTCTTTGTGGTGGCAAATAATTGGAAAATGAGGGGATGCTTTTCGATTGGGGAATGGCTGAACAAATTGTTGTATATGTTGGTGATGGAATACTATTGTGCTAAAAGGAATAATGAACTGGAGGAATTCCATGTGAACTGGAACAACCTCCAGGAAGTGATGTAGAGTGAAAGAAGCAGAACCAGGAGAACATTGTACACAGAGACTGATACATTGTGGTACAATCGAAGGTGATGGACTTCTCTACCAGCAGCAATGCAATGATCCAGGACAATTCAGAGGAACTTATGAGAAAGATGCTATCCACATCCAGAGGAAGAACTGTGGGAGCAGAAACACAGAAGAAAAACAACTGCTTGATCACATGGGTTGATGGGGATATGGTTGGGGATGTAGACTCTAAATGATCATCCTAGTGCAATTATCAATAATGTGGAAATAGGTCTTGATCAAGGACACATGTAAAATCCAGTGGGATTGCTCATTGACTATGGGAGGGGGGAGGGAAAGAACATGAATCATGTAACCATGGAAAAATATTCTAAATTAATTAAATAAAAATTTTCAATTAAAAAAAAAGAATCTATCCCATGAGCACATGGTACCATCTCTGGTTTTCCTTATCCAATGAGATAAGTGAAGTCAGGGGTAACCTCTGTTTTTCCCAAGGGATTTCCCCAATGCTGGGATGAGAGGAAATAGAGATCTGGGAACCAGGGAAGGGGAAAAGAAGCATGAAGTACCAACACTACTAATGATGTAAGAGATACCCTAGTTAGCTCACCTAACCCAGTGGCAGTTCCCAGATCCCCTCTCCTTAGTTATTGAAGGTGGATAGGAACAGGGGAAGAGGGGAAGGAATGATGATAATGTTTTTGAGGAAGTTTGGTCAGTGTGCCTGAGCTCCAGCTTATATATAAGGTCAGATTTCCATAAAGAGAGACTTCCATTTCCACTTCCCCTTCTTTAAAATTATGAGATTATATTAGACAACCTATGGAGTGGAGAGAACATTCTCTTCAATGAAAGCAGTGGGTCTGGATTCTAGTTCCAGCTCTGTCACCAATCCATTAGGATTTCAGAGCCTGAACTCAGTGGCAGATAACCATTCCAACTTCCTTCTATTAGAGGGGGAAAACGAGACCCTGAAAGGGAAGTGATCTATTCACAATCACTCAAGTAATAAATACTATGATTTTAGTCCAAGGCTTGAGTTCAAATTCAGTCTTTTTTTTTCCCCCTTGGCCAAGGCCTTTTTCCTGCTCTGGTCTTCAGTTTTCGCTTCTGTAAAATGGATTAGGTTGGCATAGAGGCTCTTTAAACTACCTTCCAGCTCTGACAGGTCTGGATTCACACACATACATATGGACACCCAAATACTTATAATAATACAAATATAATAAAGCCAACATTTAGCTCTTGCCTTCAGGTCCACAAAAGACTTTTACATATATACTGGTTCATTTAATCATCATGACCATTTGTGATAAGTGCTATGATTCCCATCTTACAGATGAGGAAACAGCCCGAGAAAGATTAAGTGATTTGCTCAGAGTCACCCAGCTTGGTAAATACACAAGGCAAGATTCAAACTCAGGACTTTCTGCCTCCAGATCCAGAACTCTGTCTACTCTGCCCCCTAATTCTTTACATTCAAGAATATAGGAGCCCAAGAAATAATTCGTTATTTCTCCCATTTGGGTTTCAGGATAGGGTGGGGACTAGAGAGAAAGACACATGCCTCTCTGCAAGAGAGACTCAGGCAGGGAACAAGACACACACACACACACACACACACACACACACACACACACACACACACACAGAAACCCTAGCAGGGACATAGCCAGTGGTGGTGAAGTTCTGGGGAACAGTTGCTGACTCACTGCTTCCCTTGGTCTCCTGTTCTGAGTCACTGGATAGATAGGGGGAGAGGGGGGAAAGGCACCAGGAAAGGAAGGAGCAAGGAGACAGTTCCCACGCCCTGCCTTGCACGGGAATCCATGCATCCTGTCCACTCTCCTCTAGGCTGCAAAGAAGCCCCCTCAACCCCACTTCTGGCAGTGCACAGTGCCTGGCACATAGGGGTTATTTCATAGGTTCTTGTTGACTGACTGCAAAGTTGGCATGGGGGCCTTTCCCTTCAGAATTCACCCTCTAGGGGGATCTGGTGCAGAGACTGGGGTGGGGCAGAGATCCTGAAGGCAGGGGGGCTTCCTCTGCACAACGAGCAGCTGTTCCACCATCCACAGGTTGAGACAATGGGAAACCGTAAGGAACTTGGGCTAACCCAGGACTTTCATACAAGAGGCAGCAAATAGGGCCAAGAGATGCTAGAGGGGTGGTGGTCTTCCCAATGGCGACTATTCAAAAATAAAAAAGGAATGCTATATTCCTATCCCTGGGCCCCACTATTCCCCCTCCTCAACCCACTCCCGTTGTGGTCTGGCTACCCCCTTTTCTTCAGAAACTGACCTGAGGAGATACCAAATGGTGCCTCTCTGTTTTGGAGTCAGAGGACTTGGGTGAGAATCCTGCTTCTGCCTACCGTTGATAAAAATCACCTCTCTTTGCCAGACCTCAGTTTCCTCATATGTCAAATAATGTTAGATACCATTATAAAGTCCCTTCTAGCTGCTTCACATCCTAGGTCAGAGCAGAGACTGCTTGATACAGATTGTCTTACTGCCTCCTCTGTAAAACGAAGAATCTGACCTAGTTCTATGGCCACGCATGGCCTGGGGTCAAGGTGGGCAGAGTCGACCAGGCTGATGTTCCCCAGGAGAAGATAAAAGAAAAGGGCTGCTTGGTGCAGGCTAGGGACTCCTGCCCCTTCTTCCTCCCCTGGATCAGCTCTCTGGGTTCTGCTGCCCTCCAGTGTCAGCCTGGGGGAACAACAGTGGATAGAAATGCTTTTAAACTGTGGGAGTGAGAAATGGAGGAACAATGGTGGGAAATGAAGACTGGGGAGGGATGAGAGGAAGGGAGTATCCAGAGACTCTCTAATCAGCTTCCATAGTCCCAGAGTCCCAAACCCGCCCTGCTTCTCAAAAGCTTATGACACGGTTAGCTAGAGAGCTTAAAGGGAAACTGAGGCACCATGCAGCATGTGGATTTCAGTTTAAAATGACGAAGAAAATGTCTGGATCAAAACAGAGCATCCTTTGGCCCCCATTCCCTTTCTTGGGCTACTCAAGCTTCCAGCCAATCACTACCACTGTGTTCAGTGAACTACCCTCCAGTGCAGAAAAGCCATTTCCATAGGGTAAGGACCAGAACCCTAGAAATTCAAGGACCCGGACCTATGTCCCTGAGGATGCTGGGAAAGAGAGGAGGTTTGCTTCTGGGAGAAAGGCTCCAAAACACTGAGACCTCAGGGGTGTCTCCCACTCTTTATACCTATATATATTTTATGTACGTTATCCCATTTGACCCTGACAACTTTGCAAAGAGGATCCTATTATTAGCCCTATTTTATAGATGAGGAAACTGAGGGTCAGAGAAATGAGATGCCAGCTCCGGGAAGGAGGCATGGTGCTTAACAGGGTCAGGCTCGCTAAATCCCAGAATGATCTTTGGCTGGAGAGAAGGAAAGCCAAGGAGGACAAAAAGGTGCTCCCATCCAGCGCTACCCGAGTTCCTGTCGAAGGTTTCCTACTCCAAATTCAGTCATCTTTCCTTTGCTTCTGTTTAGAATGATAATAAGGTTGGAGAGAAGGAATCTTAAGTTCCCTTCTATGCACACATACACAAGCCCAGACACACAGAGACTCACAGATGCAAGAACATGCAGGTCCAGATGGACCAGTTATTTATTATTGCACTCCATATGGGGGAGGAGTGTAGGGATGGGAGGAGCTAGGCCGGGGAAGGAGACTCCTGGGGCTAGGAAGCAGAGAAGGAGCCAGACCAGGAAGACTCTCACCCAGAAGCTCATTTAGAGACAGATTGTGGAGGCGTGCTTTAGGAAGATGTCTAAGGACGGTGCAGGCACAAAAGGGTTTACAAGCCTGTGTAGGAGCTGGGAGGGATTCATGAGAAAAGACGAGTCAAGGAAATCTATTTGAAGGCTCTTCCAATAACCCGGTCAAGAGGTGACAACCTAGAAAGGGCCTGTGTTTGAGGGAGCCAAAGGGACCTCAGTAAGAGATGCTGTAGGGAAAGAATGGCTGAGACTTAGCGGGCTTGGCGACTGATTGGATCTGGGGACTAGTAAGAAATCAGCCAGGACTGAGGTTGGGGCCCTGCTCACAGGCCTAGCTAGGAGGTGAGGAATGCCTGAAAGCAATAGATGAGGAAGAGGGGGTGAGCCTATAGGGAACGACGAGCTATTTTGTTCTTGAATAGTTTGAAACAGTCTGAAAGTACTGGCCAAAAGTTACTTCTGGGGCATCCTTTATCCCAATCCTCACTCTCACTAATGAGTGGGGTCCCCAGTACTTATCTCTCCCTCTGGACTCTTAGGGGATATTCTAAGGCAATGGTGTTGATCTCCAATGGGAAAGGGCCACTAAATCTACTAAGGGATCCCCAATAGCCGCCTATTGACTTAGAAAACCACAGAGTAACAATATCTACATTCTGTTGTATTTCTATTTATTTTGCTAAGTACTTCCCAATTCAGTTTTGGGTTTTTTCTTAACTCTTACTTTCTGTCTTAATATCCATTCTAAGACAGAAAGGGGACACGGACTAGGCCATAGGCTTCACTGGCTTGCTCAGAATCACACAGCTAGGAAGTATCTGAGGTCAGATTTGAGCTCAGGTCCTCCCTCCCAACTCTAGGCCTGGCCCTCAATCCACTGTGCTACCTAGTTGCTCCTGGGCCACACTGTGGTAGTAGGATGAAAGTTTGATATCGGTCTCTGCTGTAAGGGATCGAGGGTCATTTTTTGATGTCATTGGTTTCTCTGCTATGTTTTCTCCTGATTATCAATTTTAGTTCATGAGCCAACCTGAAGTAGATTTTAGAAAGGTATTTAGTAAAGTGGAACCATAAGAATAGTTGGTACAAAGCCTCGTCCCAGATGTTTGTGAGACACTCTCCCACGAATACACAGAGAACCCAGAATAAAGTGGGATCTGGCTTAGACAAGACATGGGACATGGGAGAGCTCAAAGCTCTTGGTTTCCCAAAGTCTTTTTCTCCCAATGGAAAGTCCCCAAGAAGTTCCCTTTAGATATGATGAATCTGCCTCCATCTTCACACAAGTCTCCCAATACAAACAGAGCTCCTAGCCCTGGAGATCTGAGGACAGTGGTTAGGATAACAATAAGAGGACAGAAGACAGGAAGTCCAACGTCCTTTAGAACCTTCTAAACTAGAAGTGGAGCCTGAAGAGGAATGAAGACATGGCTGGCCAGGGTGCTTTCCTTAAAGTGTGGGTTCTGGAAAGAAGTGGTCAATCAAAGGAAGGAGCCATAGGAGTACTTCTAATGTAAGAAGTCCCAGGTAGGAACTTCCAGGGTGAGGAAGCTTCTATGGCCTGGTAGAAAAAACACAGGGAGTTAGGATTAGCTCCTGGAAAAGAATGAAAACACTGGAAAATTCCCTTCCAGACTAAGAAGTGAGGAGGGAAGAAAGACTTGGTGGGACTGGGGCTGAGGCTTTTCTTTCCCTCCCAAAAGATTCCTCCTCAGGGTTTTCAACTAGAAACCTACATACTGTCCAATTTCTTGAGTTTTCCCATTTCCGTTTTTATACAATATCCAGGGAACGGAACAAAATCCCCCCAGCCAATTGGAACAGACCTTTTAACCAGTGTCATTTAATTTCATGAAATGACTTTCTAAGACTTTTCAATTTGCCCCAGTGTCCACAATTGAAATAGATTGTAGATTGATCCCTTACTTCATCACTACACCCTTACCAAAAAAAGCACTACTGTAGCCTGGTAGAGAAGGAACTGACCTTGGAACCAGGTAGATCTGAGTTTAAGCCTTGCCTCTGACACATACTAGCGATGTGATCCTGTCAAGTCCCTGGGCAACTCTCTAAGGTTATAAGTTGGAGAGATGAGAGATTCCTTATGGAGGAGTTCCCTATATTAATAAATTCATAGGTTAAATCCCTATCTCCCTACAGATTATCTTTTGGAAATGTCCATTAGGTAATTGATAACCATAGGAGCAGGAAGGGATCTTGGAGGACATTGATCTAATCCAACCCACCCACCTCCAATCTTTACTGATGAGGAAACTGAGGCTCTGGGAAGGGAGGGAAGATTTGAACCTGGGCCCTCCGATTCCAGAGGCAAAGCTTTTTCCACTATAGAATGCTCTTGTGGTATGGAAACTAAGAGACCAGCACAGTATAAAGAGACCTGGAAGTCATCCGTATAGAGAGGATAATTGGTACAATTTTAAAAAATAATATTTTATTTTTCCCCAGTTACATGTAAGAACAATTTTTAGTATTAATTTTTTTAAATTTGGAATTCCAAATTCTCTCTCCTTCTCACCCTCTTTCCTTCCCCCATCCCAGACAGTAAGCAATCTAATATAGATTTTGCATGTGCAAAGTGATAAAAATTTTAAAACCCGTACCTATATTATCTAGGAAGGGTCTAGGGTCAAATTTGAACCCAAGATCTCCCAACTCTAGGCTTGGCTCTCTATTCACTGAGCCACCTAGTTCTCATTTTTAAGAGAGAGAACATATGTGAAAGGAGAGAAAAAGAAGATCCAGCATAGAGTAAAGCCTTGGGGTACACAGGTGAATGTGTGCTGAACCAGCAAAAGAAGCCTGAGGAGAGCCAAGACTGAGAGGAAGAGAAATGAGAAAGAACCAAGGCTATGAAAAGCCAAAGAAGAGAAAGGATCCAGGAGAAGAGGAAGGCCAGCAGGGCCAAACGCTGCAAAGGGGTTAAAAGGTGGAGAATTGGTAAGGAAGTGTTTCAGTTTACTACACCAAATGCTTTTAATATATACATACAAATGCATTTATACACATACACATATATAACAAATCATGACTCCAGCCTAATTTCACATTACTAACCGTCATATTACTAACCGTCATACCATAGCCCAGCCAAACTGTCCTTCCTATATTTCTTCTTTTTTTAAACCCTTTCCTTCCATCTTAGAATAAATATTAGTTTATTAGTTCCAAGGCAGAAGAGTGGTAAAGGGCGAGGCAATGGGGGTTGAGTGACCTTAGGAAGTGTCTGAATCCAGATTTGAACCCAGGACCTTCTGGCTCTAGACCTGGCTCTCAGCCACCCAGCTTCGCCCCCCTCTTACATTTCTTCTTGCATGATATTCCATCTCCCTCCTCACTACTGCCTCTTAGAATTCCTCATTTTCTTCAAAATCCAGTTACATGAAGCCTTTCCTGATCCCTCCTTCCCCACAGTATCTATTTGTTTCCACCTCTACTTTTATGTTTTCTCTTCCAGGTAAATTATAGGTTCTTCAGATGTAGGCAGAGATGCTTCCACTATTTTCTTTGTATCTCTGGTACCTCCCTGGCAGAATGACTGGCACGTTGTAGGCACTGAAGAAATGCATGTAGTCTCTCCATCTTTCAGTGAGCTACAGGGATGGTAAAATTGTGGTCTTCTGGGCAATGCTCCTTGCAAAAGCCTTCTGGTTCTCTTCTCATACTTCTTCTAGAATGCCATTAACAGATCTAGTTTATTCTCATGGAATGTTTATATAAATGCCAACGTAGGCAGATGGTTGAGTTTAGTGATGTTCTCTTGGCATTTGTTTTTTGTTTTTTGTTTTTTGAAAGTAGTAAAAGTGGGGAAATTTCCCCCTTACACCTTTGGTATCTTCCCCTCCTTCACATTCATCAAAGATTGATCCAGAAACATCCTCAAAATTGTCTCCAATTGCATCCAGCATAGCATGGGCCATACCCAGTCCTTAGGTTTTCCTGTCTTTATGTTCTTTGGTGCTATTTTCACTCCATCTAGAAGCAGATCTAAGACTTAAAAGTCAAAATGTGGTGACTCTGTTGTCCTTGATAGTGAAAAGTTTCTTATAAAAAAATATTTGTAGATCTTTTCCATCTTTTATCTTTCTGTTGTCCTTGAAGTTGCATCCTTAGGTTCCCCTCAGCATTATTTAGTTTAGCTGGATCTCTAAGCTTTCTCTCTTTTCTTTTTCTTTTATTAATTGTTCCTTCTGTCCTAGAAACAATACCGTGTACTGGTTCCAAGGCATGAGAGTAATAAAGGCTAGGCAATGGGGGTTAAGTGACTTGCCTAGGGTCACACAGTTAAGAAGTGTTTGAGGTCAGTTTTTTTTTTAACATTTAATTAATTAAGAATATTTTTCCATGGTTACATGATTCCTACTCTTTCTCTCCCATTCTCCCTCCCTCTTCCCATAGCAATTTAACTGGGTTTTATATGTATCATTGATTAAGACCTATTTCCATCTTATTAATATTTGCATTAGAGTGATCATTTAGAGTCTATATCCCTTATCATATCCCCATTGAATCATGTGATCAAGGAAATGTTTTTCTTCTGTTTCTGCTCCCACAGTTCTTTCTCTGGATGTGGATAATGTTCTCTCTCATAAGTCCCTCAGAATTGTCCTGGGTCATTGCATTGCTGCTAGTAAAGAAGTCCATTATGTCCAATTGTGCCACAGTGTATCCGTCTCTGTGTATAATGTTCTCCTAGTTCTGCTCCTTTCACTCTGCATCAATTCCTGGAGGTCATTATAGTTCAAATGGAATTCTGAGTTCAGATTTGAACACAAGACCTCCCAGCTCTGGGCCTGGTTCTCAATACACTGAGCTACCTAGCTGTCCCCTCTAAGGTTTCTTTAAATTGAATTTTCCTTTCATTGCTTCTGGCTAATTTACAAAACTATACTACTGTTCATAATCTTCTGTGAATAAAAGTTTTAATTACTTCTTTTTACTATATTATTAACACTTCCTTAATACAAAAAAAAACCCCAAAAAGCAAATCATAGGTGACATTATTAAATTTAACACAGTAGTTTCAACTGCCCTGCTTGTCTGTGTCCTCTTCTGGATTTCCTTCTGTTCTCTACTGTGTATTTTTAAATGTTTCTTTGATGCTCTTTTCTTTTTTTGATATCACTATCACTAAGCCCTCTTTCTCCCCATTACTCCTCTTCTGAAATAAAAGCCCTCTTTTATAACAAATATAGTTAAGCAAAATAAATCCAAACATTGGATGTCTAAAAATACATATCTCATTCTGTACCTTTAGTCATCAACTCTCTGCCAAGAGGTGGAAAGTATGATTAAATATGAATTCTGGGGGCATGATGGGTCAGTGCATTGATTATCCTCGCTTGATCCTTTCATCCCCAACTATCATCCTCTATCTCTTCTGCCCTTTGAGGCTAAGCCTTAAAAAAGCCCATCTACAATAGGTGTCTCCACTTTTTCTCCTCTCCCTCCCTTCTTAACCCCTTACAAACCAGCTTCTGATCTAATTCTCCCCAGATGGCTCTCTCCAAATCCAATGGCCTTTTTCCTGATCCTCATTTTTGACTTCTCTGCAGCCTTTGACACTGATGATCACCTTCTCCTTCTTGATATTCTCTTCCCCTCCAAGTTTTCAGGACACCCCTCTCTCTTGACTCTCATTCTACCTATCAGACTGATCCTTCTTTGTCTTTTTTTTTTGCTAGATCTTCATCCAGGTCACCCCCTCTAACTGTAGGTGATAACAGGGTTCTCTTCTGGGCTTCCTTCTCTTCTCCCTCCATACTACCTCACTTGGTGATCTCGTCAGCTCCCATGGATTCCATCACCATCCTATGCTCATGATTCCCAAATCTACTTTTCCTGCCCCATCCTTTCTGCTGATCTCTAGTCTTGCATCTCCAACTGCCTTTCAGACATCTCCAACTGGATATCCGGTTGACATCTTAAACTTAACATGTCCAAAACAGAATACATTATTTCCCCCCTAAAATGTCTTTCCTCCTAACTTCCCTATTCCTGAAAGGCCACCTCAGTGTCATTCTGAACTCTTCACTCTCCCTCACTCCCATATCCACGTTGCTGCCAAAACCTGTTGATCTCATTTTTGCAACATTTCTTAAATCTGCCCCCTTCTTTCCTCTGGCACTGCCACCACTCTGGTGAAGACCCTTATCACCTGACACCTACATTATTTCACTGGCTACTGCCTCAAGTCTCTTTCCACTCCAGTCCATCCTCAATTCAGTCACTAAAGTGATTATATCCTAAAGGGCAAGTTTGGCCTTGTCACGCTCCTACTCAATGAACTCTAGCGGCTCCTTATTGCCTCCAGGATCAAATACAAAATGCTCTGTTGGGCATCCAAAGCCCCTCATAACATAGCCCTCTCCTACCTTTCCAGGCTTCTTAAATCTTACTTCCTGGCATGTATTTTTTTGATCCACTGATGCTGGCTTCCTGGCTGTTCCACAAATAAGACATTCCATCTTTTGGCTCTGGCCATTTCCTCTGGCTGTCTCCTATATGTCTAGTAGCAGCAATGCTAAGTCAAAGGGTATGCATTATTTAACGAATTTGGGTATATAGCTCCAAATTGCTTTCCAAAGTGGTTGGACTCATTTGCATGGAACATTAGTGTGCCTATTCAGTAGTAGACCTTCCAACAATTGTCTTCTTTTTTTTTAATCATCTTGGTCAAACTGATTGGTGTGAAATGGAACCTGAGTGTTTTGATATATGATTCTCTTATTATTAGTGGTTTGGAACATTCATATGATTATTGATAGCTTGCCTCTCTTCTTTTGACAATTATCTGTTCATGTCCTTTGAACACTTTACCTATTTGGGTACTTCTTGATAGCATTTTGCCCAAAAGTTTATATTCTTTTTTTTAAACCCTTACCTTACGTCTTGGAATCAATACTGTGTATTGGCTCCAAGGCAGAAGAGTGGTAAGGGCTAGGCAATGGGGGTCAAGTGACTTTCCCAGGGTCACACAGCTGGGAAGTGTCTGAGGTCAGATTTGAACCTAGGACCTCCTGTCTCTAGGCCTGACTCTCAATCCACTGAACTACCCAGCTGCCCCCAAAAGTTTATATTCTAAAATGGCGTTGTCCTTGCTTGACATATATCCTTGCTTGGGAAATAAATTATTTGCTTACTAAGGTTGTTTTTAGGCCCTTTGGACTTCCTTATTATAATCGATTTGCGTAACTCAATTTTGATATTAGATTCTTATGATCAGGGTCAATATCCATTCCTCCATCTATTTTTTCAATACTTGTTTAAATAGGTCAAGTTAGAGCTATTTCCATTGAAAGCCACATCTTTTTCTCATTTTGATTCTGTCCTCTAGCTTTGTCATCTTTGATCTAATAAGCTAGAGGTCTGACCTTAAACAGACAGCTGATTCAGAAATAACTCCCACATCAATAATGAGTCATTTCCTGTCTTTTAAAGGGATAGAAACTAGACCTATGATTTCAGCGCTATAGGGAATTCCCAGATGAAGAAACTTCTTCTACTTATATAAGTTGATACCTCCTCTGCAGTTTATAACTTTAAAGAGTAGCCTAGATCACTTAGAGGTTAAGTGACTTGCCCAGCATCACACAGCCAATGTGTGCCAGAAGTGGGACTTGAACTCTGTCTAACTGGCTCCAAAGCCAGGTCTTTATCCAGAGGTCAAAATTAGGGCTGCAGCCCACACTACCAACTTTGACCTAAACTATATGACAATGTAATTGGGAAAGGTTAAACAAAATAAATATAATATAACATGGGTAATGTTAATGTGTGGTTTTCTAAGTTACTGTGCTGCAAGCAGGGATCCATTTCTGTTTAACTTTGACACCACCACAACACAATACATCACCTCTCTCGTCAGTTAAAATACAATCAGTTTCATGTTCTGTGATATTATTACAGCACCTTCTCGTTCTTTCCTCAAAGAGATTACTTATATGTTTATCTGTGAGGCTTCTATTTACTCTTCAAGTGTTTGGACTCTTTCATTCCTCATATCTGAAGGATATTTTCCAACACAATTTCCACCATCCTTACCTGTTTTCACCTTTATATTAAAAAATCAAGTAATGAACTACGAGTAGATTTAATTTGGAACCTCAATGAGTTTTTCATAAGATTTCTCCATTTCTAAAATCTCTGCCCACTTCTGTTTGCTAATAAACTCCAATCATCTTCCTGATAGTCTTTCTACTAATATTCACCATGAACATTGCAATATGAGATGGCGGAGCGCCCTCTTACAGGATGTTTCTTATTGCCGTTAACAGACAGTAAAACCAACCTGGCCGACCCCTTGACTTGGCTATCTAAGGAGAATGGGTAAGCTAGCCTCTTCATTTATTTGCAACTTTCTTTTGTTTTCTAGTTTTGTTTGTGGTGGAAATGTAAAGACTGGTGTGATTCATTTTCTCTTCTATTGTGTTATTAGATAAGACTATAATTCTCACAGATAAATTAATGTTTATAGATCATTTTAAAACTGTGATTTTTAGCACCTTCTGCCTCTCTGTCATAGTCCCTGCAGAAAAGGAAGGAAGCCGTTGAGATGTGAAGGCCATTTTGTATCTTCTTTGTTTTGTGGACTGAAATGTCCAAAATTTTATCCCAAAGAGCCAACCTACTAGTAATGAGATTCTGGTGCTTATCTGGGCTGGTGCTGAGGCTAGAACCCTTTGCATAGCCTTTAAGAGCTGACTGTCATTTCTCTGCCCCAATGAGACATCAGAGTAAGACTGTGTGTGTATGAGATAACAAACAAATAAATGAGCAAGTGAATGAATAAGTAAATAAATGAATAGATAAAATTGAAAAGATTTTTTAAAAAAATTAGTGTGAGTAAATATGTAAAAGTATTATACTTGTGTTCAAGAAATTGCCCTCAAAGCACACAATGTGAGAGCTGGTTAGATGACCATTTGTTTGGAAATGATGGGGGGGGGGTGCAGAGGGGAGTGTCATATTGGCAGGAATCAACAGTGTGAAAACACATTCAGAACAATGAATGTGCTCTTGGGCTGCACTGAGAGGGGCCTAACTCCCAGAGTAAGGATGGGCCCACTGTCCTTTGTTCTGATCAGGCCTCATCTGGGATATTATGTTCAGTTCTTGGCATCCCAGTTTAAGAAGGACATTGATGGATAAAGTGAAAAACACCCAGGGGGGAAGGCAAACAGAATGTCAAGTCCTTGACATATAAGGAACAACTGGAGACTGGAGAAGAGAAAACTTTAGAGTTGAGGAGAGGCTTCACAGCTGTCTTCAAATATCTAAAGAACTATCACGTGAAAAAGAGATTCAACTTTCTTCTCTTTAACATCAAGAAAAACTTGGGACCTCATTTGCCCCAAAGTGGAATGGGCTACCTCTTTTTTGAGTTAGTGGGTTACCTATTACTGGATTTCTTCAAGTGGAGAGGAATGGGTTGAACTAGTTGGCTGCTAAACTCCTTTTCAGTCACTCCCAGCCCCCCTTTTTTTGAGGCCAAGTTAAATTATTTGCCCAGGGTCACACAGCTAATAAGTGGCTAAGGCTGGATGTTAACTCAGGCCTTCTTGACTTGAAACCCAGCACTCTATGCACCATACCACCTAGCTGCCTCTAAAATCCTTTTCAATTTGGATTTTATAATTCTACAGTTCTGACTTGCCAAGGATCATCCAGCGTGTGAGATAGGATAACCTGGGTCTCAGAGTATCTCTACTCCCTAGACCAGTGATGGCAAGTCTTTTTATTTTTTTGAAAATTTTATTTAATTAGTTAATTTTGAATATTTTCCCATGGTTACAAGACTCATGTTATTTCCTTCCCTTCCTCCCACCACCCTCCCTTAGCCAATGAACAATTCCACTGGGTTTTACTTGTGTCATTGATAAAGACCTATTTCCATATTATTGACATTTGTACTAGGGTGATCATTTAGAGTCCATATCCCAATCATATCCCCATCGACCCATGTGATCAAGCAGTTGGTTTTTTTCCTATGCTTCTACTCCCACAGTTCTTCCTCTGGATGTGGATAGTGTTCTTTCTCATAAGTCCCTTAGAATTGTCCTGGGTCACTGCATTGCTGCTAGTAGACAAGTCCATTACATTTGATTGTGCCACAGTGTATCCATCTCTGTGTACATGGTTCTCCTGGTTCTGCTCCTTTTGCTCTGCATCAATTCCTGGAGGTCATTACAGTTCCCATGGAATTCCTCCACTTTATTATTCCTTTGAGTACAATAGTATTCCATCACCAACAGATACCACAATTTGTTCAGCCATTCCCCAATCAAAGGGCATCCCCTCATTTTCCAATTTTTTGATGGCAAACCTTTTAGAGGGCAGGTGATATGAGAAATGTCCTCAAGTGAGGAGGGGAGGGAGCAGCCCAGCCCCTGTCCCTCTGGCTTTCTAGTAACTAAATCTAGTGGGTGACAGTGCACATGCCCACAGAGAGGGCTCTGAGTGCCCTCTCTAGCACCTGTGCCATAGGTTTGCCACCAGGGCCCTAGATCATACTGGCTCTAACCACAATGTTAATTTGTAAAATTTCCCAGGGGGTCTCCTATCTATTCTCTTTTGTGACCTTAAACATAACCCTCTTAAGGGATCAGACCTGGAATTACTTTCTGGTTTTACAATGGAATAGACTAAATGGAAATTTAGTCCCCATGCAGGGAATAAATAGCACAGCATTATAGTCAGAACACCGGGGTTTGAATCCTGGCTTATGTACTCAGGTGCTATGTAAACTTGGTCAAGCCATTTTGAGCCCCAGTTTCCCCATCTGCAAAATAAGAATACCTTCATTCTGCTTCATTCAATCAACATTTTTTAGGCAACTGTTGAGTGCCAACACTTTGTTGTTGCTGTTCAGTTGTGTTCTACTCTTCGGGATCCCATGGACCATAGCAAGTCAGGTCTCTGTCCTCCACTATCTCTGGAAGTCTATTCAAGCTCATGTTTGTTGCTTCCATGACACTATCTACCATCTCCTTTGCTGCCCCCTTCTTTTGCCTTTGTCTATCCCACAATTGATCAGCTTCTCCAATGAATCCTGTCGTCTCAAGTGACCAAATTCTAAGCTTCAGCTTCAGTATTAGTCCTTCCCTCGAATCATCAAGTTAATTTCCTTCAGTATGGACTGATTCGCTCTCCTTGCTGTCCAAGGAACTCTCAAAAGTCTTCTTCAACACAATTCTAAAGCAATTTGCTAGAGGAGATACACATTCTAGACAGGACAGGATCTCTTTCATTTGGAATTTATCTTTGGACAAGAAGGGACCTCCTTTTACTTCTGTGGAAACAGGCCCACTGAGGTATGGAACTTGCCCAAAGTCACAATGGCCTTGAGCAAAACCAGGATTCACAGGATCATGGAGGTGAAAAAGACTCTGGGGACCATCCTGTCCAACCCTCCCCTGAGCAAATATTCCCTCAAGGTCAGCTACAAGCAGTCACCCAGCTTCTTAAATACCTCAAATGAAGGGAATGATTCTGATATTTCCTTCATGAGGCACTTCCTCTAACTCCAAATTCACCACTCTTGGCACTAAATTGTACCCTCTCTGGCACCATCTACGTACTTCCTGGGCTCTAAAAGTGCTTTAAAAATGGAAGCTTCTCCCCCTCACAGTCCCTGGGAGAGGAGTCTCTGTCTCTAGACAGCAGGAGAATCAGGCTTCTGGCTTCTGGAGCTTGGGGTGGGAGTTGCAGTATTATTTTGGGAGGAACATAGGTCAGATCTCCCCGAAGCCAATGGGCCACCCAATCCCCATCCTTTGTCAGCCTTTCCTTCATCCTCACAGCTCACAACAGTCATTACCACCACCACCATAACAACAAGCATTATTAACATCTTATTTTGGGTGGGGCAGCTAGGTGACTGAGTGGCTTGGAAGCCAGGCCTAGAGAGGGGAGGTCCTGGGTTCAAATGTGGCTTCAGACATGTCCTAGCTGTGTGACCCTGGGCAAGTCACTTAACCCCCATTGCCTAGCCCTTACCACTCTTCTGCCTTGGAACCAACACACAAATATTGAATCTATAATAGAAGGTAAGGTGTTTTTATTTTTGTTTTAAAAGAGGGGTTGGGGAAGGCTCCCTACAGAAGGTGGGATTTTGGTGGGTCTTACAAACAAGGGGGCAGCTAAGTGTCAAAGTGGATAGAGTTGCAGAGCCTGGGGTCAGGAAGACCTCATTTTAAATTCGGCTTCAGAGACTTACTAGCTGTGTGACCCTGGGCAAATCATTTCACTTAACCCTGTTTGCCTCAGTTTCCTCATCTGTCAAATGAGCTGGAGAAGGAAATAGCAAACCCCTCCAATATCTTTGATAAGAAAACCCCAAATGGGGTCACAAAGAGTAGGATACCATTGATATAACTGAACAACAATACCAACAAAGAAACATTCTGCAGGCAGAAGGGAGGAGGGAAGGTGGTTCAGGAATGGGGATTAGTCAGAGAAAATGCCCAAGCAGAAATATGGAGCATCTCGTTCTTGGAGTAGCAAGGAGTCCATTTTCACTTAACTAAATAGTATAAGGCAGGGAATAAATAAGGTGTTAGAAGACTGGAAAGGTAGCAGAGGGATGGGCTCTGAAGGGCTTTGAATGCCAAACAAGGCACTTTGCATTTGATCCTAGGGGTGATCAGGAGTCACTGGAGTTTGTTGAGTAATGGGATGACATGATGCTACATGCATTTAAGGAAAAGCATTTGGATGGAGGGTGGTTTGGAGAGGAGAGAGGAGACAAGTCACTTCTTGACCTGGTCCCCTCCACCTCTTCCTCTTCCTCTTGGGTGTTGTCTTTCTCCTTTAGAGTGTGAGTGCCTCGAACTTAATAAATGTTTTTATCTTTATCCATCTTTCCCCCCTCCCACTCTTTCCCTCTTCCATCCCTCCTTCCCTCCCTGCCTTCCTCTCTGCCAGCCACTGTATACCCAATGCAAGTGACATCTTAGCTACTTTCAATGATCCTATTTTCCAATGGAGTCTCTCTCTATTCACCATGACACCCCTAAAATTTTTGGAGAAAGTCATCATGTTCTTAGACTCTTGGATTTTTTTTTTTCCAAAAAAGGTTTTTCAGGGGGCAGCTGGGTAGCTCAGTGGATTGAGAGTCAGGCCTAGAGATGGGAGGTCCTGGGTTCAAATCCAACCTGAGCCACTTCCTAGCTATGTGACCCTGGGCAAGTCACTTGACCCCCATTGCCTAGCCCTTACCACTCTTCTGCCTTGGAAGCAAGACACAGTATTGATTTTAATGTGGAAGGTAAGGGTTTAAAAAAAGTTTTTTTCAAAAACCTTTATCTTTCGTATTAGTGTCCATTCTAAGACAGAAGGGCTAGGCAATAGGAGTTAAGTGACTTGCCTGGGGTCACACAGCTGGAAAGTATCTGAGGCCAGATTTGAACCCAGGTCCTGCTAACTCCAGGCCTGGCAACTCTATCCACTGTGCTACCTAGCTGCTCTGCTTCTTGGATTTAGATCTTCTTGAGAACCTTGGAAGGGATCTTGTCTAACTCCCTTCATTTTACAGTCGAGGCAGCTAAAGCCCAGAAAGATTGAGTGGCTTGTCCAGGTCACACAAGCAGTAAGGAGCAGAGCAGGGAAGGACTCAAATGTCGTCTCCTGATGCCAAAGGCAGTGTTTTCCCCACCATACCGCAGACACTAAGTCTTCTCCAAGCTTAGTATCCTGAGATCCTTCCACTGCTCCTCCTGGGGCCAGAGCTTCAGTCCTTTACTCCAAACACTCCCCATTTTACGAATAGCCTTCCTCAAAAGCAGTGTCACCAGTGGAAGCCGACATTCTAGTTGTTACAAGACGGGGGCAGAGTACAATGGGATTTTCACCTCCTTGTTTCCTGATCTGTACGAGTCTTTCAAGGCAGTCATTCTTGTCCCCATTTTACAGCTGAGGAATCTGAGGGGGGGAGGGAAGTGGAGTGAAGAGCTCTTGCCAAGGTCACACAGCCAGCCCAAAGTGATGCTGGGATTTGAAGACAAGTTCTCCCACTGTACAACCAGGAGGGGCCTGCTACCCAGGTTGCCTCTTAAGGGGCTGGAGGGGCTCTGGGGTTAAATCTGTTCTCCCAATCTCTCCAGCTCTCATTTCCTCTCACCACTGCCCCTTCCCCTTTTAGGGAAGCCTTATGGATATGGACTAAGGTTGAAGCAGCACAGAAGTAGTTGATGTCACAGCTGGGCAAGACTAATTAGTATTTATTCTGTGCCTCCTCCCTTTCCTCTCCATTCTCCCTCCCTAAAGCTGGTCATTAAGCAGGAAATAATTAGACACTTGGAAGAATTATGGACAGGATCCCCTGGGCATGGAAGGACAGGGCCCTTGGGGAACTTAGGAATCCCAACTCAGAATTGATTTCTCTGTCTAGGAAGGGACTTGGGGTGGGGTGGGATATATGGGGTGGAGAGGTGATTCATTCAGGATTGAGGAGGAAAGTAAGGATTGTAGAAAAAAGCAGGTAAGAAAGAAAGGATAGAAACCCCCAATCCCCCATAATTTTATACCCATTATACAGGTGAAAAAACTGAGGTTCTCATTAAGAGTCCTGCCCCAAGTGAAAAGCAGTCCTGCCCCTCTTCCCCAAATTCCTACTGTAGCTTGGGCTGAAAGATCTGGCATAGTGTATATTTGGGGAGAGACAATGGATGGCTTTCAGAGAAGAGCTGGGGCCTATACGTGCCTTGAAATCCAATAGGGAAAGGTTTGGAGGTTAAGGGGGAAGGAGAGGTCAGGTGGTCAAGGATTAATGTCCTGGGCATGAGCCTCAACAGATTATCTCCAGTCTGCTCTCAGACAAGCTGAAGAAGTGAGATCATCTATGGACAAGTAGATAGATGGGGGGTGGGGGGGAGAGGGAGAGAAACAGAGAGGGAGGGAGAGAGAAAGAGAAAAGAGGTAGAGGGTGAGAGAGAAAAGAGGGAAAGGGGGAGAGAGAGAAGAGAGGGAGGAAGAGAGAGAGTGAGAGTGAGACAGAGACAGAGAGAGGTGGGGGGAGAGGGAGAGAGAGAGAAAGGAAGAGAGAGAGGGAGAGAGTAAAAGAGGGAAAAAGAGGGGGAGAAAGAAGAGGGAGAGAGGAGAGGGAGGGAGGGATAGAGAGTGAGAGAGTGAGACAGAGTGAGACAGAGACAGAGAGAGAGAGACAGAGAGAGACAGAGAGAGAGGAGAGAAACAGAGAGAGAGACAGAGAGGGAGAGACAGAGAGGGAGAGAGAGAGAGAGAGAGAGAGTGAAACAGAAAGGGAGAGAGAGAAACAGAGAGGGAGAGAGAGAGAGAGAGAGAGAGAGAGAGAGAGAGAAACAGAGAGGGAGGGAGACAGAGAGAGGGAGAGAGAGAGAGGAAGAGAGACAGAGACAGAGAGGGAGAGAGGGAGAGAGAGAGGAAGAGAGACAGAGAAAGGGAGAGAGAGAAACAGAGAGGGAGAGAGAGAGAGAGAGAGAGAGGGAGAGAGGGAGGGAGGAAGAGAGACAGAGAGAGAGAGAGAGGGAGAGAGAGACAGAGAGAGAGAGAGAGAGAGGGAGAGAGAGACAGAGAGAGAGAGAGAGAGGGAGAGAGGGAGAGAGAGAGGAAGAGAGACAGAGAAAGGGAGAGAGAGAAACAGAGAGGGGGAGAGAGAGAGAGAGAAACAGAGAGGGAGGGAGAGAGAGAGAAACAGAGAGAAAAGAGGGAGAGAGAGAAAGTAGGTAGGTAGGTAGGTAAGTAGAGAGAGAGAGAGACAGGCAGGTAGTTGAGGAGGTGAGGAGGGAGGTAAGAAGGGAGGGAGAGGAGTAGGTAGGTGGATGAAAGAACTAGTAAAAGAAAACAATAACACATCGCATCTCTTGGGCTCCCAGGTTAGGACCAATGGGAAGAGCCCTCATCTTCTGGGCAGCCAATCTGGCACCGCTGTCCATCTTGGGATGACCACCCTTCCCCCAAACACTTTCCCCAGCCCACAAACGGGAAGTAAGCAGCTGCTGGGTCCCTGAGTGTGTGTGCTCTTGGGAGCGTGCTGGGATGTCTGTGTTATTCAGGGTGCAGCCAGCACTAGCGGGAGTCTGTCTGAGTTGGGGTCTGGGCGCCCCCTGAGTTTGTAAGAGTACTCGGTGAGTTTGTGTATGTTAGAGTGCACATTGGGCCACTGAATGTGTCTTTGTGAACAGCCATTCCCGGCCTTGTCTAGGGGAGGAGTCTGTCATGCAAAGAGGGCTGGCCCTGAGGCCAGGCAGAACCGAGTTCCTATCCTGCCACTGCCATTAATTTGTCACTTCACTTAAGGTCTGCGAGCTTCACTGGCCTCATCTGTACAATGGGGATAATAACTGGCGCCTCCCTCGCAGGGTAGTGATGAGGACTACATGAGAGTATACAGTAAAGTGCTTCCGAATCTTAAATCGCTATCTGAATGTCAGCTCTATGCATATGTGTGTCTGTGTGTGTGTGTGAGTGCAGACAGACTGGGATGGAGGATCCCCGGAGGGAAGGGGAGGGGAGGAAGGAGAAGGAGGGGGAGTGGGGGGGGGGAGGGAGGAAAGGAGGGAGGCGGGGAGGGAGAGGGAACGTCACCGAGACAGACCCGGAGAGGGAGCGGAGCAGCCTAGGAGAGGCGGGAGGCGGGAGGCGGGATGGGGGGGGGCAGGGAGGAGGGAAGGAGGGAGGGAGGGGGAGGGCGCTCCGTGGCCCCACATAACCTTCGCTGAAGCCCCACGGCCCCGCAGAGCCACCGCCAGGGCCGGCCTCCGGCGCCGCCGCAGCCAGAGAAATGCAATTGTCCGCCGAGGTGCAGAGTCGGGGCCCTGCGGGAGGTTTTGTGCCCGCAGCAGCTCGGGAGACGGTGGCGCGGGGCCCAGGAGGGGCGCAGGGCCGGCGGCCTGGTAGGGCACGCAGCGGAAGAGGTGAGTGTCCAGGGCCGGCGGGCGGGCGGAGCGAGCCTCCGGCCCCAGGCTGCCCCGGAGCTGCCGGGGTCTGGCTGGACTGGGCCGGGCCGGGCCTCGGGGCTGCGGCCCCCTGCTCCCAGGGCGGGGCCGGAGAGCGGAGGTGGGGGGGCCCAGGCAGGGGACGGCTGCTGCTGCCAGGGCACAAAGGGCGAGGACCCGAGGCAGGAGGGTGGGGATGGGGGGGGGTGGGAACTGTCGGGAGACCCGAAGCCTGGAGGAATCAGGCTGGGGCGGGGGTAGGGGTGTGGAGGAGTGAGCGGAGGCTAGAGGTCCAGCGGCACCAACACCCCAACACCCACACCTGCTTTCTGAGAGACCAGAAACCGCCACCACCACCCCCCCCCATGCCCGCAAGATCTCTCAGCCCTACTTAAGATTGTTGCTCTTGGGGAGAGAAGAGGAAAGGGAAGGAGGGGGCTAAGGAGAAGGGGGGATGGGGGAGAAAGGAGGGAAAGGGGAGACGGAAAGATGGAGAGGAAATAGAGGGCCAAAGGGGGGGGAGGGGAAATAGATGGAGGGAAGGCTGGAGAGGGGCTTAGAGGGGGAAAGGGGAAGGGAGAATATGAGAGGGAAGGAAAGAGAGTGCCCAGCTCTAATCTTAAGCATTTTGCCAGTTCAGTTTCCCTGAGCTCTATCCCCACTCCAGAGCTGTCTAAAGAGGTTTGCCGGGGCTCTTGGGGAGAGGCTAGAGGCTAACTCTCAAGTTAGTGCTAGGTCAGGTAGACACCCTTCCCCCATGCACACCTAATCAAAGTCTGGGCCAAAGGGGGAGGGGGCTGGAAGAACAGGTATCTGGAGGGTGCTGGAAGGGGGAATGGAGGAGGGTTTTGCTCTGTCTTGCCTCCTGCAGGACTGCCCTTGGGGAGAAGGGACAGGGAAGAAGATGGCACAATCTCCTAGGGTGGAGCCTTGGAGATGGCAGTGCTCCGTGGGCACTGGCAGAATCTCTCCAGTACGTGCTCATCCACTTAGGCTAGGGGGAACTCTTGCAAAGACGGTTAGAGAGAGGACTGGAGCTGAGATGGCTCCTAGGCATGGAGGGAGTGAGGGTGTAGCTAGGAATGACAAGAGAAGGAAGGAGCCCGAATTTCCTCAGTTTCAACCCCCCCCCTCTATTTTGGGACTTCCCCTCCCCCAATGGGCACCGGGAACTATTTGAAGTCCGGTTTTACTTTCCTTAAATTGAGTGGGGGGTGTCGAGGATGGGAGGAGTTTCGAAATCTTGGGAAGAAAATGTTTGTTCGGTTCCCACACCCAGACCAGGTTCCTTCGGCAAATTTCCTTTGATCGCGATGAACTTGAATCAAAGTCACCCAGGCACTCCAAGCCGGGGAAGCTGGGAACCGGTTCCCCTTAAAAGAAGCAGCGGAGCCCAAGGGGCTGTGCCGCCAGCCTAACTCGGGCAGAAGTGGCTTCTTGGGTAATCGGCCTCCAAGAACACTGCGGGAGGGGGGTCAGGAAGCCTGGGAATGGGCAGCTCTTCAGGCAGGTCTCTAAGACCCACACCTGCTGGGGGATCACAAAGTGCCAGGGGGCCCCGGTGGGCAAGGCTTTTAGAGACTGGAGCTGGGGGGGGGGGAGCCTTAGGCTCCTAGAAGAAAGTTAGGTGGGGGAGGACTGGGGCTGGGGTGGCTGGAGTAGCTGGGCCTTCCTCTCTCCCCTGTCATTATGGCTCCTCTGCAGTGTATTTATAGTGCCCTGAGGTTTACTTAAAGGAACACGCCCTCCAAAATCTGCTATAAAAAGGAAAAATGGCCCCTTATTCCAAAGCTCACGTAGCACTTTTAAAGAGACAGGGGCCTTTTTAGAGTCTGCTCAGGCCAGGGTGAATTTTCAGATGGGGGAGGGGGCCGTGTCTGATTCAGCCAGAAAGATAGCTTCCATCCCTGGGGGGAGGGGGCAGGCAATCTGTTCTCTCATTTCCCCAGCCTCGATCTTACTCCTTAGTTTTTGTCACAGTTTTCTTGGCTCTCTCATTCTCCTACCTCTGCTTGGGCGCCCAGACCCACGAAGACACGCTGACGTAGCCGGATGGACATGTTAACTCAGACACACATAGAGAGCCGGACCCAACACTCACACCAACTCAGCGGGCACCGAGGGAAGGCGCCGGGGAGCCATAGGTGAAATAATGCCTCCTGACACATGGCTAAATGAAAAAAGGCTCCCTGCCCTCAGGAGGGCCACAGCCCCGAGCTGGGAGACGCTGACGGGGAATGGATTCTGGACTCCTGACGCGTCTCGCAAGAGCTGGGAGGTAGAGTGGGCGTGGAGCCCTCGCTCGGGATAAGTCTGGGGAGATAGACTGAGTCACACAGGGCTGGCACAGGCATGTGGCAGCAGCCCGCAGGCGTGGGAGCTCCTACACCTAAATACAGTCAATAAGACCATGAAGACGGTCGCCAGCCTCAACATAGAGACCCGAGACACTGTCATTTAGGGATGTACACACAGAACCACCACCAGGACACACACACACCGTTATAAACCCTCAAGTGCTGAGACATGGTGGGAGTAGCGACAAAGCAGCTTAGTTTCATGGGTGATATGCTGATGATGGGCCTCCTGCAGCCCCAGCCTCTTCAAAGATGACCCTCAGGGGTGGAGGAGGGAGAGAGGGCTCAGCTCCTTCCCTGGTGCCTCCCTGGGGTCCTAGCTGAGGCTGCAGAAGGGGGATAGCTCATCCCACCCACCAAACTCCCCTCTGGGGGAGCCAGGGTGGAAAAGAAGGACCTGGTGGGTTTTCCCTTCCTGCTAAGGGAGCCTCCATTTCCCCCTGTTCTGTGTTAAGGAAAAATGTCCAAGATGGATAATGGAAAGTCTGGTCTCTACTTTGGGGCTTCCCTCCCCTTGCAGGCACACTCCCCCCCTCCCTCCTGAATTCAGAGGGATGAAAGGCTGGAGGAAGGAGGCAGCTAGTGGGAGTGGGGCTGGGGCCTGCCAGGGGCTGCTGGTAACCTGAGAGGCTGAGGAGCAGGTGTCAAGGAAATGAGAAGCCGCCAGCTCTGTCTAGACAGCCACGGACCATTAACAGCTCTTCCTCAGCAAACCTCCCCCACCCGGGCCAGCATCCACATGGGGGCGACCCCTGCCCGGCCCTCCTCCGTCACTCCCCCCACAATGGGCCCTTTGTCTGCCTCCAGACTCTCCCATACACGGAGGCTCCCGGAGAGACCCAGGTACCCCCCCCCCCCAAACTGTGCCGACACTGGCACAGACACAAACATGATGATTCCCAGCCACAAACAAAATACTTTTGCTCCGTCTCACAGCAAGATGCCAGACACCATCTATTGCCCGCATCTCTCCCTCTGCCTCTGACCTCTGCCCTTTCTCCCGGCCCCTCCCCCACCTTGCTCTTCAACTTGGTGGCTGAGCCGCCGCCATGGGTTCCCCCTCCATCTGTGGCCTCAGGCACAGCCATGTTTCTTGCTCTCACCTCTGACCCCTGAATCCCAAGCCCTTCGCAGCTGTCCCCTCCCCACGCTAGGCCCTAGAGTTGGTCTTTGACCCCCAACTGGGCTCCCTGGGCCTTGGAGGCTGGAAATGAGAAAACAGACTCCCACTGGGGCCCTCCTCCTTCCTGCCGCCAGGGCCGGACCTCCAGACGGGCAGATTTCAGACCAAGCTGCGGAGGGGGGACGCTCCCAAGTAACTTTCTGTTCCCTATACCAGCCTCTGTTTCCTGTCTCCTTCCCCTGCAATTGTCCCATCTCAGGCCAAAGGGGTTTCTTTTTTGTCTGAGGCAGAAAGGACAGAGCCTAAGGAAGCTGGAGCAGGTAGGGCAGCGGGGAGCTGAGCAGCCAGACGTGAGGGCATAGTCGGAGCGGGCAGAGAGCCAGACAGCTGTAGTGGACAGATGGACCTAGGACTTCTTGCCAGGTGGCACAGGAGCAGGCTTGGGAAAGGTGGGCCACCCCCAGCCCCACCAGCCCGCACTGTAAACGGCATAAAGCCACCCAGTCCGGCCTGCCCTCTCTGACCATAGCACTGGCAGTGGAAGGAGGGAGGGAATGATTAGAGACCCAGGAGAGAATTCCCTCTCTGCCTTTCTGACCCTAGCTGGTCCCTGACTCTGAAAAGAAGGAAAGAGGGAGGTCAGAAAAGGCCTTTCCGCCCTGTCCCTGACCCTTCCATTTCTCCTTCCTCTTGGGCCCCTGCCATCTCCTTCCCAGCCCCCTCCCCTAGAGGATCCAGGCCGTCTAGAGCCAGTGGAAGGGCGCCTGCACCTCAGCTGGGGCCAGCCTTGTTCACTCTAGCCCTTATCTAGGGGCCTGGGAAGGTTTCCCTTTGCCCGTCCCTCCCCCACCTTCCTTTATCTCTTTGCCATATCATTACGGGGCTCCCCCTACTACTGCTGTTCTCCCTGGCTCAGAGCGGCTAGAGATTGGCTTCCTCCACCCAGGCCCAGATAAAGGCTTTCCTTTCTCCTTTGCTTTCAGCCCAGGGGATCTCCTCGGTGCCAGGACTGAGGACCGCATTCCTCCCTTCCACTAGCGCTGTGGAGAAGGAGCCGCCAGGAGTAGGCCGGAGGCTTTGGAAATGACCAGATCCAGGGTGCTTCTGCTGGAGCCCAGGGGATGCCAAATTCAGAGAAGGTGGGTTCTGTTCAAATCAGACAACCGGAGAAAAGCGGGTAGGGGTCGGGCCCAGACCAGAAAGGGAGAGGCCTGGGTGCCACCCTGAGTAAGAGACGAAGGGAAATTCCTGCCTTTTATAAAAAGGGGCCCCAAATAATGCCTGTCTGGAGCCCTGGCAGCTTTGAAGAGGGAAGGGGGGGGTCTCCCTGCCTGCTAGTCTTCTAAACTTGGTCTGGAAAGACCCCCAAGGAAAGGAGGCGATTTGGGAAAGGCCATCAGGCGGCGCATCTCAAATCTGCCTGCCTGGCATCCAAGAGTCAGTGTTTTCCCGAGCTCCTCCTCTGGAGGAGGGTTCTGGGAAAATGGCTCCCAACTGGGAGTGAATCTGGAACAACATTTAATTTCCCCTCTCAAAAACCTAATCTCCATCCCTGGTTGTGAGGTTCAAACGAGGACACCGTCGTCTGCCCCACACACCAAGGGCCTCTCCTCCACCCCCCAGCCCAGCCCCTCGGTGCCAGGGGCTCATTAGAGGGCTGGGCCCCTGGGAGTAGTCATGGATCTGTTGGGATAATACGGACATCCAACTCCCCCTCCCCTTCCACGTGGGAAGGCTGCAGGCAGCACAGACTGAAAGCAACACCACTACACCCAGAGAAACCCACGAGCTTCCCCTTTCTGACTGCCAGCTCAGCCCCGGCCAGTCCCATTCTCACCCGTAGATCCTGAGGTACGTCAGCCACACTTGGCTTTTAGCCCTCTCCTTCCATCCTAGAATCAATACTTGAGTATTATGTATCTGGTGGTAAGGGCTAGGCCATGGGGGTTAAGTGACTTGCCCAGGGTCACACAGACAGGAAGTATCCGAGGCTACATTTGAAACCAGGGCCTCCTGTGTGGAGGGCCGGCTGCCCCCATCCCCTACACTTCTTACTTTCCTCTGTTGATTCCCTTCGTTTCTCTAGGCCTTCTGGTTCTCAGTATGTAACATGAAAGGATTAGGCTAAACTATTTCATTCCAATATTAAGTGCCTACTGTAGTTAATGCCTGGGGTGTCCAGCGTTAACTTCTGTGGCATAGGATGGTGCAAAGGCTAGCACAAAGAACGCCACCCTCAGACAGACCACCCCATCTACACAGGTAAAAATGCAAGTGAAGCAATATGAACCCCCCAGCGCCTCCACAGGAACAGATACCCACCACCCGAGTGTGGAAAATGGCAGCTGTGCAGCCAGGAAATTGTAGCTCCAGGGTTAATGGGCAGAAAGGGATTCCGGAGGGCCAGCTGGGTGGCTCAGTGGATAGAAAGCCAGGTCTTAGAGACAGGATATCCTGGGTTCAAATCTGGCCTCAGATACTTCCTAACTGTGTGACCCCAATTGCCTCACCCTTACCTCTCTTCTGCCTTGAAACTGATGAAAGGAAGGAAGGAAAGCAGGGAGGGGAGAGGGAAAGAGGAAGGGGATAGGAAGCCCACTCTGGAATCAAGATGTCTTGGACTTACTCGGACACATTAACTATGTGAATATATGGGCTAGTGTCTGTCGGTCCCCATCCTTTCAAGCCTAGAAGCATAGTTCTACATGCAAATGCAATGACTGGGCCAACAACAACAAAATAACTGCACAGTCGGCTTTACTGTCATGGCTGTTTCAAGGAAACATTTATGAATCAGAAAACACTTTTGAAAGAAATTATTCTTGCTCTAAGGATTCCAATCAGCTGTCATTGTTCTCGTTTTTACAGATGGGAAGAAATTCTTTACTAGAGAGGTGAAGCATCTGCCAGAGGGGACGGGTAAGTGGTGGCAGGGAAGCCTTTGCTCACTGTATTCTACCTCTCCTCTCTCCTGGCCAGGGATCCTGCTCTTAGAGGGGACCCTCCCTGAGGGCAGTCCTGCCTCCTTTAGGGGTAAGGCAGGCGACCTTCAGTCAGTTCTGACTCCCAAAGGCCAGGAATCAATGGGGAATGATTCCGTACCCCAGAATAAACCCCCTTCACCCCCCTGAATCATCAAGTATTTCTGGTGCCTGCTGTGTGCTCCCAACTCTAAGTCTTGGAAGGATATCTAAGAGATATTGTGGTTGGTGATTTCAACCTCACTCTAATTGGGAAATCAAGTACATAAAATGACAGCTAGTATGATTCTATGTAGGGGCAGCTAGGTGGCACAATGACAGTGCCAGGCTGAAATCAAGAGGCCTTGGGTTCAAATCAGGCCTCAGACATGTCTTTGTTGTGTGACCCTGGGCAAGTCACTTAACCCCACTTTCCTAGACCTTCCTGCTCCTCTATCTTAGAATCAGCACCGGGGCAGAAGGTAAGGTGCTGTGTTTTTTTTAAAGACCATGTAAAGTTACAGGGGTGGGAAAGGTGCTGGAAGAGCTCTTAGGAGAACTAGTACTGTTGGAAGAGCCCTGATTTTGGAATCAAAGGACCAGATGGCAAATCATTTAACCTCTTTGAGCCTCAGTTTACTCATCTGCAAAATTAGAATGTTGGTCTAGATGATTGCTGAGGATTCTCTTGGCTCTGAATCTGTGTTCGCGTGAACCAGGGGTGGTTAGGGAAGACTTCTCGAAAGAAGACTGAGGTTGAGTTAAGGAAGGAGGAAAAGAACTTCCAGACCCCAAAGGAACAAAATGAGGATAAGCAGGGAGAGGGTGCTGGCCTAGATTGCTCAGAGCCTTCCAAGTAATTTGTTATCACAGAACTATTAGAATTGGAAGGGATGTCAGAGATATTTTTGTCCCACTCATTCATCTTACAGATGAGAAAATGGTATGGTAAGAGGTGAAGGGACGGAAAGGCAGGACCTTTCCCAAACCTCTTCCTTAAACTGGGCCCTGGAATGTGTCTGTAGCAAGAGATGACTCTTCTCCCAGCCTGTGGCTTCCGATAACTAACCTCCTACTTGGCCCTGGTGGGAACTTGTCTATCTCCCCTCCAGTGTCCAGACTTCTCGGGAATTGAATGCCCAGCACTTGGCCAGATGCTGAAGGGAATTCAGAGATCTCCATGACATGATCCCCAGCCTCCACGAGGCAGTTTCAGCTCAAGGGAATGTATGAATGTGCCCCAAATGTGGGTGGTATAATCAGTAAATCCTGAAAAAGCTCAGAGAAATGGGGAGATTGGGGAGGGCTGATCAGGGAAAGCTTCTTGGAAGAGCTGTGTACTATGCAACATTATTGAACTCTTTTCTGGATTCCTTATCCAACCTGATTTGAAGTCCTTTGAGGACTAGGACTGTTTTCTACTTTTCATGGCTCTCCTTCTGTAATAAGAGAAGTACAGAATTCTAGCGCTAGGAAGGCCCTCACTAGTTTCAAATCCATCCTTCACCTGAACAGGAATTTTTTGAGAAATGGTGGTCAGCCTCTACCTGAAGACCTTTGGTGAAGAATAAATCACTCCCTGCTCAGGTAGGCCATTCCACTTTAGACAACTCTTAATTGTTCCAGGTTTTTCCTTATGGCAAACCTAAATTTGCCTTTCTGTCCTCTGGGGTCAAATAGAACAAATCCAGTCCCTTTTTTACATGACATGAGAGAGAGGTCTGATACAGAGATACTGAAGAAAGCTAGCATATTTTCCCCAAATCATTTCTTCTTTTTCCAGGCAAAGCATCCTTAGTTTCTTCAACTGGTCCCCATGTGGCATGGTTCCATGTCCTCTTCCCATTTTGACACTGCCCCTTTCTTTTTTCTTCCTTTTTTAAAAAATCCTTACCGTCTGTCTTAGAATGAATATAGAATAAGATAGAAGAGCAGTAAGGGCTAGGCAATGTGGGTTAAGTGACTTGCCCAGAGTCACACGGCTAAGAAGTGTCTGAGGCCACATTTGAACCCTTGATCTCCCAACTCCAGGCCCACCTCTCTATCCATTGAGCCATTGAGCTGCCCTGATACTGTCCTTTCTAAAGTATAGTGCCAAAGTACAATACCCAAAATAAGGCGTGCCCAAGGCCAAGTATAAAAGGGCTGCCTCTTCCATCATTTTGGACTTGCTGCTTCTGTTAATGCAGCCTCAAGTTTTCTTACTCACTCATAGGATGGATAATAGGTGAGCTGGAAGGACCTTGGAGACCACGTAGTACAAACCTCCCATTTTACAAATGAGAAAACCGAGTTATAGTCACAAATAGTGACAGAGAAATGATTTGATTGCAGTTCCTTTGACTCCCTTAGATTTAGAATCAGAGGGCCTCGACTCAATTCTAAATTCTGTAGCCTTGACTTGACTATGGGTAAACTTCTTTCCCTCCAGGAGGCTCAGTGCCCTAATTTGTAGAATGGAAGAGAAGAATAAAATCTGGGATAAAAGGAAAAAACAAAACTCTTACCTTCCACCTTAGAATCAATACTGTGTATTGTTCCCAGGCAGAAAAGCAGTAAAGGGCTAGACTATGGGAGTTAAGTAACTTGCCCAGGAAGTGTCTAAGGTTTTGGAGGAGATAATTGTTTTCATTTCACCAGTTTCCTTTGTAATTCTGTGTGTTTTATTTTGTGCATTTAAAAAATATTCTTCTGAGAAGACAGACTGCCAAAGAGGCACACGCAAAGGTTAAGAACCCTTGGATTAGGTGGTCTCTGAGGTCCCTTACAACTCTGAACTCTGTGATTCTAAGATGGATAGATAGGTCTCTGTAATACTACATTCCATTCATCATCACAATTTTCTCCAGTTCTCCAATCCAGATATGCTGTATCTTTACATTTTTATCTACAAGGCTATCTTGAGAAACAATAAGAATTCTTGTCAAAATCTCTGACTTCCCTGATCCAATAATTCAGATTACTCAAATGGTTCCATGATCTCATCCATTTCTGTGTCCCTTCCTAAACTGAAAATCACAATCCGGTCCTTGTCTGCCTTTGCCAGTTCTCTCCAGTTCTACCTAACCTGCTAGAGGCTTCCTGACTTCTAACATCAGAAGGATACCAGATCCACACTTGAGCTGTCCACCCTTCATCCTTTGTCCTGCCCTTGGAACTAGCCCACCTTTTTGTTTTTGTTTTTAAACCCCGACCTTCCACTTTGGAATTAATACTGTGTATTGGTTATAAGGCAGAAGAGCAGTAAGGGCTAGGCAATAGGGGTTAAGTGACTTTCCCAGGGTCACACAGCTGGGAAGTGTCTGAAACCCCATTTGACCCCAGGACCTCCCCTCTTTGGGTCAGGCTCTCAATGCACTGAGCCACCCAGCTGCCCCCAGCCCATCTTTTTTTCCCCCTGCAATAATACTTTTTTTACTCCTGTTTTTCAAAATTCCTCATTTACTATATTTCATATTACTCAGAGTATGACCTCTGTTGTCCTTTGTGGTCATCATTTTCGATTTTTCAGAAACTGTTGGGTTCAGCCTCCTACAGCCATAAACATGGAGCTCTGCAACTTCCCAAAGGTAAGGCAGCCTCCTCTTTTCTACACGTTGAATTCTAGGGCTAATAACTCTTGTCCATCTGGGCCTCTGTCCCACATGAGTATGTGTATGCCCACACATATGTATAGACATGTACAT
Source organism: Monodelphis domestica (assembly GCF_027887165.1). Classification (NCBI taxonomy): domain Eukaryota; kingdom Metazoa; phylum Chordata; class Mammalia; order Didelphimorphia; family Didelphidae; genus Monodelphis; species Monodelphis domestica. The sequence continues at coordinate 95,059,454 of NC_077229.1, read as the reverse complement.
ATATGTATACACACATGCAGGTGCATAGTGCTGAAATCAGTACCCTGGTTATACATGTACACATCCACGGTGATGACTCATACACACAGTGATGGAACGCCCATCTAACAGCACATTACATATCATCTGAGCGATAGATATTCTTTACTCACTTGATTTTCCCTGTGTGGATGGTCAAGCCCACCTCCCTGCCAGGAGGTAAAGTCCTCTGCAACCCGCAGGGACCTGAATGCAGCGAGCACAATGTCCTGGCCAAAAGAAGAATCCCCCAATCTACGGGGAACTGGTCTTCAACTAGGATTCTGTGCTAGATCTTGACGGCAGCGACAGACATCTTTAGTGAGATCCATTTTCCTGTCTGATGTTTGTGATCAGGTTATTTAGACAGTAAACAAGTCTCTCTGTTGCTTTATCTTTCAAGGGATCTTCACTGATTTGGATGGATGGATGGGATTCCCCTTGGTGGAAATAGGTCCCTTAAGGTGAAATATTTCTTAGCTCCACAAACAATGACAGTGGATGCTTTTATTAGCCCTATTTTTCAGGCAATTGTCTAACTTGGCTACCTTCCCCATCCTTGTTCTCTTTAGTGCTCCCTCCTGTAAAAGCAGATCTAGAACTGAATCCATTGTCCTTTAGGGTATTTGTTTCAAAATTTCATTATAAAAACCTTTGCAGAGCATTCCCATTTTTCTTGTGTGTACAGCCTTTTCCATTTTAATCCCCAAACACCCTTGTGATGACTTGGTTTAGTTGGGTCTCTCACCAAGCTTTCTTTCAACTGGTTTGATTCTCCACTGCTTCTCTCTGCTTTACGGAGTGAGAGGACTCCTCCTCATCCATGAAGATCTTGCAGACTACTTCGTATTTAAACGGGGGTTGCCTTTGCTGGCCATCTCCCTCCCTGCTTGGCAAGGAAGCCAGGCACTTGCTCACTTGGGCACTTTTTAGACTATTTTGGTCTCATGATAGCAATTGATTTACACGCAGCTAAACGTCTGTATAGAATGATCATATTTGTACCTGATGACAAATTTCTTGTTCATTATTCGCTTCTCATTACCAAGAATTTTTCTGATCTTTTGTTATATGCCATATCTTTCCCTCATTTTTCCTTTCTTGTAGCTTTTTACTAATTCTGATCATCATTTCTCTAACAAGTCGGCAGAGAGCTGACTCAGGGGTGACGTCACATCAATACCAAATCTTTTATTATCTTGTTAAAATGGAATCAATTTCATTTTTTAAAATTAGGTTCCTTGGAAAGCACCACGTGCCAGCTTGCTCTTTTTGTTGTAAAAGTATTCTTGGAATAGAAGCCTGAGGCTTCTGGGTAGCCTCTATGTATCTTTAAATTCCCCCATTCCTTACTCTTGAACCATGCTTCCTAATCTAATTCTCTCCATTCTCACCCATTGCTGCCCTTGCATTGAAGCTACCAAGTATTAAAGCATTTGCTGTTTTCCATTTGGAGAGTTTTCTTGTCTACCTCTTCATTCTCTGCAGCCAGACTTTCCTGAGAAGCTACGACTATCTCTGTACCGGTCTTTTTGCAAGTACTTACCATGAACACCGGCTTACAAGACGACCAAATATCCAGGGAAAGGACAGATTTTGTTGCCTTTGAGCATATGATAAAACCAACTCCCACAACTTCCTCTGTGGCCTATCGGAGGGTATGTGAGCTGTCCTTCCAGCTAATGACAACTTCCTTTTTTCCTATTGTTGTTGTTTTTTAATAGAAAGAATGTCAAGATTAATAGGATTTAGCTCCTTCAGGAGCCTGTCCACTTGCTGAGTGCTGGACAAGAATCTTACAATTAGAACACCAGCAGTCAAGGTAAAGTTTATGGTTGGTCTAAAACTGTATCAGTTCCAAGGCAGAAGAGTGGTAAGGACTAGGCAATGGGGGTGAAGTGACTTGCCCAGGGTCACACAGCTAGGAAGTGTCTGAGGTCACATTTGAACCCAGAGGCTCCCATTTCTAGACCTGGCTCTCAATCCACTGAACTACCCAACTGCCCCCCTGGGTATCCACATTTAACACTGGAGTTCACAGTTCCCATTGTTGCACTTCCCCTTAACAGTCTGCCAGTAGACAAAATTAGCTTTTCAGTTTCAGTCATTTACTTGTTCACCCTCCTAACCCTCTTAACTTTAATTAAAAAAGAGAAAAAGAAAAAAGAAAAACAAAACCCTTGTAACAATTGTAGTGAAGCCAAAAAAAGTTTTCATATTGGCCATGTGCAAAAATGTGTTTCTCATTCTGTCCCTTATTCCCCGACTTCTCTGTTGTGCAGTAGGCAGCATTCGTAACCATCCATCCTGGGGAGACTTGTATAGCCTGATGCAGAAGGAAGTGAGCTGAGCCAGGAAAAACAATTTATATCTAACATCAACACTGTAAAGACCATTTTGAAAGACTTAAGAACTCTTATTGATGCAATGATCAATCATGATTATAGAGAATTGATTAGAATCTAGGTTTGATTCTCTATCCACTGAGCCCTCACTGTCTTCTTTTTGAAAACAGAAGAGTCAGACCTAGTGATGGGAGGTCCTGGGTTCAAATGTGGCCTCTGACACTTCCTAGCTATGTGACCCTGGGCAAGTTGCTTAACCTCCATTACCTAACCTGTATTGCTCTTCTGTCTTGGAACCAATATACAGTATTGATACTAAGGCAGAAAATAAGGGTTTTTAAATTTATTTTATTTTTAAGGTTTTTTTTTTTAAGAAAGAAGAGAGGAAGGAAGTAAAGAAAGGGAGGAAGGGAGAAAGAAAGTATACAAGTAAGAAAGTAGGAAAGAAAGAAAGGAAGTGAGGAGAGAAAGAGAGGGAGGAGAGAAGAAAGAAAATAGAACGATCAATTCGTGCCTAAAACATCACTCCCACTTTCCACAATTTTTTAAAGAGCACCCATAACTGCTCAGCAGTCATAATGTCCAATTCTGTCAGTCTCCTGTGACATTCAGCTGTAATAACTTGAATACACACCAAGAGCAGCTGGGGACTCATTCTACCATCACCACATTTGTTCTGGCTTTCAGTTGCTCCACAGAGTTCCACTTTGGTGCCTCACTTGGATCTGACGGGGACCGTGGATTTTCCAAGGCTTTGCCAGCCAATTACAAGCTTTATAATAATAGCTAATATTTATGTAGCGTTTTAAGATTTACAGTGTGCCTTATATACAGTTTCACATTAGATTCTCAACTCTGTGAAGTAGGTGCTATTATTGCTCTTGTTTTAAAGATAAGGACATTGAGGTTTAAAAGTGAAGTGATTTGCCCAAGGTGATACAATTACTATGTCTGAGGGAAGATTCAAATTCAGTTCTTCTTTTTTCTTTTTTTAAACCCTATCTTCTATCTTAGAACCAATACTAAGTATCAGTTCCAAGGTAGAACAGTAAGGATTGGGATTAAGTGATTTACTCATGGTGTCACTGCTAGAAAGTATCTGAGACCAGATTTGAACCCATGTCCTCTTGAGTCTGAGCCTGGAGCTCTATCCACTGTGCTACCTAGCTATTCCAAAGCTGGATCTTCTTGTCTATATAAGTCCAGCACTCTACTATATCCTAGGCTGTCTACCATGTTGGAAAGCCTTCTAATAGAATGCCATTCATATGCTATTTCTGATTTGGGATCAGCCTAGCTAAGGATAGAAGGCTCCTCACCAGGTGACTGGCTGCTAGGTGATGAATATTTGGCAATGCAGGAAACAAAGAGTCAAAACAGAGAAGTCCTGGTGGCACCCATCCATTTCTGCAGAAATGGCATCAGCGTGGCAGCAAAGGGGGCAGGAAGTGTCAATCCCAGTTTTTAGATACTGTGAACATAATCTTAGCTTGTAGATTGGCATAGAAGCCTCATAACTACATATCAGGGAATACTGTTGTTGTTTTTCCCCTTTGATGTTTTTAAAATAATATGCTTTCTTGATATTTTGCATTTTTTATATCTCAATCAATCCTGGATTAATATCCTGTTCCTACTCCCAGAAAGCCTTCCTTTCTCACAAATAGTTGAGCAAAACAAAGTACCTTAGTGATAATATATGCAAAATTCTCCACTAATCCTTCACCTCTCTACCTAATTTTTATTCAAAAAAAGGAGGGATTCTGGAAATGGGGATTACCAAATTGTATCCCCCAAAAGGCTGATTAAATCCTAACAGATATAATCTGCTACTGATGTGGGAGAGTCATTTCTGAATCAGCTGATTATAGTGAGACCACCAGACTCTTAGAGCAAATAATGCAATGACAAATTAGTTGAACAAAAATGAGAAGCTATGGCATATAGTTGAAAAAATCCAAACTTGACTTATTTAAACAAACAGTGGAGGCTGATAAATGAGAAATGGACAAAAGAACAGATATCAATAAAGACAATGACCATTTCCCATGTTAATATACATCGATCACTATAACAAGGTGACCATGAGAACCTTGACTGCCTCAGCCAACAATACCATTATCTCCTTGCCAAACAGAGAAGTAGCAGCCAAGGGCAAAACTGTTTCAGTATATAAACTTGTTTATATACTATTATAAAGAAGAAGGGTAGAAAATTATGAACACTATTATCTCTTTGTTTATGCTTTTTAATAAAAACCCTTATCTCCAAGCTTGGAATCAATGGGATTAAGTCTAGAGAAGACTCTGGGCAGCTTGGAAGTTGTCTGAGACCAAATTTGAACCCAGGACCTCCCCTCTCCAGGCCAGGTTCTCTATCCACTGAGCTTCTTCACTATCATCTCTTAATAGTGGGAATCAAGGGGGCAGCTGGGTGGCTCAGTGGATTGAGAGCCAGGCCTAGAGATGGGAAGTCCTAGGTTCAAATCTGGTCTCATTCACTTCCCAGCTGTGTGACCCTGGGCAAGTCACTTGACCCCCATTGCCTAGCCCTTTACCACTCTTCTGCCTTGGAGACAATACACAATATTGATTCCAAGAGGGAAGGTAAGGGTTAAAAAAAAAAGTGGGAATTAATAGAAAGGAAAATAGTTTCATAGAAAGATTGCTGAGAGATCCAGTTAAGCTAGATCATACCCAAACTGGAAGTATAATAAATAGTAGAAAGAATTCCAGAGCCATTGGACCTGAGTTCAAATCCCACATCTGACCCTACCTATATGATGTTAGGCAAATCTCTTGGCATCTTTGGCCTCAGTTTCCTCCTTTATAAAATGAAAAATGAAGAAATGAGACTAAAAAAACTGGTGAGGTCCTTTCTAGCTCTAGATGTATGATTCCTTATTCTCTGATCCTCTGAAAAAATGGGAAAGATCTGTTAGGATTTCTAAAATAAACTTTCTCCATCTATGTCAGTGAAGTCACTACATTTGTACTCAACATCATAGACCCTGTGTTCTACATAAGGAAGTAGAAATAACAGACAAGAAAGAAGAGCATGTAGATCTGTAGAGAGGAAGTCCATGCTAGAGATGACAAATGTTGAAAGGACTGAGAGGTCAGTTCTCAAGATACATAAAAGATAAGAGAAGACCAGACTTTTATTTCTTAAAAACCTTTACCTTCCATTTTAGAATCAAAACTAAGTATCATTTTCAAAGTAACAAGGGCTAGGCAATTGAGGTTAAGTGACTTGCCCAAGGTCCCACAGCTAGGAAGTATCTAAGGCTACATTTGAACCCAGGATCTTCTGAGCCACTTAGCTATCCCACTTGGCTGTTTTTTTTTTTAAATAAGATTGCTCCCATATGTGTGTTAAAAGTCATACAAGCAAAGTGTCTATCCTTTGATTATTACTATCAGGAAGGCATACAACAGGGAGATGTATACTTCTGAAAAATATTTGCTATTGGGACTCAGAGGATAGAATACGAGGTATAAAGATGGGAGTTCAAATCCGGTCTCAGTTGTATAATCCCAATTGGCTGGCCTTTACTGCTCTTCTGCCTTGGAACCAAAACTTAATATGGCGTCTAAGACAGAAAGCAAGGGTTTAAATAAAATATCTGCCACAATCATAGAGGATATTCAATTCAGAATTTAAACAAAAGAGAGATTCCCTGCATGGATGTTATTGTGCTGATTATATCAAACCCAGGAACATTGTAGAGCTTCAGAAATGAGACCACTCAAAAAAATTGGGCCTAACTATTCACGGAGGAAAAACAAAGTGGATAAAGAATGTCTTTTGTCCAAATGGCAGTGGGGGAAAAAAGCGGGTCCACCAGTCCAATTATATCAGACGGACAATAAGGCTAATAGGACAAGCTACACTACGTTTGGAAAATTAAGCAATGGTTTTTAAGGATCCCCAGCTTTTTTTCTAAAAGAAAGCTTCATATTTTTTACAGTAATAATCTTCCTGTGATGGTGTCTGGCTGTGAATTACAATCTCTGAAGTAATAAAGTTTCAGGTCATCTAAAAGGCAATGGATAAACCACACGGTAAGTAGGAGCAGCCAACAACATTTCACCCATGATGAATTATTCAGGAGTCACCAGAAAAGGAAGTAGACCAGTTTAGGGTGTGAGGAAGGGATAACTGATGGCTGGCTTATATGCTCTACTCAAAAGCAAGACATCTCCAGGAAAGCCCCTAGCACACTGGATGGAGGGGGTGTGGGCAAAATTTACGAAAGGATGTAGGTAAGAATCCACACAAAGTCATAAAAGACATTGATGGGTTGTTTCTGTACTATTAGAGGAAACCACCATGTTCAGCACCATCTTTAAGAATTCCTATGCCGAGGCAAATCATTGGGGATGGAGATGAAAGGGACTATAGACAAATCCACACCAGCCAGGCTTAGACCCCTTCTCCAGCTGAACATATAAGGATATGAATCAAAAGTGTGATTTAAATCACCGGTCAGATATCAGAAAATGGATTATAGATTAGAGCTAACGTGGTTGCATAAAAAATCTCTAGCTTGGGAAACTGGTAAGACCCAGATTCACTTCTGCTAGGACCAGTCACACAGCTCTTATTATAGCTCCAACAACTTAGATCTCAGATTCGTGGAGGTCATTATTATGAGCCAGGAGCCCTTTCTCAATCTATTTAGTCTATTTGCATCCCATCCTTAAGTTACCTCTTGCCTCCCATGCGCTGTTTGTTGTTGTTTTTTAAATCTTTCTCATTGTCTTTATTTTTCATCTTTATCCTCAGTTTCCCTGGATATTTAACCCTATCAAAGTCGACCTTCTATGCAGGATGACTCTTTGTATTCATTTGTCTTGCATAGGGCTCTTCCATATCTGTCTTTTTAAAATCTGATCTGTGCAAGGCTTGGTCCTTCTCTTTCTCTATCACCCATTAGGTCATAAGGAAGGAAAAAAGGAAGAAAACAAGATTTATTAAATTCCTACTACATGCCAGGCACTGTGCAAAGAGACATACAAATATTATCTTATTTGATCCTCACAATAATTTTGATTATTTCTATATTATTTTTGTCCCCATTCTACATATGAGGAAACAGAGTCAAATAGCTATTATTTGCCCAGGGCCACACAGCTAATAAGTGTTTAAGACTAAACTCAAACTCAGGCCTTTTTGATTCCAGATCTAGTATTCTGTCCACTGCCCTACTTGCCCATTAAAATGTTAGCTTCTTGAGGGAAAAAAAATTTTTTTAATAATAAAATCTGATCTGTGGGGGGCCGCTAAGTGATTTAGTGGATAGAGAGCCAGGCTTTGAGATAAGAATACTTCCTAGCTGTGTGACCCTGGGCAAGTCATCTAACTCCAATTGCCTAGTCCTTACTGTTTTTTTGCCTTAGAACCAATATATAATATATTGATTCTAAGAGAAGGGATTTAAAAAAAACCAAAAACTGAATTGTGAGTTCTTCAGCACATCCCCACCACTCCATTTCTTCCTCATCAGAATCCTTTGTGCTGTACAAGAAGCACAACCCCCCCCCTTTTGTTTCCTCCAATTTTCTCCCCTTAAAAACTTTATTTCAACTGAAAACTCATTTTTTCTTTTTCTCTCCTCATCCCTATTAGGAAAAAACCAAGAAAGTTGTCCCATTTCCCCTTTAGGACCTTAGGTCATGGGGTCCGTTCTGTCAGTTTTTCAGAATTCCGCCACTCTATCATGTACTCCCGAGGGCCAGTATTCAGTGAAAATTTGCCGAATCAGTTAACCAAGCATTTATTCCACTCTTGTTCCTGAATGGTGTTAAGCCAAGTGCCGGTAAAACAAAAAACCAGAAACAGGCCATAGCCCTTGCGGAGCTTACATTCTGTCCACATACAATGTGGGATCTGCAGGAGCTGATTGTTAAATTCTCAGGGTGAGCATTTACATCTCAGAAATTGGCCGTTGCTAATAAACCGGGGCTCAATTCGTCATTTTGTTGACTATCTTGGACTTAAGGAAGCGATGGAGAAAATGTTCGTAATTTTAAGTGCTGGGCCTACTCCCCCAGCCAGAGAGCCTGTTGTTAAATCTTTGCCAGCTCACTTCCCCCTGGCACAGTGGAGTCAGGAAGAATGCTTTCAGCTCAGAGCAGGGATGCAGAGCTGGGCGCTGAGGAGGGAGGGTATCTGGGACCTCCGCCTCCAGCCCCATCTTCCTGCCTTCGAGGACCTTGCCGCCTGTGACATGCCAAAGGTTTGGGGGAACATTCAACGCTGTCGGTGAGTTTGAGCAGCTGAAGGCAAACCATCGACCGTTGAGTGGACCCCGCAGCCTTAAACGACCAGCTGATGCCTGCCAAGGAGCCCAAGGCCAGGACCGCAGAGGTCTGGAGTCCCTGCCAAGAAGCAGGGGCTCTCCGTCTACACCACAGGCCATCGCCTGCCTGTGCATTTTCTGGGGCCCTTTTCTCAGTTTTGACCCTCAGCGCATTTTTTCCACACCTCAAATGTCATCTGGCTCTCAGATAACCGTCTCCACTGCGGTCTTCACTGGATGAATTCAGGATGAATGTCCCGCTTCTGAGCCACACTTCCCCTCCCTCGGTCCTATTGCCCACCTAAACCAAAGGTCACAATCAACATTCATTGCTGTCGGTGGGTTGTGAGATCTGAGGAAAAACTCACCGATGGATGAATGTCACTGTGGCTGGGCCAGACCTGGACCTGGAGAGCAGGGTTGGATGGCTGCACAGGAGGAAGAAAGGGCTCCTCGACCTGGGCCAGAGTCAGAGCCAGGCTCCGTAGCCTGGAACCCACCACAGACTTCTAGCCCAACTTCCCAAGTCTTCTCAACTGTTAAATGGGGAGAAAAATCTCACGTGCACGGCTTCTCTGAGTCGCTGCCAGTATTCCACTAGGAAATCATGATGTACAGACTTTGAATGGTATGTTGAAAGAACTGTGTGCAGAAGATGACAATGGAGGCAGCACCATGTATTAAAAGAAGCCTGGATTGGCAGTAACAACCAGGATTCAAATCACAGCTGTTTCTCGTTCTAGTCCCTTTGTCAGACAAAAAGCATTTATTAGGGCAGCTGGGTGGCTCAGTGGATTGAGAGTCAGGCCCAGAGAGGAGGGGTCCTGGGTTCAAATCTAGCCACAGACACGTCCTAGCTGTATGACCCTGGGCAAGTCACTTGACTCCCACTGCCTAGCCCTTACCACTCTTCTGCCTTAGAACCAATACCTAGTATTGATTCTAAGACAGAAGGTGAGGGTTTTAAACAAACAAAAAAACATAGGTCGATGATACAAAGGAAGCCCCCCCCCCAAAAAAAACAGCTTGGCCGTCAAGGGGCTCCCCTTGTAATGGGGGAGCAACACACCAACTACCACATACAGTGTAAAAAGGCAATTTGGGAGAGATGGGAGTAGAGTGAGGGGAGGCAGGGCAGAAAGGCTCTAAGTGGAGTTTTAGGAGTCTTGAAGGAAGGCCAAGAAAGCCAGGAGGCAGAGACTAGAAGGAGAATTCCAGGCATGGGGGACCAAATCAGGGAGGAACATTGGAAGGGACAGTTAAATGTAGGCGAGCACTTCTAGCGGTGTGTCTCTGGGCAAGCCAGTTAACCCTCACTGCCTAGCCCTTACTGCCCTTCTGCCTTGGAATGGAAAGACAGAAGGCAAAAGTTAAAGAATAAAACAAAGTAGGAAGGGGCTGGGTTGTGAATGTTCTGCCCAGGCTCGAGTTGAACCCTCCTCTATGAATCCCTGAGCCCTGACAATAAGGCACTGGGCTACTCTGGAATCCAGTGTGGCTTCCAAACCCAGTGGCTTGTACCAGTCAGTACCAGCAATCTCTTCCTCTCCAGAACTCCTGACTCTGCCATTTCCTTAGCTTCCTGGCTAGCAGAATTGAGTGTATGACACCTCTTTCCGCCTTCCACACCACGAAGTGAGACAATTCTCAATACCTAACAAAGGGATTAAAGCTTGGGAGCTCAGGTTGTTTTGTTGGTCTGGTCATAAACTTCTAATCTTACCGGGATGCTGTGGACTGAGAGCATGCCTTTGTGCCCCAAGAATGGTTTGGTTTTTTTTTTTTTAATTCTTACTTTTAAAATCCTTACAGAGACTGTGTCAGTATCATTTCTAAGACGATGAGGGCTAGGCAATGGGGGCTAAGTGCCGTGCCCGGGGTCCCCCAGCTGGGAAGTGTCTGAGGGCAGACTTGAACCCGACTCCGCTGTGCTACCTAGCTAGCTCTGGCCCAAGAATTTCCGAAAGCTAAGCATGGACTCCGGGGAAGTGAAATGCACTTGAATCCTGAGGACATTCCCATCCCCAAGTCATAACAGTAATTAACTTGGGTTTCCGGGGAGGCTTGATATTGACAAAGCCTCGCCAAGATTTACAGAAGCCCCGTGTAGTCCCACGGTCGGTCCCCTCGGATGTGGAAATCGGGAGTGACTTTCCCAGCATCCCCCAGAAAGAAAGGCTCAAAGTTGGGATTAGAACCAGGTGTCCGGACTCCCCGGTTTGGGGCAGGCACGAAGGGGAGGGATGGATGCACTCACTGGGAAGTTCGAACCTGGATTTAGCTCCCGAGGCAGGGGCTAATGTTGGTCCGGGTCTCGCTCCCTGGCAGCAGGCATGGCTGCGTGCGGTCGGTCTGGTCTGGCCCAAGGAGACATCTTCCTAGCCTGCTGGGCTCTATTTATTTGCTTGAAGCCTCTTCCTTCCAACGAGGCCTGCGCCCCGGGAAGGGAGAGCGTTCCCCCAATTCTTTCTCCCGCCATTTGGGCAGCCTCAAGAGCCCCCGCCGCGCCTCTCTGCCTCCTACCTCAGTTATGAGTTAGCTCGCAAAGGCTTGTGGTGCGGTCCCCACTGCAAAGCGGAGGAGATTCAACTCCCGAAGGGAGGTGGGAGCTTTGCAGGGGCGAAGCCGAGGGCAGTTACAGTGTAGCCCAGACCGGAGGTGGAAAGCTACACCCGGGCAGCCCACTCTTCAGGGAGGGGGGCGTGGCGGGAGCGGGAGGGGCCGAGAAATAGCGGGGCAGGGGGAGGAGCCAGAGCGGAGTGATTGCTCCATTTGAGCTTTCTGGACTCCTCAACCGAGATGGGGTGGGATGGAATGGCCCGCGGCGACCCCTGGGCTGCAGAAGAAAGGGGGCGGAGGCCTTAGAGTACAAAATCTTCGGAGATCCTTTTTTTTCCCATGGGAAGAATTCTGTGGGGGAAAATGTGTTAGGAGTTCACTGAAAGGGCTGCTAATGATTCTATGGGAACTCATTGTCTAATTTGGCTTTTAAGGGTGACCCAGACGACAGATCGCGGGGCCTGGAAATAAATTCAATTCCGGCCTCTGACACTAAGCTGTATGACCCTGGGTAAGTCACTTCACTCCTGTCGTCTCAGGTTCTTCGACTGTAAAATGGTATAATAGCACCAGTAGCTCCCAGGGCTGATGTGAGAATGAAAACACGCCCATATTTGCAAAGCTAAGTGTTATTATTACATATAAGCACTATTAGTATTATTACAGACAATCATAAAAGACTTGTGCGTCTTGTAAACGGTGCGGAGCTAACTCACCCAAATGAGACCAGGAAAGCTAAGGACAGACTAAGGTTTTATTTAATTCTTTATTTTTTTTTTAGTTTAGCAACAATGGGGTAAGCACTTTCCCCCGCACCCCCAGTCCCTGTTCCATCCCCGCCTCTCAGGAACAAATTACTTTGTATTGGCTTTAATTGTATTTAGTACTTACTTATCTATCACATCTTCTTCCTCCCCCCAGGATATTGGCTCCTTGGAGCCTGGGGCTTGCATTTCTGAGTCAGACAACAGCAACTTGGTACATATGGGGGGGACTTGTTCAACTGCTGGTTTACAATTTTGATTGGTTTAAAATTTTTTATTATAAGATATTTTATTTTCCCAATTACTTGTAATAACAAATTTCCCACATAAGTTTTCTGAAGTTGTATGATCCAAAATTGTCTCCCTCCTTCCCTTCTCTCCCACATCTCAGAGCAGACAAATAATTCAAACTGGGCTATCCGTGTGTTATCATGCAAAACCTATTTCCATATTGTTCATTCTTTTAAGAGAACAATCGTATAAAGCCAAAACCCCAAAGTAAAACCCAGATAAACTAATGTGACAGATAGTATACTTTGGTCTGCATCTGACTCCCACAGTTCTTTTCTCTGGTGGTGGAGAGCATTCTTTGCCACAAGTCTCTCAGAATTGTCCTGGATCATTGTACTGCGGAGTTGATCATTCCACAGTATTGCAGTTTGTGTACGAAGTTCTTCTGGTTCTGCTTATTTCACTCTGCATCAGTTCATGGAGGTCTTTCCAGCTCTCTCTGGAATCATCCTGTTCATCATCCTTATAGCACAATAGTATTCCATCACTATCATATACCACAATTTGTTTAGCCAGTCCCCAATTGAGGGACATCCTTTTCATTTCCAACTCTTTGCCACCACAAAAAGGGCAACTTTAAATATTTTTGTATAATTTTTCCTTAAAAAAAATCTCTTTGGAATACAGACCCAATAGCGGTATTACCAGATCAAAGGGGATGCATACAATTTGGATTGTGAAAGCTGAAGAATGACCAGTGCTGGGGGAGCATGAGACGAGTATGATGGAGGGCCCCAAATGTTATTCTCATATATTCTTTTTTGTTCCTCTAAGAAAATTAAGTCTTTGGGCTGAAAAGAACAAAACAAAAATGTCTGGTAGGGAGCGGAAACCCAAGAATCAAAAGGGACCTATTCAGAGTGGCCTTGGCTTCCCTTGGCATCTCCACACTCCAGGGATTTGAAAGAATTAGTTGATGAGATAGCTAAACCACTTTTGGAAGACCCTGGAGAATTACTGACAACCTGCAGAAGGGTAACTGTCCAAACCTCTCACCCCCAAATTAAGGTTTTCAAAGCACTTTACAAACAACTTATTGGAAGAGGATAAAATGTAAGGTGTCAAATGATTCTTTCAACAATCCTGGGAGGTATTATTATGCTCATTTTGAGGAGAAGCTCAGTGGAGTTGAGGAAATTGAGCCCAGAAAAAGTTAAGTGACTTGGCCAGGGTCACACAGATACTAAATATCTAAGGCCAGCTTTAAGTCCAGACCTTCCTGTTTGCAAACTCCATACTCAATCCACTGGACCACCTAGCCACTTATTAGATGCCTGGCATATAGTAGGGACCTTATAAAGTATTCCCTTCTCATTTCCTTCCCTTGTGATCAAGGAGAGTTGCAAAAATAAGTAAAACCATGTATCACTAAAATTTCAGTTTTGGAAAATAGTTACTTTTCATAAATGATAACTTGCATTCACATGTAATGGATTTATTATTGCTATTTTAAGTGAATTAAATAGAAAATATTTAATTTTAAATGTATTGGTTTTTCTTTTAAACCTTTCCATTTCAGAATCAATTGTGTGGATTGGTTCCAAGGAAGTAGTTCCGGTAAAGGATAGGAAATGGAGGTTAAGTGACTTGCCCAAGGTCACATAGCTAGGAAGTGTCTGAGGTCACATTTGAACCTGGGACCTCCCATCTCTAGGCCTGACTCTCAATCTACTGAGCCACCTAGCTGTGCCTTTATTTAAAAAACAAACTTTATTAGTAGCAACTCTAAAGCAGAAAGGCAAGGGCTAGGCAAGAAGGGCTAAGTGACTTGCCTGAGTCACACAGCTAGGAAGCCAGGTGGTCCTGACTTCAGGCCTGGTGCTCTATCTGCTGTGCCACCTAGCTACCCCGTTTTCATTTCTAATGGAATAAATATGGCTCCAAGTTCTTTGGAGTCCTCAACAGTATTTTAAAGATTGTAAAGGGGCCCTCAAACCAGAAAGCTTGAGAGCCACTGATTGACTCCAACCCCCTCCCTTTTTTTTTTAAACCCTTACCTTCTGTCTTGGAATAGGCAGAAGAGTGGTTCCAGCTAGGTAAGACAGGTTAAATGACTTGCCCAGAGCCAAATTTGAACCCAGGACCTCCCATCTCTAGGCCTGGCTCTCAATCCCCAGAGCCACCCAGCTGCCCCCCAACCCCCCCTTTTTTTATTATTATTTTTTTTAACCCTCACCTTCCGTCTTGGCTCCAAGGCAGAAGAGTGGTAAGGGCTAGGCAATGGGGGTCAAGTGACTTGCCCAGGGTCACACAGCTGGGAAGTGTCTGAGGTCAAATTTGAACCCAGGACCTCCCATCTCTAGGCCTGGCTCTCAATCCACAGAGCCACCCGGCTGCCCCCCCCCTTTTTTTACATATGAGGAAACTGAGGTTGTGAACAGGGAAGAGTCATCCCCAGTGACACAGTGAATCAGTGACAGAGCCATACTAGAACCCAGGACTCAGTTCCCAATGTCACCTATAAGAGGAAATCGCTTCCAAGCAAAACAAAAACAAAAACATCTACATGACTTCATCAGAATAGGTCAAGTTGGACAAATGTCATTTCCTTTTTTGAGACGATAAACAGACTGGCAGATGAGAATTCCACAGACATTTGGATTTTAATAAAGTATTTGATAAACTCTGATGTTATTCTGTATATAAGATGGAGAGATGTAGGTTGGATAATAGACGGACAGGTTTCAAACTCATCAAATAAAGTTGAGTGGCTCCCTATTAAAGAAAAAGGTAATCACTTCTAGAGGGAAACTGTCAAACTGGCAGTGAGGCAGAAGCAGATGAAGTTGGGAAGAATGACACAAGACAAATAAAAACACAAGAGACGGGATGGAGTCCAAGTCCCTGTTGTCGCAGCCCGCGCCAATTTATGTCCACTTAATTCCCGCCCCGTTTCTATTGGAGTTGGGCCCCCCTGCCTCAGAGGACACCCCCGGAGCCGATGGGACGCCTCCTTCCTTGGAGTTCTAACTGCCCCCGGAGCACTCACTGAGGACCAAATAAGTGGAGCAGCTTTTGTTTTGGCCGCGTCTGGCCGGAACCGGGCGTTCTGCAGGGCTAGATACAAAGACACCTGTGCCCCAAAGGCGAGACAATCTGTACGCATGTAGCGATCCACAGACTAGATACAAAATAATTCGGGGGACTCTGGGCGGGGCACTAGCGGCAAGGAGCAGCAGAGACCTCCTCTGGCCCGGGAGTCTCGGAGGAACGGACAGATTCCGAGCCTCCGAAGTGGAGACCGAGAGGGTCCGGTCGGAGGCACTTGGAGCCGCTGTGCAGTTTGGGAAGTGAAGTCTTTGGAGGGAAAGGCTGGGCTTCAAAGGGCTCTCACGCATCTGCTGGAGCCTGGAGCCCCCCGGAGTTTGAGGAGAGCCGCTTGGGAGACTGCGGCACAGATCTATTGGAGGAGGGGTTAGGGGGAAGAGTTGAGGCAGGGAAAGCCCGTGGAAAAGCTATTGCAACCGGCGAAGCCGGAGGAGATCGCGGCTCCCCGGAGCTCAGGGCTCCCGTAGAGGGGCGTCCAAACCCATCTGGTAAAAGACTTTGGATTGAGCTGCCACTTACCCCTGCCGGCTCGCGCTTCCTCTTCGTCTTCTGCCCCAAAGAGAAGCGTTGGCATTCGTCTAGCCCAGCGCACTGGGCTGAGTCCCAAAGAAGAAGCCCAGCCGCCCCCAGTGGCTATTGTTTTTGTTATTGCCCTTTCGGGTCTCCAACTCTTCATGCCCCCCCTCAGGCGGGCCACGGGGTTTTCTTGCTGAAGAGCCTCGGAGAGGTTTGCCATTTCCTTCTCCGGTGTGTTCCCATTTTGTAGATGAGAAACAGAGGCAAATAGGGGTTAAAGGACTTGCCCAGGGTCACGCAATCTGAGGCCCCATTTGAACCCAGACTTTGCCGAGCAGCGTGGGGTTCCTGCAATTTCTTGGTCGTGTGTGCCTGGGCCAGCGCCACTCCGGGATTTTTATTATGGATAAGCAGAGGGGGTGCTCTATCCAGGACCCCTCCTAGGCGCCCCCTCATTCATGAGTAACTGAGGAGATTTCACACCCAGGCTCTCCAGCCGCCCTGCTCTTCCACTTTCCCCCAAAGGTTTTCAGAGCCTGGAGGGGGGAGCTGACCCACCCGAGCTTTGCAAGTCTGGCTAGAAGAGCTTCCCCCAGCCCGGGAGGCACTGAGGCACACACTGTTCCTTCAGGGCTGGGGAGAACAACACAGTTGCAGAGTGTGGGGGTGGGGGTGGGGCCGGGAGGGGGATTCCCTCCCCCATTTCCCCCCACTGAAATGCGGAGCTGAGGAGTTCTCTGGCCCCGAGCTCTGCCAGAGGCTACTTTGCTGTGGAGAGGGAGGGGAGAGCCGGGGGAAACCTGTAGACTAGAAGGCTCCTGAGGAGGCGGGGGCAGGGGCTCTGGGGCTGGAGGGGCTTCTGTGGCCCCCTCCACTTCTAATTGGCTGCCTGGTGGGCTTGGGAAATGTGAGGATACATAAAGAAGGCTGAGGCTTCCCCACCTGGGCCTGACCCCAGCAGCAGCCTCAGCAGCCTCAGCAGCCTCAGCAGCATCTTCCCCTGTGCTATAAAGGTTAGCAGCAAGGCCTGCCTCTCCATGGAGGTCTTCAATCTGTGGAGGGATTACCTGGGCCTAGCCAACGTGGTGGGGGCCCTGCGCGAGGAGAAGCTGGAGCCCGAGGCCCAGGGGGCACGGACCGAGGCCAGCCCCGGCTCGGGCACCGGCCCCAGCCTGCCCCCCAGGGAGCCCCTCTGCACCTTCTGCAAGCACAACGGGGAGTCCCGAAACATCTACCTGTCCCACTCGCTGAAGGACGACGAAGGCCGGGTGGTGTGCCCCATCCTGAGGAAGTACGTGTGCCCGCAGTGCAGAGCCACCCAGGACAATGCCCACACCAAGCGCTTCTGCCCGCTCACCAGCAAGGGCTACATGTCCGTGTACAGCTACACGGCCCGCAACTCGGCCGGCAAACGGACCACGCTGCAGTGGCCGCCAGAGGAGCTGGGCCCGGCCAAGGGCCGGCCCAAGAAGATGCCAGCGACGGCTGCGGCCCTGCCCGATGGGAAAACTCCCAGCAGGCCCCAGGACGAAAGCCATGCCCGCGCAGGCAGCAGCGGCTCAGGTGAGAGCTGGGAGGGAGAGGCAGCCAGGACTCTGGGGTTCTCGGGGAGCACACTGGGCAGCTGTCAAGAGGCTGACCCTGGGAGCTCTGGAGGGATGGGAAGGGAGCCCAGGAAGCCAGCATTTCCTAGCCTTGGGCCCTTTGGGGCTGGGCTGGGATGGGGTCCCTGTAGGCACTCATTCATTCCTAGAAGCTTATCGCTTGCTGTTGGTGGTTGTGGGTGGAATTCCTGCTTTAAGCATGGCTCCTATCGCTAAAGGAATGTCAGCTGGACAAAGGATTTTTCTCCCGCAAACCCTGGGAGGTACCAGGGGGTGTTAGCCCCATTTTACTGGTGGGCAGACTGAGTCAGGTGAACTTCAGAAGTCAGCTGATTGGCCTGGGGTGACAGAACCAGGTCACTGGGATGGACTCCCAAACATTCCTAGATGCCAGGGCCGGCCCAGATGGACCTCCCCTTGTCCTGTGGAGCACAGGCCGGTGCTGGGGAGGGGAAGGACCTGGGAATGTGTGAATGGGTGGTTAAAGGCGGAATGCCTGAAATCAGGGCAACCGCCCAAGCCTTAGGTTTTAAAATTTGTAATTATCATGCAAAATATACTTGTTAGGGCCCCCCAGAAAACCCCAGATACACCGAGGTCCAAGGCGGCTCCCGCCGGTCATTCTCTAGAAGACTTTCGGGGTTGGCCCCCAAGTTTTGACGCCCGGGAGCTTCTCCCCCTATTCCTGCCACTTCCTTGTTGTGTGGCCTTGGGCAAGTCCGCCTCTGGGCCTCTGGTTTTCTTGGGTGTAAAATGAAGGGGTTAGAAGACCTTGACCCCATCGTTCGCCTTCTTTTACTAGGAGTCCCCTCTTGGGCCAGAGAAGTTGAAAAGATGACTTGGGGTTTGGGGAAAAGCAGTGTTGTTTTAGCCTTCGTTTAGCCACTCCTTGTAAACCAGGATTTCCATACCAATAACCCACTTCCGGAAGCAAAAATCCCAGTCCTTTGTATGCATTCATTCCGTGAGCAAGTTTGTCCAGCCTGGTCTGTGGCTGAGGAGGCTCCCCACAGTCCCGTCACCTAGTGGAAATGCATTTGGCCTCGATTTCATGTGGGCGTCTGGAGTCCCGCGTGTGGACATGGGTACAGGGAGAATATGGGCGTTCCTGCCCAGGCTCGCCCCCTTTCCAGCCTGGGAGGCAGGGAGGCCTCTTTGTCTTTAAATCAAGGATAATAGAGGATGGACGGGAGAAACCTTGAGGCTTTCCTCCCAGATTCTGCTCTAGCCCAAACTGGCCCAGGAAGCGGGACGGACAAGTCCAGGTGGGCACCCTGCTTTTGCTGGGTGCCACAGATTTGGCCCGACAGAAGGGGGCAGCCTAGGAGCGGCCCAGGAGCGCGATCTGCCCTGGCCTGGGAAGTGATCCAGGGAGAAGTTTGCTTTCTTGGGAGTCCGAGAGGGCCCCGCTGGCCTAGAAGACCTTGCTAGGGTGGGGATGGCATGGAAAAAGAAGCTGGGAATTGGAACCCACAGCCCTCTTCCAGACCCAATGTTGTGGCTGCTCTCAAATGTGTTTCTGTGTCTGCTTCTCCCACCCCCCCTTTTGAATCCAGGTTCCAAAGCCTCCAGGACTGCTTTTCTCACTCTGCACCCATGAATTTCATCTTCTGCCTCTGAGGATTGCGGGGACCCAGAAGCTTGCTTTGCCAGAGCCAGAAGGGATTCGAGGGGGACCAAGGGAAGAAGGGCGCTCACTGCAGGAGGGCAGGGTGCTCTGCCTAGTCCAGCTCAGCTTCATCTCCTTGGACTCCCAGCAGCTTTGGACAGTGCCTCAGCTCCGGTGGCCTGCCTTGGGCCCTCCTGACTCTCCTGGTCCTCATCCCCATGGCAGGGAGCCTCTCTGGAGTCTAGGTGGTACTGGGCGAGAGCTAAGCCTCTGGAAGGACACCCGGGAAGTGACCACATCCCCCTCCTTTCAAGTACCTGATGATTTGTATGTAGTTTGGGCTTCCTCCTGACCCCGATGATAAAACTTGGCCAGGACCAGGGAAAGGTTGTCTTGCTAGAAGGACCTCCCTGGGGGATCCTGGAGGTAGTGGCTCTTCCTGTCTTGGCTTTCCTTTTCACACCTAGGTTAGGGGTTCAAGTCTCCCACACTATTATTACTGAATTGCTTTCTAAATAAAGATAAAGCCATCTTCCACCAGTTTTCTTTGTTGATCATTCATCGTTTCTCAGGAAGATATCTTTCCTGCTGTCTGTGGGACCCTCAGAAGGGTTTGCCTTGGTCTTTGTCCTCGCCATGACCTGCCATCCCTCCACTCTGGGTTTTCCCTGGGCCGTCACCCCTGCATTGGCTACACTCGCCTCCCTTCCCTATCTTGGCCCCTCAGTGAACTGGTCCCATTCTACTGTTCTCTACACTCGAGTCCCTGGCCCCAATGGGCAGCCACCAGGCTCTAAGCATGGATAACTCCAGCCATCCACTGCTCTCCCTTCTGTGCATGCACTTCTGAACCGAGAAAATCCCAGGAACACCCTGACTGCCCACTGCCAGTTCGTCATATAATCTCTCCTGGAAGCGAGCTGCAGCAGGGCGGTCCTGTAAGAGGGCCCTGATTCCATCTCATTGGCCACCAGTGGTCAAGCTTCCCCGTCGTCCGTCCCTCCACGCTTTTGGCTGAGGGCTTTGCCTCAATACTTCACTGGCACAAATGAGCCTGTTCACCCAGACCTCTCATTTCCTTTTATTGCATGTCTTCCCCATCTCCTCCTTCACCTCTTGCCAGGCACCCCCCATACACCCTTGATCCTGCTCTCTCCTGTCTTACCCAGCAGATTGCCACCTTAGCTCTTTCCACTCTCCTAGTGCTCTTCAGTCTCCCCATCTGTCTATTGGCTGCTTCTTGCTGCCTGCAAACACGGCCCAGTCTTGGTGTTTAAATAGAGGCCTCGAAGCATCTGAACATCCTCAAAGAAATCTGGGTGGGTGTCCCTCCACGTCCCTCCCACCTCATAGGAATTCTTCTGTTTTTACCACTTCATTCAACTGAAAGGACCTTTCAAAGTTACCCACTGATCTCTTCCGCGGTCTAAAAGATCTAACAGTCTTTTCTCCATCTCCATCTTTGATCTCTATAGCCTTGGAATCTGGCCTTCACCCTCTTGTAGGGTTTCCTTTCTCCTCCCTGGTTCTTCCCCCTCTTCGACTGCATCTCGGGCACCTTTGCATGACCAATAGCAGTGGGTGCCTCTGAGGGTCTGCCCTGGGACCTCTTTCTTCTCTACTCCAAGCTTCTTAACTTGGGGTCTGGGATGTTTTCTGAAAATGTTTGAGAACTCAGTAGTTTTCTGTTGTAATTCTGTTTTGTATTTAACCTAGGCTTTGTGAACTCTTTTGAAAATGTTTGCCAACTATTTTTTTTACCAATGACATGTAATAAGAAATTTCCACAGAAGTTTTCCAAAGTTATATGATCCAAATCGTCTCCTTCCTTCCCTACTCCAGGAGCTGTTTGACAACATATTTTAATATAATTGCTTTGGGGAAATCCTTGTTTTACATTTTATTTTATAGGTTTTAAGAACATTCTGAGTAGGGGTCCAGTCTACCAAAAGGGTTCTATAAAGTTAAGAACTCCTGTTCCGTGCTGCCTTGTCTAGTGATCTTAGTTGTTTGTTTTTTCCTTTTTAAACCCTTACCTTGGAGTCTTGGAGTCAATACTGTGTATTGGTTCCAAAGTAGAAGAGTGGTAAGGGCTAGGCAATGAGGGTCAAGTGACTTGCCCAGGGTCACACAGCTGGGAAGTGTCTGAGTCCAGATTTGAACCCAGGACCTCCTGTCTCTAGGCCTGGCTCTCAATTCACTGAGCTACCCAGCTGCCCCCCCCCCCATCTTATTAGTTCTGATGGGTGTGATGATCATTTTACAGTTGATTCTCAGATCTGTATACCTAGCCATATCTGTTAAACTCCAGCCCTGCATAACCAATTGCCTCTTAGATATCTTGAAATGGCTGCCTTCTAGACAACTTAAATCCAATGTGTCCAAAACAGAAATCGTTAGCTTTTCCTCCAAAACATCCCTGCTTCCAAACCTTCCTCTTTCTGTGGAGGCCACCACTGTCAGATCCTCCTCCTGTCACCCAGGCTTGCAATATGCAGGAGCCAGCTCACGGGCTTCCTTTCTCAAGGATCTCCCCAGGCCATCTTCCATTCAGCTGCTTCCCAAAGCACAGGTCTGACCAGAGCATCCTCTCTTCTTCATAAATGTTAGTGGTTCCCAGTTTGCCAGAATAAAATACAAAGTCCTCTATTTAGCAGAAGGAACCCAATTGGGTTTGTTCCTTCCTTTCTAGTCTTCCTAAACTTGGCTCCCCTCTGAGTTCTCTATGATCTAGTAACACTGGCCCACTGGCCTCCTTACTATTCCTTGAATGCCTCTGGGAGTTATGCCTGGAATGCTCCCTTGACTTCAGCCTAGGAGAATCTCTTCAAGGCTTAGCTCAGAAGCTACCAGCAGGCCTTTCCTGGCCTCCCCAGCAGCTAGGGCTGCCTTCTCTGAGACTGTCAGCCATCTATTCTGGGTCTTCGATGTGTACTTATTTATTTATATTTATTTCCCATTAGTAGGAAAAAGTTGGCCTCGCTTTACATCTCCAGCACTTCTGTGGTTGTTCAGCCTTTTTTCAGTCATGTGGGATTCTTCATGACTTTATTTGGGGTTTTCTTGGCATGGATACTGGAGTGGTTTTGCCATTTCCTTCTCGAGTTTATTTTAGAGATAAACTGAGGCAAACAAGGTTTAAGTGACTTGCCCAGGATATCACTGGATCTGAGGTCACATCTGAATTCAAGGAGACTTTCTGATTCCAAGCCCAGTGCTTTGCTCACTGCACCACCTAGCTGTCTGGCTATCATACAGCAGGGGCTTAAAAAAAAAGACTGACCAGTTGGACATGGCACTTATGGTCAATTTAGGAACACAGAACAGTCAAAACTGATAATTATTCTTAATTATAATAATATATTTATATTGAAAAGACAATCGGAAGACTTGGCATAAAATTCTGATTCTGACAAAGGTTGGGCACAACCGCTATTTATTTGACAAATATTAAATGCCTACTATGTGCTAGGTTGCGGCGAAAGGGAGATAGACAAAATAGTTTCTGCCCTCTAAGGGAAAAGGAACATTATATACACAGATAGATAAATAAAGAAATTGTTAGGACAGGAGGGAGGGGCAGGTTCTCATGGGAGGTGGTGATTGAGTTGAGGGCAGCTAGGTTGTACAACATGAACAGAGCACTGGACCTGGCATCAGAAAGATTCCTTCCTGAGTTCAAATCTGGCCTCAGACAACTTATTAGCTGTGTGACCCTGGGCAAGTCACTTAACTCTAGTGGCCTTAACTTCCTCATCCTGTAAAATGAGCTAGAGGGGGCAGCTTGGTAGCTCAGTGGATTGAGAGCCAGGCCTAGAGATGGGAGGTCCTACATTCAAATCTGGCCTCAGACACTTCCTGTGTGACCTTGGGCAAGTCACTTGACCCCTATTGCCTAGCCCTTACCACTCTTCTGCCTTGGAACCAATACACAGTATTGATTCTAAGCTGGAAGGTGAGGGTTTAAAAAAAAACAAACAAATAAATAAAATGAGCTAGAGAAGGAAATGGCAAACTATTCCAGTCTATTTGCCAAGAAAACCCCAAATAGGTTCATAGATAGACAACTGAAAAAAGGAACCAAACAACAATTGAGCTGAGCCTTAAACAGGAGTCATTGGTACCAATATAGGTGTGAAGGGAAAGTGCCTGCAGAAAAAACAACCATCAACTGTGCCATTAAAAAAAAAAGAATAAAATGGAGATGCAGGATGGAGAAAAGACAAGGATATTAGAAGAAAGATGCTCTATTATTTTGGACAAATATTTGTTCCTTTTGGCCCTCACTTTTCTTTGCAAAATGAGATTGGGCTAGGTATTATGTAGGGTCTTTTCCAGTTTTCTAAAGGAGTTGATGTTAAGAAGTGGTAGAAAACAAGGGTAGTGATTGGATGATGGTGAATTTTTTCTTTCTTTTTTTAAACATTATTTTATTTGGTCATTTCCAAACATTATTCACTGGAAACAAAGATCATTTCCTTTTCCTCCCCTCCCCCCTCCCACCACCTTTCCCTCTCCCATAGCCAACACACGATTCCACTGGGTATCATGTGTTCTTGACTCGAACCCATTTCCCTGTTGTTGGTATTTACATTAGAGTGTTCATTTAGAGTCTCTCCTCAGTCATATCCACTCCAACCCTGTAGTCAAGCAGTTGCTTTTCTTCGGTGTTTTTACTTCCACAGTTTATCCTCTGCTTGTGGGTAGTGTTTTTTAGATCCCTGCAGATTGTTCAGGGTCACTGCATTGATACTAATGGAGAAGTCCATTACGTTTGATTGTACCACAGTGTATCAGTGTCTGTGTACAATGTTCTCCTGGTTCTGCTCCTTTCGCTCTGCATCACTTCCTGGAGGTTGTTCCAATCCCCATGGAATTCCTCCACTTTATTATTCCTTTTAGCACAATAGTATTCCATCACCAACAGATACCACAATCTGCTCAGCCATTCCCGAATTGAAGGGCATCCCCTCGTTTTCCAGTTTTTGGCCACCACAAAGAATGCAGCTATGAATATTCTCGTACAAGACTTTTTCCTTATTATCTCTTTGGGGTACAACCCCAGCAGTGCTATGGCTGGCTCAAAGGGCAGACAGTCTTTTATCGCCCTTTGGGCATAGTTCCAAATTGCCCTCCAGAATGGTTGGATCAATTCACAACTCCACCAGCAATGAATTAATGTCCCCACTTTGCCACATCCCCTCCAGCATTCATTATTTTCCATAGCTGTCATGTTAGCCAATCTGCTGGGTGTGAGGTGATACCTCAGAGTTGTTTTGATTTGCATCTCTCTGATTATAAGAGATATAGAGCACTTTTTCATGTGCTTATTAATAGTTTTGATTTCTTTGGCTGAGAACTGCCTGTTCATGTCTCTTGCCCATTTGTCAATTGGAGAATGGCTTGATTTTTTGTACAATTGATTTAGTTCTTTATAAATTTGAGTAATTAAACCTTTGTCAGAGGTTTTTATGAAGATTGTTTCCCAATTTGTTGCTACCCTTCTGATTTTGGTTACATTGGTTTTGTTTGTACAAAAACCTTTTAATTTGATGTAATCCAGATTATTTATTTTGCATTTTGTAACTCTTTCTAATTCTTGCTTGGTTTTGAAGTCTTTCCCTTCCCAAAGGTCTGACATGTATACTATTCTGTGTTCACCTAATTTTCTTATAGTTTCCTTCCTTATGTTCAAGTCATTCACCCATTTTGAATTTATATTGGTGTAGGGTGTGAGGTGTTGATCTAAACCTAATCTTTCCCACACTGTCCTCCAATTTTCCCAGCAGTTTTTATGAAATAGTAGATTTTTGTCCCCAAAACTGGGATCTTTGGGTTTGTCATATACTGTCTTGCTGAGGTTGCTTGCCCCCAGTCTATTCCACTGATCCTCCTTTCTGTCTCTTAGCCAGTACCAAATTGTTTTGATGACCGTTGCTTTATAATATAGTCTGAGATCTGGGACTGCAAGACCCCCTTCCTTTGTATTTTTTTTTCATTATTTCCCTGGATATCCTTGATCTTTTGTTCTTCCAAATGAACTTTGTTATGGTTTTTTCTAAATCAGTAAAGAAATTTTTTGGGAGTCCCATGGGTATGGCACTAAATAGATAGATGAGTTTGGGTAGGATGGTCATTTTTATTATATTGGCTCGTCCTACCCATGAGCAGTTAATGTTCTTCCAATTGTTCAAGTCTAGTTTTAGTTGTGTGGAAAGTGTTTTGTAGTTGTGTTCATATAGTTCCTGTGTTTGTCTCGGGAGATAGATTCCTAAGTATTTTATTTTGTCTAAGGTAATTTTGAATGGGATTTCTCTTTCTAGTTTTTGCTGCTGAGCTGTGTTGGAATTATATAGAAAAGCTGATGACTTATGTGGGTTTGTTTTGTATCCTGCAACTTTGCTAAAGTTGTTGATTATTTCAATTAGCTTTTTGGTTGAATCTCTAGGATTCTTTAAGTAGACCATCCTGTCATCTGCAAAGAGCGATAATTTGGTCTCCTCCTTGCCTATTTTAATGCCTTCAATTTCTTTTTCTTCTCTAATTGCTACTGCTAGTGTTTCTAATACAATGTCAAATAGTAGAGGTGATAATGGGCATCCTTGTTTCACTCCTGATCTTAATGGGAATGGATTTAGTTTATCCCCATTGCAGATGATATTAGCTGATGGTTTTAGATATATACTGTTTATTATTTTTAGGAATGACTCGTCTATTCCTATGCTTTCTAGTGTTTTTAGTAGGAATGGGTGTTATATTTTATCAAAGGCTTTTTCTGCATCTATTGAGATAATCATGTGGGTCTTGTTGGTTTGCTTGTTGATGTGGTCAATTATGTGGATAGTTTTCCTAATATTGAACCAGCCCTGCATCCCTGGTATAAATACTACTTGATCATGGTGAATGACTCTTCTGATCACTTGCTGGAGTCTTTTTGCTAGTATCCTATTTAAGATTTTTGCATCTATATTCATTAGGGAGATTGGTCTATAATTTTCTTTCTCTGTTTTTGGCCTGCCTGGTTTTGGAATTAGTACCATGTTTGTGTCATAAAAGGAGTTTGGTAGAACTCCCTCTTTGCTTATTATGTCAAATAGTTTGTATAGTATTGGAGTTAGCTGTTCTTTGAATGTTTGATAGAATTCACTGGTGAATCCGTCAGGCCCTGGGGATTTTTTCTTAGGAAGTTCTTTAATGGCCTGTTGGATTTCTTTTTCTGATATGGGATTATTTAAGAAAATTATTTCTTCTTTTGTTAGTCTAGGCAATTTATAGTTTTGTAAATATTCATCCATATCACCTAGGTTGGTATATTTATTACCATATAGTTGGGCAAAGTAGTTTTTAATGGTTGCCTTAATTTCCTCTTCATTGGAGGTGAGATCCCCCTTTTCATCCTTGATGCTGTTAATTTGCCTTTCTTCTTTCCTTTTTTAAATTAGATTAACCAGTACTTTGTCTATTTTGTCTGTTTTTTCAAAGTATCAGCTTCTAGTCTTGTTTATTAGCTCAATAGTTCTGTCACTTTCAATTTTATTAATTTCTCCCTTAATTTTTAGGATCTCTAGTTTGGTTTTCTTCTGGGGGTTTTTAATTTGTTCGTTCTCAAGTTTTTTGATTTGCATTTCCAATTCCTTGATCTCTGTCCTCCCTAATTTGTTAATATATGCACTCAGGGATATGAATTTTCCTCTATGTACTGCCTTGGCAGCATCCCATAAGGTTTGAAAGGATGTCTCGCCATTGTCATTTTCTTCAACGAAATTATTAATTGTTTCTATGATTTCTTCTCTATCTGATTTTGGAGTATCATATTATTTAATTTCCAATTAATTTTTGATTTGGCTCTCCATGTACCCTTGCCGATCAATATTTTTATTGCCTTGTGATCTAAAAAGGCTGCATTTATTATTTCTGCTTTTCTGCATTTGAGTGCTATGTTTTTATGACCTAGTGTATGATCTATTTTTGTGAATGTGCCATGTGGTGCTGAAAAGGTGTATTCCTTTTTGTCCCTATGTCTATTAACTCTAATTTTTCTAAGATTTCATTCACCTCTTTTACCTCTTGTTTATTTTTTGGTTTGATTTATCTAAATTTGATAGTGGTTGGTTCAAGTCTCCCACTAATATGGTTTTACTGTCTATTTCCTCCTTCAATTCTCCTAGTTTCTCTATTAAAAATTTGGATGCTATACCATTTGGTGCATACATGTTGATTAGTGATATTTCCTCATTGTCTATACTCCCTTTTAGCAGAATATATTTACCTTCCCTATCCCTTTTGATCAGGTCTATTTGTGCTTTGGTTTTGTCAGATATCATGATTGCAACTCCTGCCTTCTTTCTATCAGTTGAGGCCCAAAAGGTCTTACTCCAACCTTTAATTCTAACCTTATGAGTGTCAACCCGCCTCATATGTGTTTCTTGAAGACAACATATGGTAGGGTTTTGGGTTCTAATCCACTCTATTTGTCTACATTTTATGGGTGAGTTCATCCCATTCACGTTCAAAGTTATGATTGTCATTTGTGGATTCGCTGGCATTTTGATGTCTTCCCCTAGTTTTGACCTTTCTTCTTTAGCTATTTCCTTTTGAACCAGTGATTTACTTTAGGTCATTCCCCCTAGTCCCCTCCCTTGAGATGCTTCCCTTTCTAGCCCCTCCCTTTTTATGCTCCCTTCCCCTCCCCCCTCTCCTTCCCTCCCTTTTTATACTCCCTCCCCCCTCCCCCTCCTTAATTTCCCTTTCTTTCTTACCTTGTTGGATAAGATAGAATTCAGGATCCCACTGAAACTAGATGTTCTTTCCTCTCAGAATTGATTTCACTGAGAGTAAGGTTTAAGTAATACCACTTCACGCTCTCTTCCTCTCCTTTTCATATGAGAGATCTTCTCCTCCCCTTCCCATGTGTATCTTTGTATGGGAAAGATTATTCTATTTAGTCCCCCCCCCTATTTCTTGAAGTCTTAATATTGTCAATGCTTACCCCCCTCTGTTTTCCTTTCTTTGCCCCCCATTTCACCAAATCTTCTTGATGCCCCAATCTTTCCCTATGCATGATTCTTCTAACTACTCTTATGGTGCATACAATTTTTGAGAGTTACACAAAACATTTTCCCCACATATTAATATATATAATTTGATGTAAATGTAGTCCTTATAGAAGAGAGTTTGACTTAAAAGAAAAAGATAAGATTTATCTCCTTTTCCCTTTTTTTCATATTTACCTTTTCATGTTTCTCTTGCTTTCTGTGCTTGGATATCAAATTTTCCACTAAGTTCTGGCCTTTTCTTAGCAAATGCTTGGAAATCTTCTATTTTGTTGAATTCCCATACTTTCCCCTGGAAGTATATAGTCAGTTTTGCTGGGTAGTTGATTCTTAGTTGGAGACCCAGCTCTCTTGCCTTTCTAAATATCATGTTCCATGTGTTGCGGTCTCTTAGTGTGTTAGCTGCTAAGTCATGTGTGATCCTTATGGGAGCCCTCCTATATCTGAAGCTCCTCTTCTTGGCTTCTTGTAGGATTTTCTCCTTTTCTTGGAAGCTCTTGAATTTGGTGATTACATTCTTGGGTGTTGTCTTTTGGGGATTTACTATAGAGGGTGTTCTATGAACCCTTTCTATTTCTATTTTGCCCCCCTGCTCCAGAACATGTGGACAATTTTCTTCTATAATCTCCTGTAGTATAGCATCGAGGTTTTTGTTTATCTCTGGTTTTTTGGGCAGACCAATAATTCTTACGTTGTCTCTTCTTCCTCTGTTTTCCAGGTCTGTGACCTTTTCAGTGAGATATGTTGTGTTTTCTTCTAATTCATTAATTTTTTGGCTTTGCTTTATTAATTCTTGCTGTTTTGCATGCTCACTGTCTTCCAGTTGCTTAATTCTGGTCGTTAGGGACTGGTTTTGCTTTTCAGCTTTGTCTGCCCTTCTATTGGCTCTTTTTCCAATTGTAAAGTCTTGTCTATCAGACTGCTGATCTCTTTCTCCCATTTTTCTTTCCAGAAGGTTTCCATCTTTTGGGTAAGCTCCAATTTGAGTTCTTCCAGAGCTTGTGGATAATTTCCATTTTGTGAGGCATGTTTTGCTTTTGTTTGGGTTTCATCCTCTTTCTCTCTTCCTTGGGTACTCCTGCCATAAAAGTTTTCAATAGTCACCTTTTTCCCTTTCTTCCTGGAGGCTTGATTTTGGGCCATGTGAGCCATCCCTTTGGTGGTTTTATTCCCCTTTCCTTTTGGTCTGGGGTCTGGGTGATATGGGCGGGTTTTCTGTGAATTTAGGTTGCCTCAGACTAGCTCTTCCCAGCCTCCGAGGTTTCTTAGAGCGAGGGCCCCTGTGCTCAGCACGGCCGCCCCTCCGCTTAGCACAGGATTTTCCTGTGAAACCACCCTGAGAGGTCGTTTTCTTTGCAGTCTTTAGATCCCAAGGACCGTGGTGTGCCACCCCCCCTCCCCAAGACAGAGACGCTCCTCACTCACTTGCTGTCCCAGTGAGCGCTGATACCTTACTCTGGTTTGGTGGGGGTGGGGTGGGGGGGGAGGGGCAGCTCAGTTCACGTTTTTGTGCAAGCTTTTCCTCCTCCTTATAGTGTGGAAATGTTCAAGCCCCACGTACCTTCGTTTCTGTGGGGTACTGGAGAGTCCCTCTGTTCTTCCAAAGGTGATTTTTATGCTCTGTTGAGGTAGTCTATTTCGTTTGGTGCTGGGGAGAGGAAGCGATTCACGTCTAGATTGCAGCCATGTTAACCTGGAAGTCCCAGTCTAATTTTATCTTTCTTCCCACACCATATTCCTGTCCTTGGGCTTCAGGTTAGTTTTGGTAGTCCTGTCTCACCTGTTCTTGACTACTGGCTCCACAGTCTTCCAGAATGGAATTCATCTCCTGATAAATCCCCGTCTCCTATCATTTCTTTCCTCTGCTCTTCTTTCCTTAAGTGGGATCAGAGCCCATTTCAAAGGGAAAAGCTGACGAACAAGGAATATGTTTGTGCCACCTCTTCTCAGGTCAGATGACTCTTAAAGGCATTAGTCAATGCCACTTATGTGTAAAGTGGGCAGTGTTGGCAGGAGAACAATGGAGGAGGTGGAGGACGATCTCCCACCCTTGCCAGTCTTTGGGGCAAAGACATAAGATACCTATACTGAGAAAAGGCCTAATTTAGAACAAGTGAATCCATATTATGATAATAATCAGAAACAGACTCAGAGTCAGAAAAAGGGGCTGTGGATGACATCTAATTCAAGTCTTCATTAGACAGTGGAGGAAACTGAATCTCAGAGATTAAGGGACCTGCCAAGCTAGTAAATGGCAGAGAAGAAACTCCAATGAAGGACTTACTACCTCCCAAAATAAAGTCTGAGGCAATTGCAAGCAGTAAGTCTGGGATGACTTCCAAGTGATATTCTTGAGTAACCTAGAAGGATCCCTTCCTTCTCTCACTTCCTGAATGTATGAGGTTTGTGGGGGGCCATTGGGGGAAAAATGAATATGCCTCTGTCCTGTGAAGGGGAGGCATCAGCTAAGAGGTTTCAGCATTGGTAGCTTGGTGAACTGGTAATCTGAAAGAAATTTGAGATTTTCTATTTCCAGCCTTGGGACTGGTGACTTCGTTTTCCCCATTTTCACGCAGTAGGTCTGAATGAACGGAGCTAGGTTTGAGTGGGATGTCAAGATGCCAGCTTTCTGTTTACTCAAGCAGTCACACATTTATTGTAGTTGAGGGACCCTCCTAAAAGTGAAATGCTCCCTCCCCCTAAATAGTTATTAGTCCATTCAAGAGATGAATATGGCCACATGTCCACAGAAGAAACACACAGAGCAAGAAAATACAACATTTCTCTTCTCAAGCCCCTAACGACCTCACCACTCTAAATGGACAAACTTTCTTGTTATGTTACTCAAAAGATAGCTCATGATTTCCGTTAGGTGCCCTCCTTCACTTTTCCCTGCCAAGGGAAAATGACCTTTGGACCAGGAAAGGCAGAACCAAAAATGGCTACTCAAGAGCAGTAAGGAGACAGTCAAAGAGCATCAACTTGGCCTTGATAAATTCAAGTTATATCCGTGGGGCTGCTATATCCTTGGGAGATATAGATTTATTTTTCTTTCCTTTTTTCCTTTTTCCAGTTGTCCTGTCAACACAATTTTTAATCATCGTTTTCTGACATTTTGTGATCCATGTCCTCCCTCTCCCTCTCACCCCAAGATGGGAGGTAATGTGATATAGGTTGTAGGTGTGCTATCATACAATACATATTACCATACTTGTCATCAGCGGGGTGCTTTTTCTTTTAAACCCTTACCTTCTGGTTTAGAATCAATATCAATTCCAAGACAGAAGAGGGGTTAGGGCCAGGGGATGGGAGTTAAATGACTTGCCCAGGGTCACACAGCTAAATGTGTGAGGCCAGACTTCAACCTCATGGCTCCAGGCCTGGCTCTCTATCCCTTGAGCCAGCTAGATGCCCCATGGGAAGATACTTTCTAAGATCTACTGTGGAAGGCTGAAACTGTGGATATAAATGAACATCCGCTGACCCCACATATAATGTGATTTTCTTGTACGTACATATGTGTAATGAGGTTTAATTCATAAACGTAGAGACATTACCAATCTAATATAGTAATAATAAAGCATATTGTACATTATTATATAGTACTGAATAGAAGTCCCCTCTTATGTGTAGATACATTCTATATCTACACTGTAAGACCCCCAGGGGATACCTGAAACCCTCGGACAGTTCACACTTTAACTTTACTGTGCAGTTCTGTGCTCTTTCTCCTTCCATTCCTGCCCCTCTGCTCTGTGGCCTCTTGCCCTCCCACAAATACCTGAAATTACTAAGTGAAAGCAGAAGAAGTGACCTCTGGAGAGCCTCCCCAGCCTGGACAGACCAGACTGAGGAGGGTTCTGTCCCCACTCTGTGTCCTTGAACTGTGTGCTGGCCCCCTCCCTTTCTCTTCCTTTCCCTGGAATGATGGGGGGGGGGGGTAACTGAAACCAAGGAAAATGAAACCTTGAAGAAGGGGGGACTACTGTATGTATTTAGGGACTGAAAGAACTATCAGATATGATTTCCAAATCACTGTCAGACAAATTCAAAATATCTGAGTGAATCGGTAAGGTACTTCAGGTCTTGAAAAGGTCAAATAGTCTGCTTTTTTGAAAAAGGGGAGACAATTAAATCTGAAAAATCAGTCGGTGAGCTTGACTTCAATTCCTGGGGAAATCTAAGAATGCATCACTAAAGAGATGGTTAGTGAGCCAAGACAAGAAAGCAGTGATTGAAGAGAGCTAGCATGGCTTCACCAAGAATTATTTTTCATAGTTATAATTACCTAGATTTTAGCAATGATTTTTGACAAAATCTATCAAAGCTCTTCTTGCGGACAAGATGGAAAAATATGGGTTAGGTAGTAATACAGTGAGGTAGATTTGAAACCAGCTGAACAGCCAAATCCAAAGGGCAGTCAGTCATTAAAGATTCTATTCAGCTTTGAAAGTTTCTAAATGAAGTGTGCCAGGATCTGTGGTTGGCCCTATGCTACTGAACATTTTTTATTAATGACTTGGACAAAGGCATGGATGGCATCCTTATCTAATTTGTAGATGACTTAAAGCTAGGACAGAGAGTTAACAATTTTAATGATAGATAGGATTTTAAAAGTCTTGACAAACTCAGGCCAATCTTCCTAATAAGATTCCATTTGATAGGAATGTAGATGTGGTACTGTAGATAGAGCCTGGGCTACTAGTTAGGTAGATACAAGTTCCAATCTGGCCTCAGTTACTCTGAGCAAGTCATTTAACTTCTGCCTCAGTTTTATCATCTGTAAAATGGAGATAATATAATAACACCTACCTTCTAGGGTTGTTTTGAGAATCAAATTAAGTAAAGCACTTAGCATAGTGCCCATCATATAGTAAATATAAATGTTAGCTATTACTATTATTATTATCTATTGGGTTCAAGAAATCAGCCTTTCAAGCAGAAGATGGGGGAGCCATGGTTGGAAAGCTTTGTAAAAGATCTGCAGTTTAGTGGACTGTTACAGGCTCACTGAGTAAGCAGGGTGATCTAGCAGTCAAAAAAGCAAACATGGTCTTGGGCTCTATCTTGACTGACTTCCAGGAATAAGTGGCTGATATGTCTGTAATATTTGGTCTTCTTCAGATGCTATCTATAGCATATAGATATAGATATCTATACATAGAAGATATATAGATATCTATACATTAATTTAGAGGACAGTGATAAATTGGAGAGAACCTGAAGAGGGCAACCAGTATAACAAAGGGTTAACAGGCCAGGCCAAGTGAGGCTAGGTTAAAAGAACTGGGGTGATTTAGCCCAGTGATGGCAAACCTAGGGCATGGGTGCCAAAAGGCACAGAGAGTCCTCTCCTTGAGCACACACCAGAGTTCCTTACTAGAAAGCTAGAGGGACCAGTGTGGAACTGTTTCCTCCCAGTCTCCATTTGCCTGAGGGCATTCCTCACTTCCCCCATCCCTCTGCCCAGCAGCCAATGGGAGTGTTTCCTCCCTCCCCCATCTGGGGGAAGGGTGGGTCACATGCTGCAGTGAGGTGCAGATGGTCACTGCTGAGCCTAAGGCGAAGGTGATTCTGGTGGGGGGGCTGGAAAGGTGCTAGGTTTGAGGGGAGCATAGCTCAGTGTGGTCCATAGCTGGAGGGGAGTGGCAAGTTTGGGCCACTCTCCTCCCCCTCTCCACACAGGCCTGTCATCATCTGTCCCCCTGCCCAGCAGCCTAATGGGAGTGCTTCTTTCTTCCCTTGTAAGGGGGAGGGGATGAGCACTGCATTTGGACTGGGGTAGGTTGAGGTGGGGTTGGGCCCAGCACTCCATCTCTAAAAGGTTTGCCATCACTGATTTAGCCTGAAAAAAAGGTAAGTTCAATAGGAATATATCCATCTTCAGGACCTTTAAGGGCTGACATGTGAAGGGTTTATATTTTGTTCTGTTTGGCCTGGAGGAGAGGTCTAGAAGCATTAGGTGAAGATGAAAAAAAGGAATAGTTAGGCTCAATTTCAGGAAAAAACTTCACAACTGTTCAGTTATTTCAGTCAAGTCTGATTTTTCTTGACCTTCTTTGGGTTTTTTTTGGCAAAGATATTGGAGCAGTTTGCCATATCTTTCTCCAGTTCATTTTACAGATGAGGAAACTGAGACAAACAGGATGAAGTGATTTGTCCAGGGTCACACAGCTAGTAAGTATCTGAGAGAAGTTTTGACCTCAGGAAGATGGACCTTCCTGACTCCAGGCCTGGCTTTCAATCTACTGTGCCACCTACCCTGCCCTCTTCACAATTAGAGCAAAGCAAATTAGGCTGGCTGCATCAACTCCCCTCACTGGAGGTCAAGTAAAAATTGGAGAACCATTTGTCACTTCAGTGATACTCTTTGTCAGTGCAGAGTTGTACTGACCCTAATGAGGCTCTTTTCAATTCTATAAAATCCTGTGTTTCTACTGGCTCCTTTCCTTCTTAGCCTGCTGGTTTTCTTGGCTTCTTTCAAGATCCAATTAAGATCCAACCTTCTACAACAAGCTTTTCCTTATCCCCCCCTTAAGGCTAGTGATTTGCCTTCAATTGATTATCTCACTTGTCTTATGTACTATATATATATATATGTATGTATGTATGTATAGATAGATATAATTCATTCACAGCCATTTGCATGTGGATTCCTCCATTAGATAGTGAGCTCTTTGAGGACAAAAACTATTTTGGGCCTTTCTTTGCAAATTGTCTAATTCAAACTGATTGCCTAGTCTACAAATCTGCTCTCCGAATCTTAAAACAAACAAAAAAAGCTCAAACCCCCAAATTTGAACCTTAACCTCATCCTTGTCTCTTTTCTTTTCTTTCACTGCCAAATTTCTATGCCTGCTGCCTTTTCTTCATCATTCACTTACACTTTGCAGTCTGGCTTCTATTCCTATTCTAGCAATCTTTCCAGGGTCACAAATTATCCTTTCTTTTAAACCCTTACCTTTTGTCTTAGAATTGATACTAAATTTTTGTTCTAAGGCAGAAGAGTGTTAAGGGCTAGGCACTGGGGGTTAAGTGACTTGCTCAGGGTCACACAGTTAGTGTAAGGGGGAAAAGGGGTTTATATAAAAAGGTTGGACTGAATTATATTTAAAATAGGGTTGCCAGGAAATTAATTTATTCCAAAAGAGATTTATTTACAAAATATAGAAAGAATGAAGTTAAGAAAATCAGAGAGAGAATATCTAGCCTAAGCACTAAGTAATTTACTCCTGGCCCCTGGCTCAACCAGGGCAGGGAGAGTTAGTCCTTAGGCCTCAGCAAAGTAGAAGGCCTGGGGAAGTCTCTCCTGAGGCTAGTCTCTTCAGGAAATCCAATGTAAAAGGAGTCAGCCTTTTATTCACCACATCTCTGGTCCAGTCAGCAGATTCTCCAACAGTCTTCACTCCAAAAAAAGAAAGAACTGTCAGTAAAACTACACTCAGGAAGTTGTCACTCCTTTTTAAAGACACTTTCTCTTGTGTCACTTCCTGTGCCTTCCTCTAAATCTGTCTACCAATCACAGTTGAAATCCTGCTGTCAGGCAGGCAGTCAGTCAATTCTGATTCGTCACCCACTATGGCACACATGGGTCACAGACCTCCTCCACTCAAGTGTGAATGGGGTCTTTACACCTTTGGTGATTAAATCTAAAAATTGGCAGATCTTCCCATTCAACTTTAAGTAGGGTGTTTACACTTTTGGTGATTAAATCTAAAAATAGACAGGGTTTACAATTTAATCTTCACAATCAGAGGAGAGTTCATTATTTTCATTTTCACAATCAGGGGAGAATTAAATTTAATATTCACACTAGGAAGTGTCTGAGGCCAGAGTTGAACCCAGGACTTTTCATTTCTAGGCCTGGCTCTCAATCCACTGAGCCAACTAGCTGTCCCTATTCCAGTTTCTTTTTAAGTATTATCTTCTCCTATTAGATTATAAACTGTTTGAGGACAGAGACCATCTTCTTTTTTTTATTTGTATCCCATGGCACCCTGATGGCAGTGTCAGAGGAGGGAAGGGGACTTATAAGAGGGAGATGTTACAAGGGTGAAATTGACAGGTCTTGTCAACACATTGGATAAGGGGGTGAGAGAAGGAATCCAGGTTGACTTTTAGGTTGTGAGTCAGGGGTCCTGGGAGGATAGTGTTGGCTTTTACAGTAATGGGGAAGGGAAGGGACAGGGGGATGAGGAATGTTTTAAGGGAAAGATAATGAGTTCCATTCTTGACATCCAAATCAACATATCTGAAAGGCAACTGGATCAAGATTGGAGGTCAGCAAAGTTTGGGGCAGGACAGGTAAATTTGAGTTATCATCATAGAGATTGTAATTAAATTCATGGGAGCTAATGAGATCACCAAGTAAAGTAATTAAGAGGAAGAAGAAGAAGGGCCCAGAATAGAGCCCCAAGGGAAAGATGAAAGGAGGAGCCAGAGCAAAGGAGACAGAGGAATGGTCAGATAGGAGGAAAACTGGGAAGAGTGGGGTGTTGAAAACCTAGAGTCAGGAAAGCATTAAGGAGGAGAAAGTGATCAGCCATGTCAAAGGCTGAAGAAAAGCCTAAAAGAATGAGGATTGAGAAATTATTACTTGTACAATTTAGGGCAAATCATTTAATTTCTCTTGGTCTCTGTTCTCTCATCTATAAAATGAGGGCTAGTCTAGATGACCCAAAGATCCTTTCCATCTCTAAATAACTATGATCTTATAAGACACTATGCTAGGTGCAAGAGATTCAAAGGCGAAGATGAAATAGTCCTTGATCTCAAGGAACTTACATTATACTGTTTCTTCTAGAACATTGAGCCCAGAATTGGTACAACCAGTGCATAATACAGTTAAATTCTTACCTTCTTAGATCTGAACACTGATGTTTCTCTTTAATGCCATCTAATCATATCAGCTCATTTCTTCTTACTGTACACCACACTGTTGACTCTTAGAGCACTTGTAGTCTACTAATCTTCTCAGATGAGTTACTGTCTGTCTAACCATGTCTTCCCCATCCTGTACTTGTGAAATTAACTTTTTTATTTTAAATGTAAAGCTTTACATTTATCCCTCTTCATTTTATATTACTAAATTTAGCCAAATGTACTGCTGGGTTTGTACCCCAAAGAGAT
Source organism: Monodelphis domestica (assembly GCF_027887165.1). NCBI lineage: Eukaryota > Metazoa > Chordata > Mammalia > Didelphimorphia > Didelphidae > Monodelphis > Monodelphis domestica. Next base: position 95,022,214 of record NC_077229.1, on the reverse strand, counting down.
AATAAGGAAAAAGACTTGTACAAGAATATTCATAGCTGCACTCTTTGTGGTGGCAAAAAATTGGAAAATGAGGGGATGCCCTTCAATTGGGGAATGGCTGAACAAATTGTGGTATATGTTGGTGATGGAATAATGAACTGGAGGAATTCCATGTGAACTGGAACAACCTCCAGGAATTGATGCAGAGTGAAAGGAGCAGAACCAGGAGAACATTGTACACAGAGACTGATACACTGTGGTACAATTGAATGTACTCTCTATTAGCAGCAATACAGTGAACCAGAACAATTCTGAGGGACTTATGAGAAAGAACACTATCCACATGCAGAGGAAGAACTGTGGGAGTAGAAACAGAAAAAAAAAACAAACCTGTTTGATCACATGGGTCGATGGGGATATTATGATTGGGGATAAAGACTCTAAATGATCACCCTGGTACAAATATTAATAATATGGAAATAGGTCTTGATCAATGACACATGTATAACACAGAGGAATTGTGTGTCAGCTACTGAAGGGGGCTGGGGGGGCTGGGGGTAAGGGAGGGAAAGAACATGATTCTTGTAACCATGGAAAAATATTCTAAATTAACTAATTAAATAAAAATTTCAAAAAAAAATGAACTAGGCTGTCTAAATCTTATTGGCTCCTCACTTTGTCATCCATCCTGTTAGCTAACTCTCTGAGCTCTGTGTCATCTGCAAATTTAATAAACATGTTATCTCTCCATGTTTTTGACAAAAATGTTAAAACAGCATAGGACTAAGATAATATCCATTCTAATCGTCCAGACTGACACAGCATTATTGACTATTATTATTATTTTAGCAGATGTTAAAGAGTTTTTTTTTTAGAGTTTTTTAGAGTTTTTTTTTTTAGAGTTTGACCGTTCAACAGGTTCCATATCTGCCTAGCTGTACCATTCTACCACATACCATTCCATGTTGCCCACAAGAAGTTCATGAAGGACACTGTCAAATAGCTTTCACATGATTCTGCCACCCTAATAATTCTGTCAGAAAAGGCCATCAGGTTAGTCTAGTCTGAGAACTTACTCAGGATGAAGACAGGCTGGCTCTTTGTGATCATGCTTTGCCCTCTATATACTTGGGATATCTCCTTGTATCCCCAGGAGCTGAGCACAGTGCTTTATACATAGTAGATATTTAATTAATGCATACTGAATTGAAGTGACTTGCTGGATGATATCTGGAAATTCTCAAATCCTTCTTTGTGCCCCATCAGTTTTCCATTCTTTTCTTCATTTCCTGGGAATGTGGGTAGTTCATATAAGAAATGAATTAAATGTCTTGCCCAGTAAGATGAGAAAAACAGAGATCATCACAGATAACATTATTTAAGTGAAGATGATGCATCATTTGCTAACAGAAAGGTTTGAATTATAAACCACAGTTTACCAGGGCTTTCTAAAGATTCTCCTTTATTAATGTTGTTTTAAGGGAGAACTATATGGAAATCATAGGATAGGCAAAGATCTAGCAAACAAAGACTTTCTTTTCCTCTTCCAGGAAAGACACAAATACTGAACCTTCAATAACCTTAACCAAATGACCTGAAATTTACAAATCAAGATAAACATCTTGTATTCCCACTGGCCCCTTGGGCTTATTCCCAGGTCCACTGGGACTCTCTCCATCTGCAGAAAAGTAGAACAAGCCTTCCTATTAAGAGATATCACTTGGACTTGAATGGCCTGGGCTTTCACTCCAGAAACTAACAGTGCTATTTGGCTCAAGCCACAAATTACAACCAAAACTTCCTCTTTAAATAAGAAAAGCTACAGAGAAGACCTCCTGGATGAGGCCAAGAATCTCTCATCTCTTTACAATTTTAGTTTGTTTTCATCTTGGATAGCAACAATCACTTTTAGTTTCTCAAGGCAGTATTAATAAGGCCCCACTCTTAGTAACTGAAGAGATGGATCCAGAGATATTCCGATGCTCCTAAAGGCCATTTTTATAACCTAGTTCTTGGAAAGAAAAATAATCATTAGGAATGATCCCAGAAAACTATACTTGGGCTCCACTATTTTTCACCAAAAGCTGTTAAGAGGCCTTTTAAACATCTGTGTCAGTGGGGGAAGGGGGGTAATAGTTGCTTCAGATGATCTAATTTAAACTCCACTTGGAAAGACCTTCTAATACCTGGAAGGAAAGTAAAACTCATAAACCTTGAAGTGGCTTGGAGATTTGTCTTTTGTAGCCTCACTTGTCTTTCCATTTTTTCACAGCAGGGGGGCACTGGGTCGCTCCCTTCAGGGGATAGGAAAAGTGGTAGGGGGGCTGTTTCCCTGTTGTTTTTCCCTTTCGATGCTTTAGGCGTCTGAAGGATTCCAGGTCCCTGTGGGTGCTCATGATCAGTCGGCTAAGAAGAATGGGAGAAACAATGTGAGTTATCATCTACATTGTCTTCTCTATAGGCAGCTCGGTGATGCAGTAGACTGAGATGAATTTGGAGTTAGGAAGAACTGAGTTCAAATCCTATTTGGGATATTTCCTAAGCTATGTGACTCTATGCAAAGTCACCAAACCTTTCAGTCTCAGTTTTGTCACCTGTAAAATGAGAATAACATCTTCTATCTCACAGGGTTGCTGTGAGGATCAAATAAAATATGTGAAACATTCCGCAAACCTAAATGGGTTACATAAATGCTAGCTATTTTTATTAGTAAGCCAGAACAATATAAACCTTTTCAAGTATAAAAAACTCCCAACAACAACAAAAACCAATCCTAAAATTGTGATTCTTCTAAATTTTTGTAATCACTGATGATATGAAAAGCAATACAATGTAAGATAGGAGAAGAGTGATGAGGCCAAGGTGATCTGTTTACAACCTGGACCTAAGTAATCAAGAGGAAGTCATTGGACCATATAACAGAAGAAAGGGTATTCATGAAGAAAGGGTCCTAATCTCTAAGCAAAGCATTTTCTTCACAGTGTGTGTATTAATCTAAGCACTGAACTGAGAGTTAGGAGGATTGTATTCAAATCCCAACTCTAAAATCTAGAGGAATTGTTGTTTCCAACTTTTTGTGAGTCCATTTGGAGTTACAACTTGCCCAGGGTACAAAGTTACTAAATATCTGAGGCTAGATTTGATCTCAAGAAGATGAGTCTTCCTGACTTCCGGCCAGGCACTCTATCTACTGTACCACCTAAGTGCCTCCTTGCTAAATAACTCTGGGAAAGTTGCTTAACTTTTCCTAGACTTAGTTTTCTTATGTGTAAAACTGACATAATTTGTGTTTTCTTTATATTATTTACCTTCTGGGGTGGATGGGAGGAAATTAGTCTGCAAAATTAAAGTGCTATAGACATTTAAACAGCTATTATTGTGTTAATGGAAAGAACTCTAAGCTTAGAATTAGAAAAGCCAGTTTCAAGTTTTGGACCATATCTTTGATGGTGATGTGCCCAGGCAAGTCTCATACCTCTGTGAGTACTAGTTGTCTTACATGTTAAATGGAGATTAAAAAAAAAAGACCTGCTCTTCCTCTCTACCAGGGCTACTTCGAGGAAAATACTTAGCATTCTATGAATGAGAGTCACTGTCATCAGCATCATCACCATCATCATCATTAGGTTCATGGGAAACTTCAGGAGTTCCACCAGAGAGCTACTACCAAACCCCCTGGGTAGTTAAGGCACAGGTTTGGTTGTCTACTGGTGGATTTATTTTGGAATTTGTTTTCTTTGTCTTATTGTTGTTGGTTCACATCTTGCTACGTGTAGTCCCTGACAGAAGCATTTCTTAATTCTGAACTTGCCCCCTCACCACTTAGCCTCCTGACTTTTCACATTCCCATTTTTTACAGATAATGCTTCTGTCCCCTTCCCTGATGCAGAAGCATGTCCTTACTTAAGATTAGAAAGCTCAACAGTCAGGCCACAGATGATAGCTGTTGCGTCTTCTTGAGGAGGGTCACAGATGCCTTCTACCATCTCATCCCTTATAGGAAAAAAAGAAAAACAAAAGGTTAGAGAGACTCAGCTGTGTAGCTTCACCTCAATTCATTCTCTGGTAAAAAAAATTTTTTTGAAAGTCTTCAGGCAAACCAGACATTGACTTCTTTTATCACCCAAGCCACTCATTAAGTACTGTTCTGTTTCATAGAAGTAACTATGATTTCAAATGGAATCTCCTCAAAAACAAGTTATCAGTGAAGAGGTGGCTTATCTCTGCAGGAGCCTGACGTGATGACACAGTACACTGATCAGAGCAAGAAGTGAGGACCAAGAAACTGACAGCATGGCAGCAGAGGAGAGCTATACTAATTAGAAAAGCACAGGATCTGCAGCCATTTAATGCAGGAACAACTCACCCTATAACTCTTAAGAATTCTTTGGGGAGTCCATGGAAGTATTATAAGATAATAAAATAAATGATGGTCACATCAGGGATTCAGAGTAATAAAAAAAAAGTTGAATTATGTACAGAATACTCACATATTTAAAAGTCACAGTATTACAGACTTTGAAGAAGAAACCTAAGAAGTCAACTCTTTTGTGAGTAATATTCCTCACTAGAACTTTCAGTCTTTGCATTGATACTAAGACAGAAGATAAGGGCTTTAAAAAAAAATAAAACAAACAAACTTCCAGTGATGGAGAATTTACTTCATTCTGAGTAAGTCTATTCTACTTTTGGATAGCTCTGATTATTTAATTTTTTTTTTCCTGCCAAAATTTTTTTTCTTTGTAACTTTCTCTGAAGGCTCCTACCTCTGAGCTTTTGGAGTCAAATAGAATAAATATATTTCCTTTTCTGAGAGGTAACATAGTTTAAAGGATAAAGTGTTGGTTCTGATGGCAGATAGATCTGAGTTCAAATTCTGCCAATAACACTTAGTAGCTGTGTGACCATGGGCAAGTCACATAATTTCCCTGAGATACAGTTTCTTCATCTGCAAATGACAATCATGATATATGTAGTTCCTAATTTGCAGGATTCTTATGAGGCTCAAATTAAATAATGAACCTTTATACTTTGTAAACTTCAGAGTATTATACCAATGTTAGCTGCTAGTTGTTTTTGTTTTTTTAACCCTTACCTTCCATCTCAGAATCACTACTGTGTATTGGTTCCAAAGTAGAAGAGCAGTAAGAGCTAGGCGATGGGAGTTAAATGACTTGCCTAGAGTCACACAGCTAGGAAAGTGTCTGAGGCCAGATCCGAACTTAATACCTCCCTCTCTACACCTGGTTCTCAAACCACTGATATACCTGGATGTCCCTGGCTGTTAGGGTTTTTTTTTTTAATTATTACTAAATTTTTAGAAAGTTAGTCTTCAGACCAAGAAGACCTAAGTTCAGAAAGTCCTACTTCTGATACATCTGATTATGAATGGGCAAGTCACTTAATATCTTAGAGCATTAGATATCCTTCTAAGACCCTAAGTTAAAGAGAAGACACCGACCTGGACTGGTAAAAGGAATTTCCTCAATCTAGAGTTCTACCTCTAAGTGAAATCAAGTCTAGATCCTATCCTATTTAGGACCTTAGTTATACATATAATGGTCCTGAAGAAAGTAATAATGTCCCACTCAAGTTTTCTCTTCTCTTGGCTAAAATATCTCCATTGTCTTCCATCATTTTTTATATGGCACAATTTCCAGTATTCTCACTCTTGCTCTAGTTGTCAATGTCCCTCCTAGTAGCTAGTACCAAGAACATACTACGGATGTATTTTGATCAAAGCAGGGGGGCAATGAATATGATTTCCTTTATTCTAGATACAATGTTTTTGTTAATGAAGCCAAAAATCACATCTTTTGTTTTCTAAGTCAACAAGTCAACTGAAGTCTTACTATTTCTTTCTTTCTTTTTTAACCTTTACCTTCTAAGACAAAGGAGCAGGAAGGGCTAGGACACATAGCTAGGAAATATTTGAGGTCAGATTAGAACCTAAGGTCCTACCAACTCTAGACCTGCTACCTAACTGCCCCTACCATTTCCTTTTTATATGAACTACTGTCTAGTTGGACCTCTGTAGTCCTGAATTTACTTAGCTGATTTTGTGAACCTAAGTGAAAGATTTTACATAATTTACTAAGTCAGGGAGATATATGATTTTAGAAAGATCTGCATGCAAACACCTTAAATTAAATTTGTTTTTTTAATGCTTAAGGAGATAAATTTTAGTTATCTGCAAAATTTAGTTATCTATAACACACTATTCCCTAAAAACAGTTGATTAACAAAGGTCTCATAAATACCTTCTCTTCTAAGCAGGCTGGTTTTAGTCTTGCATGAACAGGTCATACCTGTTCCAATCTCCCTGCCTCTGTTCATGTCATTCTTTCTTCTCTCCACCTTGAACAGTCTTCTTTCTATTTCTCTAAATCTTACCCCCCTCCTTCAAGGATCAGTTCAAATTCAACTGCTTTCAGGATGTCATCCATTACTACTGCAGCCTACCGTTTAGTTATGGAGAGAATCTACCCTCTGCCACTTACTATGGCTATGACCTTAAGAAAGTAAGTCACTTTCCCTTTGCAGGCCTGAAGTTCCTCCTCTGTAGGACAAGATGCCTGAACTAGATGATCTCTGAGATCTTTTCTAGTTCTAAAATCCTATCATTTTATAAGCATTACACATTCAAAGACAGAATAATGAAATAAAGCAACTGATGATTAAGTGATAAATGCAGACCTACAACAAATTTAAAAGGAATTTAAAAGATGGTTGATCTTGTGTGAGAAGGCTTCATTTACTTAATATTCATAGATTAAGGCTTTTAGGGTTTTAGGAAATATCTAATCCAATTCTCTCCTGGTATAGAAAAGGAAACCAAGAAGAGGAAAATTAAATTACTTTCCTGAGACATCAAAGGTTAAACAGGTGGAAGAGCCAGAATTTGAGCTCATATCCTCTTATTCCAATAAAGTCTTCACTCTACTGCACTACATTACCACTGTCCTCCAAAAGCAAAATGGGGATATCCATAATTGTGTGCATAGAAGAGACAGCCTGGGAAGTCTGTTTCCACCTGAATATTAAACAACAGCCCCCTTCAGGAAGCAATCCCACAGCCTAGACAGGTGGCCTCAAAGGGAAAGACTCCCCCAGGAGTCTGGCACGATGGGAATGGATTTTTGTTCTATCACCTACCTGGGCTGCAGTTTACTGTGGGAAGAAGTGCTTTTCAGAGTCAATGGAGCCTCTGAGCTCCGTTGTTCTTCATCAGGGTGAGGTTTTTTGCTAGGCAAGGAGGGAACCAACATACTCTTCACAGGAGATGCCTGGGAAAAGAGGACACATAAAAAGATCACGTGTGAACAGCAGCTTGAAGCCAGATATTACAATGAGTACTGGAAGAATGGTTATTCAGACAAACAAACCTTCCAAGTTGCTATAGCCAGGTGCCCATGCCCTTTTCTCAACCAAAATTAGGCCTGGGACAAGCAGCAGTGAATATAAAGGAGCAGAGAGGAAAAGGAAAAGTAACAAATGTTAAAGAGGTGACCTGGTGCAATGCTTGAGCATTTTGGCTTGAGAAGCCAAAGAAGCTGGTTTTGAATCCCAGTTTTGTTACTTACAACCTGGATGACTTGGACAAGTTACTTAAAGTTGTATGGAATCATATGACAGAATAGCAGGAAGAAGTACAGTGAGTACTTACTCCCTTCTCTCCCTGCAACTTCTCTAAATGGATCTAGAAAATGTACCAGAATGGAATCTTGATCAGGAAATTTAAAAACACACACATACATATAGATAGATAGATCTTTTTTTAATTTTTTTTTATGCCAGGTGGGCTTAGGGAGATAGAAAAGTCTGCATACTTTGGGGGCAGAATCTGGCCCAGAGCACAATGTGTTGTGGACCATGGCCAGTTAGAGACCACAGAATTGGCATAGAGGGGCCCACATTTGTATAGGGTGCAGGAACAGGTGCCAGGTAGCCACTTGGCACTCCTGTCATTCACTAATGAGACTGAGGCCATAGATAGACTGCGATAGGACCTACACTTAGAGGTAGCATTCCAGGGTAAGAGGCTGTGGCAGGGCCTAGGCTATGTACCAAGCAAGCAGCAACTTATGGCTTGGACTAGAAGAACTGAGCAGGGACTCAGTTCCAGCTTCATCTAAACCAGCAGAGTCATAACCAGGGCAGGTATCCCATATCAAAGAGAAGCCTATAGTTTTATCACCCTGAACTAGAAGAGCTTTATAGATGGCTGAGAGTGCCTGAATCCAGCAGCAGGCCACTAAAACTCCAAATGGGAGCCAAACCAAGGTCAGAAACCTGTAGAGCTCAGACCAGCAGACAACAATCAGACTTGGACCTGGACTGGATCACTTTGGGAACACTGTATGCTTGTAGGTCCCCAGCCTTAGCTATCCCTAAGATCCTGGGAAAACACAGTATTTAATACACTAAGAAGGCAACAGCAAGACCAGACCAGATACTTCTTCCAGAAGTGCACAGAGTCTGGCCCTTATATCAGGCCCAAAGTCAGGAAGTAAGCTGAAAGAATGAATAAACATAAAAAGAATGCCTCACAAAGAGCTATTATGGTGCCAAGGTTGCTCGAGACAAAAGCCCAGAAGAACAAAAATGACTAAAACATTTACAAGCCAAGTCTCAAAGAAAAACACTCTGGGCAGTCCTGCTTCTGTGGCTTTCTTGGGGTATGGAGTGTTGTATTATTTCAGAATCTTAGGGATGGCTGAGGCTGGGAATCCTACAAATTCAACTAGAATTTCTAGAGGAGTTGAATCAAGAGTTTAAAAAAAATAGTTTAAAAGGTTTTATCAATAAAATGAAAATGTTAAGAAAAAAATGGAAAAGAAATGAGAGCTATGGAAGAAAGAATTGGAATGACAATTAATAGCTTGGCATAAGAGGTACAAAACTTCCTAGCTGTCTGACCCTGGACAAGTCACTTAACTCCATAGTATTAATTCTATGACCAGGGATAAGGGTTTTAAAAAAAACTTTGTCAAGCAATAAACTCCTTGATTGAATGGAACAAGATAGAAGCTAATGACTCCATAAGACAATAAGAAATATTTAAAAAGTAAAAAAAAAGAAAATCTATCTCATAGCAAAAACAACTGACCTAGAATATTGTTAGAGGAGAAGGAATTTAAGAATCATTGGACTACCTGAGTTATCACACACACACAAAAAAAGATCTTGAACATCATATTTCAAGAAATCTTAAAACTTCCCAGGTTTGAACTCTAAGAAGGCAGAGTAGAAATGAAAAGAACCTACCAGTTACTTCCTGAAAAGAAATTACCAAATGAAAACTTCTAGAAACTTAATAGTCAAAATCCAGAGTTTCCAGGTCAAAGAAAAAAACTGCAAGCAATAGGAAAGAAAGTGTAACAATAATTGCCAGTCCTCTAATAGTGGGGGAGTGGAAGTAGAATGAGGGGATCAGATCTCTACTCCTTTAAGGGACTAGGGGCCTAAATTATCATCAGCTCCAGCTCAGACATGGTGGTATTCCTGAAGGCTACCAGAGTTGGTCACCAGCACCCTAGATCCATTTGGTTACTAATACTCCGATCAGCTTTTATACTTCAGAAGGTACAATCACCAATAAACAAACTTACTTCCCTCACCCAGAGAGGCTAATTATGTTCCCTGCCTTCACGGCAGTTCCTGGCAAGGTTTATAGCTTACTTTGGTTCCCATAGAGCTCAGTCCTAGGCCCAAGTCCAAACCCCACAGGGACTCGATTCCTATGTCCCCTGGCTTCTCCAGGCTGCCCTGGGGTTCCATGCAGTCTATAATCCTGGCTGCAAGTTTGCAATTTCCTGGTTCCAATTCCTGGTCTGTGAGTATCACTTCTAGCACCTGAAACTAAGGAGGACAAACAACAGAACAGAAACAAACAACCCCAGGCTCATTTCTAGGAGCAGGATTAGGCAAGTCCTTCCCCTCTTATGGGTTGAGTGTAGCAGATAAGAGTCCCTCAAAAATGCCTTTTAAAAAAAAACTCTTACCTTCTGTCTTAGAATTGATACAATTATTGGGTCTAAGAAAGGAGAGTGTCAGTTGGTTAAGTGACTTGACCAGGGTCATACAGTTAGGAAATGGCAGAGGCCATATTTGAACCCAGATCTTTTCAATTCAACACTTGGTGGCCTATCCACTGAGCCATATAGCTGTCCTTCCCTTCAAAAAGAAAATGCTTTTAAAGACATAGGCAATCAAAAGAGTTACAATCAGGCAGGGGTTACAACAGGCTCCAAATTAGGCAAACTAGGAATGCTCAAAAGACCCCTCCAGTGTCTTAATGTTTCAACTAGGCAAGCCCAGAGAAACCTGGGTTACAAAATTCAAATACGGAATAGTCAACAATAAGAATCACACAGATTTTGCAGTTTTCATAAAGGAGAGCTTGGAAAAAAATATTCCAGAAGGCAATGGATAAAGACAATCAAGAATAACTTACCTAGCAAAATTGTGTATAATCCAATGGGGGGGGGGGGGTGCAGGGAGTAGAATTTTAGTGAAATAGAGGACTTTCAAACAGTGTAGATGAAAAGACCAGACTCCATTGAGATTTTGCAAACCCAAGAGTCAAGAGAAACACAAAAAGGTAAACAGGACTGAAGACTCATAAAGGACTAAACAAGTATAAACTGCTTAAAAATCTAATATGGGGAGATGATATATGTGTCTCCTCTGAACCCTATCATCATCAGGAGTGAAATAGAGGGAGTTCAATTAGATAAAAGGCCTATAAGTGATTCTGCAATATCCTGATGATCTTAAAAGAAGAATGAAAAGAAAGGGGAAGAGGAATAAACTATGAGAGGAAAGTTAAGGAAAATTATCTCTCATAATCAAGACATATAAGTAGAAGGCTATAAAAAAACAAAGGAGGAAGGTGTTGGGGTACAGGTAGCAACTGAACCTCATTCTCATCTGAATATATATATATATATATATATATATATATATGTACATACATTTTATTCAAGAGGAAAATAAAAGAGAAGGGAGAAAGAAAGGAAAATAAGAGAGACAATAAATTAAGGAAGAGATGTCATAAGTAAAACAAACTCTTACTAAGGATGCACAAAAATATTTATAACTGTTTTTACAGGGGCAAAGAATTAGAAGCTGAGAAAATGCCCATCAATTGAGGAATGGCTGAACAAATTATGTGATGAAATCCAATTGTACCATAAAAAATAAGGAAGAGGATGGTTTCAGAAAAAACCTAGGAAGACTTATATAAACTGATACTGAGCCAATTCAGCAGAATAAAGAGGAACATTTATATAATGACAACAATATTTACAAACAATTCTGAAAAACTTAGGAACTCAGAACAACATATAGACCGATCTCAGTTCCAGAGGACTCATGATGAAATATGCTACCCTATTTGGGTTTGATTGTTTTTAAACAAAGCAAATGCAGAAGTTTGTTTTCCTTGACTACATATATTTGTAAGGGAGATTTTCTTTCTCTTTTTTTTTTCTTAATTAGGGTAGAAAGGAAGGAAGAAAAGTTGGATATCTGGTCATTGAAAATTTAAATTAAAGAACTCCTTTTGAAAGTAATAAATGTTGGAGGGGATGGGGGCAAAATTGGAACACTAATGCATTGCTGGTGGAGTTATGAACTGATCCAACCATTCTGGAAGACAATTTGGAACAATGACCAAAGGGCCATAAAATTGAGGATGGATGCCCTTTGATTGTATAATACCACAACTGGATCTGTATCCCAAAGAGATCATAAAAAAAGGGGAAAGGACCTACTTATACAAAAATATTTATAACAGTTCTTTTTGTGGTAACAAAGAATTGGAAATTGAGAAGATGCCCGTTAATTGGAGAATGGCTGAACAAACTGTGGTATATGTTGATGATGGCATACTATTGTTCTATGAGAGATGAGCAGCATGATTTCAGAAAAAGCTGGAAAGATCTATATGAACTGATGCAAAGAAAAACAAGCAGAATTAGGACAACATTGTACACAATGATGGCAATATTGTATGATAATCAACTGTGAAAACTTAGCTACTCTCAGCAAAATGATCTGGGACAATTCTGAAGGATTTATGATGGGGAATACTATCCACCTCCAGAGAAAGAACTGTTGGGAGTTGGATGGATACAGATCAAAACATACTCTCTTTCACATCGGTGTATCTATGTTTTTATTTGGGGGTTTTGATTTTTTACAAGTGTGTTCTTACAACATGGAAGTGCATTTTTTCATGATAATACATGCATGGTCCAAGATCAACTTGCTTACCATCTCTTAGTAGAGAGGGGGGATAGGAAGAGAGGGAGAGAGTTTGGATCTTATAATTTTGAAAAATATGTTGAAAATTATTATTATATGTAATTGGGAAAATAAAATATCTTTGAATAAAAAAACTACTTAAAGGCAGTGTGATATAATGAAAAGAACATGTATTATCTCTAACACTTAATGTGTGGCCATTTGTTGTTGCTGTTTTTGTTGAGTCATTTCAGCCATTTCCACCTCTTTATGACCCCATTTGGGATTTTCTTGACTAAGATACTCAAGTGGTTTGCCATATCTTTCTCCAGCTCATTTTACAGATGAAGAAACTGAGGCAAACAAGGATAAATGATTTGTCCAGGATCATATAGCTGGTGTCTGAGAATAGATCTGAACTTAAGAAGATGAGTCTTCCTGATACCAAACCCAATGCTCTATCTATTGTGCCACCTAGTTGACCTGTGTGGCCACAGCTAAGTGATTTACATTCTCAGTTTTCTCATCCACAAAATGAAAATAACAATACTTTTGTTACCTACCCAATAATCTCACAAGTTACTGTAAGGAAAGCACTTTGTAAAACTTAAAGTACTATAGAATTGTGAGTTATTATTGCTCTTAATATATACCCCTATGTGCACCTGATTAAAAAATATTTGCCAGGAGAGCAGTTAGGGGGCATTGACTATAATTATACAAATTCATATTCCTGTTAAAAATCATATCCCTACACTTAAAGTACCATAGTAAATCAGAACATTTATTTTTTAAACCCTTACCTTCCATCTTAGAATCAATATTAATTGATTCTAACATGGTAAAGGCTAGGCAATGGGGATTAAATAATTTGCCCAGGGTCACACAATTAGGAAATATCTGATACCAGATTTGAACCCAGGACTCCCTGTCTCTAGGCTTGGCTCTCAATCCATTGAGCCACCTAATTGTCCATCTCACCCAAATCAGAACATTTATTTAAGATAGATAGTGCATGGTGAGAAATTTAGCAATAAGTTTAGAGACCCTGCTAAAGAAGCAAGGCCTGATCCAATGTTACAAAGCACTTCCTTGTGTATAGGACCAGTTGGATAGTCAGTAGAATTTGGCCAAGATCTGACCCAGATCTTATTTGCCAAATCTTCAAAGAGGAAAGTTGGAGTTCAGAGTTTATTAGAGCCGATATCTATGCCAGATATAGGGTTCAGAGATTATTAGCCAAATATAGGGTTGTCTGAAAGATCTGGTTATCTGGTTAGGCCAATTCTTATCAGAACTTTTAGCTTCTCAACAGAAACCATGGTCTCTGTCCCTGGCATTTCACATTCTATTTAATTATACAGTGATGTCTATTTTATATATTTTTACATTTTTAATATCTAAAGTTCATAAATCTTATATTTTTCAACAGTAGCTCAGTGGATAGAAGGCCAGGCCTAAAGAGGTTCTAGGTTCAAATTTGACCTCAAACACTTTCTAGCTATGTGATGATCCTGGGCAAATTACTCAATCCCCATTGCCTAGTCTTTACTGGTCTTTTGCTTTGAACAGATACTTAGTATTGAAAGACAGAAGGCAAAGGGTTTCTTAAAAAGTATATATCTGGTTAATACCCCTTCCCAAAATAAGTTAAATTAAACACTGGAAAATATTCTTCACTAGTCTGGGAGCAAATGTTGAATCTGGTTTCAGATTCAAAAGCCTATGCTGCCTCCTAATTTACTTCAAGTCCCCTCAATTTGTTCTGGGTCACTGGATATAAATTTCTCCTCACACACATATGCTTTATCTTTCTAAAGCTTAACAGCAGGCTACTTAGAGGCAAATTGAGCATATGATTATTCTATTTCCTTCCACAGAACCTAGAGTGACCCTATGGTCTAGCTAAGTTGAAACTGTGTCTTTTAAATATACAGAGAAATAGCTGGCATTTCAGTTAAATTCCAGTCAAGGGGGTTGGAGACGACTCAGAACTTAACATTAGGTGCCCGGGTGTCCCACTGAACTGTGTTCTCTCTCAGTGCCTCCCTCATCAGCTGACCCTGCCTTTCCACAGGTTGCATTATAACCTCTAACCACCAGAGGGCGGTCAAATTCCGACCTGTCTCCCCCATCCCTGAAATGGCTGCCCGCGACTTTTTGCCTTTCCTGAAAAGTGCTTTCTTCCCTATTGCACCTCCCCTGCTGCTTCCTGAGTTCATATCTTGGGAATGCAAATATTAAAACAGTAACTGCTACAATGATCATGGCTCTGCCCTCACCCCTTGAAAGGATTCACCCTTCCAGTTGTCTCTTTGTTCCCTTTTGGATACTGAACTCCACCAAGTTTTGACACTGTGCTCTCCTGTTTCTCCTACTTGTCCAAATTCCTTCTATCTATCTGTGGGTGTCCCCTAAGGCTCTCTCCTGGGCCCTCTTCACTATATATTATCTCATTTGGTGCTTGGTGATCTTATCAGCTCCCATGGATACAATCATTTTTATGAAGATCTATTATTTTTCTAGCCCACTGAACAGAAAACTGCAGATAATTCCTTGTTGTGATAACCCTGGGCAAGTCATTTAATCCTGTTTGCCTCAATTTCCTCATCTGTCAAATGAGCTGGAGAAGGAAATGGCAAACCACTCTAGTATCTTTGCCAGGAAAACCCCAAATGAGGCCATGAAGAATTGGACATGACTGAAACTACTAAACAACAGAAAATCTCCCTCCTAGCTTCTAGTCTTGCATCTCTGACTGCCTATGAGCCATTTTGAACTTGGGGTCCTGGAGACATCTTAAACTCAACAGGTCCAAAACAGAATTCATTGTCTTTTCTCATTAATCTTCCTCTCTTCCAGACTTTCCTATTTCTGTGTCAGGTACTACCATCCCCCAGTCAACCAGGCTTACAACTTTGTGGTCTTCTTGACTCCTTACTCTCTCATATATTGTTTCTAGTTTTCAAGTCCTATTACTTCTACCTTCTAACTTCTCTCCAATATGTCCTCTCATTTCCACTCACACAGCCATCACATGTTAATGTAGATCCTGACCACTTCACACCAGGACTACTGAAATAACTTGCTGGTTAGTCTCCCCATCTGAAGTCCCTCCAGTCTAGTCCATTCTCCTACTCAACTGACAAAATTATGTTCCTAAAGCATAGTTCTACCTATGTCATTCAGCCCCCAATCCCCACCTACTCAATAAATTCCTTATTACTAAGTCAAACTCTTTTTTAAAACTCTTACCTTCTGTCTTAGATTTAATATTAACTATCCATTCCAAGGCAGAAGGACGGTAAAGGGCTAGGCAACGTTAATTCCACTTGCCCAGGGTCACATACCTAGGAAGTGTCTAGAGTGAGATTTGAACCCAGGATCTCCCATATTTAAGCCTGGTTCTTTATCCACTGAATCACCTAGCTGTTCCTCTGTTTGGTTTTATAAACCCTTCACAACCTGTTCTCTTTTTTTCTTTTCTGTCTTATAATCACCTCTCCTTTGCTACTAGATGATCCAGTGACACTGGCCTTCCTCTCTGTGCTCACCACACATCATCACTCATCTTCCAACTCTGTGATGTTCTCCTTTCTCATCTCTGGCTTCTGGATTCCATGATTTCCTTCAAGACACCCCAAACCCCACCTTCTGAAAGAGACCTTTCCCAGCCCCTCTTTGCCTCATAAATTACCTCTCTCATTTTCCAATCTACCGTATTCCTGACCGGAGAATGAGAGCTCCTGGAAGCAGGGAATATGTTTGCCATTCTTTGCATTCCCAGTGCTTAGCAGAGTGCCTTGGCACACAGTAAGTGCTTAATAGCTGACTAACTGACTCTCTTCTATACCCCTCTGGTTCCAACACATATTATATAGACCATTAAAATTTGTTTTTTTAAGCCCTTACCTTCGCTAAAGTTTGAATACATGTTAAACTGAAATTCAAGTAAAATGATTCTCTCTTAACTGTGTTAGATGTTAGACTCCATTTTTTTCCTTCCTTATGCCTCTTCCCCTCTTCTATCCTTGGAAATTCTCCATTTACAAACTCCTGTAGCTTATGGAGTATTTCTCAAGATAAAAAATTTCTCAGAGATAAAGGAAGGTGAGAGAGTAAAGCCTCTCACTGGCTCATCCAATTGATATGTAGGATTCATCACTGTGCTCCAGTAAAA
Organism: Monodelphis domestica; assembly: GCF_027887165.1. Classification (NCBI taxonomy): domain Eukaryota; kingdom Metazoa; phylum Chordata; class Mammalia; order Didelphimorphia; family Didelphidae; genus Monodelphis; species Monodelphis domestica. Next base: position 95,005,806 of record NC_077229.1, on the reverse strand, counting down.
GCTGACTTTGGTGTTTTCTCCCATTCCTCTAATATTCCTTCAATAGGTATCTTTTCCTCTGGTGATATCTTGACTCCCTTTAAAAGCTCTAAAAGAGGGGCAGTTAAATACAGCCATCCTTTTTTTTTTTTTAAGCTTTACCATCCATCTTAGACATTTTACTATGTACTGTTTCTCTGGCAGAAGAATGGCAAGGACCTGGCAATGGGATTTGAGTGACCTGTCCAGGGTCACACAGCTAGGAACTATCTGAGCCTTATGAAGCAAAGACCTTTGGTTGCAAAGTTTTTCTGGGACCTAGTTCACTGTTCTAGATGCCTCATATTTAGCAAGTCACTGCTGGAGCCAACAATAAAACCCAGGAATTCCAATTTCTGGAGTTCTGACATGTTACCATCTTCCTCTACTCAAACTTCACCCTCTTTCCTTATTATGCACCTTTACCCAAGCATGCTGATTGAAAAAAAAAAAAAAGGGCCCATTTAACCATCCCAGAGTGATGTTAGAATTTAGGCACTGCCAGGGCAAGCTTACCAGTTAGGGCTGTTTCCCAAGCAACTCGCCTGCCTGCTGAAGGGTTCCTCTTCCCCCCTTTCCAACTGAGTCTATTCTCCCTAACCAAGTCAATATAAAGGAGCACCTTGATCCACAATAGCTTGAGGTGATCAAATTATCCCCAAATCATTTATCATCAGTGAAATGTGAATTCATCTAGAGGAAGCCCAGGAAATTTCCTTATTTTCCTCACTGAGACATTGATGGGAGTAGCTTTGCCTGCCATAGGACAATATTAGCTATGTTCCACAAAAAGCTCAATGTCAAATGAATTATCTTCCAGGGCTTTTCTTGCTCTCTACAGCCTCAGAAAGGTGATGAGTGAGCTTACCACATGAAATACTCACTTTATGCCAGGCTAAATGATACATGGAGAAAAGTGATGATTTTTCCAATAAGAAATAAAAGGAGAAGATCTACTTACTCCTTTCTCTGAGCCAGCCCAAATTCTTCCCTTCGGGCATTGTGCTGAATACCTAGGCTGCCCTGACCTGTTCAAGAACACACATATAAATGTATCATTTTAAAAATAATCATATCCAACCAATAGACTTTGTGCTGGGTCAACAGACCTGCTCACCAATGAAAAGAGGGCCTGGCTATTACCTTATGAGGTCTGCTGCTAAATCTGTTTGCTTAGGTTCATGGTCCAAAGTAATAATCTCCTAAACTTTTTGATTGTGTCAGTAAAAATTTTGGAGCACACCCTGCACCATGGGTGTATATTTAGTTATTTGTAAATTACATAAACATGTTAGTAGTCTCTCGGTAACTGAGGATGACGATTGTCTTTGTACGTTTTCATCTATGATAGATGAGTGTGCACAAAGACACTTGTGTGTGAAGGAGATTTAAGTGGAAAAGTCAATGCACAGAGACAGTCCCACTCTCTCGGTGTTGGAAGCCTGGGTCCAGTGGCACGAAAAATTGTTACACCTGGAGACTTCCTCAGCTGCATTGGATGGCCCTGTTGTCCTTTGTGCTCCAACACGCCCTGAGCACTCCACAGTGCTTTGCTGCGTCACCATCTCAGCCATTGAAACTTCTTGTTGGTTTCTTCTGCCTGTTCCGCCGAAGCAGTCTTCACATGCTGGGTGAGCAAAGCCCTGGTTCACCAGGGGTCGACGACCCGATGGCTACCCTCACAAGGTTTAGCCGGCCTGTTGAAGCCCGGGGTGTGGCCGCTGCCGCATGCTAGCAGCTACTGGGAGCCACAAGTGAGAGCTGGGTGTCAGGTGGGGGTCAGAGGCTGGAGAGCTGCCCTAGGAAGGCACGACAAGCCCTCCATACAGAGATACTACTCCTCCCTGAACACCCCATAAACCCAAGAGAAAATTATAACTATAATGTGCCTTCTACCTACCTTAACTATTTCTGTACTTATTATAAATCAAGCTCATTAAGAGCACAGCTTGCTGAACACTTGCAAAACTGTTAGAGAATACTTGGATTGAAAAAAACTTTTATATAATTCTCTGGTTTAACTCTTTGTCTTGGATAGTATCTTCTCTTCTGAAAGACCCCAATATTTTGTGATACCCTTCTCTCTTCATTTAAGGGCCCAATCCTCTAAATGAGTGGTCTTTAAAGTGTGGGTCTTTGCCCAACCCCAAGGAGTCTGAGGATAGTGAGACAGATCTCATTCCACCTCTCTGTAGTAGCCAATCTCTAACACAATGGCAACTACCATTGTTCTCCAATAGTTCCCCATTCTAGCCCTTCTTTTTGCTATGTAAGCTCCAAACCCTCTTCCCTCCTGCTTCTGAGTCCCACTTTGACCATCAGCATTAGCAGTTGTAACTTAACCAGCAACTGTACAGGTGCTATTGGGAGAATTCCACTGACCATCTTGTCCCTGGTTTCACTTCACTATCCCAGCACTATGTTCCAGGAGCAAGATAACCAACTGCACCTTTTTTGTTTTGGATGAGACAGAGTGAGTCCCACAGAATGAACAGGCATGAGTAAGTGCATTCTTCATCTCAGTCAAGTCAATAAGCATTTAAGTGTCCACTATGTGCCAGGAATTGTGCTAAACACAAGAAATACAGAGAAAAGCAAAAAACAACTCTTGATTTTACTGAGCTCACAACCTAATGGGAAAGACAACACACAAACAGCTGTGTACAGTTGAGATATACACATAAATTGTAGATGATTTCAAAAGAAAGGCACTAAGATTGAGAACAAGAGAGAACTTGTAGAAAGTGGGACTTTGGCTGAGACTTTAGGGAAGCTGAGAGGGGGGACAGCCAGTGAAAATGTACTAAGTTGAGAGATGGTTAGCAGGCCAAGATCATTTATATTATCTTTCTCCCCAAATCTACCCCTCTTCTGAACTTCCCTATTTTTGCCTTATTGAAAGCACCACTACCCTTACAGATATTCAGATTTGCAACCTTTGTATTCTCTTTGATTTTTTATTTTCCCTCATCCTAAATATATAGCCATTTGCCCCATCTTGCTATTTATTCCCACACAATATCTCTAGCATTCCTCTCTCACATGGTCACTACCCTAGTTCAGACCCTCATCACCTCCTTGTTAGGGTATTGTAATAGTCATCTAATTGTTCTTGCTTCAAGCCTTTTCCCCAAAACTATTCCTTACAGATGCCAAAATTATTTTCTGAAATACAGGTCTGACCAAGTCACTCAAAAACTTGACTGTAGTATCAAGTATTATTTCATCTTTCATAATTTTAAAGTTTCTATTTTTATTAATTTTATAGTGTACATAAGTGTAATGTATATAGTTATTTGTATGGTAGTATGTATATGTGTATGGGGTGTTCAGGGAGGAGTAGTATCTCTGGTATGGAGGGCTTGTCGTGCCTTCCTAGGGCAGCTCTCCAGCCTCTGACCCCCACCTGACACCCAGCTCTCACTTGTGGCTCCCAGTAGCTGCTAGCATGCGGCAGCGGCCACACCCCGGGCTTCAACAGGCCGGCTAAACCTTGTGAGGGTAGCCATCGGGTCGTCGACCCCTGGTGAACCAGGGCTTTGCTCACCCAGCATGTGAAGACTGCTTCGGCGGAACAGGCAGAAGAAACCAACAAGAAGTTTCAATGGCTGAGATGGTGACGCAGCAAAGCACTGTGGAGTGCTCAGGGCGTGTTGGAGCACAAAGGACAACAGGGCCATCCAATGCAGCTGAGGAAGTCTCCAGGTGTAACAATTTTTCGTGCCACTGGACCCAGGCTTCCAACACCGAGAGAGTGGGACTGTCTCTGTGCATTGACTTTTCCACTTAAATCTCCTTCACACACAAGTGTCTTTGTGCACACTCATCTATCCTAACCCCGTCTACCATATGAGGGTACACTGTAGATGAAAACGTACAAAGACAATTGTCATTCTCTGACACTGAGAAACTACTACTAACCCTCCTGTCCCTTTCCCACTCCCTAAACTTTTAAGGTACCTTTCAACTTTCTCTCTCTTTCAATCATAACTCTTATGAATGCTCTTATAGGGGCAGCTGGGTAGTTCAGTGGATTGAGAGCTAGAGATGGGAGGTCCTAGGTTCAAATTTGATCTCAGACACTTCCTAGCTGCATGACCCTAGGCAAGTCACTTAACCCCCATTGCCTAGCCCTTATTACTCTTTTGCTGTAGATATTGGTTCTAAGACAGAAGGTAAGGGTTAAAAAAAAAAAGAATGCTCTCTTACCCTTGTTCACACTACACTGCAAGCTTTAAGTTAACTTAAAATGTTTATATCTTGGATGTCCTTTCCTTCTTAAACAGAATTCAAATTAAGGTAAAATTAAAGAGATTTTAATATCAGAACTTTGTGTATTAGCCATACCCTGAAATTACAAATAATATTATCTACATTGATAGCTTGTCAGGGGAACCATATCAACTTCATAAAATTACAGGACAGTGAAATTTTTGGGGGGACATGGATTACATCTCCCTCTGGAGAGTATGTATCTGCTCCTTGATGCTTCATTGAGAAGCTTGAATATATCTCTTTACTTCCTTTCAGTTCCAGCTAAAATCTTTCATTCTAATGGAGGCCTTTGACAACCTCTCTTAATTTTAGTGCCTTTCCTCTGTTGTTTCCTTTTTTATCCTGTATAGAGATTGTCTATCCATACTTCTTTGAATGTTGTTTCTCCCTTCAAATTATAAGCTCTTTGAGAGCAAGGGACTACCATTTGCCTCTTTTTATATCTCTAGTGCTTAGCACAATGCCTGGCACACACAGTAGGCCCTAATTAAATGTTTACTGACTGACTAGAGACCTATTCCTACTTCAGTGAGGATGAAGATATGTTATGGAGGACCAAAAACCTAGGCTCTACTCTTTGCTATTACCTTGAGGTATTTGGAAGATGTAGGACCAATGGGAAAGATTGTCTTCTCTAGGCAACTCTAAATAAATTTTCCATCTAAAGGAAGTCTTAGGGAAGGACTATTAGTCTAGTGAGTCCCATGTTTATCTCAGGGACCTAACAGGGGGATTGCCTCTTTATAGAGATCTGAAGTTTGTTTTCCTTTCAGAAAGAAGAGAATGGTATTAACTATTTGTGGCCTACTATGAGACCATTGTGATGTTTTACATTTTTTGTGGGGTAAAATGGAGGCTATAATTTTCCTACCATATTAGCCCTAATATAATACAACCCGAATATAGTGTGATCCTAAGCATTTTGAAGGGTAACTCAGAGGAAACACCTATTTGAATTTTTTCCTTTTAAATTATAACTTTCTCTTAACCTGCAAATAATGTAGGAACTTTATATTCAAAGTTTTTTCAAAATCCTGAAAACAAGTTAAAGAAGTTTTAATGCCAACATTTTTATTAAATATGTATTACTTTTATAGATACTTGTGAGAAACTACCTTTCAATATTTAATCACATTCTCCTTTTTAATCTCCCAAAGTGGAAACATCATTCAAATTATCTTCTTCACCCTCTTCTTCCCACAAAACATCATCTTCACTACCATCCATACTGCTTGAGATACCACATTTTTTTTTTTAATCCAAGCAAAATGGACTCCGTGGAGGTTTTGTCTCAAGTGGTTTTGATCCAGGTTCCCTAATACAATGACTGACAGTTTCTTTATTTTTCTGGATGGAGAAAATTCATAGTTTCCAGCTAATATCCATTTGCTATATTCTTTCCTCAAATGATCTTTGAATGCTTATTAATTACTACATCTAGCACTTGTAATTATGACATCATTCCTCCCTCAATAACAACTAAGTCCCTGCGCATTTCAGCAATTCCCTTATTTGAGCATTCCTCTCTGACACACAGCAGGACTCCTACCCCCAGACCACATTCAACCAATCTAACACAAATTCTTTATTCATCCTTCCCTTTTCCTGCACACAAAAGATCATTCCTAAAGGTAACTTTTCCTTAGGTAATGTTTTACTACTTAAAATTATGTAAGGAGTCAGTTTTTGCCCATCAGCTGTGACTGCAAGCATCTCATCATTTTAGTTTTCTCATTTCCAGAGTTTTAATCAACATTGATTTGGTACCTTTAGTATTAATGGTGACATTTGATGGAATATCAAAACAAATAGGCATTTGGTCGGTGTTTCCCATCTGCCCCAGGATATAGCCATGCTTTTTACATATGCTAAGGCACACAATATACAACTTAGGGCTTCAAAGCAGGAAGTACTCAAATATAGTGTGAATGCATCTTTCAAAGGTACATATATAGGGATAAAAATCATCGAACTATATTCAGGCTAATACAGTATATACTTTACCTGATGTTAATTGTTACCTTGAGAACTTATGTGGGAATGAAGGGGGGGGCATATCTACGAAAACCTAGATATGAACAGTATTCTGAGGTTTCCAGAGGAAACACTGAGTGAGAGAAAAACAAACCAAAGAAAAAAAATTTGGGAACAGCCAGTCCTAGGAGTGAACCTCATTCATGTCAAGGCCAGAACTCTGGGTCACAGGTTACAGAAATGATACCACATTGTAGGAAGCCTAGAAAGTCAGGAGAAAGAGATGAAGAGGGAGAGAATTTAAGGCCCAGGAGGCAGTAGGTAAAAACACCTGGGGTTAGGAAATGAGAGTGTTTATTTTCAGGAATAGCAAGGAGGTTAATATCCCTGGATTATATCTCTGTATAGGGGAATAAGGTGTAGGAAGACAAAAAAAAAAAGACAGGAGGGGGACACGAAGCAAACATCAGATTTTATAATTGAATAGAGCAATGACATGGTTGAAGCTACACATTAGGATAATCACTTTGGTGGCTAAAGGGAGGATAGATTAGAGTGGGGAGAGTTTGGAGGCAGGCAGACTCACCAGAAGGCTATTGCAATTGTTCAGGTGTGAGGGAACAAGAACCTGGATCTGGGTGATGGCAACATCAGAGGAGAGAAGGAGACATATAGGTGAAATGGTTAAGACAGAAGTCACAAGCCTTGGCAACTGATTAGATATGGGGTAGAGGGAGAGATTCAGTAGGCAAAGATAGCACCAAAGTTGCAATCCTTTGTGACTAGAAAGATAATTGTATTCTCCCCAGAAATAGTAAAAGTAGAAAGAGGAGAGGGCTTAAAGGTAAAGATGAGTTCTATTTTGGATGGAAGGGTTTAAGATGTCTACAAGACATTCTGTTTGAGATATGTGATAGGCTGTTAGAGATGTAAGACTTAGGAGAAAGTTAGGGCTTGATAAGTAGATCAGAATATCAACTGCATTGAAATGATAATAGAATCCGTGGAAGCTAATGAAATCACTAAATGAGATAGCACAAAAGGAAAAAAGAAGGTCAACCAAGCACAGAGCTATGGAGGACATCTATTAGTGGTTGTGATCTAGATTTAGATCTAACAAAGGAGGCTGAGAAATAATGGATGGACAAGTAGGAGAATAGGAAAGAAAAGAGAGTATTAAGGAAAAGAAGATAATTAACAATGTCCAAGTCTTAAGACAGTTTCTGAAGGGGGAAGATTGAAAAAAGGCCATTAAATTTGACATTTATTTATTTATTTTTTTTAAACCCTTACCTTCTGTCTTGGAGTCAATACTGTGTATTGGCTCCAAGGCACAAGAGTGGTAAGGGCTAGGCAATGGGGGTCAAGTGACTTGCCCAGGGTCACACAGCTGGGAAGCGTCTGAGGCCAGATTTGAACCTAGGACCTCCCATCTCTAGGCCTGGCTCTCAATCCACTGAGCTACCCAGCTGCCCCCTTAAACTTGACATTTAAAAGATCATTGGTAACTTTGGAAGAGTACTTTCAGTTGAATGATGAAATTGGAAACATTATTTTTTTTTTTACAAAGAATTAGGTGAGAGGGAAGTAAGTAGAGGTGCTAACTATATTGACTTTCCTATTTATCCACTAAAAGGAGGAGAGATACAAAACAATAGTTAGTTGTGATGAGTGGATCAATTGGGAGTTTTTTTGAGGTCTGGGAAGAGGGGGTCATATTTTTAGGCTATTGAGAAGAAGGGAGAAACTGAAGGTAGTAAGAGAAGAGGGATGATAAGAGTGTACAATAGAAGACAGCATGGAATAGAATCACTTGTGAAAGAAGAGAGGTTCACCTTGATCAAGAAAACCCCCATTCCCATTTTGCAAATAAGGAAACTAAGGCTCAAATATATAAGTACTTTCATTGCAAAATAAGGTATGAGTGAGGTATGAAACCAAACCTAAAATTTAGGTCTTTCATTCCTAGTTCAGTAATAAACTTTTCACTAAATTACAGATAGTAGTGTATGGCAGTTTATGAATAGCGAGTGGACATGAGGGAAGGGTAGATCCTGAATGCAGTTTTGTTCCTGGCTTACACATGTATTAATTAGAATTTTGAACCCTCGGACTTCATCCCCCAGAAGTCCTTCAGTATTTCTCAGAATTCCTCTCCTCTCTCCACTATGTTGAGTGATCAGGTTTATATAACTTTCTGTGGCTCCTTGCTCTTTCTGTTCTCTCTCGAGATAGTGATTGAGTTAGGCAGGTTTTTACTCTAGCTTTTATTTCAAGTTGTTATTAATAAATCTTATAAATATAATACTTGAGTTATTGTATATTAATTTTAATTCTCACACACCTTAGGTAACTATAGCACCTTGGTCAGGTCTTGCTTTGTTAATTTGTACAAGGGATGAATTAAGGAGACCCAGACAAACATTTGTTGACTACAAGACCCTAGAAACAGAAAGATGAATTATACTCCAGAATATCCTGATTTATCAAGTGACCAGGGATCCTTCACACATCTTACATGAGATTTACCAAACACAATGCTTCCACTTGTCCAGGCAAGTGAGCACAGATGGCTGGCACTGAGTCAATAGCAATAAAAGCCAACATTTGTTTAGCTTTGTTCTTGCTCTGTTGATGGCTGTTAGATTCTTAAAGGAAGTGAAGTCCCAAAAGAATCCCAATAGGGCTCAAAAAACTGTTCTCCAAAAACAAGGAATCAGGTGTCTGTAGCTAATCCTCTTTTCCTATCAGCAATATTCCTTTTCTGTGATGCTTCTCACATCTAAGTATCAGGCTGATGTCTTAGAGCAATCAATTAAAAAGCAAAAGTCTGAAGTAAAAGCCTTGTTAGAAAATGGTAGGAATGAATGATTCAGAACTAATTCTATACATACAGGGAATAAGAGAGTATTTTGCCCTCTGATATGCTCCAGGGATGACAAAAGGAATTATTTTTTGCTGTACATGGGTTCTTCAAAGCCCCATGATTGATTTAGTACAGAAACAAAGAACATATATACATATCACATTGGTGATATTTATACATATGTATACATACATATATGTGTGTATATATAAAACCAATGGGACACTCAGATTTGCAGAAAGCCTATAAACCTATAGCTTTTAGAAAGTTATTTCTTACTTCACTCATTACCACAGGAATTCAACACATTTTTGATGATATCTAGAAAAACAAATTAGATATTAAACACTTAAATTTTTTTTTGTTATATAAATGTTTAACATTAGGATGTTTTAAGAAAGGGTTAATAATTCAGAGTTAAGTTAAAAAAACAAACACTATATAGTTCCTGATTTAGAGAAAGGAAATCACCAACATTCAAATTTAATTGAATCAATGTTACTGACACAGAGACTGTCCCGATATAACATGGAGAAGACCTTACCTGCTCTGATGGAAATCCAAAGTTAGGGTCATCAAGAGCATCACGTATCTGGCTATCTGGCAAAAAATCTAGTTCCAGAGCTAAAGATTCTCCCCAATCAGTATGATCTTCATAATTACATCCACTTTCAGTCAAACTTGTCTTTTCTACAGAAGGAAATTTTTTACTTTCCATATTGGTCTCAGTTTCTTTGGCTGGATCAGCTACCATCTCTTTCTCCTTGAACAAATAGGCAGTACTGACTGGTAGACTGCTTTCCTCGAGACTAAGATTTTGCTCACTTCTCTCACTGATATCTAACCCAGATTCTTTTCCATCTACAAAATCCATCAGCCAAGGTAATCTGACTTTTGTCCCTAGAAGCTGATTTACTTCCTCTTGGTCAGTGCTAGCAGTTACATGTTTCTCTTCCCCTTCTGGATACAGATTCTCTTTTTCTAAAGCAAGAACTATGGTATCTTTGTATTCAATCTTGGGCACAAAGTCCTTAGGAGCCAAGCCAATAGAAACTGAATGGTTGGAGACCACCTTGATGCCTTCAGTTGGGTCCCCTTCATGTTTTGCCTCTTCCCTATCTTTCCTATCCTTTTCAGCATAAGGTGCTCCTTCCAGCAGGACCTTGACAGATGGGTTCCTATTGGAAAATGAAGACATCTCAGTATTTCCATTGATAAGTTGTACCCTCCCTTTGGATTCAGAAATATGTGTGATCCCTTTCAAGTCAGTAGCTGTGGGACATGAGTAATTAAGATATTCCTGTGTAGACATCCCAGACCCTTGGCGGGCATGGCTGAGTTTTGCATTTTGGTTCATCCTGTTGGATTGTGGCACATTATCGGGGCACTCTTGTTCTGTAGCATTGTCCCAGGTGTTCTGCTTGTCAGTACTTTGTTTTCCAGCAGCTGATAAGTTAGAATCTGATGGAATGATGGCCAAGTTACTTTCTTCCCTCTTTCCTTGTTCCTCAAGGAAGTCATCACTATCTAAGCCTCCTATAAGCCCATATGTGGCTGAAGTTCCTACTTCCTCTTGAGCCATGTCACCTTTGTGGGTGGCTCTTCTATCTAGCAGGGGTCTATTTTGTCCTGTTATTGAAGCATTACTGTTTAATAGGGCTTCTTTTTGGCTTTGATTGCCTACAGCCAAATTCCCATACACTGGTGAACTATTCATCTCCATTTCAACAAGGGAGCCAGATTCCAAATTCTTGCTTTCTGGATTTTTGCCATTCAAAGTATTTGTCATTCCCTCCAAAAGATGTTCTTTGTTAGTTCTTTCTTGCACAGGGCTTATACTTCCCATCTCTTGAGGAGTTTTGTTGAATGCACCAGCAGTATTATAATAGTTTCCATCTGTGGGCTTCAAGGAACTTTGGCTATCGTGTTCCTGAAAAAGTAGAACTCTCTCAGCATCAACACTGTCCATGTGAGGAATCAAAAAGTCCTTTTCCTTCTGATCTTCCAAATCCTTATCTTCCTGAATAGCTTCTACCACTGGTTCATCAAATTGAACATTTTCTGCCTTCTGGTCATTAGACTCAGGAAACATCTATGGAGAAAAAAATCAGAAATTTAGTCTTAGGGGCAGCTGAGTAGCTTAGTGGATTGAGAGTCAGGCCTAGACACTGGAGGTCCTAGGTTCAAATTTGGCCTCAGGCAATTCTTAGCTATGTGACCCTGGGTAAGTCACTTAATTCCCATTGCCTAGCCCTTACTGCTCTTCTGCCTTGGAACCAATACATGGTATTGATTCTAAGGTGGAAGGTAAGGGTTTAAAAAAATAAGAAATTTAGGGGGGCAGCTGGTTAGCTCAGTGGATTGAGAGCCAGGCCTAGAGATGGGAGGTCCTAGGTTCAAATCTGACCTCAGCCACTTCCCAGCTGTGTGATCCTGGGCAAGTCACTTGACCCCCATTGCCTAGCCCTTACCACTCTTGTGCCTTGGAGCCAATACACAGTATTGACTCCAAGACAGAAGGTAAGGGTTTTTAAAAAAATAAGAAATTTAGAGTCTCGAATAGTTATTGGCCTACTTTCTTTTTTAAAACATATTTTTATTTATTTAATTAAATATTTCTCAGTTACAATTTTTAAAAAATTTAACATTAATGTAAAAAAATGTTGAGTTCCAAATTTTCTCTTTCCCCCAACCCTTGAGAAGGCAAATAATCTGATACAGAAGATATGTGTGAAATCATTCTATATTTTTTGATAAATATCCCCATCAATAGTTATTCTATAGTTGAAATCAAAGGTGTGGTTAAGAATGAGGCAGATAAGAGCAGAAGTCAACCAGTATGGCCAAATATGTCAATCAATAATTATTATCTTTTAAGTACCTACTTTGTGTAAAGCACTATACTACTATTAAAGATAATATGATATATAGTCCCTTCCATTAAAGAGCTTACACTCAAGCTGGGAATATGAGAATCATACAGGTGAATAGTTAGTTAATTGAAAACAAAACAAAAGGTACCACATGGTAAGTGAGGGTGGTACAGTTTGGTGGATGAAGGGCTGATTCTGGAGTAGATAAAGTCTTGACTGTCAAATAATATTTTAGCAACCACAATCAAGCAAATTAACTCAGCATATCAGAAAACTCTAAGTTTTTAAGTTAGAGAAAAGTTACCAATCTGCATTAGTAAAGGGAATTTCTATACTGGAGTTCCTTATACTGAGGAAATCTATATGGGAATCAACAAAAATGTTAAGTTCTAAGTAGGTGGTATGGACCATAAGGGCCATGAGCACGATGGTGAAGTATGGACTGAACTATCCCAATATCTTCCTCTAAACAACTTTAAAATAATGTCTCAAATCAAATTTTGGAGCAGCAGAGCCCACAAAAGTCAGAAGGAGACATTTTTCCTAAGCATAGATGTAGAAGGCAGAGCTAAGCAGAGGCAAACAGCAGTGAGCTTTGGAGGAGACCACAATAGTAACAGTATCAGTAGTATCACCAGCTTGGGGAGCTTTCAGCCCAGAGATAGAAACGGGGTAAGGCAACTGGTCAGAATGCGAATACAGGGGATCCTTTTGCTGGCACTAGGTGTATCTGGCTTTGATTGGCAACTGCATTGCTTATACACAGTTGTAAGTTGTAGTTTCAAGATGGAAAGGAGCATTTGTGGTTGGTCACTGTTATAAGGAAATGAGCAGGAGTAGGAGCTGCTGAAAAGGCAGAAGCAAGAAAGGTTCTGAAATTCTGGAAGAGTGACAGGACTGTCTTCTTCTAACAGACAGCTAAGCTGGAGGTTGAGTTTTGTTTAGTATCCTAGGGTGGACCTGGTAAATTAGATTCTCTCTCCTGTGGCTTTCCTGGTGATCCATCTTACCAACTACCTGTGCCCATGTATCCTGTTGACTGACAGAGATATTCCTACAGAGCTGCTTGAGACACCTAAAGCCATCTGTCAGTAAGACCTTTGTTTTGAGCCCTGTTCCTGCTTACCTTCCAACCTTATACCTCTATCATCACCTAAGTGGGGATTTGGGTTAGTGAAGTGTATTTTAATTATAGGAACTGGGACTTTGGGTAGAGAGGTAACTGGCAGTACAGATACTATCTCCCTGAAGCTACCAGCTAGATTTTGGTGGGAGGTTTATTTATTTATATTCTTTAGTTTAGATATCCCAAACCCCTTTCCACCTTTCCCTTATTTAATCAACCCAAACTGTCCTGTGAGTATATATTGTCTGTGTTCATTAGCTCAGGGCCTGGCTCTGCCTACCCTAGGCTGGTCTACCCTTCCCAAACCAGATTACTGGCCCCAAAATACCATCCCCTGAACCTACAATTATTCCAAATAGTTATATAAGTGTCAAAATAGTTATATCATCACAAAGGGGTAGGGGCCATGGTCATAGTTCCAAAGGACAAAAGGAGCACTGGTATTTATGTCTACAAAGGAATAGGGAATCTTCTTGAGTATAGACCAGAGCACAGACTAGGAAACAAGTGATTACATCTCTCCCAGGATAACACCACCTTGGAAACACCAAAAACTTACAGAAGAACACCCCCCCCCCCCAACCCTATCCTGACAAAAACAGCACAAAACTAAAAACAGCAGCACAAAAAAACAAGAGCCATGAGAATTCAAATAAGAGATTACTACAGCCTGGACAACTGATGGAAGATGTCACAAAAGAGGTAGAATATATTTTATGCCTTGAAAGATGGCTAGGATATAAATAAGCAAGAGAAGAAAGAGAGGACATACCTTCTAAAGTTATTTAAACAAGTAGTAGTAAGAATGAGTCAAAAATAATTCCCTAACAATGAGTAGAACCATCTGGCTTAAGCTGAAGGGTCAGAATGTGCAATACTGTCACAAAACATACTTCTTTAGAATATTTAGACTGTAACTGGTAGACATACAACAGAAGGCTGCCCTCTTTTCCTCTTTTCACATGGTGGTATTAATGTCTCTAGAATCTAGATACCTACTTCTCCATCAGCTTCTCATAGCTCTCAAAGCCCATCACACCATTGATAACTCTGGTGATGCTTTAAGGTATAATTGACCAATTATAGGGCAAGCAAAAAATTTTAATTCAATTTCAACAAAATCACTGGCAATTGCCTTTCCTAATAATTCAGTTCTAACAAAGGAAAGCCTCTCTCGTTTCTTTTTCTGATGGGGTTGCTAAATTTATATACTGAAAATTGTGATGCATCATTCTGTTCATTTGTATTCACAATCAGAACATTAATGCCATCTGAAATTATACCTCAAAGCACTGAAGGCAGGAATAGAGCATCTTATTCAGGTGTGAGACCTGAAGTTTACCCACAGGCCCCAGAAAATTTGAAAAGAAAATGTTGATTACAAGGATCAAAAGTGGATTGGTGTCACGGGTTTGAGTACCTTCTTTGAATGTGACCCATTAAAAAAGTATTTAACTCTAGCTTTATCTTTTATTGTTCCCACAGAACCATTCTAAATTACTTTATTTTTAAAAAGCTAACAAATTTTGTATTTAAAAGTATATTTGCTTTCTGTGCCAAAGACTGACTCATATAAAAATTCACATGATTCACATAAGGTAAAATGGTTTTTTTGGCCAAATAGTAGGATGATTTCAACAAAGCATATTTCAGAGCTGTACCTGCTTAGTGTTGTTACTCCTAGCAGCTTTTCCCTTTCTCTCAGTTTTTTGTGTCAAAGATTTCTTGGATTGTGCAAATACTGGGACAAACTTCGTTACCGAGTTCTATGAACAATAATAAAAGAGCAAAGTCAATGTGGAAGATAAAAAAAAAAGTCTTCTAAAGCTTTCCCTTTTAAACTAAAAGATTACTATATCAATGCTTTCCCAGGTAAAAGCTTTTAACACTACTGAGAAAGATACTCAGAAGTGAATTTTTATAGCTGCCTAGAAAAATACAGCTCCATAATCTACTTTGCAGTTATAGAGTGAGAAGTTCTGTTTTTAGTTTTTCATAGTTTTTTTGCATCACTTTCATTTTTTGATATGTCCTTCCACCTATCTCCTATCCAGAGTACTATCCCCTGTAAGAATAAAAAACAGAGAAAAATAAAAAAGCAATTCCATAAAACATACACATTAAATAAGTCAGTCAGGAAATGCCTTCTTATATATCTTATTCCTCCACATCTGCAAAGAAGGGAGGGAATTGAATAATTATATTCCTTCTTTGGGGATAAGTTTGGTCATTACATTTACATGGCTCTTCAGCTTTAATTTTTATTATTAGTTCAATTTATAGTTATACTTATTATGCAAATTATTTTCCCAATTCTGCTTACTTTGCTTTGTATCAATTTATAAAAATCCTTCCCAAGCTTCTCTGTATTCTTCATATTGTTTCTTATGATGCAATGGATATTTTATAATACATAATTACATATCACAATTTGTTTGCCTATTTTTGTGTTGATAAGCATCTATTTTGTTTATGTACAGTTCTTTGCTACTACATAAAAATACTCTTATAAATATTTTAGGCATATGCCAAACTTTTTTTTTAACTCATACCTTTGTTTTAGAATCAATACTAAGTATTGGTTCCAAGGCAGAAGAGCAGTAAAGGCTAGGCAAAGGGGGTTAAGTGACTTGCCCAGGGTCACCTAGCCAGGAAGTGTCCTAAGACCAAATCTGAACATAGGACGTCAGGTCTCTAGATCTGGTTCTCTATTCACTGAGCTACCTAGCTTCCCCAGAACCTTTCTTTTCCATCTCTCATCTCCTTAAGGTATATACTTACTTGAAGGATCTGTGAGTCAATGGATATGGACATTTTAGTCACATTCTTAGCATATTTCTAAATTTATTTCCATAATGCTTATACCACATCATAAGTCCAATAGTGGTACATTGGTTCAACAGTTTTTTTCAAACCCTTTAGCAATGACTACTCCCATCTTTTGTCATTTTGAAAACTTGCTGGTTGTTTTGATTTGCATTTCTCCTAATATTAGAAATTTGAAGCAAATTGTTATATGGTTATAAATAACCTTCAATTCTTTGGAAAACTGCTTGTTCACATTCTTTCACTATTTATCCACTGGGTAACGGTTCTTGACTTTATAGAGTTGTGTTAATTCTTTATATATCTTGATATCAGAATCTTATCTGATATTTGCATATTTGATGCAAAGTGTTTTTCCTCTCAATTAATCACTTCCTTTACTTTCTTGATCCTCTTGTACCATTTATTTTGCAAAAGCTTTTCACATCAAATAATTCATTTCATTTTTGTGATTTCCTTTATTTCTCATTTGGTTAAAAATTTGGTTAACTAATAGTCATGAAGGTACATCATTCTTTTCTAATCTTTTTTATGGTATGACCTTTAACATTCAAGTTATATATTTATTTTGAACTTATGGTATGTAGTATAAGCTGTTGCTCTAAACTTATTTTCTGCCAAACTGCTCTCTGCTTTTTCTTGTCAAAAAAGGTAATTCTTATCCAAATAATTTATGTTCTAGGGTCTACTGAACACTTGTTTACTGAGTTTACTGGTTTACAATTCTTCATCTAGTACTTCCCACCCCCTCACCCCCCAAATCCTTATCTTCTTTCTTAGTGTCAGTTCTAAGATAGAAGAGTGACAAGTGCTAGGCAAATGAGGTTAATTGATTTTCCCAGAGTCAAAAAGCTAGGAAGTATCTGAGGCCAAATCTGAACCCAGGTCTTCCCAACTCTAGGCCTGGTACTCTGTCTACTATGTTATCCACTTGCCACCCTCTAGTACTTTCCACTGATAGACTTTTCCATTTGTAGCCAATCACAACTACTTTCTTGTTTTATAATAAAATTTGATGTCTAGTAGTACTACACATTCTTCATTCCTACTTTTTTCATTATTTACCTTCAGATTCTTTTTTTTTTAAACCCTTACCCTCTGTCTTAGAATCAATATTGTGCATTGGTTCCAAGGCAGAAGAGTGATAAGGGCTAGGCAATGGGGGTTAAGTGACTTGCCCAGGGTCACACAGCTGGGAAGTTTCTGAGGTCAAATTTGAACCCAGGACCTCACATCTCTAGGCCTGCTTCTCAATCCACTGAACCACCCAGCAACCACCCCCTTCCTTGAGATTATAAAACTTGCATTCCTCTAAATGAATTGTTTTTAATTTTTATAGCTCTATAAAGTATCTCTTTGATAATTTGATTGATATGGCACTAAATCTGTAAATTAATTTATGTAGTATCATAGCAGTTTTATTATATTTATGCTGTCCAAACATTATCAATGAATATTCTGTTCAATTCAATAAATAAGCACCTATCATTGGTCAATCACCCTGATAACTGTTAGGGATACAAAAAGAGGAAAAAGACACATACCTGCCCTTAAGGAGCTTACACTCTAATATCCTTCCAATTTTATATGTATTTTGTAGTTCTTTTGAATAGGACTTCTCTGTTCTTTTTCTTAGATTCTGTTATTGTTGGATATAATGCTATTGATTTTTGTGGGTTTATTCCGTATCCTGCTATTTTGCTGAAGCGGTCTCAGTTTCTTTGCTGATTCTCTAGGATTTTCTAAGCAAATCATTAAGTAATTAGCAAAGAAGAAGTTTTATCTCATCTTTGCTATTCATGCCTTTATATTTTTCCTCCTTTATTATTGCTATCACTAGCATTCTAAGACCACCAAACAAGAAGAGGGAAAGGGAGCAACCTTTCTTTATTCCTATATTTACTAGGAAAGCTTCTAATGTTTCTCTATTAAATATAATGCTAGCTTGGGGTTTTAGATACATAATTTTTCATATTAAAATGATTTTATGCTTATGCTTTGTAGGAGTTTTAGCATAAATAAAGGTTGTATGTTGCCAAAGGACTTTTCTGGATCAAATGATATAAGCATGTGGGGTTTCTTTGAGAGAGGAAGGATTATATTTTTCAATATCATTAATAATGATAATTATTTTCCTGATGTTGAATCATACTTGCATCCCTGGAGTTGGATTCATAATCCAATGTGATCTTGGTGAATAAAGAGGTTGTACTTTTTGGGACTACTAAGGACTTATTAGCTTCAAAGTGCCTGAAAGCTTTGAAAATAGGTTCACCTTGGGGAGGGGGGCAACTAGGTTGCTTGGTGGCTTGAGAGTCATGACTAGAGATGGGGAGATCTTGGGTTCAAAAGTGGCCTCAGATACTTCCTACCTGTGTGACCCTGTACAAGATCCTTAACCTCCATTACCTATCCCTTACCATTCTTCTGTCTTGGAACCAATATCCTGTATTGATTCTAAGCCAGAAGGTAAGGGTTTTAAAAAAATAGACTTACCTGGGGGCGGGGAATGGGAAATGGATCCTTTTCTGGTTGTCTAGGTTCTTTAATTGGCCCATTTGTTATTTCATTAACTGAGCTGGTTGGAGAAAAAGATTAAAGAGGAACTATAATTCAAGTGGAATGTCAACTGAAATAGAAAAACAACAGCAACAACAAAAAAGAATTGTACACAAACAGTATCACAATCCCTAAAAAAGAAGACTTAGGGTAAGTTGCATGACAGAGCACCAGACCTAGAGTCAGGATGACCTGGATTCAACTGTGACCTCAGATATTTCCTGGTTGTGTGATTTCAGGCAAGTCAAGTTAATCCTTATCACCTAACCCTTGCTGCTCTTTTCTTAGAACTAAGACAGGAGGTAAGGATTTTTTTAAAAATTATGATCTAGGGGGCAGCTGGGTAGCTCAGTGGATTGAGAGCCAGTCCTAGAGACGGGAGGTCCTAGGTTCAAATCTGGCCTCAGCCACTTCCTAGCTGTGTGACCCTGGGCAAGTCACTTGACCCTCATTGCCTAGCCCTTACCACTCTTCTGCCTTGGAGCCAATACACAGTATTGACTCCAAGACGGAAGGTAAGGGTTTAAAAAAAAAATTATGATCTAGCATCTAACATACCTTTCCCAACAGGCTTTAAACTGAGTGAAATCCAGTATCTTTCTGGAGGACATATAGTACAAAGGCTGGTTAGCATAAGCCCTTCTGACAAAGCAATTTAAGTCAGTAAAAAGTTTAATAAGTTTAGATAATTATTCCCCTTTCTGGTGTGTGTGTGTGTGTGTGTATATATATATATATATATATATATATATATATATATATATATAATTCATATGTGGCTTGTGGCACCAATTTTGTTTTGGATAGCTAACCAGAAGAAAAAAATTAATTTCAAAATGGTACTTAAGTTTACAAACTTAAGTTTCTTCTTACATACCAAATTCAGTACAGGTGCTGATTGCCAAATTTTCTCATTCTTATGCAAAGATCATTAAGTTTCCCATTACACTATTATTAGGAGCTTGGTACTATTGTGGATGATTTAAGCAATAGGTAGAACATTACTTGTTTATAGTAATTTTTCACACTACCTTAAGGAATTAAAAATGGATTCAATTAGTAAATGCTAAATATATAAATAAGAGTTCAATAAAAACTTAAACTATTCCTATATTCCATGCTTATGTTTTTCATATAATTTTTGCCAAATCTCAGCAACACTTGTTATAATTATTAGAGTACTTTATTTTCTGTTAACACCTTGAATTCCCAAAGATCTTCTATTTATTCAGATTTTTCCCCCTGTGGTTCTATTCTCATATATAGAAATCTAAAATTACACTAAAAAACTGTAGCTGAAAGACCATAGACTTGTTGGCTTTTACCAAAAGGTTTGTTTAAATATGACAAAGTAAATGTAAAATATATTTATATATAAAACTATTTTTTAAAATAAAACTTTCTACTCTTAAAAAATTATATATATATATATATATATATATATATATATATATATATATATATATATATATATATATATATATATATATACACACCCCAACTCCTGGCTTCCTCAAAGGCAGCATGGTACTGGATTTGGAATAAAAAAACCTGGGCTTGAACCTCACTGACATTCACTAGATATGTGATCTTCTGCAAGTCCATTAATCTCTAACAATCTAGGCTTCCTCATATATAATGGGGGAGGGGGCGGTGTTTAACTCTTCAACTCTCAAGAACCAGTGATTCTGGTTCAAGAAGTGGGGATGGGGAAATAGAATAAAAATAGATTTGCACTAAGAGATAGGATATATGACTTCATAGGATTAAAAGTTTAGAACTGTAAGAATCCTTAACTTATAGATTCAATTCCCTTATTTTACACATCTTACTTTTTGTAATTAAGGGCCATCTGATGGTCAAAACTGTGAGAAGTAATGAGTGTCTTCAGGTG
Organism: Monodelphis domestica; assembly: GCF_027887165.1. Taxonomy (NCBI): domain Eukaryota; kingdom Metazoa; phylum Chordata; class Mammalia; order Didelphimorphia; family Didelphidae; genus Monodelphis; species Monodelphis domestica. The sequence goes on along the minus strand of NC_077229.1, from coordinate 94,985,395 downwards.
CTTTGAGTTTTATGAAGAGTGTAGTAGAGTCAACAAAACTTGGCTGCAAAGCACTCTACACTATCTAGTTTCTGTAGGTCTATGCTTATATTTATAATGTATAAGGCGATGTCTGCATTTATTACTTTAAAAAGTACAAATGTTATCCTAGTAAATGAAATTATATTACTTGCTAAAAATCTATCCAGGAATATAAAACTCCTTAAAACAAAAGCTCTAGCATTCTCCCTCAAAGAGTAAGACTCAAGGTTATTTCCCTTGATAATGGAAAGGCTAGTTAGAAAATAAAACTTTAAGATAATTTGATTGTTTTCTGCTGGCCCATGCAATTTATTACAATTTTACTATTTTGTCTTACCCTTCTAAATGATTGGGAAGATTTCTCTCTGTTTCTAAAATTGTGATAATGTTCATCTCAGCCAAAGTGACTTCAAATAGTACCCTAGCTCCTTGGATAACCAATTTCTGCATCCTAAGGGTAGATAAGAAAGATAAGCTTTTTCAATCCTTTGCCCATCATCCCATTAACCCAGTCACTGTCCTAGAGTTCCCTGGGAACTAAAAAAATTTAAACACCCCCAATTATGCATCAGAAATAGGAATTTTTTATATAAAAAGAAAATCTGTGATCCATCTTTGGGGTCAGCTGCTCTCTCCCTCACCTAACCATCAATCATGCCATCTGAGAGATTACCTTCTCCATTCTGATACTGTGCCTCCCTACATCAGCTGATGTAATTACAAGCCTCTTTAGTACCTAGATGGCTAAAAGAAAACTATCTTTAATGCTGCAACTCTCCTAAGATCCCTGAGAGTTGCCACCTAACTTCCACTAGCCATTTGGGGAACTACCACATTTTCCCTCTTTCTCACTAGTTGGCAGAGATCAAAATCGAAGCACAAGTCTGAGGGGCATCCCATTTCATTCCCAGCTTTGCCAAAACTTCTATGATTTACAAGGAAAATCCTTCAGAAAACCTCATTGGGATTCATAAATTCTAGCCACACGGTCCATTTATTTCATTTTGAGGTGCTGTACTTAGTTTATCACAAAATAATTCATTTGAATAATAAATAATGTGGACAGGAGAATCTGATCAATTCTTTTTTTTCCAATTCTTTTTTGCGAACACTAAAAGTAAGCCTAATTTATTTGGAAAAAAAAAAGGAGTAGAGTACTAAACAGAGAGGTAGTACATAAATATCCTCTTATGATTAATTAATCTTGTTTTTCCAAGAGAACTGGATATTGCTTACATGCTGCTGTTTTGATTTCTGCTGCTGGAAAAGCTTGTATGACATTTTACTTTAGGTTACCTGATATCTGTTTGGCTGTTCTCTTCCTCATCTTGTTTGGTCACTGTTGCTATTTTTGATTCTTCCAAATGTCTTCTTGTGCAAAGGTTTTCAGGCTTCCTGTTAGTATTCTCTATTCTTGGGGTCTTTTTGGATTTAAGAAAATGGCAACCCTCTCCTGATTTGGAGACAAAAGAAGAATGACAAATTAGGTATATTAAGCCTCACCTTAAACACAATAGGTGACATTATCATTTTAAATATTTTAATAAAGTTAGTTGATTGATTGATTAGGAAATGAGAAAGTGTAAATTTATCAAATGTTTATGCAACAAAATAAGTTGGTCCTATGAGATCATAAATTTCTTGCTGAAATTTTTCTCATCTATCTGTTAAATGGGAGGCTGGGTTTAACTATTTTCCTATGAGTCTTAAGACATTTAGAAATTGAATTTGATGTGTACCTGCTGTGTACTGACTTGTACTGACTCTTCTATGCACCTAAGATATCATGAATTTTAAAGTACAATGTCTATTTAGTAGTGAAAAGCTAGGGAAGAAAGACGAGAGCAGAAAATCTTAATTAAAAACTCTTTCCCCTCAACCCCCAATCCAAGCCAGGATGATAACTCTACAAAATATAAGTTAATTCAAGCTGCTTTTCATACTTTTTGTCTCCTGTCAAAATCCTGCCCATTTCTTTAAAGTGCAGCTCAAGTTTCACTTCCTCTGCAGTATTTGTGTAGTGAAATTTGTAATAGCTTTCCTATCTGCGAAAGGTAAGGAACTCAATAGTTGCTCAAGGGGCTTACAGAGAAATTGAACCCTGAGCATGAATTCTGGTCAAGGACAAAGTACTATTAAAGTTAAGATAATGGGAGATATTTTGCATATCTCAGGGCTTCTCCCTTTTGCTGTGTCATGAGTTGTTTTTTTTTCCTCCCCCTGGGAGAAAGACTGCTAATCCACCATTCCATGGGTGTTTCCATATAGCTAGTCTACCATTCCTTCCCATTTCAGTGCCATTTTGGCTAACAGAGGGCTAAGAGGAGAGACAATGAACTGCCTGCAAGTTGGACATGATGACCACAGCAAGCAGTCGGCCATAGCAGCATTGAAGACTAATATTTTCAGCATGTTGTCACTAAAGCAATTACCAGAGCCTCTAACTTCTGTGATCAGTACCAGTTAGAACTAAGATGTGAACCTGGAACAGAGATGCAGGCTACCTATCTGACCTATGTATGTCAGCACTGCTGTAGTAAACTTGGTCTAGGTAAAAGACAAGAGTTGTAGCATCTGGCCTAGTAGCCTTTCCTTTAAACAATTTCCTAATGATATCTGTATTTTTTGTTTTTATGTATCATCTCTATATCCTAGAATAACCCAAATAGATATGTCCAGACCAGCCCTGATGACACACTAGTATATTCCTCTCCTTCTTCCACCCATCAAGCCATTCTCTGTAACAAGGACTAAAAAAATGAGGAAAAAACTAACCAGCACATCAATTGTGCATATATTATGCCCCCATAGTTCCCCGGTTCTTCAAATAAGAGGTGTGCTTCTCTGGAGTCAAGCTTTTGGTATTATAATTACATAGTGTTTTGTTTTACTTTCCATTTACATTGATGTAGTTATTGTGTAAATTTTTCCCCTGTTCCCATTTATTTCACTCAATAATAGCTCCTAGCTCTTTCTAGACTGCTCTGAATTCTTCTTACTATTTTTCAAAAAAACCCTTACCTTCCATCTTAGAATTAATACTATGAATTGTTTCAGGCAATGGGGGTTAAGTGACTTGCCCAGGGTCACACAGCTAGGAAATGTTTGAGGTCAGATCTGAACACAGGACCTCCTGTGTCTAGATCTGTCCAGTGAGCCACCCCATTGCCCCCACTACTTTAAATTCTTCATATACATTGTTTCTTATCATACAGTTCCATTCCATTTATGTATCACAATTTAACAACTCCCTTAAGTGATGGGCATCTACTTTGTTTTAAAATTTATGCTATGTAGAAATTTGCTGCTATGACTATTTGGTATATACAGGACCTTTCCTTTTGTCTTTACAATCCTTGGGGTATGTGCCTAGCATGAGGACCTCTGGATAAAAGCAAAGGGATTGCTGGATACTTTACTTTTTAATATAATTCCAATTGTTTTCCAGAATAGTTGGTATTGGGATGTCTATCTTTTTGTAGTCCTTTCATTTGGACAGTTTGCATCTTTTATCATTTCTTCCAATTTTCTGCAGATAAGGTAAAACCTTGGTATTATTTAAAATGTTTTGTTATTAATTATTTGGAACAAAAGTTATACGGTTGCTAATAGGCTGCAATTCTTCTTTTAAGAACTTTTTATTACTCTGATCATTTATCCTTGGAGAAAGTCCTTTGCCTTATATAGTTGAATTAACTCCTAATATAGTTTAAATATAAAAAGCTAATAAAAGATATTTGAAGCAAAGGTTTTCCCCCAATTGATGATTTCCCTTGTTAAACTAGCTACATTTACTATTTAAGATATTTTAAATTTCATATAATTGAAATGATGCATTTTATCTTCGGTGATTATTTATATCATGTTTGGTTAAGAATTTTCCTCTGAAAGGAAAGAATTTAAGACCAAGCAAGAGAGAGAATATATATTTTTTTAAATTTATTTCAGCTGTTTTCATATGGTGTTTTGTGCATTTTTCCATTATTTTATTTTATTTTATTTATTTAAATTTTTATTTGGTCATTTCCAAACATTATTCATTGGAAACAAAGATAATTTTCTTTTCTTCCCTCCCCACCCTCCCACCACCTCTCCCATTGCCCACGCTCGATTCCGCTGGGTATCACATGTGTTCTTGATTCAAACCCATTTCCATGTTGTTGGTATTTGCATTAGAGTGTTCATTCAGAGTCTCTCCTCAGTCATATCCCCTCCACCCCTGTAGTCAAGCAGTTGCTTTTCATCGGTGTTTTTACTCCCACAGTTTATCCTCTGCTTGTGGATAGTGTTTTTTAAATCCCTGCAAGTTGTTCTGGGACATTGCTTGTCCCAGATGGGACAATGGTAATGGAGAAGTCCATTACCTTCGATCGTACCACAATGTATCAGTCTCTGTGTACAATGTTTTCCTGGTTCTGCTCCTTTCGCTCTGCATCACTTCCTGGAGGTTGTTCCAGTCAATGACACATATAAAAAGCATGTTGGCTATGGGAAGGGAGTGGGGGAAAGGGAGGGAAAGAACATGAATCATGTAGCCATGGAAAAATATTCTAAATTAATTAATTAAATAAAATTTTCCAAACTAAAAATAAATTAATTAAAGAAATTAGACCTTCATCAGAGTTTTGTTATAAAGATTTGTTCCCAGTTTGTTGCTTCTTTTCTAATTTTGATTGTATTGGTTTTGTTTGTACAAAAACTTTTTAATTTAATGTAATCAAAATTATTCATTTTACATTTGTAATATTTTCTCTCTCTTAAGAAGGAAACTATAAGTAAATTAGGTGAACACAGAATAGTATACATGTCAGACCTTTGGGAAGGGAAAGATTTTAAAACCAAGCAAGACTTAGAAAGAGTCACAAAATGTAAAATAAATTATTTTGACTACATCAAATTAAAAAGTTTTTGTACAAACAAAACCAATGTAACTAAAATCAGAAGGGTAGCAACAAATTGGGAAACAATCTTCATAAAAACCTCTGACAAAGGTTTAATTACTCAAATTTACAAAGAGCTACAGCAATTGTACAAAAAAATCAAGCCATTCCCCAATTGATAAATGGGCAAGGGACATGAATAGGCAGTTTTCTGATAAAGAAATCAAAACTATCAATAAGCACATAAAAAAAGTGTTCTAAATCTCTTATAATTAGAGAAATGCAAATCAAAAAAACTCTGAGGTACCACCTCACACTTAGCAGACTGGCCATTATGACAGCAAAGGAAAGTAATAAATGTTGGAGAGGATGTGGCAAAATTGGGACACTAACACAATGCTGGTAGAGTTGTGAATTGATCCAAAGGGCTTTAAATGACTGCCTGCCTTTTGATCCAGCCATACCACTGTTGGGTTTGTACCCCAAAGAGATAAGTAAAAATATGTGTACAAAAATATGTATAGCTGGCTGAACAAATTATGGTATTTGTTGGTGATGGAATACTATTGTGCTAAAAGGAATAATTAACTGGAGGAATTGCATGTGAACTGGAATGCCCTCCAGGAACTAATGCAGAGTGAAAGGAGTAGAACCAGGAGAACATTATGGATAGACACTGATACACTGTGGCACAATAGAATGGACTTCTCTACTAGAAACAAGCAATGCAATGACCCAGCACAATTCTGAGGGACTTATGAGAAAGAATGCTATCCATATCAAGAACTGTGGGAATAGAAACACAGAAGAAAAACATTTGTTTGATCACATGGTTTAATGGGGATATGATTGGGGATGTAGACTCTAAATGATCACTCTATTGCAAATATTAATAATATGGAAATAGGTTTTGATCAACTATAGATGTAAAACCCAGTGGAATTGCTTGTTGGCTATGGGAGAGGGGAGGGAGGGAGGAAGGAAGGGAAGGAACATGAATCATGTAACCATGGAAAAATATTCTAATTTAGTTAAGGAAAGAAAGAAAAAAAAGAGAGAAAAGGAAAAAAAAGAATTTTCCTCTGAACCAGGACTGTGAAATGCACCTGATAATTTTTTCCCAGTGTGGTTTATTATATTAAAGTCATGTTCATTTTGAGCATATTGTGAGATATGAATGAAAGAAAAAGCTCTCTCTATATGCCGGGCACTGTGGTCTTAGATAGTGGTGTAAACTCATTTTCTACCAAACTGTTTTTCACTTTTTATAGTAGTTCTTGTCAAAAAGGGAATTCTAGGACTTATTGAACTATGGAGTATTAAGTTCACTGATTTTAATATTCTATTTCTAGCTTGTTTTACTGTTTTAATTAATCTCTTTGTGAATTTCCTGGCATTTGCTAAGTGCCCAGCAGTTTGTTTGTTTGTTTTTTAAACTCATCTTCTGTCTTAGTATTAACTCTAAGACAGAGCAGCAGCAAAGGCAAGGCAGTGTCTGAGATCATATTCAAGTACTCCTGACTCTACCAGTTTTTCTGAGACTTAAATTAGCTGATGAGGCATCAGAAAATCAAACTATTCCCTTACAACTAACTTTTCCTTGCCCTCAGTTGGTATGGACTCCTGACCTCTGAACAGGGAACTCAGACACAATACCTTGCCCTTAATCCTTCTGCCCATAAAATTAGCCACAGAGAGGGTAACAGAAGCATCAACATGTGTTGGAAGGGCCGAGGTCTCCATAGACTATCAATTGACAAGTAGCTTATTAATTTTAAACCATGTCAGCAAGCACCCTCTGTTGAGCAATGGTGATAACTGAAGACTTAAAGGAAATCAGTCAAAACGTGTCATACTGACTATGGAGTTGAGAGTACCACCATGAGTAGCACTACCCATTGGTTATATACTACCCTTCCTTGCTGAGAAACTAAGTGACAGCCTTCTTTTCTTTAGGATTCCATTAAGTGTCACTTGAGACATCCTTCTTGGACATAGAAGACACTCTTCAAATACACAGGCAGTCCACAACACTATTCCATTTCTTTAGGGGCCAACTATGTGTAAAGCACTAAATTTCTATGGAAGATGCAGAGGGGAACTGGTCTCTGCTCTCAAGAAGTTTATATTACAGGCATATCAATAACTACAACTCATATTACAATAAAATACATGAGATAGCAAGTGGTATGAGAGATATTGGAATTAGCCCATGGTGATCTTTCCCTCCTCCGAATTCTGTCCATCATAATTTCTATGACTATTTGGCTTGGTGGAGTAGGGGCAGAAAATGTGATAAAAAGAAAGCAGAACCTGGCAAGAGGAGACTTGGGTTGAGTGCTGATTCATACTAGATGTACTAAAGACCAGTCACTTTAAATTCTTTGAATCTATTTCCTCTTTTGTAAAATAGGGGCTAATAATATTTGCATTACTATCTACCTCCAAAGAAAAAACTCTTGGAGCTAGCTGTTAATCAAAACATATTATTTTTCATATTAGTTTATCTATGTTTTTATTTTGGGGTTTGGGTTTTATATAAACATTTCTTTACAACAAGGACCACTATGGCAGTATCTTTTGCATGATAATATATATATATATATATATAGCCCAGATCAAATTGTTTACCACTTCTGGCAGGGGGAAGGGGAGAGAGCAAGGGAGCCAATTTGGATCTTATAATTTTGGAAAATGTATGTTGAAATTTGTTATTACATGTAATTGGTAAAATAAAATATCTTTTAAAAATAATATTTGCATAATTACTTTGCAGGCTTGTCTGAAAAGTGTTTTGTAAGACAAAGTACTATGCAAATGTGAATTATTATATTTTTTTAGATTTAAAGTTGGTAGGGACCTTAGAGATCTAATCCAAACATTTTTTCATAAAGCTGGAAATTGAAGCATTATGTGATTTGTCCAGGCTCACAAAGGTAATAAGGAGCAGTTGAGATTATACAGCAGTTTCAAAGCCAGGGGTTTAAGTCCCAATTCTGAAAGAAACTGTCTTTGTGACTCTGGGAAAATCACTTAACCACTTAGTATTCTAGGCAATTCTGTGCTCATAGAGAGTACAAGTTTCAGAGAAAGTACCAACATGCATTGGTGGAGGGAGGGTCCTAATCCAGGAGTTCTCTATATTAATGAAATCATAGATCTAGACTCTATTCTAGTTCTTTAGTAGCAGAGTCAGAATTTGAATCCATGACTTCTGATGTTCATATCCAGTATTCTCTGATACTTATTCTCCTACTAAGATCATAGGTCTATATAGAAAGCCAGAAAGGCCAGATAAGGAATCAAAACTCCTGACACCTGGCCAAGGTCACATAGCCAATGAGCATCAGAGGCAGAATTTGAACCCAGGTCTTCTGACCTAAGCCAGTGTGTTTTCCATTGTCCTATGCTGGCATGAATTAAATATCTGTAAAATAAATACATTCAAGAAAAGCAAAGTGGTAGTTTTACTTATTTGGGTGTTTTTCAGATTTTAACACACTGGTACTTGTTTAGTCCTTTATAGACCACCAGAGTACAGCACAAACATTTGAAATTAGACTGTATCCTTCCTGTAAATAATTTCCATAGGATCATTTCAAGAAAAAAACACATTTTAAAAATAGATAGAACTTTGTATTCAATTTTGAAGGTCAAAAGCCTATAGGAAGGGGGCAGCAGGGTAGCTCAGTGGATTGAGAGTCAGGCCTAGAGATGGGAGGTCCTAGGTTCAAATTTGGCCTCAGATACTTCCCAGCTGTGTGACCCTGGGCAAGTCACTTGACCTCCATTGCCTAGCCCTTACCACTCTTCTGCCTTGGAGCCAATACACTCCAAGATGGAAGGTAAGGGTTTAAAAAAAAAAAAACCTATATGAAGTAGGAAATAGGAAAGGAAGCCTATTTCTTTACATGCCATGTTAGCCCCCTCCCCCAACAGGTATAGTTTAGGAACAGACACTAAGTGAGGTAGGTTGGGTTAGCCCAGTTCTCCTCTAGGCCAGCATTCTGTTTTCCAGTGATATGCAGTGAGTGACCACATCAGGGAATGCTAGCCCTTGCAATATCAAACTATGTATATATGTGTATACATGTGTTCATTATATATATGTTTTTATAAGTAGCCATTTGTTCACAAATTTGTTCAAACTATTTTGGGATCCATTTATACTCCCTACTAATACCTCTTCTAAGAAATGAGTTCCAGTTTGTCATTCAGCATAAGTATTTCTCATAAGTAGTTGCTTAAAAATTATTTGTATGGAAATGAAAGTACCTGAAATCAGTGGCTTCCTTCTCTTAGGCATCTTGATCATCCCTCTAGAAATGTGCAAACAAAAGCTTCCATCACTAGTTATCACCATCAATAGAATTTTATTCAAAGGATGGATGGAAGCCTGAGGTCTAATACTCAGACTTCAGCTCCATAATAGCATTTCTAATAGAGAATTAGGACAGCTAGATGGTACAGTGTATATAAGTATTGGGCCTGAAGTTACAAATACTCATCTTCCTGATTTCAAATCTGGCCTTAGATACTATTTGTGTGGCCCTAGACAAGTCACTTAACCTGTTTTCCTCATTTTCTTCATCTGTAAAATGAGCTGGAGAAAGAAATGGTAAACCACTCCAGTATCTTTGCCAATAAATATGGTCACAAAGAGCTGGACACAACTGAACAATAAATATAAAATTATACCTGCCCCTCAGGCCTAAGAACTCCTAGATTTGAGTCATGAAGTTGGTATGTCCTTCTGTGCCTCGCATTTTTTTTCTCTTTAGGGCTCTGGATCAACAGAATCTAGGGAATATTCGGCAGTAAGAGTTGGGACCTTTCTCTGGGAACTCCTAATAAAATGCCAAGCATGACATTGGCCTCATCTAGCACCAGTATGAGCTGTCTCACACAAACCATCTGCAGTTCCTTAGTAAAACTAAATTGATTTACAGTGGGATAAATTTGTTTTCTCAGGGCTTGGGAATGTACATGTTGAAATTGCCCCAAAGGAATTTGTCCAAGCTTCTGTCCTAATAACAAGAACCATCCCTTAAATTTGTGTATATTTTATGCTTTCTAGAACATCATATAGCACCTGGCAGTTTCTTGACAAGTACAGTGTTGACTTCAAAGAACTAATTGAATTTTGGTTCTTTGAATGGAGATGATCAGAAACTATAGGATGGCCACTTTATCTTTAGATTTAATGAAATCCATGGCCCCAGTCTCCCCAGTTAGAGCTGTTCTCAGTCCTCTTTAATCTTAATGTTTTCTCTGAGATCCAATCTATCCTGTATAGTTTATACATAGTTAAATGCTATCTTATCCATTAGACTGTGAGGTCCTTGAGGGTAGGGTTTGTTTTTTGCCTTTCTTTGTGTCAGAAAATGCCTGCCATATAAATTTTGATTACAGATTAAGTTGTGATCCTCCATTTGACTCTACTGGGCTGTAGACAGACTATCCAGGTATATGTGTTTTTACTGCAAAAATGCATTGCAGATTTGTAAGGTGCTATTAGAAAGCTATAAATCCCAGTTCCTTAAGATGGTTACCTAGACATGGTCTGGCTAGGATGAAAGGGCAGACCAAAGGAGTGCTGCAACTCCTTCCACTGAGACCCAGTAAATACAGTTTTGACGGGAAGACTGGGACCCTGAATCAACAAATCCAAAGATAATTTACAGCAGTATCAATCCAAATTCTAAACTAGTTCAATGGCACTGTGGATAGAAAAATTGATATGGGGAGATGAAAATCCAAATTTAAATCTTGCCTTAGGTACTTACTGGCTGGGTGACCCTGGACAAGGCACAACTTGTCTGCCTCCATTTCCTCATCTATAAAATGAAGATAAAAATAGTGCCTCCTTCATAAGGAGGCTGTGAGGATCAAATGAAAATATGTTTATCAAACCTTAAAGTGCTATTTGTTGTTGTTATTCAGTTATGTAGGACTCTTTGTTAACCCCATTTGGTGCTTATCGGGAGTTGTAGTCCCTCCTTCTGACTCCAGCGCCCGAGCGTCTACTGTCCGAGGTTTGGGTTTTTTTTTGGCAGATGCTGGTGTGGTTTTGCCATTTCCTTTTCTAGCTCATTTTACAGATGATGAAACTGAGGCAAACTGTGTCTGAGGCCATATTTGAACTCAGGAAGATAAGTCTTCCTGACTCCAGACCTGGCTCTCTATCTGGCTTTTAATTAGCTATTACTGAATTCAGTAAATGCATTAAAGAGATTTCTGGATTGGAGCTAAGAGACCTGACTGGTTTTCTATTCTGTTTCTTACGCTTTGAGTGTGCCCTCAGATAAGGCATCTCAACGGAACCATTTGACGGCCATCTTGGTCTTCAAGGGCCAAGTCAGGCAAGAGCTTCGGCGCTCTTGGCCTCAGACCTCAAGCTCCCCATACTGAATATGGGGACAGGGCAATTTTAGAAGGGGAAGGCTCAACCAGGTGCCTCGAGGCCCCCCACCTCTGCCACTGTCAAACTTTGGGCCAGGGCCAGCCTATCCTGGTGGCGAGAGGTCACAAGAGTGGTCCCGGGATCCTAGGCGCCAGTCCGCCTTCCTCACCTGAGGGGAAAAATGTCTCTGGCCTCGCGCGAGCTTCGTATTCCCGCCCAATCCCCATAACACCCTGCGCCTACTCAGGCAAGTCCGGCGCACACGCATGTGTGTGCGTAGGTAGAGTTATCGCGGGAGGACAGAGTGCTTATCGGGAATTGTAGTCTCTCCTTCTGACTCCAGCGCCCGCGCGTCTACTGTCCGCGGGCACGGCAAGGGGCGGGGCGTCTGAGGACAGGGCCTAGCCGGAAGTGAGCCTACGAGAGAGGGCGGTCCTGGGGCCCCCGCCCCCCTACCCACTCCAGCCCCGACGGAAACATGCACAAGAAGAAGGCGCCCCCGGGACCTCCGGGACGCGGCGCGGCTGCAGCCAGACAGGTGAGGCCTCCTCCCACAAGGTAGTCCTGGCACCTTCGCTCTCCCTCCTTCCCTGCTTGCTTTTTCTGGCCCCCTTCCACCTGTCTGCTGCCCCCTTCTGCCCCCTAGATGCTCCCTAGTCCCGCCCCTCTAGCCCCCCTCCCCTGGCCCCGCCCCTTCTAGCCCCACTCTCTCTGGGAGATCTGATTCTTCCCCCCCTTCCCTTTCCTTTTCTCTATGGACCCTTCCCCCTATCCTCTGCCTTCCCTAGCCCCGCCTCTTTTCCCCCCCTCTCTCTGGGAGACCTGGCCACCCCCCCACCCCCGCCTCATTCTGCTCCCTATGGCCCCTTCTCCCCAATCCTGTCCTCCTTGGTCCCGCCTTCTCTGCAAGGCATAGACCCCTCCCACCTGTCCCTTATGGTCCCTTTTCTGTTCTTTGCCTCCCTGGCCCCGCCCACTCTGTCCCTTTCCCCTTTTACTAGCTCACTCTGGTCCCCTCCTCCTATCATCTGCCCCTTCCTGCTTTCTGGAAGGTTGGTCCCTTCCCTCTCTCCCCCAGCTGCCTCAGTAAAGTTCTCTATAGTTCTTCTACTTGTATCCTGTATACTCAGTCACCCCACCCGAAATCTTTCTGTGGGTCTCTCCTACTGCTTTGGCTGTAAGGACTGGGACACCTGTAGCTTTATTTATTTATTTATTTGTTTGTTTTGCGAGGGTATGGTGGGGGAGGTGTAATAGAGTAGACCAGAGATGAAGATGGAAAAACCAGGGGCAAGGCTGGAAACAACCCTGGGATGTTTCTCTGGGCCCTTCCCTCTCCAATCCACCCTAGTTCAGTTCTTGTTCCCAGAGCACTGAAGGTTTTAGGGATGAGGTCCAAAGCAGAAAACAGGGAGGTGGCCTCAGTTTGCCATCTGGTGATAGGAGGCAAACAGGCCTGTTTTTCTTGTTGGCCCAGGGAATTTATGTTATAATCTTCCTAGGAGTTAGATTTAGGCACATGCCCTGGGGTGGAGCTAGGCTTCTAGGGTTTACCCTTTGCCCTAGGACTTTGGACTGGCTGCTGTCCAGGGTGCCAGACTTCTCTGCCAGGGTGCTCAGTGCCTTTCTGAACAGGAAATAGTTCTGGAAAAAAGAGTTCACTGACATTTCTTGGGTTCCTCAAGGTCCCATTCAAATGTGGATATTGTAGTGCCTGAGTAAAGTATCCAGCTAGCACCCACTTTGAAGGCAAAGTACTTCTTACCTATCCCTTTCATTCAGAATTTTGAACCCATCCATTTAGGGGGATTTTTTCCCTGTGATGGTATATCACCTTTCAGGGATCTTTATACATATTTGTTGTATCTTTAGGAAAGATCTAAAAGGTATCTAAACAGTGTACAAGGGGGTAGAGAGGTTTCTACATTTAGTCTTCTACTAGTCTACCAGATCTTTAAGATCTTTGAGGACAGTGTTGTGTCTTAACTCATCTTTTCATCTCTCTCCAGTACCTGACATGGTTATTTGTACACATTTGGTACTTAATACATCATTTTGATATTTGTACCAAGGATGATACACTTTTCCTTCCCAGTTTGACCTGCCATAAAATGGTTTTAATACTCCTAGGAAGGAAATTAAGAGATTGGTAATGAACAGAAAGTGGAAATCATAGTTGTGGCCAGTGGTATTAGAGACAGTGATAATCCCAAGCCACTGGAGGAGGGACCTTTAACTTGGACTGGCAGTAGTCATTTTTGGGGCTTCACTGAGGGATTTGGGTGGCACTTAGAGGCTTGGCCTCATTTGGGTCTTTTCCCCTTGCCTTAAAGCTGGGCCTTCTGGTGGACTTCTCCCCTGACGGAATGATGATTCCTGAAGATGGTGACAATGATGCTGACCTTGAGGCAGAGTTCATGGCTTTGGTAGGGACCCAGCCACCTCAGGAGCTCAAAAGCAAAGGTGAGGGGATCCCCACTGCCTGTTGAGATTTGTTTCCTTAAGCATTCACAGGCTAAGAGATCCTGCTTCCATCCCTCCAGGACTGTCTTGAAGTTTTCACTCTTCTCTGCTTGCCATTGTCCTATATACCTTATAAATGCTGAGCACCACTGAAAAGCCTTATTCAAAGTAAGATGTGAGACAATGTGATTGGGATGGCCAAGGGGTCTTAAACTACATTTATATTTTATTTCTTTTTAGCTCCTTTGCCTATGGAGACCATTGAAAAGATGGCTTCCCTGTGTATGAAGGACCTGGATGAAGGAGAGGGGGAAGAAGAAGATGATGATGATGTGGAAGATGATGATGAACTGCTGGTGAGAAAGGAGCTTAGAACACTTCTCCTCCAAGCACAGAGGTTCTTCCAACTAGATCTGTTCTGCCTCATGTATGGGGTAGGCTAGGTACCTGATCTTTGTGGATGGAAAGAAATTGGGGAGAGTGTGTAAGAAGAAATATGACACCAACACTTAGTATGAAACTCTCATGGATCCAGGAATTATAGAAGCAAAGCCTAGCCCACCCCCGCCTATCCATATAGCTGCCTTCTTATCCTTACTGTATGATCCTTTCCCTCTTTTACAAATCATATGGTTTGGCCTATGTTCTGGGAAGGCTATAGCAGGGCTTTCCTCTCCTTTCATTAACAGAACTGAAGTGAGAGTACTGTGATATTGAATAAGACTTGTTAGCCCTTATCCCCTTCTTTATGTATCTCTAGGCAGAACTCAATGAAGTCCTTGGGGAAAGGGAGGAGACTCAAGATACTCAGAACTTCCCTATGGCCAAGGTATGTTGCTGCTTATTTCTTTTCCATTTCTTTTGTGTATGACTTCCAGAGGTTCCTCTAGAACAAGCAGTTTCTTTGCTGTCATCATCGTCATAGCTAACATTTATATAGTGGTTACTGTATGCCAGATATCGTGCTAAGCACGATATATTATAGCACAAATATATATATACACACATATGTATATATATATAAGCACAAATATTATCATATTTGATTCTCAAGTCCTGAGAGGTAGGTGCTATTATTGTCCCTATTTTTACATATGGATGAGGAAATTGAAGAAAATGGAGGTTAAGTGATTTGCCCAGGGTCACACATCTAGGAATTATCTAAGGCTAGATTTGAACTCAGGAAGGTAAATCTTACTGATTCTAGACCTAGCACTCTGTCCACGCTATCACCTTGTTGGTCCTGCATGTAGGACAGCCCTTCAAAGATCATCCCTAATGCCCCTTTGAGCTCTGACTCCTATGACCTTATGGCCTGAGACATGTCCCAAGATGAGTTAAAAGCTGAAATACTGTCCCAAGGACCATGTATGGGGTAGATTGTACAGCATGATGGGTGAATAGATGGAATGTCCCCTAGGAGGTACAATTCTTGGGCTTGGATTTCCTCAGGGCCAGTGATCCCCATATTCTTTTGCAGTCGCCCAATCTTCCACACCCTAAGATCAGCCCTAGCAGTGCTGGCATGGAAGCCACCTTGGCTGAAAGGCTGACCATGTACCAGACTGCCATCATCAATGCCAAGCATGCTGGGGACAGTTCCAAGGTCCGTCGATATGAACGAGGTGTCAAGGTGAGCAGGAAGGGCCCCCTTTGTTCATAGCTTCCTCTCATTCTGAGCTGGCACCACCTTCCACTGAGCCAAGACTTCTCCTCTCCTCAGACATTAGAGAACCTGCTGGTTTCAGTTAAGAAGGGACGGAACATCAATGAGGAGGACATCCCACCTCCTGTAGCTGTGGGGAAGAGCCCAATACCTACACCAGAGAGTGTTATACCCACCCAGCCCCCTCAGCATCAGCTGCCAGTTGCTCCTCCCAAAACACTGCCTGTGCCCCCAAACCATGGCTCTGGGGTGACTGAGAAGCCAGCCCCTGTAACCTCACCTGTGAGCTCTGGTAAGTCTGGAAGGATTTTTGGCTGTTTTGGGAGCTGGGAAGAGAGTCCCTCCGGACAATAGTCCTTAGACTCCAAGACAAAGTGGAAGAGATTACAAAGTTCCACTCTCTTTTTTGTACTCCTCTCCTGCTTCCCCATAATCCTTTGAACATTAACTGTTCCTCATCCCTTCTTAGAAGTTCCCAGAACTCATGATGAAAAATACTGCCTCCAGAAAATAGTCTAAAGATTGAAGGATACTTTTAAATTTTCTTACTGAGTTTTTTCCTGAATTTTTCTTTCACAACATGGCTAATATGGAAATATGTGTTACATGATTGCACATATTTAACCTATATTAAATCGCTTGCTTTCTTAATGAGGGGGTGGGGAAGAAGAGAATTTCAAACTCAAAATTTTAAAAACTGAATGTTAAACAATTTTTATATGTAATTTGAAATTTTTTTTTCTAAAGTTCCCAGAGAAGCAGCTTGAATTACAAAGTCCTTTGAGCATCATCTTCTGTGCTTAGGTCCTGGCATCCCTGGGTCCCTGGTCCTATTACAGGAGCGGCAGCGGGAGTACAAAAGGGCTGCATTGCGCTCCAAACAGGAGGGAGACTCAGAAGCAGCTGCTAAGTATTACCGTGTAGCCAAGGTAAGTGTGGGCGGGTGGGCTGGAAGGGTTGTTGAAGGAGGGAAGGCTCAAATTTAAGCCCCAATTCTAAGAAGGAAACCGATAAGGAGGTAAGTGGACCTTCAAGGAGAGCCCTTGGTTTCATGTTTGTTACTTTATATAGAATGGAGGGCAGTGATTCTTGGGTCTGACCTGCTGAGTCTCACTGAGGGAACTGAGGTTTCCTTTAATACAATATGTCAGTTTCTTCTCTATTGTCCCTGAGATAAACTGCAATGGTCTCATCATCTCTTCCTTCCTTCCCCTAGAGCTTTGATGCTGTTCTGGATGCAATGACCAGGGGTGAGGCTGTGGACCTGTCCCGTTTACCTCCACCACCTGGTGAGGACTGCTTCCTATGGCATCTTTGTCCAGGGAGGGGTTGAACAGTCAGGGTACAAGTATCTTCAAGGAAGAACAAAGGCCATGGCAGGGCCTTTGTCTTATAATTTTATATCCCTGCCACACCTAGCACAGGACTGAGGACTCTGTATAAGCTTATTGGTTGACTGAGTGACTGGTCCTCTTGGTTCACAGACCAGATGCCCAAGAACTTGCCTTCCCCAGGGCTCCAGCCTCCAGCTTCCACTCCCAGTACTGGCACTATCTCCCCCTCCATGCCAGGTAAGCACAGACCCTCCAGGGAAAGACTAACAGAGCTAATTGAACTGCTAAGAGTCACTGGTGGAAACTGAGGAACCCAGGGGGTGGGAAAGAAGGACTTAGCAACTAACTAGTCACAGAATCTTTTTGCTGCCTTGCAGAAATGCCGCCACCTCCACGGACCCTGCTGGAGGCTTTGGAACAGAGGATGGAGCGTTATCGGGTAGCTTCAGGGCAGGCAAAGGACAAAGGTGATGATCGAAAGGCCCGGATGCATGATCGAATAGTCAAGGTGAGGAGAGACACAGGGCTAGAGCTGGGTCTGGGCCAAGGAACCAGGTTCAAGCTTAGCCAATCTTTCTTTCCCTCCTTTCCTTACCTCAAAATGAACAGTTTTTAAAAACCCTCAAAACAAATATGCATAGTCCCATAATATGAACTCTCTCATTTGTTAGACACGTTAAAAAATGTGTCTCATTTTGAATCTTAAGTCCATCACTTTTCTGACAAGAAGTGGGTAGTGTCCTTCATCCTTGGCCTTCTAGAATTATGGTTTATTGTCATCAGTTCTAAAATTTTTTCAAAGCTGTTTCTCTTTGCAATGTTATTATTGTCTTCACTTCAATCTCTTATCATTTTGTAGAGATCTTCTGAACTTTTTTCCTGTGAGACAGTTCATTTCATCATTTCTTATGCTGCATTGATATTGTATTACATTTGTTTAGCCATTCCTTAATAGGTGTGCACCTATTTAGTTTCCAGTTCTTTGCTACTATAAAAAGAGCTGCTGTAAATATTTTTGTACATATGAGTCTTTTTCCTCTTTGATCTCTTTGGTATATATACCTAGTAGCAGGATTGCTGGGCCAAAGGGCATGAACAGTTTAATGACTTCAGGGGCATAGTTCCAAACTGCTTTTCCAGAATAGCTGTCCCAGTTCACAGCTTCACCAAGTCACTAGTGTACCTGTTTTCCCACAGCCCCTCTATTTGTCATTTTTCTTTTCATCAGCTTTGCTAATCAGCTGGCTTTTTCTCTTCAGCAATATCAGGATGCCATCCGGGCCCACAAGTTAGGCAGATCTGTGGATGTGACTGAACTGCCTGTTCCCCCAGGTAGGTACCTGGTAGGTTTGGACCTGTTTGGGGTCACCCCTGGATGGAGGACTCAAGAGAAACTAGCACCCAGGATCTACTCTTAACTTGGGAACAAGAAAGAGCTGGGTTGTCCTGAGAGCCTGATCTGGACCAAGGGATAGGGTTTCTGCACTCCCTCCTCTGGGGAGCTGGGCAGGGTTGTTGATCAGAAATGTCTGTGAGTAATTGGCTTTAGGTATCTATATTGAATCTATGAGTGGATGGATTCAGGGGGTTTTGTAGTCTGTGAATTGACTATGAATGTTTATGGTATCTAAGCTTGCTGTTGATAACCTTTGTTGGGGTGGAAGGAGTCCATGACAGCTGAGCCATTGGAGTAAGATGCTGATTGGGATCTCTTGCCCTCATGGGGGCCAGGTTTCCCTCCAATCCAGGGCCTGGAGACGGCCACAACCACACAGCAAAGCCTTGTAGGGGTTCTTGAGACTGCCATGAGACTGGCCAACCAGGATGAGGAGGAAGAAGAGACAAAGAAGGTGAGACAGAGTGAGATAAATGGGGGCAGGGGTAGATGGAGGGTTTGGGACAGGGTTTTCCACCCCATAGACTGGAGGCAACATGATGTTGTAGAATAGGTGCTGGGAGATCTGACCCTGTGTGACCCAGGGAAAGTCATTGAACCTCTGAGTTTTAATATTTTATCTGTAAAATGAGACTCATGATATTAGTACTCCCTGCTTCATAGGGTTGGGTATGAGGACAGTGTTTCATAAACCTTAAAGGACACAGAAATAGAAGCTATCTTTGGTGTTCATTGCTCATGCCTCTTGGACTTAGCATTGGACCTTTGGGTGGTAGGCATCCTGAAGTTGCATGGGTTGTTGCAGTACCACCACTTATTTTCTTTATTATTCCCTTCATGCCAGCCCAGCACCCACTCCCTTCCTTCTCCACAATCCAAACCCCAGGCCCCCAGGACCCCTGGACCAGGAACTGGCCCACCTGGGAAAGTGGCTATAAAAGGCTCCACCAAAGGTAGGTTCCTTTTCCATTAGAGGTAGGACCAGGTGGGTGGTTTGCTTCCTGGCAATGCCCAGAGCCAACTTCTCCCTCCCTCCTTCCCTTACCCCATAGCCCAGCAGCAGCTGGCTTTCTTGGAAGGGAGGAAGAAGCAGCTGTTGCAAGCAGCCCTTCGAGCCAAACAAAAGAATGATCTGGAAGGTGCAAAACTCTTTTTGCGCCAAGCTAAGGGACTGGAGCCCATGCTGGAGGCTTCACTGAACGGGCTACCTGTGGATATCACCAAGGTGAAAGGCTGACATAACTCTTGGGCCACCTTTGTCATGCTCCCTCCTCACACCACCCCATACCTTAACCAGCATCCCTGTCCTTTCCAGGTGCCACCAGCACCTGTCAACAAAGAAGATTTCACACTGGCCCATCGACCTGGCGCAGCCATCTCTCTGGAGGAGGCTGGACATTATGCTGAGCTCACCAAGTTGATGAGGCAGCAGCATGAGGTGCATGGGAGGGAGGGGTCACTTAGGGCAGGGCAGGATTAGTTCTGGACCCTGAGACTATGGCTCCCCTAATTCTTTCTGCTTCTTTTCACCCCTCAAGATGTGCCTAAAGTACTCCAACCAATTCACCCACCTGGGAAATGTTGTGGAAACTAGCAAGTGAGTTTCCTTTTTTTTTTCTGTCTCCTCCCCTCAAATGGAATGTAAATCTAGACTTGTAAGGAAACCTCCCCCAAGTTCATCTGATTCACATATTCTTAAACCTTAGGGGATGCTATTATTGTCATCCCCATTTTACAGATAAAGCAGAAACTAATTGACGTGCTCAGGGTTACACAGCTAGTAAGTGTCTGAGGCAGGATTTGAACTTGGGTCTTCCTGACTCCAGACCCAGCACTCTCTCCACTGCACCACCAGCTACCTCTACCAAATGTACCAAATGTGTGTCTTCCTTTTCAGCTCTGAACTCTGTAGATATGTTTACTCTGATGGTATTTAGTCTATGGCAGAGGCAAAGAAGGAAACTTTCTTAAGGACACTGTCTTCCCTGGGGTGGGATCTGGGAGGGAGCCCTGTTTTGATGTCACCTAAATGTCTTTTTCTCTCCTTTCCTTCCCCAAGGTTTGAGAAAATGGCTGAAGACTGTAAGAAAAGCATGGAGATTCTGAAGCAAGCCCACAGCCGGGGCTTCCCCCTTCCCAAGTTCCACTACGAGCAGAGGACCTTCAGTGTGGTCAAGTAAGACTCTCAAGGATTCTCTGTGGGGCCAGCTTGGGGATGAGTGAGCTACGGGCAGCTGTGGCTCTTGGGGTATTTGCTCTTCTGGGAACAGTGTTCCCCTACCCCATTCTGCCCTGACCCTTCTTCTAGGATCTTCCCAGAACTCAACAGTAGTGACATGGTTCTGTTCATAGTGAAGGGCATCAACCTTCCCACACCTCCAGGTAACAGGGCCCTGAAAATGGGAAGGGGAGTGAGCTGGGCCAGCTAGAAGGCTACTTTCTTCTTGCTCCCTGCTTTTTTCCCCTATCTGGGTAAAGGAGCCTTGACCCCAAGCCTTCATTACAGGGGTATCCCCCAGTGACCTGGATGCCTTCGTTCGATTTGACTTCCCCTATCCTAATGCAGTGAGTGAGGACTTTGGAGGGAGGGAGGAGAGGTGGAGACTGAGTCCCAAGGGCCTTGGGAGGCAGTATGCTTAAGATGGTTGGGGTACAGATCCAGGGATGAGGAAGGTACACCTCTTTCCTCCCTCCCTCTGAGGGCTATTGTCTTAGGAATGGGGGCCTGAGGTTTCTCGGGCACTGGAAGCAGGGCATCTTCTAAACACCACTCATCCTCGTTTCTCAATGTAGGAAGAAGCTCAGAAGGACAAGACTAATGTGATAAAGAATACAGACTCCCCTGGTGAGTCAGAGATGGAGAGCTGGTTCCTTAGTACTTTGGAGGTCCAAGGCAAAGGGGCCTGAATCTAATGTCTGCCTTCCTTTCTCTTCTCTCTTCTCTGGGCAGAATTCAAGGAGCAGTTCAAGCTTTTCATCCAGCGGGGACACCGGGGCTTCAAGCGTGCCATCCAAACCAAAGGGATCAAATTCGAAGTGGTTCACAAGGGGTGAGTGAGGGAGTAGCTAGGAATAGTGGGACAAGCTTGTTCAAGGGCTCCTGTGCATAGGCCACTTCTGTTCCCCAGGGGATTGTTCAAGCCAGACCGTGTCCTGGGCACTGCCCAGCTCAAGCTGGAGGCCTTGGAGTCAGCCTGTGAGATCCGAGAAATCCTTGAGGTATCCATTTCTTTTCTACCTCCTTTCACTGACATCCTGGCCTCAGTGCCCTGTCTTGCACAGTGACCTGGCTTCTGTCCTCCCCAGATCCTGGATGGCCGTCGCCCCACAGGAGGGCGGCTTGAGGTGATGGTCCGTCTGAGGGAGCCACTGACCTCCCAGCAGCTAGACACTGTCACCGAGAGATGGCTGGTCATCGACCCCCTGCCCCCAGTGAGGAACAGGGCCTGAGAATTAGGGGAAGGCCTGGGAGAGGGGAAGCCCATAGTGGAGGCCATGAACGTGGCTTGGGCAGGGTGAGGCCTAGAGGGATAGGCTGGAACTGGGTTGGCCTTTGAGCACAGAAGCTCTGAGGAGAAGGGAAACTGAGGGGACCTGCTTATCTCTGTCCCACCCTGAGCAGGTGGCTGTACCCAAAACAAAGGCCCCACCCATCCCTGCTCCTGGACGGGATCAAGGAAGCAAGTAAGTGGCTGGGCTGGACTGGGGGCTGGGGACCTCCTTCCCTGTCCCCCAGCAGAGAGTTATTTGTTTCATTGAATTGAACAGCAGACCAGGCTTCAGCCTGAAGAGCCTCAGTGTCATGGCCTTTGACCGGGAACGGCTAGAGAGGAAGGTAGGTGATGGTCCTGGGGCCGGGCTCTCTGGAGCTGTGTGCTCACATGCTCCCTTTTCAGGGGGATTTCTAAAGCTCCATCCCAAGGGGAGGGTGTGTCTGGACCCTCCTCACTCCTGGCTGGTGTCTGGCAGATTGTGGCGTACAAGCAAGCACGGCAGGCAGTGCCCGGGAAGCTGGCCCAGCAGTACCAGGAACTTGTGCAGCACAGCCAGTGGCAGAGAGCACAGCTAGAACAGGGAGGCCCGGGCATCCGGAGAGGTGAGAAGAATCCAGGCTGGCAGGGTGGGCTGCCCCTGCCCCTAGGACCTGTCAGCAGCTGGATCTGGAACCCCCTCTCTAAGCCCTCATGGGGCTGTAAGAGATGGGGGCCAGAGTCTCCTCAGTCCTACTGGGACTTTTGGGGCAGGATTTAGGCCTTCCCCAGGCCCCACCGAAGGTGCTACTGGTGGGAGAACAGCCTCTGGGAGCCTTGCTGGACTTGGAGCTTGAATCTATCTCTGAGCCTTGCTAGGCAGTGAAGGGTGGGGGTAGAACAGGACTTTCTCCCTAACTCCAAGCTGCTGGGGGAAGTTGGATCCTTTCCTGATTTCCACTAGGCCTTGGTGGGGCCAGAGTCTGGGTGGGTCACCATTCAGGTCCTCATCACTCTCTGGCCTTCCAGAGTACCACGCTCAGCTGGAACGATACCTGCAGTACTATACGGAGGCCGCCCGAAACCTGGGCAGTGACGGCAACAGGGTAAGATGTGGGGATCATTAGAAGCCCCTGGAAGGCCAGGGAGCCTCCCTTTCTGGAAAGATGGGCCATTGATAGACAACTGTGTTTTCCACAGGATGCAGCCAAGGAAGCTCTGTACAAACGGAATCTAGTGGAGAGAGAGGTGAGAGCCTGGGGCGTGGGGAGGGACTTCTCTCACATTCCTTCTCTGTCTCTCCTGTCCCATTTCTGACGGGAGAATTAACTAGTGCTTCCCGGTCCTGAGGCGGGATCGGATCCATACACTCCTGCCCAATCTCTGAATCGGGGCTCCTGCGGGAGGACCTGCTTGCTCAGTAGCCCTAACATTGCTCTCTGGGGGTGGGTTTCTTCTCAGCTGCAGCAACTTCGGAGGTGATGGTACGATCAGGACTAGACCCGGGTCACCGGGCTTCCCCTAGTCCAGGGAGCAAAGGCAGCTGGACTCTGGGAGCAGGTGTATGGGCTCAGAGTGCTAGGAAGGTGATGGGGACAAGGGTGAACAGGAGAGCCCTAGGCTCCCTCTGTGCTCTCCAACCTACCCTGAGGACTCTGCTGAAGACCAAATCATCTGACAATCACTTGACAATCATTAGGAGGGAGGGGCCTGGCCATACTCTGGGGGAAAGGAGGAGACTGGCACCTGGTTCAGGATGGAGCTTGGTCTCTCTCTCTCCCCCCCTATCCTGGTGGAATTGGAATTGGGGAAACAGGGAAGTTTAAGTTCCATGAAGGATGTGCATCCACAATGCCAAGCAGTAGTCCCCCCCAGAAAGACAGGCTCCTGAGCCCACACAGGCAGTGGCTTGTGCCTTGGGCATTGTTTCCCCTTTCCCAGGCCTCCACTGTCCCCTCCACAGAATGCAGTTTGCACAGTCAGGCAGGCTTCTGTCCCCTGGCCTACCCGAGGAGGTGGGAAGGCATCAAGGAAGGGGTGAGGCCCTGGGGACTGTGTTCTGGCTGGATCCCACCCCTTCCCTACCAGTTTCCCGAGCACTTTATTTTCTCATCTGCTAGTCTGGGGCTTCTAGGAAACCTAGAGATCCCAGCCTCAGAAGCCTTAACTGGCCAGCACCCACCCCAAAGAACGCCCCTGCCTGGGCCTGAGGCCTGTGGGCTAGGCTCTCCCCAGACCAATCTCCCTAATCCTCAACCTGCCTTGCCAGCTGCCGGAGATGAAGACACATGGCCCTCCCAGTTAGGTAGACTTCCATTGCCTCTGGGTGAGGACCATGACCTCGCACCACCCCAGCTTGTCTGTTGCTTTGTGATGCCCCTGGCAGGAAGAAGAGTGGGTTTGGGTTGCAGGGGAGCAGGCACACACAATAAACAGCAAGGGTTGCACACAGCAGGTCTCGGTCCTTTGTTTCATCCTCTGTGGCTCTTTGCCTCAACCTCTGTCCTAGCCAGGAGCCTTTCTGGGCTGTGCCCAGGCTTCCCTCCCTGCTGCTAAGAGAAGCTTAATTTGGACTGAGTACGGAGGAGTGGCATCTTGGCTGTGACTCAAACATGCCAACAGAAGGGGGTGTCCCTGGGTGCCTGGCTGAGGTTGGGGATCTGTGATGGCATGTAGATTGCACTGCCCTTCCATGAACTGAATTAGATACCCCCACCTTTATCAGTCACTGCCAGGAGTTTGCTTGTTCTTATACCCTTGGCCCAGGATTCCCAGGCCAAGGCCTCAGGGCACAACCCCATCTATAAAATCCAGCCTTCAGAAAGTGGGAATGCACCTTGTGTTCTCCAAAGCCAGCTTGGTGCCTGGCCCCCAGTCCACCCCACCCCACTGACAAGCTCCCAGAGATATCGAGCATTGGCCCTGGAATGCCCGAGGCAACCTCTGAGACAGGCTGCTGAGTCACCAGAGGGGGGAAGCACAGGAGCTCTGGGGGTCCCTGTGGGAGGATAGGACAGCCAACTCGGCTCAGTGGGCCTGGGGCCTTTGGGGCCTTTTAGGCCGTTTGGGCATCCTGACGATGATTGGCTCAGGGTTTCCTGTTGTATCAACCACCTCTAAATGCAGCAGATCCAGAAAGGCCTCCGGGGAGATACTGGTCATCATCAGCTGGTTGGATCTGGAGGGAGCAGTGGGTTTCTGTGTATATTTGAAGATGGCAGAGAATTCCCCCCCCCCAAGAAAGGTGCCCAGGCATCCCAGTATCCAGCCTCGGGAGCTCTGCTTAGTGTAAGGATGTTTGAGAGGGGGTGGGAAGCCCAGACTCTGAGCTGGACGATATCTCGGCGAGTATCCAGCCTGACCCATATCCAAGCACGAATCCCCTTATAGCACTGGACTTGAGATTGAGAACTGGAGGGGACTTTCGAGTTGAATGTTGGAGATCACACAGTGGCCAAACCCAAGTCCTCCAGTTCTCTCCCCCTCCCCCCCCCCCACACAAATGAAGAGAGCATGATCTGGAGAGAAGGACTGCATCCTAGATTCCAATTGAAAACACCCAGAATAAATTTCAATTTCTGTCCTAACCTTTGCAGCCCTCTCTGGGCCTCAGGTTCCTCCCTTGTGAAAGGTAAGCATTAAACTAATTTCTAAACATGCTTCTGGCTCTTACTAGTGTCCTTTAACCATCCGTCTTCTCCCTGTGTACACGGCCTCCCTCCCATGGGACCTGGCTAGGATGGGGATACCTGAGGACCAGGGCTCGGAGGCGGGGTGTTGTGAGGAAGGCTTGGGCACCCACGCTGCTGATGCGGTTCCCCTGAAGGTACAGGAATTCCAGGGCTTCGGGAAGATCCGGGGGCACAAAAGACAGCTCATTGTGGCTGAGATCCAGGAGCTACAGGAGGAAGGAGTCAGATGGGGACAACTCAGATCCCAAGTACTCCCCCCTTACGCCTTTGCATCTTCTCTTCCCCTCACCTTGAGGCTGGGGACCTCCTGCCAGGTCCCAGGCATGATAGAACCCACACGGAGCCTGTTGTGTCCCAGGTGTAACTCCTGAAGCATGCTCAAGTTGGTCATGGGCTCGGGGTCCAGGGTGTTGAGCTGATTCCTGGGCAGCCTGAGCACCTGCAGGCTGCCAGGCAGGCCCTGCGGCAGCAGGGTAAGGCGGTTTCCTGCTAGGTCAAGGGTCTGCAGATGCCCCAGGCGGCAGAATGCCAGGTGGTGGAGGTGTGCGCTAGTGAGTTGGTTGTGGGCCAGATTGAGGTCAACCAGAGAGGGTGTGGCCACAAAGGCACGAGGCCCCAGCTCACTGATGCGGTTGTGGGGCAGCATGAGGGCATGGAGGCGGCGGGGCAGGCCTGCTGGCACCTGTTCCAACCCACTGGCGTAAAGGTGCAACGTATGCAGGCCCCGAAGACCCTGGAAGGCAGCCAGGTCCAGTCCTCCAGGCCCCAGCGGGTTGTGCTGTAGTAACAAATACTGCAGACCCCGGGCCCCACTAAGCCTTCCTGCCGGCACATGGCAAATCTGGTTCCTGCCCAAGTGCAGAATGACCAGGCTTGGTGGTAACCCCTCCGGCACCTCACCCAACCTGTTGTTGGACAGGTCTAAGTACTCCAGGCTCTTGAGTTTGCTGAGGGCCAAGAAGATCCCGGATTGGAGACTGGCAGGGGCTTGAGACATCATCTAGTCCAACCCTCATCCCCAGATCACATGGCTGTGTTTTCTAATATGCCACCAAAGGGGAGGGAGTTCC
This sequence comes from Monodelphis domestica, assembly GCF_027887165.1. Taxonomy (NCBI): domain Eukaryota; kingdom Metazoa; phylum Chordata; class Mammalia; order Didelphimorphia; family Didelphidae; genus Monodelphis; species Monodelphis domestica. Next base: position 94,959,000 of record NC_077229.1, on the reverse strand, counting down.
TGCCCTGCCTCAGTGATGTTCAGGAGGACAGGCTTCCTCTCCCTGCCTCATTTGTGGCTCCTCTCCAGGAATCTTCCCCAGCCCACAGGGAGGATCCCTTTCTCCTTGGAGCTCCTAGACAGCCTTCATTTGGCCTGTACCATCCACACTTGGGTCATATGACTTTGATCACCTGCTCCAACCCCTTCATTTTATGACTGAAACCCAAAGAGATGACTCACCCAACCTAAAAGTCACCCAACTAGTAAGCAGCAGATTTGAATCCAATTCCACTGACTCCACAACCAGTACTTTTTCTCCCACACATCAAGGGGGTGGGTTGGAAGACTTGGGTCTGAATCCTGCCTCTGCCATTTCCTACCTCCAGAACCTCGGTGAAATCACTTGCCCTTTCTTGAGTTTCTTCATCTACAAAGGGAAGGGCTAGGACTACCTGATCCCTAAAGGTCCTTCTGGCTTTACAAAGCTCAGCTGGGATGCCCCTAAGTAGCCCACGCCCAAGCCTCTCTGGCTCCCTGATGCCTGTGTACAATACCCAACATGCACCAGGCACTTGCTAAGTGTCCGTCTTTGGGTCAACTAGTCAGCCTTGAGGTTCTGGCCAATTCCCGAAGGGAAACAGGAGTCTTTTCTCCAAGCCATCTTCCCAAGCGTTCCCACGGCAGGCCAAGGGACCCCAGTTTCCCGGAAGCCTTACCTGAAGGTGGTAGCATCAAGGCCAGCATCAGAGAGCCGGTTGTGCTGCAGGTAGAGCTCGCGCAGCTGGACGTGTCGGCCCAGGGCCCCTCGGGGAACCTTGGCAATTCGGTTGTTCTGGGGAAGGAGGGCAGGGTCAGGGACACCAGATGCCCGAAGGGAAGGGGTGGGAACAGCACAGCTCTCATCACTTCCTCCCACCCCTGGCACCTGCAGGTGGAGGCGAATCAGCGAAGAGGGTAAGCTGGGTGGGAGGTAGCTAAGCTGGTTGCTGGAGAGGATCAGGGTGGTGATGGCCTCAGAACCTCGGAAGGCATCAAAGGGGAGGCCCGTGTTGGTCAGCTGGTTGTCATGGAGATACACAGATCTGGGGGGACAGGTGATCTAGTAGAAGCCCATCTGGTTCTCTGGAGGCAAAGACTCTCACCCCTTGGAGCAGAGGATCCCCATAGGTATGAGGAGTTCCTTGAGGTCAGAGAATATACTTCCTCACCCAGACTCCCTGAGGACAGAGCCAGGTCTCCTTCCCCTGCCTGCCTCCCATGCCAGACTAACAGGTCTAGGGCATGCTTACCTGAGCTCAGGCTTCTCCCCAAATGTAAGTGGGTAGATCTCCACTAGCTGGTTGGCAGCAAGGTCAGCGATGCGTAGGGAGCGCGGCAGAAACTGGGGTGCCACAGTAAGCTGGCAGAGAACAGCCAAACTGCCACTTAGGTTCATAGATCCAGAGAGCTGAAAGGCACCTTAGAGGTCATCTGGCCCAAGCCGCCCATTTTACAGGGGAAAAAAATGTAACCAGCTAACCAAAGAGGTTGTGACTTGTCCAAGGTCACACAGGTATAGTAGGGGCAGAGCTAGCATTCTGATGGAGATTGTCTGACCCCCACTCTTCCTGCTGCACAATAAATCCTAAGCATCCCAGGTGTACCCCAAGTCACTTGGCCCCCCTCTTTCCCTAATGATGTAACAGAGAGGTTTAAGTCAAGAATAGATCACTACCCTGGGGTCAGCAAGACATAAAACCAGCATCAGACACTACCTAGGAAAGTCACTTAATCCCTGCCTCAGTTTTCCCAACTATAAAATGGGGACCACAATAGCACATACCTTGCAGGACTATTGTGAAAGATCAAATGAGATATTTGTAAGTCAGTTAGCACAGTGCCTGGCACATAGTAGGCACTATATATAACCTTCTCTTCCCTTGTTCTCACAGAACTACCAAACTCCAGTATTGGAAAGAACATCAGTTATTTAGTCCAAATGGTGTCTAATAGAGAAAACTCTCTTTATGGTATTCTCAAGCACTGCAAGGCAAAACTAGCTGGGTTCAAGTTCTAATCTGGCTTTAGACATTTACTAGCTGTGTGAACCTGGGCAAGCAGTTTTACCTAAGCCTCATATCCTCTTCTGTAAAATGGGGTTCATAAGTTCACAGCCCTTTCAGGGTGGTTGTGAGGATCAAATGAGATGTATGTAGCCTGGCTTGTGAGAGCTATATCAATCCCAGCTATTATTATCATCTGGCCTTTGCTTAAGCAACTCTGCTGATAAGGAACACCCTTCAGCCCATCCCACTTTTGGACAGCTCTAATGCACAAGAAAATCCTCCTTACAGAAAGCCTAAATCTACCTCTAGCCCACTTCCACCCATTGCTCCTGGTTCTGCCCTCAGTGAATAATAATAAAAATGATAACTAGCATTGTTGTAGCCCTTTACATGTGCTAATCCCATTTGATCTTGGAAGGCAGATGGTATTATTATCCCCTTTTATAGATGAGGAAACTGAGGCATACTGCAGTTAAGTGACTTGCCCAGGGTCACACAGTTTATGTCTGAGGTGGAATCTGAACTCAAGTCTTCCTGACTCAGGGTATAGGGCCCACCTATACCCACCTAATTGCCAAGGAAAAAATATCCCTTTTTTTTATATGATAGTTTCAGAAGCTTGATGCCAATCGGGGCAGAACAGGAATCACAGTCTTTTTTTTTTTAAACCCTTACCTTCTATCTTAGAATCAATATTGCTTATTGGTTCTAGGGCAGAAGAGCAGTAAAGTCGAGGCAGTGAGGGTTAAGTGACTTATCTAGGGTCACATAGTTCAGAAGTATCTGAAGCCAAATTTGAACTGAAGACCTGACTGAGCCACCTAGCTGCCCCCTTCCCAATAGTCTTAGGGCTCCCAATTCAGGGTGTCTTCTGTACACCACCTCTGGCCCCCACTGGAGAAGGGGCATCTGCAGGACCTGGTTCCTTTCCCCTCCCCATCCCATGCCAGGCCCTGCTCTAACCTGGTTGTTGGCCAGATAAATGTATTGAAGATCAGGCAGTGACTCGAAGGCTTCATCAGGGAGACCTGGGCAAAGGTGGAGAGGATAATGGGGTACAGAGGGCAGGTTCCCACCCCCCTGCCCTTGGCTCCCTGGTGGCCTGGCTCCTCCTTCCCTCCTGGCTCTCTCTCTGGGTAATAAAGGCCTCTTCCTTCACAGGGAAGAGCTTCGGAGGGGTCTGGGTACCTTGGTCACCCCTGTGCTCCCTGAGGGGATGGGGAAACAGGATCCTAAGACTTAGAGCCAGAAAGGGGTACCGGGATTGTTTAGTTCTGGTCCGATCCCCTTCTCTTGTGGATGGGCACCTCGGGCCCACGTTGAGGAATGGCCCTGTCCTAAGTTCCCGAAGTGGTAAGCAAGCGGCCAGCCCAGGAATCAACTCCAAGTCTTGGGACCCCCCAAGTCCGGGCTCTTTTCAGTCTCGCATCTGAAGACGCAGGAGCCAGGCTCCTCAGTGCATCGTCAGCCCCTTGCCCTTGGAGCCGCTCCAAAGCCACAGGCTGCTCCCCTCCTCTCCGCAGCTTCCCCCTCCCCCTTTTCCGTTTTGTTCTGCAAACACGAGTTTCTGGGAAGCTGGCGGTGGGTTCCCCCGGCCGCCCTCCCCCCTCTCTTGGCCGCAGGCGCCTGGCCCCTCCCCCGCTCCCTGCTGTCTGCTGGGGAGGGGGCCGTAGGAACCCTGGTGGAGTCGGAGCCAAGAGAGGGCGCGCCGAAGGAGTCCCGGGCTTCACTCACCCTCCGAGGACAACTGGTTGTTGTGAAGGTTGAGAGTCCGGAGGTAGCGGAGGCGGGAGAGCTCGTTGTAGGGAATCTCCACGAGTTGGTTATTCTGATGGGAGACCCGGACCCGCCACGTCATCACTGCCTCTCACCTGGGACATGGCCCTGTCCTCAGGGAGCCCCCAGTTGGAGGAGAGAAAATGACTGGCCCGGAGCGAGCCCCCAGAGCTAAGAAGGCAGCTGGGTTTCCTGAAACGTCCTAATCTGAGCATCGAGGGGAACCGTGGGGTATCCCCCAACCAGTAAAGCAATCTAATTAGGAAACACCTACTATGTGCTGGGCAAATGTGTGGATGAGCACATTTGGGGGGCTCTCTGCCTTTTACTTTTAAAAAAGGGGGCTGCAGGATGAGATCTCTCTGCCTTCATGCATCCCCACCCAGATGGAGGAAATATGGTCCTGTCCTCAGGGAGCAGCTCCTTTGAGAGAAAGAAAGACCTTTTCCTCAGGGAATCCTCTAGTTTGGGAGACACAGACCCATTGATCTGAGTGATGGTTTGAAGACCCAGATAAAAAGGATGGACAAGAGAGCAGGGACACACCGTACCTGTAGGGAGAGATGCTGGGCACTTTTGGTGATGTTACTGGGGAAGAGCCCAAGGTCAAGGCCATCACAAGACACGGTGTCATCCCGAGGGCAGGAGCATCGAGGGGGGCAGGCTCGGGGTGGTGGTTGCAAGCTCTCCCCCAGGTGGGGGAAATTCTGGTCCTCCGTCATGATGGGGATGGCGGTAGCAGCATCTTGGCTGGGCAGGTTTCCCAGCAGCAAGAGCAGCAGTAGGCTCATTGACTGGCAGGGAACATGGAGCTGGGAGAGGATCTCTAAGCCTGGTGGAGAGGGGCCCATGCTACCTGGCTTAGGAAAAGGACCATCATCATGGGGACAGTAGCATCCCAGCGCCTTATACCTGGCTGAGCTCAGCACCTGGGGACACCCCATGAAGGTTAAGGCAGGGGTCGAAGGAACAAAAGCCTATGCCACAGAGCTCTCTCAATAGGGTTTAGAGCTGGAAGGAATCCTGGCTGTCAATTAGTTCTTGTCCCAAGAACTCATATTTAATAAGAACAGAAGAGTATAGGACTCAGAGATGGAGGGGATCTTAGAAGGGTCTCCAACCATCTCATTTTAGAGTTAGGGAAACTGAGGCATCTGGTCCCTTTTTCTAAGGGGAAAAAAACCCAGGTATCCTGGCACTAGCTATCCCTGCAGGTTCCATCCTCTACACCCCAACCCAAGTCCTATTCTAGGTCAGTCTGTTCCCTAAGGGCTGCTGCCCCTCTGAGAGTCAGCAGCCAGGAGACTTGACTGCTGCCATCCCCTTCTCCCTTACTTTACTGACCCCCCCTTTCCCCCCCAGTCATATCATTGGGTGGTCCCACCCCAGGGGGCACCACTGGTCCTGCCCTCCCCCCTACTCCTTCCTTACCATAGCCAGACTCCAGCTCTGCCTCTGCTTAGCTTCTGCGTAACTTGGCTTCCTAATTGAATCCAGCCCTCAACACACACGGGCTTCCTCCTCCTGCTCCCCCTCCTGTCCCTCTTCCCTCCGCCTGTACAAACACCATCAACATCCCCCACCTCCCACAGCCATCCCCCTGCCTCCAGCCCCCAGGGATTGTCCAGGGGAAGAGACTGGGGGTTGGACTAGCCTGCCCCCCCCCTCCAGCTGGGGGAGGGGGGGTTAAAGGGATGAATTTCCCCCTCTGGACTCAGCTTGCGTAATTGGGGCTGGGAGGAATGCTTGGGAAAAGGCCCAGCCTCACCAGTCTGGTATTTCAACCACAGCAGCCTGTCGGGTGAAGGCTTGGGGAGAGGTAGCAGGGGAGGGACAGCTGTTTGGATTTGATCTATTTTGGGGGGCTTCCACAATCCTCCCTCAGCTCTGTTGCTGTTCCTGAGAGGCAAGAGATTTAGGGGAGATGCCATAGCTATCCTCAAGCAATTTGAAAGGCTGCCATGAGGGGTTTTGCTGGCCCAAGAGGGCAGAACTGAAAACCATGGGTAGAGACATTGAAGAGTCTGACTTAGGCTGGGCAGGAAGACAAACAAATTTCTTAACATTTCCATTAGTTAAACTAGGCATCTTCAGATCAGTCCAGGTTACACAAAGTAGTTCAAAAGAGGAATGGGTAATCTTGTGAGGTAATGAGCTCCCCATCATTGGAAGTCTGCCAATAGAGGCCAGAAAACCATTTGTTGGAGAGACTGTTAAAGGAGACTTTTGCGCAGGTATGCTTGAACTAAAAGTCCCATCTAGTTCTGAGTCTGAAATATGTGCAAGGGATTGTGTAAAGCCCTGGAAATGCAAAAATGAAAAATGGCTCAGTTCCTATCTCTAAGGAGCTTACAACCTAAAAGGGAGCATACACAAATAAGTCCAAGACAAGAGCATATAATCAGAATGGATTTACTAAGCACTGACTAGGTTCTGTGCTCAGCACTGTGCATACAAATCCAAGTGAGCATAAAGTTTGTATTACCTGCCTTTACAGAGCTTACATTCTAAAGAGGGAGGATGACCCATGACAGCAAGCCAAAAAGGAAGAGGGAAGAAGCCACAGAGACAACCTTTGGAAGTGACTAGGAAGTGCTAAGATGGTCTTGATTCTGGCCAAGATAAGGCATTAGCTCAGGGCCCAGAGCCAGAATGCTGAAGGGAGGGGGATGAGGAGTGTGGATAGACTGGAGACTCCATTGATGGGGTTTAAGGAGAGCCAGGCAGAAGGCCAGGAGAAATCTGAAGTGGGAGGGAAGAGATGGTCCAGTCACTTCAAGGATGAAGGAGACTCTAAGGCAGGCTTTGCAGGGAAGGTCCAACATGTTGATGAGGGAGAGTTTATTCCAAGTGAGGGAAAGAGATAGAGGAAGAAAGCCTACAAGGCCTAGAGGAAATAGTTGGGGAAGTGAGGCAGGCATTTGGATCCCAGGCTTCTGCACTCTCTTGCTTCTTCTTGATCCCCTTCCCTGATCCCCACAATCTCAGCAAAGAAACCTTCCCCCCTAAGGGCTGGGTACTTGGGTGCTATCTTCTCCTCTGGATATTTTCAGCTGAGGTCTGGTGGATAATTCTTAGGTCTGGGATGCATGTCCAGGGACCAACTTGGGATACTTCTCAGCCATGTAACACACATGTCCTGAATCTCAGTCCTGTTCCTAACCCAACAAGAATGCACAGTCCAAGTAAAGGCCAGAGTTCAAATCCCTGACATTACCTGTGTGACCAGGGGATATTTTCTTTGAGTCTTATTTTCCTAATCTGCAAAATGGGGATAATTACATTCCCCTCATAGAACTAGAATTGTGAAGAAAGCACTTTAAAAACCAACAAATAAACAAAAACAGTTTGTAAACCTTAGAACACTATGGATAGTGGAAGCTAAGTGGTACAGATAGAGTATCAGATTTAGAGTCAGAAGGACCTGAGTTCAAAACTGACTTCTGATTCTTCCCAGCTGTGTGATCCTGGGCAAATCACTTAATCCCATTTATCTAGCCCTTGCCCTTCCGTTTTAGAATTGTTAAAACAGAAAATAAGGGTTTCACACCCACACCCACACACACATAATGGATGTAGAATATGCCAGCATCCTAAAGTTCTTTCAGGGCTAGGGGGATGTTTGATGCCTGTCTCTTAATGGGCACTGCTTTCTTCAACAATTTGTTCTTAGGTTAAGCATTCATTTGGGGGAGTAAACATGGCACAATTGGGACAGTAATGCATTGCTGGTGGAGTTGTGAATTGATCCAACCATTCTGAAGGACAATTTGGAATTGGGCCGAAAATATAAAACAATACATACCCTTTGATTCAGAAATAACACTACTAGGTCTGTATCTCTCCAAAAAAGAGTGGGGAAGGACCTATTTGTACAAAAATATTTATAGCTGCTCTTTTTGTTGTGGCAAAGAATTGGAAATTAAAGGGATGTCCCTCCGTTGGGGAATGGCTGAATAAATCGTAGTATATGATGGTGATGGAATACTATTGTGTTGTAGGGAATGATGAACAAGAAGGTTTCAGAAAGAGCTGGAAAGACTTAAATGAACTGATGCAGTGAAATAAGCAGAACCAGAAAAAACATTGTACACAGTAACAGCAATATTGTGAAATGGTCCAATGTGATAGACCTAGCTATTATCAGCAATATAATGATCCAGGAAAAGTCTGAGGGATTTAGGACAAAGAATGCTGTCCACCTCCAGAGAAAGAACTGCTGGAATTAGAATGCAGATGAAAACATATGATTTATCATTTGTTTACTTGGGTATATGTTTGGTTTGATAAGATTATTCACTTACACAAATGAACAATATGAAAATATGTTTTGCATGATAATACCTGAATAACCCAGAAAAAAATTTTAAGAGTTCATCTGACAATTTGATCTTTAGCAACTAGAGGAATAGGAAAATCTTCCTCTTTTTAACCCTTTCTTTCTTATTAACAACACTAAGACCGAAGGGCAAGAGTTAAATAATTGGGGTTAAGTGACTTGCTTTTAAGTCATACAGCTAGGAAGTATCTGAGGTTATATTTAAACCCAAGTCCTCCTAATTCCAAGCCTAACTCTCTGTCCACTGTTCCACCTAGAACCTGAAAATCTAACTTAAAATAAATGTGGTCACAGGGTCTCTGAACTAGAAGGTTCACCCTAAATTTATAGATAGGAAAACTAAGGTCCACAAAAGAAGAGATGCCACAGGTTGTATGTATTAAATCAATTAGCAAGTATTTGTAAAGTGCCTATTATGTGCCAGGAATTCTACTAAGTATGATGATACAAAGGCAAATGGGACAATCATCCCTGCCCTCAGGAAGCTTATGTTCCAGTTGGGGAAACACAAGTACATCTATGAATATAATAGGGAACTAGCCAATTTGTGTCCAGACTTTGTGAGTATGTACAGCTTACAAGGCACCATCTAGTCAGTTCCTTCTCCAGTACTCCACCAAAGAGCAGGAAATAACAACTGCCAATAGGCAAAAAACAGAGAAGACATGTTGACAGCCATATAAGGAGGATAGCTGACAAGAGGAGGCTGCTATCACCATTATCTTTTCTCCCACATGGAGGCTTATAGGGAGCAGTCTTTGCCTTGATCTCTTCTAGGAAAGAGGAAGAGAAGTAAATTGGTCATTTTTTTTTTTGGCAAGCTCTGTTCCACCTCAGTCACCAAAGAAGCCTTTTCATTTACCATTCAATACGTGAGCAAGAAATAGCTACAGAATACTTGTGCTTTGGTCATACATAGTCCATGCTACCATGCTGGGGATTTCACCTGGTGAATAGCCTGTTATGCATATGCTTATCTGACTATGTTCTCATTGACAAGTCCCTGGTTTCATAAGTAGAAACAGAATATATACCAAAAGAATACAAGACAGTAAGATTCCTATATGCAGAGGGGAGGGGAAAGAGTATGTGGGGCATGGGTGGGGATAGAAACAACCAGTGCCAAGGAACAAAGATAGAAGAGGGACAGCAAGGGCCAGTATGGCTGGACCACAGAATGTATGGAAGGGAATAATCTATAAGAAGATTGAAAGATTGAAAAGGTAGGAAAGACAGGAAAATGCTCATTGAAAGGGATAGCTATATGGCCCTGTTCTAGGTTTTTTATTTACCCTGATGAGACAGATTAGGGATCTAGAAGTTTCCTATCAGCATGAAGATAAACTTTTTTTAAAGTTATCCAATTGGGGCAAGAGATTTAGGATTTGGACTTTTTGAGTCTTACAATGTAAGCATTATAAGTCTAATAATGTTCACTTATAATGCTTTATGTAAGTGCTTTATGTGCTAAAAGGAGAATTCTTTTCCCTAGGTGTGAGAAGAACTTTAAATTCCAGGAAAAGGAATTTATATTTGCTTCTATTTGTTAACTGAAATTTTTTATTTAATTAATTAATTTCAAATATTTTCCCCTGGTTACATGATTTATGTTCTTTCCTTCCCCTACCCCCACTCCTAGCCAATGCACAATTCCACTGGGTCTTACTTGTGTCATTGATCAAGATCTATTTCCATATTATTTATATTTGCTTCTAGAAGAAATGGGGAACCACTGCAGTTTATTGAGTAAGGAGGTAATATGATAAGATCTGTACTTTAAGAAAATCATTTGGGCAGTAGTGTGGAGGATGGATTGAAAAGGGGAGAGACTTGAAGCCTGGAGACCAAAGAGCAATGATTCAGATGAGAAGTGAATGGTAACTGGATTAGGGTGGTGTGAGTATAAACAAGAAGATATATGTGAGAGATGTAAGAAAGAAATCAGCTTTGGCAACTGATTTAGGTATGTGCAGTCAGTAAGAATGGGAAGTTGAGAATGACACTGAAGTTACAAACTTGGATGACTGAAAGAATGGTGGTGCCTTCTATAGAAAGAGGGAAGTTTGGAAGTGGGGTAGGGTTTGAGGGAAAGATAATGAATTCTAGCTTCCATGTATTGAGTTTCAGATGCCTACAGGACATCTGATTTGAGATGATCAGTGGTCAGTTTGTGTTTTGAGCTCAGGAGAGAGTCTGGAACTGGATATATAGATCTGGGAATCATTTACACTGTTAAGGTAAATTTAGGGGTTGAGACTGAATATAAGAATTATTGGTCACCAAGGATTTTACTTATAAAATCCTAAATGAAAACACTCAAGTCAGAATGGAGTTTTTATGGTGATTTAATTACAACAGGAGGAAGAAATTATTGGGGGGGGGGGGAGAAGGAAAGGAGTTTAATTCAAAACCGCTCTGGCTCAGGCTGAACCAAAGCAGGAGTTTAAGGCCTTGGAGAGCCAAGGCAGAGAAGGGAGTCAATCCTTATAACTCACATGACCCATCTGAAGGAAAGCTGTCTGTGGGGCTCCTCCAAGCTCTAGCTCCAGGATTGAACTGGCATCTAGCCCTCTCCACAGGAAGTGACGAGAACTCCAAAGGCAGTTCTCTACCTCACTTCCTGCGTCTCACATGTGACAATGGTGGCTCAAGATTGGCTTAGGACAGCCCAGGGGGGCAGTTAGTTGTTTCTTATTTGTCATTAGCTGGCACATGCCCATGTAGTGTGGGTGTGCACATTCCTGGGTGCTAGACCAAGCAAGATGGAGAGAATTTAAAAATCACAACACTGAGATGAAAATTGACTCCATGGGGACTGATGAGGCCACCAAGTAAGAGAGCATAAAAAGAGAAAAGATGGTCAGGACAGAGCTTTGGAGTATACCCACAGTTAGTGGGCATGAAATGGATGATGGTCAAATAAAAAAGTCTGGTGAAAATGTGGATAGGCTAGGTAAAAGAATTAGGAGAGAATAATCAGTCAACAAATATTGAATAAGCATCTACTCTGTGTCAGGCCCCATGCTAGGTGCCTGGGATAAAAGAACAAATAATAAAACAAAATCTTACTTGCAATGATTTTATATAAATGACAAATACATTAAAATATATATATATATATATATATTCACCTAGCTGCCCTTGATATATATGTATATGCATAGGTGATTCAGTGAATAGAGCACCAGGCCTGGACATGGGAGGTCCTAAGTTCAAATCTGATCTCAGGCACCTCTGAGCTGTGTGACCCTGGGTAAGTCACTTAAGCCCAATTGCCTAGCCTTACTGCCTTGAAGCTAAGGCTTAGTTATCAATTCTAAGACAGAAAGTAAGGGTATGTGTGTAAAGATACACACAAACATATATATATATATATATATATATATATATATATATACATGAATATATATACAGCATAAATTTAAAGTGAATCAATACAGTATATACAATAATTAAATACAAGGTAGTGAGGAATGAGGGGGGAGAGGTCAGGGAAGGTTTCAAATAGAAGGTGATGCCTGAGCTACACCTTAAAGGAAAAGGGGTACTCCATGAGACAGAAGTAAGGAGGGGCTGCCCTCCAGGCATGGGAAATGACAGGTGCAAAGATGCAGGGAAGGATTTGATGTGTTCTTGCTTCATGTGTTCAGGGAGGCCAGTTTGGTTAGCTCACAGATTGCAGGAAGGAGAGTAATGTCCAATAAGGTTGGAAAAATATGTTGGGGCAAGGCTGTATAGGGTTTTAAAAACTAAACTAAAGAGATTCTATTTTATCCTAAAGAAGCTACTGGAGTTGGTTGAAGAGGGGAGTCACATGATCAAATCTCTGTTTAAGGAAATTTACCTTGGTAGCAGTGATGGACTGGAATGGTGAGCACTGAGGCAGGATGTTGTAATAACCCAGGTGAGAGGTGATGAGGGCCTGAACTCAAGAAGTAACCACTGAGTGGAGAGGAGTCAGATTCAAGAGATGTAGTGAAGGTAAAATTAGCAGGATATGGCAAATGATTGGATGAAGAAAAGTGAGGAGGCCAGGATTATGCTAAGAAAGATGGCAATATCTTCACCCAAGAAAGGAAAGTTTGAAAGAGGGAAGCATCTAGGGGAAAATAATGATTTTGGTTTTAGACATGTTGGAGTTTAAGATGTCATTCTGGCCCATTCATTTTGAAGTGCCTAATTGGCAATCCATGATCTGGGACTGAAAGCAAGCCTGGAGGAGAGATTGGTACTGGTCGTCTAGATTTGGAAGTTACCTATATAGAGAGGAGAGTTTAACCCAAGGGAGCTGATGACAGTGCAGAGGGAGAAAGGAAGAGAATAGAAGAGGACCTATGAAAGAACTCTGGGAGACATTGACAACTATGGGAATTGAATGGTGAGCCAGAAAAACAGACTAAGAAGAAATGGTCAGATAGGTAAAATGCCTGCAATGCAATATTCTAGAGGAGACAGGATGGGATAGGATCAAATGTACATGTAGAGGGGGTAGCCTTGGTGAGGAGAAGGGCTAGCTCTTTGTCAAAGTCTGGGGAAAAAGAAGAGAGAGGAGGAGATATTGTCAAGGGGTTTTGAAATGAAGAGACTGGAAGAGGAGGGAACTTAAGTAGGACCTCATTTTTTTTTAATAAAGCAAGAGGCAAGGTCTTCAGCTGAGAGAATATGAGAGGAGAAGGTGTGAAGGGACTTGACAAGAGAAGAGGTCTGGGATAGTGTTTGTAAGGATTGAGATAGGGAATCAACAAGGGAGAAATAGCAGTTAGGTGATTCAGTGGATAGAGTTGGATGGGAGGTCCTGAGTTCAAATCTAGACTCAGATACCTCCTAGCTGTGTGACCCTAGGCAAGTTACTTGACCTCATTTGCCTAGTCCTTACCACTCTTTTGCTTTGGAACCAATACTTAGCATTGATTCTAAGACAGAAGGTAAAGGTTTAAAAAAACAAATAAGGGAGGAATAAAAAGCCTGCCATGCTGCATATTGATACCCAGTTAGCACAATTGTGAGACTTCTTCCACTTGCATTCAGCAACTTGTGAGATTAGAGGAAGAGGATGATGGGAGTAATCTAAGACTCTAGTATGGCAAATGAAGTAGTGATAGTGTAAGAGGACCAGGGACTCGAGAATAAAGGACGATGTGTTGAAATGACTGACTATTGAGCTGAAGTTGGAGGGAAGAAAGTGAAGTCAGAGTTAGGGTAATGAGTTCAGAAAGCCCTAAGGAGTGAGGGGAGATTTTTCACAGAATTTGGCTGAGAAAATAGAGCTATGGGATAGTTGCTAGTGGGGACAGTAGGATCTAGTGAGATGGGCTCCCCACCCCCACTCCCATGGAGTAGATTTGAACATGTTTTAGGCAACAGGAAAGACTGAAGATTACAGAAAGAAGGGGATGATTGTGGAGGCAACATGTAGGAGACAGCAGAAGAACATGAGATCTGTTTGTGATACTATTTGTTAAATGGGGTGTCTTTCTGGAAAGGGGAAGGGGAAGGATATATGGGATACTATGGTGATATAAGAAAGAGAAAACATTAATAAAAACATTTTAAAAGAAGAGCTTGGGATAGTAGAGAAAGAGAAGGGCTGCTTCATCAGAGATTGGAGTCAAGAAGGAAATAACTGAGGATATTGCCTAAGGGTTTTGAGATAAGGAGGAGAGAAGAGGAATCACCCTGATAATGGTCTTGATCTGAGGTGAGGTCCTTGGCTAAGTGGATGGATGAAAATAGTGCCATGGGTGGCAGCTGGGTGGCTCAGTGGATTGAGAGCCAGGATTAGAGATGGGAGATCCTGGGTTCAAATTTGACCTCAGACACTTCTCAGCTGTGTGACCCTAGGCAAGTCACTTGACCCCCATTGCCTAGCCCTTACCACTCTTCTGCCTTGGAGCAATATTGACTCCAAGACTGAAGGTATAAGAGTTTTTAAAAAAATGGTGCCATGGGAGGCTTGAGGAGAAAAGAGAAGTTTTTTTTTTTTTTATTAGAGATTGTACAGAATGGACTAAAGAGTCAATTAGGGAGGAGTAAAGGGATTGCCTTGCTATAAAGAAGGTTGAGTTGAAATTAAACAGAATTGTAAAGAAATACATACTAATGAGGATCTAGGTGGCTCAGTGGATAGAGTATCAGGTCTGCAAATAAGAGGTCTTAGGTTCAAATCTGGCCTCAGATATGTCCTAGTTGTTTGACCCTGGGCAAGTCACTTAACCATACTTGCCTAACTTTTACCAGTCTTCTATCTTGGAACTGATACTCAGTATGGATTCTAAGACAGGAGGTAAGAGTTTTTTTTTTTTATTGCAAACTCTTTAACAACTGTATTTAAAGAATGCTCCAAATCACTAATATAATAAAAATCAAAACAACCATTAGGTTTCACCTTACACTAAGCAATTTGGCAAAGATTTCAAACGATGGCAATTGCTTATGGTTGTGGAAAGGCAGACATTCTGGAAAGCAATTTGAAATCATGTAAATAAAGTGACTAAAATGTCACTACTCTTTAAGCCAGAGATTCCATTGTTGGGTCTTCCTTAGCTTTCTTGTGGAAGGCTCTATAGACATTCTAGCAACACTTTTTTTTTTGGTAGCAAAAAACTGAAACAAAGTAGATGCCTATCAATATGTAATGGGTGTAGTGGAATGTATCAATAATTACTGTGCTTGAAGAAATGATGAACATTGTGAGTGCAGAGAAACACAGAAAGATTTGTATCAACTGGTGGGGAGTTAAGTAAGCAGTCACGAAAGCACCATCAGCAATGTCTATAACAATGTAAATGGAAACAACAATAGCAAATCCAGAAAAAATGAATGTTGTGATATTATAGAGAATAAATTGAGTACAAAGAAGGCTTCTAAGTCACTTCCCCTTTTTCTCCTCATTTGCAGAGGTGGAGATCCATGATCATTCAATCATAGAACATTTATTAGGCACTTACTATGGGCCAGGCACTGTGCTAAACACTAGGGAAAGGAAAATACAGTCCCAGTCCTCAAGGAACTCACATCCTACAGATATACAAGATATAACAATGTAAATGGGAGATAATCTCAAAAGGAAGGGGAGAAGCAGAGAAAAGTCTCTTGAAGGAGGTGGTATTTGAGGGGAGTCTTGAAGGAAGCTAAAAAGTGGGGATGAAGAAGAAAATTCTACGCATAGGGGACATTCAGTAAAAGGCTTGGACCTGGGAGCAACTAGGTGGCTCAGAGGATAAGAGCATCAGGCCTGGAGGGAAGACCTGAGTTTGAATCTGGTCTCAGACATTCCCTAGATGTAGGACCCTAGACAAGTCATTTAACTCCAATTGCCTAGTCCTGTGTTAGCAAACCTATGGCATGTGTGCTGGAGGGTGCCAAAGGGTACTGCTCCTCTCCCCCTTTCCATATGCTCCTGAGAACATTTCTCACATCACTCATCCCTCTGCCCAGCAGCCCAATGGGAGCACTTCCTCCCTCCCCTGTCTGGGATAAGGTGGGGGTGTGGGCTCACATGTAGCATGAGGGTTGCAGTTTGGGCACTTGGTCTCTAAAAGTTTCACCATCACTGCCCTAGTCTTCACCACTCTTTTGCCTTGTAACCAACATTGTGTCTATTCCAAGACCAATAGTAGCAATTTAAAAACAGCAAAAATCTTCTCTTTCCTAGTTCTTCAGTGTTCATCAAGGCTTTTCTACTAGGTGGTATGCCTCCCAAAATGAGATACACTCACATTTTTATTTGGAGTAAGACTCAAGGGGGAAAAAATAACCTGAAAGTGATACCAAGTTTCTTGAAGTGAAATTTATTCACCTATATAACTGTATTTGGAAATACTCTGTATGAGACAGAAGTGGGGTTACCCTTGATATTCTTCAATGATGATAGCTGATCAGGGCAGCTTAGGTAGTGCAGTGGATAGAGTGATGGACTTGGGGTAAGGAAGACCTCAATATAAACCCAAGCTCAGACACTGTGTGACTTTGGGCAGATCACTTAACTTCTGTTTGTCTCAGTTTCCTCAACTATAAAATGGGGATAATAATAGCACTTCCTTCCTAAGGTTGTTATGAGGATCAAATGAGACAATTTTTGTACAGTGCTAAGTATAATAGTGCCTGACACATAGAAGGAGCTATATAAATGTTAACTGTTGTAATTCTGCCTCTACTGTGGTGATCTAGGCCACCTCTCTGAACTTGTTTAACTCCCTTTCTCAAAGTTCATAGGCTTGGAGTGGGAAGAGAGCTCAGAGACCAGGTAGTCCAAACCTCTCCTTTTAGAGATGAGGCTCAGGCTCAGAGAGGCTGAGTACATAACTTGACCAGGGTTTAAAGGCTCTAGACCTGGGATTTGAACTCAGGTACTCTGACTCCAAATCTAGTATTCTTTATACCTTACCACAGTGCCTTCTTAGCTCAGTTATTCTGTGTCTTAATCCACAGGCTCTTCTTTGTTCTCAGAACTGCCTCGGAGTAAAAGATTCTCCTCTTTCCTAGGCTATTACCTCTACTATCCACATACTTGTTTTTAATCTCTTCCCATGAAACTTAAAATTATAATTGGCTATCTCCATCCTAAAAAATGCCCTTTTGGCCTCAGATACTTCCTAGCTTTGTGACCCTAGACAAGTTATTGAACCCTATTTGCCTAGATCTTGTCCTTCTGTCTTAGAGCTACTACAAAGACAGAAAACAAGAGTTTAAAAATACCTTTTCTTCAACTTTACAACCTTCTGGAGCATCTCTCTCTTTCCTTTTATCATCAAGTTTCTAGCTGTCATTTGTTTATACTCACTGCCTCTTCTTTTGCCTACCTGACCAATTAATCCTCAGCTCCATCACTCAACTTGAGTTTCACTCTTAAAGGTCATCAGTGATCTCTTTATTAATATTTTTCCTGGTTTTCATTTTTCTTGATCTTTTTGCAGTGTTTGACATTGATGGCCTCTCCTGGTTACTCTCTCTCTTCTCTTTGACTTGTTGTACTGACCTCTTAAGAGTTCTATATTCTCCCTCTCTTGTTGCTTTTCTGTCCCTTTCACTGGCTCTTATTCTTTCTCCTGCCCTCACATGTGGATGTCTCCTAGATTCCTTTCTTCTCCTGGGACTCTTCTCTCCAGACTCTTTTTTACTGCCTGTGACTTCAATTACCCCTCAGTGCACATTTCTTCACCCATAAAATTATTGTCTCACATGTGCTTAAGACATTTTCACATATGTTGCCCTACACTTCAAACTCAGGTTGTCAAAAGGTGTACTCATTATTTCCCCTTTGAAATGGGTTGGAATCCTGCTTCTTGACTTCCTCTTGACTATGTGATTTTGGACAAGTCAGTTAACCTCTTAAAGCCTCTGTTTCCTTTTCTCTAAAATGGAGATAATATTATTTGTAATACTCATATTTTACAGTGTTGCTTCAAGGATCAAATGAGAAAATATTTGTGTGATTGGCCACCCTCTGAAACTGCAAGTGTCTATTGTTTCCCCCTTCATTTTCCTTTTTTTTTCCTTTTTGGAACCCATATCTATTGTCTTAGAATTGGTATTAAATATTGGTTCCAAGGCAGAAGAGTGGTAAGGGCTAGGAATTGGGGTTTAAGTGACTTGCCCAGGGTCACACAGCTAGGAAGTGTCTGAGGCCAGATTTAAACCCAGGTTCCACTTAATTTTTCATTAGGAATCTAAGGTAGGCATTAGTCATCTAACTAATTGTATCTACTGGGGTGTATGGGGTGCTCAGGTAGTGGTAGTATCTCTGGTATGGAGGGCTTGTCGTGCCCTCCTAGGGCAGCTCTCTAGCCTCTGACCCCCACCTGACACCCAGCTCTCACTTGTGGCTCCCAGTAGCTGCTAGCAGTCAGCTTCTCAACCAACCCTCTTCAGTCGACCAAAGCACCCTTGAACAGATCCCCCAAAACCACTCCATTGAACAACTTGACGTCCCTCCTTCAATAGAGGAAGTCCAAAAAGCCATTAAACAAATGAGTGCAGGCAAGGCACCCGGTAAAGACGGGATCCCAACCGAGGTGTACAAAGCCTTAAAGGGAAAGGCACTCCAGGCATTCCATGACCAGCATATGGGAAGAGGAAGACATGCCCCCAGAACTCAGAGATGCCTCCATCATAGCCCAGCAAAATTCGTCAAACTGATCCAGCTCTTTCATGTCGACATGACAGGGGAAGTCCTATCTGGTGGAGAGACTTCCTATTGCTTCAACATCTCCAATGGCATGAAACAAGGCTGTGTCCTCGCTCCGGTACTATTCAACCTATCCTTCACCCAAGTATTATGACATGCTGTGATGGATCTAGACCTGGGCGTCTACATCAAATACCGACTGGATGGCTCACTATTTGACCTTCGCCGCCTGACTGCAAAAACAAAGACAACAGAGAGACTCATCCTGGAAGCTCTCTTCACAGATGACTGTGCTCTCATGGCCCACCAAGAAAATCATCTCCAAACCATTGTGGACAGGTTCTCCACTGCAACAAAACTGTTTGGCCCGACTATCAGCCTCAACAAAACAGAGGTGCTGTTCCAACCTGCACCAGGCAAGCCAACTAACCAGCCGTGCATTACAATCGATGGCATGCAGCTTTCTAAAGTCAACACTTCAAGTACCTGGGCAGCACCATCACCAACGACGGGTCCCTAGACCTTGAGATTAATGCCAGGGTCCAAAAGGCCAGCCAGGCACTCGGGCGGCTGCACTCCAAAGTCCTCCAACACAGCAGTGTAAGCACTGCGACGAAGCTCAAAGTGTATAACGCAGTGGTCCTCAGCTCGCTCCTGTATGGTTGTGAGCCATGGACACTGTACCAGAAGCACATGAAACAGCTGGAGCAATTCCACCAACGCTCCCTCCGGTCAATCATGAGGATCCGATGGCAAGACCGAATCACCAACCAGGAAGTCCTCGACAGAGCCAACTCCACCAGCATCGAAGTCCTGGTCCTCAAAACCCAGCTACGATGGTTTGGACACGTCATCCGCATGGACCCACAGTGAATACCAAGACAGGTATTCTATGGTGAACTGTCAGCTGGACTCAGGAAACAAGGCTGACCCAAGAAAAGATTCAAGGATCAGCTAAAGTCAAACTTGAAGTGGGCTGGCATGACACCAAAGCAACTAGAACTCGCTGCCTCTGACAGAAGCAGCTGGCAAACCCACATTAACCATGCCGCCACCACCTTTGAAGATGAGCGACGTCGACGTCTTGCCGCTGCGCGTGAAGGCCGACACCAGACCACAACCGCACCTCCCATAACAACTGGCATCCCATGCCCCATGTGCCACAAACTTTGCGCTTCAGTCTTTGGACTTCAAAGCCACACGAGGGTACACCATAGATGAAACTGCACAAAGATAATAGTCATTTTCGGTCACCGAGAGACTACTACTATCACTACTAGTCTAATGGTGGATTGATCCAGTTGGCTGAGAAACAGCTTGGAACACTGGAGTGACTCGTTCTTCACCAGCCTGCTATGTCTCAGTAAATCTTGTGAGGATCTTGCAGAGAAAGAATATTGAGGCCCTGCAGTCCCAGAATTATGAATTGCCATGGCTATGTAGTTCCATAGACAGTATCTCATCACTATTGGTACTTTCTCTTACCCCTTCCCTCTCAAGAAGTTTAGTGTATTTATGTAGGAGAATGCTTCAGGATGGTAGGGGTAGATATTTTATTACTACCATTTTGGTAGCTCTTTTGCTAAAGAGCTAAATCTACTGACTGTAGTTAGAGGGAAGTACCCCCAGTGGAGGCTTTTAAAATGCTAGTGTTAAGGAGTGTGCCAACACATAGGGTTGCTCCTAAAACCAAGAGAATAATAGAAGAAAAACTACTAAATGAAAAAACCAAAGCCTATCAGCAGGATAGTTTATATTTCTCTAAGAAGGCAACATGCAATTAAAGTAAAGTGCAAATGCAATGATCTGGGACAATTCTGAAGGACTTATGATAGGGAATGCTATCTAACTCCAGAGGAAGAATTGTTGTAGTCAGATGGATGCCCATCAAAGCATACTATCTTTCACATCAGTGTATTTATGATTTTTTTTTGGTAGCAGTGTGCACTTTACAACAATGACCAATATGAGATGATAATACATGTATGGCCCAGATCAAATTGTTCACCATCTCTGAGTAGGGGGAGAGAAGGGAGGGAGGGAGATGGTTTCGATCTTATAATTTTGGAAAAAAACATTTTGGAAAATATCTTGGAAATTATTAGTGCATGTAATTGGGAAAATATCTTTGAATCAAAAATAAAAGGTAAAGTATAGGCAAAGCTTGGAGACATGCAGGATTCTTGGCTAGGTAAGAAGGCAGACAAAATTCAGTTTTATGCTGATAGTAACAACCCAAAGTGTTTTTTGTTTTTTGATGTCCTAAAGGCTATTTATGAGTCAAAGAACTATGGTGCATCTCAAACTACTCAGTGATGAGGAAGCCACACTTATCAGTGATAAGGACATGATCGTAGAGAGATGGATGAAACACTTTTATATCGTTCTTAAAAATCGTCATCAACCAATGCTGAAGCCATATATATATATAAACAATATATCTCAGATAGATCCTTTTCTTGCTGAAATTCCACCTGAAGAAGAGGTTTTGAATGCCATTAAGCTCCTCTTGTGGCAAAATACCTGGTGTGGACTTCATTTCAGCATAGATATATAAGGCAGGGGATGCACTACTCATACAAAAGCTGACTGAAATCTTATGGCAAGAGAAGCAAGAGGAGGTTATCCTCCAAGAAATCAAGGATGTTACCACTGTCCGTTTCTATAAAGAAAAAGAAACTAGAAAGGATAAACTATGGGAGTGGAAACGCCGAGAAAAAGCAACTGCCTGAATACAGAGGTTGAGGGGACATGACAGAGGATGGACTCTAAATGAACACTCTAATGCAAATACTATCAACAAAGCAATGGGTTCAAATCAAGAAAACATCTAATGCCCAGTGGACTTACGCGTTGGCTATGGGGGGTGGGGGGGGGAGGAAAAGAAAATTATCTATGTCTTTAACGAATAATGCTTGGAAATGATCAAATAAAATATATTTTAAAAAAAAAACAAAAAAAAGAAAAAGAAACTAGATTATCCTGTGACAATCATGGGGGTCTCTCTTAGTCATTTCCAGCAAGATTCTTGCCAGAATCCTCCTTAATAGGCTGATCCTTCACATAGAAGATAGTCATCTTCTCAAGAACCAATGTGGCAGAAAGGGCTGAGGAATAGTTGATATGTTTTCTGCCTGAGAATGCCAGGAGCAGAACAGAAGTCTGTTCATATCCCTCCTCTTCTTAGTAAGATTGCTCATAGGAATAAATCCAAATTGATGATATTAGCAACATTCATTGATATGACCAAGGCCACTAATGCTGTCAGTTACAAGGACTTGTGAAAGATCATGGCACATTTGATTGTCCAGAGAAGTTCATCAATATTGTATGCCAGTTCCATGATGGTACACTTACATGGGTTCTGGAAAATGGATAATGATCTTGGTGAGTTTCCCAGTCACCAGTAGAGTAAAGCAGGACTATGTACTTGCTTCCATACTTTTTTAGCATGACATGTTTAGTGATGTCAGACACCTTCAATGGGAACAAAAATGACATTAAGGTCAGCTACTGCTTCGATTGTTGTTGTTCAGTCATGTCCGACTCTTCATGTCCTCATTTAGAGTTTTCTTGGCAAAGATACTGGAATGGGTTGCCATCTCCTTCTCCAGCTCATTTCAAAGATGAGGAAATGAGGCAAACCAGTTTAAGTGATTTGCTCAGGGTCACACAGCTAGTGTCTGAGGCCAGATGCAAAATCAGGAAGAGGAGTCTTCCCTCCAAACTTGACACCCTTCCCACTGCTTCACCTAGCTGTATCAATGAAGGTGCTTTGCTAAAATTACAATAGCTCAAAAGAAATGTGAGGTACAAAAATTTAGAGACATATCCATACAAATGTTAATATGGACTCTTTTTTGTCCTATCTGTGGCAGAGCCTTCTCAGCTTGTGTTGGTCTGATCAGGTACCCTTGGACATTATGAACATTGACACTGATATAGTAATGTCATTTTGGTAATATTTGAATATGAAGGACAACAACCAGTAGCAGATATCTCCCTGGTGACTGATTACTCAATTCAATAAATATTGAATACTTACAATATGCTATGTCTGCCTACAAAGATAAAAATAAACAATTCCTGCTCTCAGGGATCTTACTTTCTATTTGGTTCCTAACCTTTCAGTCATCTTTGACTCCTTCCTTATCCTCTCCCTTCCCCACTCTATCCCACTGGTTTCTTCTTTCTACAATATCTTTCACATTTGTTTCCACCTTTCAGCACTATCACCTTGGTCTAGAGTCTCCTTTCCTTTCACCGAGGCTATTGTAAATGTCTTCTTATCCTTTCTCCTAAAACCAACCTTTCCTGCACAAGTCACCAGACTTATCTTCATAATGTCCATGTCCCTCCTCTTCTCAGTAACCTTACTGCCCATAGGAAGAAATCCACACTGATGATATTAGCATTCAAGGTCCTCCATGGCTTAGTTCCAAACTTCCTTTCCCGGTTCAGACCATTTCTTTGCACTCCCCACCTCCCCTTTATTTATCTTATGACCTCTCTAAACTGGCCCACCCATCTCACCATTTTACGTGCCCTCAAGTTTTCCCATTTATATCTTTTGGCAATAGCTTACTCCTGGAAGCCCTCTTCATTCTCCAAGGCCTCTGTCAGTATGATGGAAACCTTTCCTGGTGCTTAGATGGGAGCTGTTCTTCTTGCTCAGAACTTCATTATGATGTTATACAGACCCTATCTCATTCTCCACTGAAGGCAGGATCTCATCTCTCCCTCCCCAGCCCACAGTAGGTACTCAGAGGGGGAAAAAAAATGAATGGAAGGTTCCTCTCTGTTGCCACGGTAACAGGATTTGGGTGTTGTCAGTCAGGCACTATCTACAGACACCCCAAAGAAGTGGCGACGAGGCCCCTCTCTGGACCACAGAGCGCCCTGGGTGCCAAGGCCTCTTATGGTCTCTATGGAAACCTAGCGGCCTCATGGGGGCGTTTCGATAATAAAATTGACAAACCCCACAGCCCATAGAATAAGAATTGTCTGCAGGAGGCGGGTCTGAGCATGTCCTGCTTATGATTGGTTAATATCCAGGGAAAGGCGGATTCAATGGAACTGGCAGCGCATGCGGCCTACCGAAATGCGACTGCGGCGCCAGATTTACCAATCGCTAATCGGGATGACTTTGATGGACAAGACGAGCGGGAAGAAGCTCCGAGATCCGACTCCCCTCCAACCGGCTCCCCGCATCCCTCGGATAGGGCCAATGAAGAGGCAGGGGGGGTGGGGCGACGGGGCCGGTTGCTCCGGAAGTGGAGGGAGGGGGTGAAAATGGCGCCCAGCTCGAAATCGGAGCGGAACAGCGGGGCCGGGAGCGGCGGCGGAGGCGGCGGAGGCCTTGGAGGGAAGCGGGCCGGAGGGCGGCGGCGGGAACATGTCCTCAAGCAGCTGGAGCGTGTCAGGGTGAGAACCTGGCCAGGGCTCGGAGGATCGGGCGGGGGAGGAGGCGCCCGAGGGGAGAACCGGAGAGGGGAGGGCGTCCGGGGGGGAGGGGCACTGGGGGGGTGTGCTTTCTAGGGGAAAGGGCCTGGAGGGGAGGACGCTGGGGGAGGAGGAAGAGAAGGAAGGGATTGTGGGGAGAAAGCTGTGAGGGGCTGGGCCCTGGAAAGGGAGGGGGGAAAAAGGCCCCTTTTACGGGGGTCGGGGAGGTGGGTCGTGCTAGGCGAGGGCGTCGGAGGTGGAGGAGGTGATGGAGGAAAGCGCTTTATAGAGGAGGAAGGCCTTAGGGGATGGGAG
Source organism: Monodelphis domestica (assembly GCF_027887165.1). Taxonomy (NCBI): domain Eukaryota; kingdom Metazoa; phylum Chordata; class Mammalia; order Didelphimorphia; family Didelphidae; genus Monodelphis; species Monodelphis domestica. The sequence goes on along the minus strand of NC_077229.1, from coordinate 94,934,976 downwards.
GAGTGACAGGGAAGAGTGATGGAGACCTGGTAGTGGAGAAGGGGTACCGAGGAAAGGGGGTGATGGTGGGAGAAGGTATTTTGGGAGTGGGCTCTCCAGGGACCGGGGAAGGAAGGGGTGCTTTAATGAGAGAGTGCTTCTGCAATGGCAGGGAGTGGGGGGAGACCTCTAATGCAAAGCATTAGAGAAGGAAAGAAGTGATGGCGAAGAGCAGGTTAGAGAGCTGAAACCCATAGAATGGGCATAAGAGAGTATTAGTGTGCATAGGTGTTATAGGAAAAACGTAAAAGAAGCGAATACATCATAGAGAATAATAAGACCTTATAGTTGGTGTTAGAGATGTGGGAGTGGGTGCTAGTATGGAGAGAGGCTGTTAAAGCAGAAAAGAACTATGAAGTGGATGGATGTTCAGGAAAATGGGGAGTGGGGACAGGTTGGTGTGTGAGAAGGGGTAATTGAAAGCCTTGGGATTGATATGTACATATCTTGCCTCCCCTACTGGCTTGAGCTTCATTAAGGCAGAGAACTTGTTTTAGTCATCTTTTGTCCCTTTTAGTTTTAGCCTGTCCCACAGATTCTGTCTCTAGGTTCCTACTCATTCATATGCTCACTCACACACATTGTCCCCTCAGTGCCTGACAAGAGAATGAAAGCCTAGGAAACTTGGCAATTTGAGCAGCACTTTTAGGGTCCAAGCAGTCCATTATTCCTAGACAATTATGAAATCTCTCCTTGAGCCCAGCTCAGAGCCAGGGAAGGATCATAGACTCATAGCTTTAGAACTGGAAGAGACTTTAGAGGTTATCTAAACTAACCCTTCTTTTTTGAAATGAGAAAACTGAGGCTCAGAGGGGTTAAATGACTAAGAGAGTACAACCTGCAAAGGTTTGCTTTCTTTTGGGGGGAGATAGCTTGTGTGTGTATAGCTTGAATATATATCACTGTATTTTTCATGCAATGAGTGTTTCTTGAGCTTAGACTGAAAAGACAGAAAAACGATGGCATTGAACACTGCACATGAGGGTGGGGGCATGTATTACTTTTTTTGTCATTGATTTAGATTAAAATATAGCATTGCCAGTCATCTGAAGGGGAGGAGGGATAATTGACATAAATGAAATTATCCCCCAAAGTTTCCAGGAGGCTAGAATATTGGACCAAATATAATTAGTTGAAATTTAATAAGGATAAATGGAAAGTCCTTCATATGGTTCAAAAAATCAACTTCAGGACAGTATTGAAGGAGAGTTAGCTGGACAGTAGCTTATTTGAAAGACATATGGGGGATTTGGTGACTGTAAACTCCATATGAGTCAGTAGTGTGAAACGGCTGCCAAAAAAGCTAATTCTGGAGACCTTGGCATTTGAGAATCACATAAAGGAATTAGGAATGCTTACTCTGGAAAACAGACTATAAAGAGTTTGATAGTCAAATATTCAAAGATGATATAATGTAGAAGAAGGCTTAGATTTGTTCCCTGTGGTTCCCAGAGGGCAGAAGTAGGAGCAGAGGATGGGAGTTGCAGAGAGGCAGATTTAGGTTTAATGTAAGAAAACATTTCCCAACAGAGAGCTTTCCAAAGTTGAAATGAACTGCCTTAGGAGAAAGTAACTTTCATTTCCTGGGTGTTTTTAAGATACTGTTAAATAACCTCTTGTCAGGGATATTTTAGAGGGGTTTCCAGTTCAGGTATGGGCTGCCTGGATGATTGATCGCTGAGCTTCCATGATTCTCTGTATTTGGGTATTGGGGATGGGGATCTGGATCATTCCATTAATAAAAGCAGCAGGCTGTGGGTGAGTGAGAATGGCAGAAGGCATGGAAGGAGGAAAGCCCAGTTGATGTTCACAAGGGCAGGTGAGTTAGGTTGAGTCAATACAGGTTATACTTTGAAAGCTACTTCTTACAGGCAGAGAGAGAAGAAAGTTGGGAAATGGGGTGATAGCTGTGACAGAGAGTCAGAGAGATAATTGAGGGGGGAAAGGAGAGTATAGGTTTAGAAAGAGGGCAGCTTTAGACTGACTGCCTCAGGAGTGGAGAGAAGCAATTTGATCCCTGGCTTCCTTCACTTCCCCTTCCCAGATTAGTGGGCAGCTCTCCCCTCGACTCTTCCGTAAGCTCCCACCTCGTGTCTGTGTATCCTTGAAGAGCATTGTGGATGAGGACTTCCTTTGTGCAGGGTGAGGCTGGCACAGGGCTGTGGGGTGGAGGGGATGGGTGTCAGAATTAGTGGGGAGGTTGGGGGCAGGTGGGGGGGGGGAGGAAAGGAGGAAAGGAAACCTAGAGCATTGTCAGGTGCCAGAAAAGTACCTCCTCCACAGGCACATCTTCTTGGGCTTTTCCAAGTGTGGCCGATACGTACTCTCCTATACTAGCAACAGTGGTGATGATGACTTCTCCTTCTACATCTACCACCTGTATTGGTGGGAATTCAACGTCCACAGCAAGCTGAAGCTGGTAGGAAGGCGGGGCTGGAGCAACCCCTCTGTGGGCCTCCTCGCCACTTTCTCATCCCCTCTTTTCTTCCCTGGGCCCAGGCAGTCCCACTTAGCTCTCAGTCTATGACACTGGGCCAAGAGGAAAGGGGCCTGGGTTCGAGTCTCCACACTTCAAGTCCCTCACCTTCTTGGGGCTTGGTAACCAGTTCTGTGAGATGAGAGGGTTGGACGAGGTGCTCACAAAGGACCTTCAGTTATTGAATGCTATTCATGGTTGCTGTGCAATGCTGCCCACAGGTGAGGCAGGTGCGGCTCTTCCAGGATGAAGAGATTTATAGTGACCTGTATCTAACTGTGTGCGAGTGGCCCAGCGACTCTTCCAAAGTCATCGTCTTTGGCTTCAAGTGAGGGCCTGTGGGGTGGAGGACAGGGGAAGTTGGGAAGTGATGCTGGGGAGGAGGGAGGAGGAGGAGCTTGGGATTGATTTAGGCTCAGCCCCTACCCCATACCCCTTTAGCACTCGATCAGCCAATGGGCTCCTTATGAACATGATGATGATGAGTGATGAGAACCACCGGGACATCTACATTAGCACTGTAGCTATGCCACCCCGAGACCGCTGCCCTAGCTGCCAAGATGCCAGCCTTGCCCACCCAGGTGAGTGGACCTGCATGTGGCACAGGCTAGGGACAAGGGCTGCAAGATTGCAAGTGACACTTGTGTGTTAGTGGGAAGGATTGCCATTAGTGTACAGAGAATCATAAGAGTGTGCTCTAGGCCTGGAATGGACACAGGCATGTGCTGTAAGCACGCTTATGTAATGTGTATGTGGTGTATCATGGGTGTCTTCTGCAATGTGCCCCGTGTGCTGCCTGTGCACTTTCAGGTGCTTATTGCATGGCTGACGCATTCTGTCTTGTGACAGGCATATGTCCTGCAGTCGTGTGTTGGGGTGGGTGTCTTACATCAATGTGTTTCATTCATGTTTCTGCATGTAGCACATATGGGAGTATGTCACAGGCATGTACCATAGGCATTTGTTCTAGCTGTCTGTGTGTGTGTTTCAGGAGACCCTAGTGCCCATTGCCTGAGACACGGGTTCATGCTGCACACCAAGTACCAGGTGGTCTATCCCTTCCCCACCTTCCAGCCAGCCTTCCAGCTCAAAAAGGACCAGGTGGTGTTGCTCAACACCAGTTACTCCCTGGTGGCCTGTGCAGTCTCTGTCTGCTCAGCAGGTAGGCTTGTAGCCCCAAGCCCTGGCTTCAGCCCGGCTGCCTGGCCCTCTCTCAGCCAATCATAGAGCTGGAAGACACCTTAGTGGGGTACTGGAGTCCGTCCTGTTGAATCATGAGATTGGAGAGTGAGAAGGACTTTAGAACTAATGTAGTCTAATGTCCTTTTTTTACAAATGGGGAAAGCAAGGCTCAGAAAGGTTATGACTAATCCAAGGTCCAGTTACTAGTATCAGAGCCAGGATTTGATTGCTGGCACAGGGCCTCCTTAGAATGATAATCTCTAGGCACCAACTCCATTCCCTTCAGGGTGGAAGATGTCTTTCCCTTCTTTCTAGATTTGGCTTTCTTTTCCCCATCCTATGACTGAGTGAAAGACTTTGGCATTAGAGAAAATGTTTCTTCAGTGTATGTTTCTTCATGCTCCCTTGGAGCACTGGATCATCAGATCTATAGCCAGAAGGGATTTTAGAGGTTATCTAATCTGATCCCCTATAGGAGAAAGAATTGAGACGTAGCAAGAAGAAGAGACTGATCTGCCCTCACACGAGTCATAAAATGTAGAAATGGAAGGAGCCTTAGCTGCTGTGTAGTGAGTGCTACCTTAGTCTCCCTCTCCCATTTTACATCTAAAGAAACATACTAAGAGAGAAATGACTTGCCCAGGTTCTAACCCAGAGCTCTCGGTTTTGCCTATGTAAGTTATAAACCTTACACCCTTTCCTCCCAATCTGCTTCTCTCTACTCCCATCCCTCCGTTCTAGGTGACAGCAGTTTCTGCCAAATTCTCTATGATCGAACCACCCATCCACCAGCCCCACCTGACCCTCCTGGGCCCCCGAGTCGAGAGGATCCCCCAGTGTCCAGAGGACCCTGCCCAGAGGCCACCCCTGCTCGACCTCCAGAGCCCTCACCAGCTGTTGCCAAAGCCAAGGAATTTGTGGCTGACATCTTCCGGAGGGCCAAGGAGGCAAAGGGTGGTGTCGTGGAAGAGACCCGACAGCCCCCCTGCCTGGGGGCCTCTGGCAGCCGCTGCCGCCAGCCCTGTGAGGCCCCACCCCTGGATGGGGAGTTGGGACCCCGGGACAGTCCTCCTGACACAATGCCCCCCGTTGTGGAGCCAGGTTATGTCAACTACACCAAGCTCCATTATGTGCTGGAGCCTGGGGACTGGGTTGAGCCAGAGGACGGTGAGGAGATGGTGCAGGTGGGGGGAGGGCAGAACAGGGGTCAGCTCTAGACCCCAACATCTCACCCCATCCATCTTCTTGTCCCCCTCCACCATCACCTCCAGGGTTTGAGGATGATAAGATCTCCCTTCCGTTCGTGGTGACCGATCTCCGAGGCAGGAATCTTCGACCTATGAGAGAGCGGGCAGTTTTCCAGGTAAGCGGCAAGGGGCTGCCATGGAGGAAGGCCACCCTGGGCTAAAGAGGGCAGAGTGTGTGTATATGTAGATCTGTGGCCCTTTGTCCATTAAAGGGTCAGTACCTGACAGTGGAACAGCTTACGTTGGACTTTGAGTATGTCATTAATGAAGTCATCCGAAATGATGCCACTTGGAGTCACCAGTTCTGCTCGTTTAGTGACTACGACATCGTCATTTTGGAGGTATGTGCCCCGGGGAGTCAGGAGTGGGCAAGGAGACCATCTCATGTCTACTTTGTATGGGTCTTCTTGTCTTTTTCATAGAATGGAAGCTCTTTGAGGGCAGGGGCCATTTCGTTTTTGTCCTTGCATTCACAGTGCCTAAGACAGCAACCTCCACAGAGCAGTTGATGAGTAAATACTTATTGAAAGAGGAAGGAGTGTTAGATTGAGACAAAAGCACCTGGGTTTTGAGTCCTAGCTGTCTTACTTTTTTAGCTGTAGGACACCTCAGTTTCCTCATCTCTACAATGGGAATATTATTTGTTCACAACTGAGGGTTGTGAATTAAGTACTTTGTAGTAAGATTTAAATTGCTATAGAAATGTAAGCTTTTATAATTGGGTTCTAGCCTGTGATGCTCCCATGCTCTAGGGACTCTCCTCATTGTCCTCCCCTGCTCTCTCCCCTACCAGGTCTGTCCTGAAACCAACCAGGTCCTCATCAACATTGGCCTGCTGCTCCTGGCCTTCCCTTCCCCCAATGAGGAGGCCCAGCTCCGGTGAGGGAGGGGGGAGGAAAATGCTGTCCCCTGTCTCTCCCCCAGGCCTGCCACTAACCAAGCACAGACCTCTTGTTCCAAGGAGGAGGAGAATGACACTGCCCCCGTAGGCCTGTTAGCTTTCCACATGACCCTTTGGATGGTTTAGTTGAAAGAGCAGTAGATTGGGTGTCAAGAGAACCTGGGTTCAAATTCCTTTTCTGCTGTTTAGTAGCTGGGTGATCCTGGGCTTAGTGCTTCCCTCAAGATTGTAGTTTCTTCATCTGTAAGAAGGCTCCTTGCCTTTCAGAATCCTATGATCCTCTCAGTTCCACTCTTTTCCACTTTGCCCCTTCCCCAACAGTCTAGGCCATTTTCCCTGGGCAAAAACAAAATTTACCCTTTGTCCTGCCCTCTAGACCAAAGACCTATCATACCAGCTTGAAGGTGGCCTGGGACCTGAATACAGGCATCTTCGTCACAGTCAGCGTGGGTGATCTCACTGAGGTCAAAGGGCAGACCAGGTGAGGCCAAGGCTGATTTGGAAAGGGGGGGGGGCTCTTCCTCCCCAGAATCCTCTGTAAGCCTCCCTTTTCCTCACAGTGGCAGCGTTTGGAGCTCCTATCGCAAGAGTTGTGTGGACATGGTGATGAAGTGGCTTGTGCCTGAGAACAGTGGCCGTTATGTCAACAGGATGACCAATGAGGCACTGCACAAAGGTGGGGCTCAGGCAGTCTCAACGACCCAGCGTTCTCTTCCTCTGCTTGCTTGGCCTGTTGGTCTTCTTATCTGGCTTTGACTTCTGAGGGCAGAGAGGCCACCTGAAAATCTGCCCTTCCCCTCATATAAAGGCCCCATTCATTCAAGTATCAATCATTCAAGTTATCATTGATCTGTAACTGCAACACTAGGACTGTGCCTAGGACTTGTTGTCCCAACTCCAGATAGAATGGAACTAGATGAGGCCCCAAAGCTAACAGCAGCCCAGGTAGAAGGGGGCCAATGGAGGAGTAGGGGATGGGCAGAGAGGGAGAGCTCCTGAGGACAGACTAAAGAGGACTCCAGTCTGGAGAGGGAAGTCTGAGGGGGAAAAGAGATCATGGAGGGCAAGGATGGAGTGGCCTACACTGACTGGTCACCAAATCCCCAAATCGCTAGGGTAAGGAGCCTTTCTGTTTTCACACTATGAGATGGTTTTAGGACAAAGGGCTACCCTGCTCCTGTGATAGGAATTAACTTAATGGGGATTTGGGACCTCCCAGAGGTGTCTGTCAGTGACACACAGCAAATTGGTTCCTAATGGTTTGGCTACATTTAGTGTGTATCATATCCTTTATCCTAGAAGTAGCACTGGATTGAAATGCTGGCTCTTTTGTTTACTGTCCGACCTCAGCATGTCATTTAACCTCTGGGCCGCCGTAGAATGGCCCCTCCAGTTCTTAAAATCCTGTGATCTTTCTTGTGTGATTTTGTGCTTTAGTTTCCTTTGTCAAATGAGGGGGTTGGATTGGATGTTCTGAGGGCCATTCCAGTTTTAACTCCTTTGAGCCTATAAACAAGAGGCAGAAAGGGTGCCCAAAAGAAGTTGGGATGTACTTGTCTTGTGTGTGTGTGTGTGTGTGTGTGTGTCCCACCCCCTCCAGGCTGCTCCCTGAAGGTCCTGGCTGACAACGAGCGGTACACATGGATTGTGCTGTGAGGAGCCCGGGGGCTATGGCACCCACTGCTCTGGACACTGACTCGATACTACCTCCTCGTTTTGGGTTGGATTTTGTTGTTACTTGGGGGCTTTTGGTTTCTCCCATCCTGTCCCCTAGTGTTAGGCTGGGAGATGGGGGGGTGGGGGAGGGAAGGCTCGGGTCCTGAAGGCCTTCCCCCTGCCCCCTTGGAAGGTGGGGTTGGTTGAGGGGAGGTAAGGCCCCCAGGAACCCTGGAGCCCAGATCCCTTTTATTTATGCCTATTTAAGCGGGGGCAGGGGAGGGACCCCTGGGATTAAGTAGCCAGGGCTACCTAGGCTGCTGAGTTTCTTGGCAAAGAGAGCCCTGTCAGCCCTGGACACAGGGAAGAGGGCCAAGAGAAGCTTCAAGAGACTCAGCTTCTCCCCACCCCCACCTCCCTTTTAAGCTGGGGCCTTTGGTTTCATGTATATTCTAAAAGTTTTCTTGGCTGCCAGTTGTGGATGCCAGTTCCTTGAGGAGGTTGTTAGCCAACCCCTCTCCCTGCCCCTGCCCCTGCCCCTCCCCCCATTCATGTAATAAATGTTTTAATTTCTGAGCCTGTGTGAACTCCCTTCAGGATTATACTGCCCTCTTCCCAGTTGGCTCTGCCTCTCATTTTCACCCTAAAGTCAAGAATATCGTTTGAGCTCTGGGGCAGAGACAAAGTGAGTGAGTGGTCAGCAACCAGTGCCCTGACCTTCGCCAGAGACAGAGGCAGCTTCAGGACAAAGCTGTGGAACAGACACTAGGCCCCAGGGAGCCAGCTGGTAGCCAAATAACACAGCAGAATTTATTGTGTTTTAAGAAAGACTACAAAAAGGTAGAAAACAGCTCGGGCTCTCTAGACTACCACACGCTTTGACACTTTCACCACCACGGGGAAGAGGGCCTGGCTGCCTGGGGCCCAAGGTGGCACCAGCCACCAGCAGAGTGGGGGGCCAGTCCCCTTAGCCGCTGCACTTGGAGCACACAAAATAGTGATTTTTTTTTTATACAATAAGGTCAGGATCTTTTTTTTGTTTTTTGTTTTTTTGTTTTTGCCATAAACATCTATCTCACATGTTGAAAACACTGAAAAAATTGGAACGAATAAGGCCATGATGGTTGGAAAAACCCCAACAGCTACCGACTCTGAGTGGATATCGCTCACAAATCGCACAATAGTTATGTGGTTTAGAGAGGGTTAGATCATTACATTACAAAAGCACAGATCTCTGAAAACTAGAATAGCTAAGAAGGTTTCATGACAAACCAGCATCTTAGAGGGCAGCTGTTGTGGGGGTGGGGGTGAGGGTGATCTTTATGAGTGAGTGCTACCCAGGACCCTGCCTGCCTACCTGCTCCAGGGGAGGCTGGCCACACTTGGGAGGAGGCACCTTGGCCTTCTCTCCCTGAGCTGGGGTAGGCCGGCAGCTCTCCAGGCAGTGTCAGTCTAGCACTGGTCTTTGGAAGCTGGGAGGGAACAAGGAGGCCTCTCCTGCCCATTCCCTCCCATCAGCTGTCTTTCCCCTGCCCTTGGGGAGGGAGAGGGTCCTGCCACAACTCCAGGCCTGGGTGGGATAGGGCAGAGGAAGGGTACTGAGGTGGAGATACAGCCTGTGAAGGAGGGCTTCTCCCAAGGCTTGATGGAGGCCTGCAATGCTCCCTCACAGCAGAGGGTGCTGGGTTTGGGGTCAGGGGAGGAGACTGATGGGCAGGGCCCTGACCCACAAGCCCTCACCTAAAGCAGTGCCTGGAACTGCTTTAATTGCACTTAAACCAAGAAGGGAAGCAAGGAGGACTGGGGGGAGGATTCTGGGTGGCGACAGGGACCTCTGCACTTTAGCAAGCATTCTTGCAAAGAGCAACAACCCCTCCCCCCCACCCATACTACCTGTGTCTGAGGTGGCAGCTCAATACCCCCTTACACCCCAAGTAGCCTGGGGTGGAGGCAGGGGGCAAGCCACTGTGCAAAGCCAGAGCTTGGAGTCAGTTCCAGGGAGTAGAAGAGGGTAAGGGGAACCTGGGAGCCACCATGCCCACAAGGCAGACAGCCCCCTTGGGTCAGGCTTGGCACAGCCCTGGGCCTGTGCGGGTGGCCAGGGGAAGAGAAGATGCTCCACTCTCCGTCCTGCTCCGGGCCGTGCCCACTGCCCTGGGGAGCCTGCCACCAGCCAGGACGCTCAGTTTGTTCCTTAAGGCACGTCTTTTGTCTTTTGTGTCAGTGTTTGCAGTATTGAGGAGCCAGCTCCCCTCCCTCCCTCCCCCCCAAAATCCTTCCAGTGCAGCCAAGTGGTTCTTGCCCTGGGATTGTGCTGCCACCCACCCCCTGTACCCTGCAGGGGCAAACAAAGGCCACAGGAAGGGGCGGATTTGCAGGGGTGAGGGGGTGCAGAGGCAATGCCTTCCCTGCCTTGAGGAGCTCTCCTGCTCCCCCCTCAGTAGCTAGGGGGTGCATCCTACCCCACAATGGGGGCCAGAGCAAAAACACCAAGTCCCATGAGCTACAGAGAAGCCTAGAGTCTGGCTGGGACTTTGGTGTCTGGTAGGGGAAGGAGAGTAGGGGTGGAGGGTAGAAGGCTGGTGAGTCCAAGCTTTTCCTTTGCTGGAAGCCTGGGCTCATGGGATTCCCACAGTTACAAGGTGGGTTTGGGGTAGGTGGCCCCTGAAACAGCCCTTGCCCTGCCCTCTGAGGGCCAGAGTCCTGGGGAGCCCCAGCAAGTAGCCAGGGCTTTTAGCTTGAGGGCAGGGCCTGCACGAAGATGCCCCGTCCTTCAGTCCTCGCCAGCTTGGCAGGAGGCTCCAGGGACTCTGAGCTGAGGGCAGTTGACTCACTGGAGTTGAGAGAGATCTCTTGGGGCAGTTCATCTTCACTCTCCTCCTCTTCTTCCTCCTCTTCATCTGAGTTCATGGAGGGGTCTGAGTTCAGGACTTGATCTAGACAGGGGGTTCCTCCCCACGCCCACTCCTTTCCAATGGGGCTGGAAAACCCAGGCCCTTTGCCCACCCTGCCCCACAGCTGGTGCCCAAACAAGGTGGGGGACCCAGGCATCCAAGGCCCCAGGAGGAGCTGAGGTGGGAGAGGCCCTTCCTACCTTTGTCAGGATCCAGGGGGTTCAGGGAACTGGCCAGGTTGGCAAACTGTACAGGGGAGAGCAGGCCCGGGAGAGCAGGCCCAGGGGAGTGGTTAGGCCAGGTAGGCTGCCTCCTTTTGTCCCTTCCCCCCATCTTCCCCAGTTTACCGCCTGTACCCACCTCGCCCATGACAGCGATGGGGGTCTCTCCCTTGGCCTGGGCCACTCGGTGCTCAATCAGGTAGTACATGTACTCATCATACAAGAGACGGATCAGGTGAAATGAGCCGAAGCTGGCCGCACTGCGCAGGGTCAGGTCCCGGATGACCATGGAGCTGAAGGAAGAGGAGGCAGACCTGGGGTTGGTGGGCTGAGCCAGGCTGCCCCCTCTCCCTGTTCATCAGGCACCACCCACCTGTAGAAAGACCACTTGAGAAGGAAGAGCTTGGCAGCCTTGGGAAAGCTGGCACTGCCCTGATAGGGCTTGAGCACTTGGCTCACCACGCCATCCAGCCAGCCTGCCCACTGCTCCAGCGAGTTCTGCTGCTGAAGCGTCACCTTGAAGTCCTGCTCCAGGCGCTGCACGACACGGTCCTCACAGCGGCATACCCATGAGGCCTGCTCCTAGGGTGGAGGAGGCAGGGGAAATGGCCACAGATGGGGCTGTGACTTGCCCAAAGTCACAGCTAATAAAGAGGCTGACCCTGGCCCTGAGTCTACATCCACAAGTGGTTTCTTCCTTGCATCATGCCACTATGTCATCCCCAGACACCCTTGAAGTGGGGGCAGGAGACAGGATGGTCAGGACAGGACTGCCCAGGACACTCCCACCCCTTGCCCCAGGGTGGCCTCAGCTGTTTTCAGGGGCTTTGAGTACCTGCACATTGGCAAAGTCAACGCGGTTGAGGTCGCTGAGCATCTGGTTGATTTGGGCCGTGTTCTGAAGCACGGCCCGGGCTGCCTGGGCCAGGTGATTGAGGGAGGTATAGCGCCGAAGTGTTTGTGCAAAAGCACTGGCTGCAGCCACCTGTAGGCAGAGCCCTTTCATGCCCATGTTTCCACCGTCCCCTGTCCTCACCCAGACGGGCCCTAGAAAAGTCCAGCCTGTGCAGAGACCCTTCAAGGCCATTTAGGCCAACCTCCTTAAACAGTGGAGAACTGTGGACCAGAGAGGAGAGGTGACCTCACAGGGTCCCAAGACCTAGTGCTAAATTATCTGGAGGTATTGAGATTTTCTAACATGACTTATTTTACAGAGGAGTAAAGCTAGGTGGCACAGTGGATAGAGAGAGCAGTATACCAGGCCTGGATTCAGGAAGATGTTAGTCCAAATATGGCTTCAGACACTAGCTATGTGACCCTAGGCAAGTCACTTAGTCCCATTTGTCTCAGTTACCTTATCTATAAAATGAGCTGGAGAAGGAAATGGGGTTTTGCCAAGAAAACCCAAATGGGGTCATAAAGGTTCAATGGACACCACTAAAAACAAATGAACAACAAACAAAAATGGGCTCACAGAAGAGTTATCCCACAGGTTGTGAACATGTCGCAGAGCCTGGGTTTGAATCCATGTCTCTGGCTGCATACAAATCCATAGTTCTCTCACTTCCCTCCTCTCGCCTTGGAACACTGCAATAACCTCACTAGCCTGTCCCCTATCATTTTTCCTGCCAGTCTCCTCTAAGTAGGTGGGGCTCCCTATTATTTCTGGGGCCAAATCTAACTTCCTGAGTCTGGCATTTATGGGTTCCATTGGGTCTGGGAATCAGTTCAAATTGCAATTCTACATGTTACCTGTATGACTGTGACTGGGTCCCTTTCTCTAGGACTACCTCCTCTTCTATAAAATAAAGGAATTGGACTAGATGATCTGTAAGACCCCCTCTAATACTAAGTCCCACAAGCCTCTGGTTTGGGGTTCAGGGATGGAGAGGAACCAAAGCGGGTCAAGAATCTCCATTTCCCTCACCTTCACCCGAACCATCTCTTCAGGGATGTTCATCATGGCATTGGTGAGCCAGCTCTCTAGGCTCTTGGCAAAATTCCGAATTGCTTGTGTCAAGGCACCTAAGGAGAACAGACAGGCAGCGAGGTTGGAGGGATGGTAAGCAGGCGCCTGCCTGGGCTGGCTGTCCCCAAGCATGCCCTACTCACTGGGGATGGGCCGCAGCACATCGGGGATAAGGATCTCCACCAGGCCCTGGTACAGCAGGTTGTCACAGTCCTTGGTCCACTTGAGCACAGGCTCATACTTGGAGAGGAGCACCAGGCTGCTCTTGGGCAGCCGCTTCTCTGCTTCATCGTGGCTGTACAGACATGCACACGCACATGTGCACGCGCACACGGACAGAGACAGGCATACAGACACAGATAAGGTACGACATGTATACAGGGATAGCCACAGAAACGTGCAGATACGCAATGTACAGACAGGAATAGAGACAGTTACACCCGGACAGAAGTGAGGGCCCCTTCCTCAGGGTTCCCTTGCTAGGGCTGCCTGGGGCTCCCTGCCATACTCACACAGCCAGGGGGGTGGCCTCGCTGGGCTGATTGAGGTTGTACCTCCAGAAAGTCTTCCACAGGGTCTCTACCAGCGTAAACTGTAGGTTAATCATGACATCCACAATGGCCTGGCAAGGAGGGAAGAGAGTGACCCAGACTGAACAGGGTGAGAGACAGAGAAAGAGTGAGCCTCCCCCCAAGGTTCCTGCCGACTCTCGGCCTGGCTCCATACCTCACAATGCTCCCGGTACAGGACCTGGAAGGCCTTGATGTCTTCGGGCCCAATCCCCTCAGGTAGCACCTTGCCCTGGAGATCCAGCTCAGTGAATTCTGGCAGGCTCCTTGAGGCATCTATGGGGGTAGAAAGGAGCCAGGATGGACCAGAGGGATATAGTATTTCTAAGAAGGGACTTTAGAAATCATCTAATTTCAATATGTCATTTTAGAGCTGAGAGAACTGATGCCCAGGGCCACTGAATGAGATGGCCAAAGTCACATGCTAACCATAGCAGGGCCAGGCCTAGAGCACAGGCTTTCAGGGTCTCCATCCAGAGCTTTGCAGGTCTCAGGGCCTCCCTAGATTCTCCCATGCCCTGCCCATCCTCCTAGAGAGGTTGCATGGGAACAGGTCCTTACCCAAGAACTGCTGGTACTGCTGGACTTGGGCACTGATGTCAGACAGGCCTGCTGCCTGCTGCTGTCCTACTGCCACACCGTTGGTCATACCCTCCATCTTCTGGATTGGTTTAAGTCTAGGGAGGCAGGGGAAGGAAGGAGAGAGCCCAGGTTGAGAAGATGTCTTCCCTCCCTAGTGCTCTGCCAGCCAGAGACCCTAAGCCAGCCAGCAGAGCATCTCTACCTCTGCTTCTGAGAGAAGGGCTGGCCCCGCATGGCCATATGTTGCTGGTCCTCCATCAGGCGTAGCAGTGGAGAGTTGGCTTTGATACGCAGGCCATAGTAATGGTATTTGGAGTTCCCCCTAGAAAGGAGAGCCGGAAAAAAAAGAGGAAAGTGAGAGATGGGGTGGTTCAGGCTAGGGCTGTCCCCAGTATTACCTTGGAGGGATTCATTCGCTCATTTGAACAATGTTTATTTGTTGCCTGTTATTTGCAGAGTATGTAGTGTGTTTAGTACAAAGTTTGGAGAAGAAATAGTCCTCGTGAAGCTCACAGTCTAGTAGAGAGACTGTGCTAAGACCATTAGAATGGACATCATGTGATAAATGCACTAGAGCATATAAAAAAAGTATTCTGGGAAATTCCAAGGGCTTGGGGAGGTGAAGATGTGGGAAACAGTGAGTTCATTCTGCTTTTTAACTGAAGGACCCCAGGCCCAGGTGATACCATGTGGGCCTCCCTCCATCTGGTCATGCATTCTAGCCTCTGCTCTGCCATTTGTTATCTGAGAGTTGCCCAGGGCACAGTGAGAGGTTAAATGACTTGGCCAAGATCTCAGGTGTCAGAAGTGGACCTTCCTGATTCTGAGCTGACTCTATCTATTAAATGATGTGAACTCTTTTTAATGAGAGAGAGAGAGAGAGAGAGAGAGAGAGAGAGAGAGAGAGAGAGAGAGAGAGAGAGAGAGAAAGTGTGTATATGTGTGTGTGTGTGTGTGTGTGTGTGTGTGTGAATCTACCTCACAGTAAATATGGTTGGGAGGGAGGTTTCAAAGAAAGAACTAAGGATATCACTAAAAAGTGACCTACCACCTAAGAGGACCAGATAAAGAGAAGAAATTCTTCACTTGCCTGGATGTAGGTGAGGCTTTGTCTTAATAATTACTATTTCTGGGCCAGCTCTGGCTCTAAGCAGGTCAAGTTATAGGAAGAAAGGAGGGAGGGTCCCAGTGAGTCTGAGGGCTCTGTTCTAGGAGTGAGCATCCCCGAGGTTAGGGGGGGCAGGAGCAACACCCCAAGATATCAGGCAGGCATACCTCGTGCCAAGTCGGCGAGTGCGGAGGCCCATGAAAACAGAGCGAATGAGCTTGCCAAAAGAGGCAGCATTGACGGGCTCTAGCTTCTGCTCCTGGCAGTGCAGGAGGTAGTGGCAATAGAGGGTGCTGCGGGGCAAGCTTACCCCCTCAGCCGTCTCATAGTTATCCAGCAGCCACTGGACCTAGGGGGAAGAGAAGTTGGGGGGGGAGAAGAAAGGGAACCAACCCAGGGGCCAGCCCCCACCTAGGTTAAGATCCTAGCTCAACATTCCTGTATGGAAAGGAGGTCCCAGAGCTAAAGCTTCTTGGTGCCTTCTGCTTGGTCTCAGTGGACAGGCACCAGTGCAGATGCCCCTGGGCAGGGGATATGAAATGTCCTTAGCTGCACCTCCCCACCCCCCCATTCTGATCCTTTTGGCCAGTATCCCTCACCTGGGCAGTCACTACCCAGGGTAGTCACTAGAGGGCAGGAGACAGAACTGGGTTGTAGAAACTCTTCCCCAGGCTCTAGTCTTGTTTCTGCCCCAAGTGATGTTCCTCTTCCCCACCCCTTCTCTTTGGGGGAAGGGCACAGGGGCACTTACAGTGGCTGGTGAGGCACGGGTGGTATGTGAGTACGACTGGCTGGAGCTGCCCAACATGTAGCCGCCCTGGATCACGTAGGTGCCGGCGCCGCCCCCGCCGCCCCCTCCACTGCTTGAGCCACTAGAGTTGGTGACGATCTGGCCACCCGACACATACATGGGCACTGAGCCACTACTCGCCACAGCCTGTGAGGTGGCAGGTGTGCTGACCTGCGCGGTTGTGCCCTGGGACTCATAGTAGCTGGTGCCCGCATTCTGGGTGTATAGTGGTGTCTCTGTGTAGGGGTAGGTACCTGAGCGGCTGTAAGGGAAGCAGGGAACAAGAAGGGCTGGGTGGCCATTTCTGTGGCAGAGCTGATGGGAATTCCCAGAACTATTTCTGGGAGGGGCTCAGATAGTCAGTGTCACAAGCCATGAGGGCGGCTGTCCCAAGAGTCAGTGTTTTCTTCTGCCTTAGAGGGGACGCTCAGTGTCTAAGAGCTTCTCCCACCAGTGCTGCCCAATTGCTTTGGTCCAATTGGGGCCCAAGCTGAATGTCACGCTTCCCCTTGAAATGGCACTGAAAAGCTAACAGGGAAGCTTGGGGAAGATTCTTTACAATATTACAACTTCTATCACGGCCCAGTCATCTTCCTAGTCACTCTAGGCTCAGAGTAGGTCTTCTCGACTCTATCTCCCCATCCTGTAGAACCAATCAGTTGTCAAGGCCTGATTTCTTTCCTCCTTTCCATTCTCACAGTCCTACATTTCCCACCTGAATTCTTGTCTCCTTGATGAAAACCTTCCCACTTCAAGCCTTTCCCCTCCATCTTACCACAATGAAATTCCCTGAAGCCCAGCTCTGATGCCATTCCTCCCCAGGTCAAAAGTGCCCATAGCTCTACAGGAGCCTGATTTCAACAATCTGGTCTCACTCCTTTGGGGCCAGGAGGCTGGGTCTCTCCTACAATGCCAGATTCCCCTCTCCCCCACCCAAGATGCCCTCCTTCCCTCTTGTGGCCCATTTGAACCCTAGTCACCTCCTCTGTGACCACAATTAACCTGACTGTCCCCACTCTCTGCTGGCCAGAACTGTTCTGATTAGGTGGCCTTCAGCAGCTCCTGCCTATAGAAATGATCCTGTGATGGCTAGAGGCCAGCCGGGCCTGTGAAGGTTTCACCCATCTACAGTGCAGGCAGCCCTGCTTGCTTCTGGAGTTGGGGCATCAGGGGAGCCAGGATGAAGGATGGGATCTGCTCCCAGATGTACTCACATGGTGCTGGCTGTGTAGCTGGCATCACCGCCCTCCACATACTGCACCTGGCCAGGGTACACATGCTGCACAGGCACCTGCTGGAGCTGTTGCACCTGGGGCAAGAGACCAAAGGTTATGGGGAGGCCTCGAACCTGGGCTGGAGCTGGAGAGGAGGCTACAAAAGGGCAGGGACCCCTGGGCCTGGGCTGTTCTCCGGCTTCTGACTGGTCCAGGGCCGAGTTTCTAAAGGCCAGGGAAGCCAGGCATCTTCCTGAAAGAACTTGGCTCTCCTGGACCCTCAGAGCCCAGCAAGGCGGGAGGGCTGGCTGGTGCCCAACAAGAATCTGTTCCAGCTCTGGCCCCCCAGAACTCTTGTTCAGAATAAAGTCAGGTCGGGGGCTGGAAGCCCGAGTGCGAGTGTGGGGGAGCCGGGGGGAGCCCGGGGAGGGGGCAGGAGAGGGGCCCAGGCCAAGGGAACAGCCCTCTAGAGGCGGGCCCTGGGGCAGGCTCTGGGCAGGAGGAGGCAGCCCCGCCCCGCCCCCTTCTCCCCACCTACTTTCAGGGCTGTGGCTGCAGTGCCGAACACTAGCACCTGGGGGACTCTCTGGATCCTGACTCTCTGGTCGGGGCTGGCCCGGGAGGAGAGCCCCGGCAGGGGCTCGATCACCACTTTCTGCTGGGGCAGGAGCAGCTGCTGGGGGAGCACGCGCACCAGCTCCACCCACTGCTCGGAGCCCGGCTCGGCCGCTGCCGCCGCCGCCGCTGCCGCCGCTGCCGCCGGCAGGTAATGGAGCCGGGGCTCCGGGCTGCCGCTGCCTAACTGCGGGGCCTCGCTACTGCACTCTAACAACAGGGGCGCCTCTCCGGCCCGCTCGCCCGGCTCGGCCCGCACCCCGGGCGGCTCTGCTGCTGGCTCCTGCTGCTCTCCCTTCCTAGCGGGGAACTGACTGCCTGAGCACTGGAGGACAAACAGAGACACTGGCCCATCACCCGCGGCCCGGCAGGGGGCGGGGCGGGACCTCCCACCGGCCCGGGGAGCTGGCTGGGGGTGGGGGTGGCGGGAGAGCGGGGTTTGCTGGGGGCGGGTCTCCGCTAGGAAAGTGGGGAGGCAGGGGGTGACGGCCTGGAGGGATCTAGGGGGCATCGGGCTCAGCCCCCTCACTCTGAGGCCTTGGTGCCCAGAAAACTGCCATCCAGGTCACAGCTGGGGCAGGGAAAACTTCAGAGGGGTGGAAGGAAAAAGAAGAGTCAGTGGCCCAGAAAGCACAGACCTCTTGGGTGACGTGGACCGGTTGCAACCCTTGCACTGTCAGCTGCTGCACTGAGCCTGATTTGGATGTCTGCGGAGCAGTCTGTACCACAGATCTCTAGGGGGGACACAGATCACCCAAAGTTACTGAAAAGAGCTGGGACACTGCTTGTTCTTACAAGGAGTGAGCCAGTGTGGGGCAAGTGGAAGGGCAATGGCCTGGTGATCTCGTTCTTGGGGCTGGCCATTCTGATAGACCTGTTTTCAAGCTGTGTGGCCTTGGGTAAATCACTGAACTTGAGAACCAGAAAGGATGAGGATCTGAGGCCCAAAGAGGCTGGAGAACTTGCCCAAGGTCTCACAGGGAGTTGGCAAAGGGAAGACTTGGAGTCTGGGGTTCCACTACAAATCTCATACAGGGTCAGTGCTAGTTGGATGCTAACATGGTTATAGATCTCAGCCTGTTTCGGGGCCTTTGGAGGTGGAACTTCCCGGGCGCCTCCCTGCTCGGGTACCTCTTGTGGGGCAGGGACCGCCTGGACGCTGTGCACCTGGAGCTGCTGCACGGAGCCAGCTTTGCTGGTGGAGCTGTTCCCCTGTCCTGGTGAACGCTGTCAGGAGAGAAGCCAGGACAGGCTTAGACACACAGCAGGGATGGCCAGGATGGGTCCCGGGTAGGCTTTTTCTTAGGACTCCCTCCCAGCAGCTCCCCTTATCTGCTGAAGGGCAGACTGTAGTGGAAAGAGAAGTCCTGAACTTTTTGTCTGCTTCCCAGCCCTGGCTGGCTCTCTCGTAAAAAGGTGTCCCTAGAAAAGGCTGCCCCCAAACCTCTCTTCAAAGGAGTCCTCTAAAGTCCTACTCAGTATTTCTCAGGCCAGCTCCTGGGACTTGTCCTCAGCCACTCAACAGCCCTGGCCTGGCACTGAAATGCTGGGATGGAGCAGACGGATGTTGTTAGAAGGATAATTACAAGACAGCAAAGGGAGGTTGAAATCTTGTCTTCTCCTTGCAGGGCTTTTACTCTAGGGCATCCAGGAATACAGCTTGGTTCTCTTATGGGCACCAGTCTGGGGGGGAGGGGTGGGTTGGGTGGTGGAGTGATGCCCTCTGAGTGGCCTAGGCCCTTACTTCCAATGCCTTAGTTTATAAAGCCCCCCAGGTCTTACCTGTCCTCTACTCCAAGACTGGAGAATCCCTGTAAATCCTGGAGTGAGGGTCGGCATGGGAACTTGCTTTGAGCTCTAAAGTGAAGCTGGCTCTGGGGAATGAGACTGAGGGGGGTGGGGTGGGGTTCAAACAACACACAGCAACCCAGCAGGGAGGAAATGCAATATCCAGCCTCCCAGGCTCTAAGCCTGGGCTCTGCTAAAGCTGGGGCTGGGCTAAGACATCCTCTGTGCCCTGATAAAAAGCCTTTGCTGCTAACCTTGGCGGGAGGCCACCCTGACCTCATTAAATGTCACCTGCAGAAGCCTGGGTCTGAGAGCCGGAGGCAAGGGAAGAGAGAGGTGCAGAGAAACAGTTGAAAGACAGAAAGATGGCCAAAATGGGCAGGAGAGCTGGGAGTTGCACTTACCTCTGGGGGGGAGTGCGCCTGCTGGACACTATGGACAGTGAGCGAGGCTGGGCCCCCTTTGCTGGCCTGAGCTGAGCTCTGCACCACAAGTCGCTGCATGAGGAATGCTTGTGATTAGGAGGAGCATGACCCAATCCCAGAGATCCCAGGGGCTAGCCTTTTACAGTCAAGGCGAATTAGAGTTAGAAGGATCTTCTGAGACCATTCAATCCAACCCCATCATTGTGCAGTGAGAAATCCAAGACCCAGTGGGGGGAATGGGGAACTATGCCGCAAACCCCAGTTGTTTGGCTCAAAGTTCATTGCTTTCCCCACTACTTTAAGCTTCTTGGGAGTCTGTTTCTTAAACCCTTACCTTCTATCTTAGAATGGATATTAAGTATCAGTTCCCAGGCAGAAGTACAGTAAGGGCTAGGCAGAGGGGGTAAGTGACTTGTCTTAAATATCTGAGGCCACATTTGAACCCAGGGCCTCCCATCTCCAGGCCTGGCTCTCTATCCATTAGCTACCTGTTGGGGGCCTATTTCCAGCATGCTTGCCATGTGGCTAGAAGAGCTGTTTGGCAGTGGGATTCATTTTTATTAGCTCACCCTGATGGGTGGGAAGTATGGATTTGCCCCCATAGTCCATGCTTTATGCCCCAGGCTGGTGGAGTTGGGTTCTATGTAAACCCTGAAGGTTTCTCTGTAATGGAGGCCTGATGGAGGGAACCAGGGCAAGACCAGGAATCTCCCTTCTTTCCATGGTTTCTGAGCTGTCTCTCACTCCTGTTGCACTTGCTTTGATTTAAGATCTCTGGGTAGAATTGGTAACCTCCTTTCTGTAGAGTACGCAAAGAGAAGCCTGGGCCTCTGGATTGGAGTCAGAGGAATCCTAATCTCAGAGGCTTGCT
Organism: Monodelphis domestica; assembly: GCF_027887165.1. Taxonomy (NCBI): domain Eukaryota; kingdom Metazoa; phylum Chordata; class Mammalia; order Didelphimorphia; family Didelphidae; genus Monodelphis; species Monodelphis domestica. The sequence goes on along the minus strand of NC_077229.1, from coordinate 94,914,429 downwards.
ACTCAAGAGGCAGCCAAGTAGAATGAGAAAAAGCCTCGATTTCCCTTAACCTTCAGAGGGTTCTGAGGACTTTTTAGAGCTCAAAGAGTCTTCAGGATCACCTAGTCCAATCCTCATCCACAGGTGAAAAAGCCAAGACCCAGAAAAGGGAAGGGACTTTGCTGAGGTGACAGTAGGTAAGCAGTAAAGGGGGATTGGAACCCAGGATGTCTGCCTCCTAAGCTAGTTCTCTGAGCATCAGGGCGTGAGGATCTCTAAGGTCCTTTCTAGTGCTAGATGTTATGATCCAAGGAGGTTTCAGGTGACTGCCTCAAGACTACACTAACGTGGGAATAGAGACACAGGGATCTTGACTCCCAGGGCTAGTGTTTCTTCCCCGAGACCAGGATCTTCTGGAGAGGTAAAAAACCAGACTAACTAGTGTAGCTCTTCCCAGTGGAGATCCCTGACCAAAAGGATAGCCAACAGTCTAGCAGCTCTGATTTCCCTGATTAGAAATAGACAGGACCTGGGCAGTCCAGAAAATATTTCAGTGGGCAGGCAACAGGGAGATATGTTAGTAAAGGAGATGTTACTGTCCCCTTGGGGGAATCTCAGGGTTTTCATGGCTAGAGATGGTGGGACCTGTGAGGTCCCAGAAAAGATGATATTCACCCCTTGGGCAGGTCAGCCTTACCTGCTGGGGCACTTGGATGCTGGTAAGCTGCAGAGGGGACACAGCACCAGGCTTGGCCTGCACACTTGCCTGGACCAGCAGCCGCTGTTGGAACAAAGCCCAGTGAGGTGAAGGGGGGCTGGCCCTGACCCCCAAAACTGTGGGATAAGGGAAGGGGAGGATGGAAAGAAAGCTGAGCAGAATGGAGCAAAGCATCTTGATAAGAGAAGGCAAACAGATGGCTCCGGCAGATGGTGAGGGGCAGAGCTAAAGGACAGCCGTGGGGGAGGGAGCAGAGAAGGCACAGTGCAGCAGTCCACATTCATCTCTAAGGGGGTGAAAGACTCAAACCCCCAATGGCTGGAGATAGCCTCTCTTGGACCCAGGAACCCTTACCTTGGGAGCCCCATACCTGCGGTGTGGCCTGGACCTGTTGGACCACCTGTGTTGGCACTCCAGACTGGCTGGCAGTGGAGCCTGGGCTGGCTTCTGAGACGGTATCACTGGCCCTCATGGCCCCTTCTGTAGGGAGGAAGGGGGCAGGATCAGGCACCCTGTGCAGCAAGCACTGTCCTTAGGGTGCTAGGAGGCAGCAGCTTAGGACCTGGGCTTAGTTTGAGGGTCTGAGGAAGTCTAAAGTGCTAGTAAGAGGACAGAGATATTTGGGGATAGATGTGAGTAGCACCAGCACTCCAGGAGGGTCTACACTTACTGCTATAGATTGTCTTTCTGAATGTGGCTGGGATCACCTCCCAGGTCAACTGCATGTGTGTGGAACCTGTAGGAATGGAGTGGTTGTGTGGACAGCAATGGAATCTAGGACCCCTAAGGCTCAGCTCAACTATCCCCTCTGTTGACTCTTCCACCTAGCTTCATTTCCAGGGGAAAGCTGTGGCTAGCTGTGGCTGTGTGGTGTTGTGACTAGCATGAAAGAAGGATTCTAAATAAAGTCTAGTGAGACATGGGCAAAGAGAGAGAGAAGGCTGGAGGGAAGCCTAAAGAGAATCAGAGCAATGAAGGTCTCATGAGACAAATTCTTGAACTTATTGGCTCTGAAGGAAAACAGGAGCTTGAGGCTCAAACTCCAATGCCCTTCCCCTCTCCCTTTACACCAGGCCCCAGCAACCTCTCCTTTAATGGAGGATGGCTAGCTCAGAAGCTCTGAATGCCAGAGGTGGAAGGTCATTAGTCTAAACTCTGAGCAAGAATTTTCTCTACAAGGAATGACAAAAATCACTCAATCTCCAATCTGAAAGACCTCCAGTGATGAGGAACTCACACTACGTCCTGAGGAAGTAAAATTCATTTTTAGACAAGTGTTAGTAAATTTGGGGGACATTTTAAGTTTTTCCTTTTATACTGTTAACATAAACCCAGCAACTTCCCTATAGTACTTCCCCTCCTAATTATGTCCCCCAGGGTCAAGCAGAACAAATCTAAGCCATCTTCTATACAATTACTCTTTAAATTTAAATAATGAAATATAAGCCATTATGTCCTTACTCAGTCTTCCCTTTTCTAGGTTTGATAATTATTTACAGGGGGCAGCAAAAAGTGGCTTAGTGGATTGAGAGCCAGGCCTAGAGATGGGAGGTCCTGGGTTCAAATTTGACCTCAGATACTTCCTAGTTGTATGGCCCTGGGCAAGTCACTTAACCCCCACTGCCTAGCCCAGCATTGGTGAAATATTGGCACTTATGCCCAGCCAGCTCTCAGGGAGCTGCTCCATTCCCCACCTCTTCCCAGAACCCAAGGACATTTTTGCATGCCCCACCCCTCTTCTGTCCAGCTGTCCAAAGCTCCCTCCATCCGCTCTCTTGGGTAAAATTGGGAGGAAGAGGGGGCTCACAAACATTTAAAATTTGCCCCTGGGTACTCGAACTCAAAAACATTCCCCAATACTGGCCTAGCCCCTTATCACTTTTCTGCCTTGGAATTAATATACAGTACTGATTCTAAGATGGAAGGTAAGGGTTAAAAATTTTATTTTCTCATATAATCTAATCTGCAGTCTTCTTATTCTATCTTTCTCCTGAATGTTCTCGACATCCATCACTATACTTGTTCCCCTGACTAGGCTGATTTGAATTTTTACCACATCTGCTTCAGAGACCCCATGGAAAGGCAGGAGGGTGAGACCTTCCTTGACCCAAGATAGAAACAAGTGTGCATGTAGACTTTTTCTCTGACTAGGATGGAGATTTGCTGGGGGGTGTACCTTTGGTCTCACTTCCAAAGGGAGCACAATTTACTAATGATTCTCACTATGCTCATTAGGGCACTCTGAAGACTAGCTTCTCTATTTTGCATGTGAAAAAACAGAAGGCAACAGATCTATGTATGCTATCCCCTCCTCTCAAAATCCTTTGTTTAGGCCATCTCTCTCCCAACCTCCTTTCCATTCAATCTCACCCAACTCCCTTCTACAGTCCTTCAGTGGGCAGTGTGCATCTCAGCACAAAGGGGTGGGGAGAGGGGGTACTCACGATGGCTGGGAGCTGTGAAGAGGCAATCATAGAACATGATGCAGCCCAGGGATGGCCTGCCTGGCCAGCTCCTGGTGACGCCTCTCTGCAGGAGCAGGTGGGAACAAGGGCAGCTTTTATACCAGCAGCCTTGGTGAACTAATCCCCTCCAGTTTGCTCCAAAGCTCCTGTGGGCTCTCTCTGAATAAACACCCCCTCATGGTAGGTACAAAACAAGGAGGGGCCTCTGCAGAACACGAAGAGGTCAGCACCTGGGCTGGGGAGATGCTATCAGGAAGGAGGCCAAGTTTCGTGCAGTCTCTATGAGGTGAGGAACAGGAGGAGGGGCCCTCCCCCCCCCCCAACCCTCTGAACAAGTCCTGTGGGATGCCTTAAAAGGCATCTGTCCCCACGTGCTGATGGCACTTCTGGCCCCAACTACTTCAGGGAAATAAGCTAGAATCCACAGCGAAGATGCTCTTTTGCAAGATGCAGCCTTCAGCAGGATGAAGGCTTGGAGGGCAAGCGGGCAGGGGTAGGGGAAGGAGGGGACATTTTGTTTTGAGGTAAAATGAGGCCAAAAGCATTCTATCTGCTCTTTGTAGGAGCAATAGATAGGAATAAAAGGACCATGAACCTGCTGAAGGGACAGTGAGGTAGGTATCATTCCCTGATCATTTTCCTGAGAGAGACAGGATAAAAGTGCCCAGCGCAGGGTCAATATGTATTGTCCACAGCTAAAGCCTTTGAAGAGTCTGAAGAAATTGAAAAGTTCAGGATCTTTGGACTTGCCCTTCTAGCTTCTGGCATAACTAGGACCTCTGAGAATAATACTTTGGGAAGCTGTTGCAAAGCTGAGTCCTAGCCAATTAGACACAATATTGATTCCAAGATAGTTTGCATACTGATCGGAGGAGAAAGGGAGCAGTCAAACCCCAGTGTTGCTCAGTGGTAAGGGAGGGGTATTCTCTCCAGGGGATGATGATGCCAGGCAATGCTTATTGAAATAATTCTGGCAGCCAGAGTCCTCAGCATAGCATACAAAGTCATCAATTTCTGGGTTTAACTTAACTATTTTCTCTTGGATTTAATTTGGACCTCCCTTGGCATCCTTGTGGGGCCTCAAGGGAGGAGGCATTAAATGACTCCAGCCCAACTGGGAAAGCTAAGAGCAACCTGAGAAAGGACCATGCCATGTGATGCTCCTAACACACTTAGGTGTGTGGGTAACCTAAGCTGAGTAACTGTGTAACCAAACTGTATCCAGTTTGTAACCAAACTGTGTCCCCACTTAAAGGATGAGACATCGACTAAGCTGAACCACTGGAGTTGGGAGATGGAGATACAGAGAGAGATGGAGTTCTGGCTCTGATCAATATTGTGCCTTGGCTGGTGGCATGAAGAGTTTTAACAAGAGGGACCCTCAAGCAAGATCCAACGTTATCAGAAACTGTCATTTTTCTCACAAGGCCTCAGTGAAGGCGCACAGGAAGGGAATACTCACTGCTGCCAGGCTGATGGCCAGAGTCCTTAGGCCTGGGCTGAAGCTATAATTGGTTTGTTTTTTTTAGCAGTACTAAAAAGCCCCCACATGAGAAGCCACCACTCAGTAAGTGAACTTCCTAATAACTTCGGGCTTTTTAGTTTGTACATGTGTGCATAAGGTATCTGTGTGGCTGTGCTTGGGAGGATGCCTGTGTGTGTGTGTGTCTGCCTCTGTGGCCATGGATATGTGACTCCATCCTTCTTTGTTCTGATGTATGTTTCTGGGGCTTTGTGAGTGTGTATGGATAGTTTGAATATCTTTGCTAGAACCATGGAGATGGGTTTGGGGTAGGCAGGGTATTTCTTCTCAGTCTCCTGACCCCTCCCTTGTAGACCGCTAGCTCTGTGAATATTCACATCAGTGCTCAAACTTCCCAAGATTGCTGAGCTGTCATATGGAAGAAAGATCAGACTTATCCTGCTTGGCCACAGAGGTCAGAACAAGAAGCCATCATTTGTTCTGCATCTGCAGAGTAGTCTAGTCCGATGAAAATAAAAACTTATTAGTGGTTACAGCAGTTCAAAAGGAGATTATTTTGCACTAGGAAGATTATTTTGCACTAGTGGGTTCCTTATAGCTGGAAGATTTTGGGTAGAGACTGCATGATTCTTGGTCAGAAATAGGAGAAAGAATTCCTCTTCAGGTATTATGTCTCTGACTCTGAGGTTCATTCCAAATATGAGATTCTGCAATTCTGTGGTCTATAGTTATGTATTCTTGTACATACTCTGGGGTTTCATATTCCTTTATGTATATGTGTCTGGGAAGTCTATCTATATTGTTCTGTTCCTGTGTACAAAAGAATATGGATAGAGGTTTGTGGGAAAGGACTTCCACCAAGATTCCTCAAGTCTTGAAGTTCTAACTAGTGTACTGACTGTCACAATAGTATACTGCACTGGATTTCTTCTCACTCAATATTAAGGAGTCTTCTTGCTTTAGCTTTCCCATTGATCTACTGTGTGCCCTAGATGGACCCCTGGTGCCTTATGTGAATATAAGGAATGACTCCTGCAGTGAAGGAAGGTTATGAGGATGGATTAGATTTCCAATTAAAGCCTTTGAGTTCTTAAGGAAAGGGATCCTTTAATCAACCCTTGGCCAGCATGGTTATGAGCTCTCTCACCATTATGATAACTCTCCTTGTTCCATTTATCCCTTACTATATATGTGGTCTAACCAGGGAAGAGGCCAGGGGCATCATCTGCCCTCTACTCCTGGACTCTTTGCCTGGTAATGCAACCCGAGGTGCTGAGATCCCTGAGGCCAATCTTTGTATTTTTGGCTATTATAGTGGATTTGCACAGAGCTTGGTCCAAGTCTACCTTATAGTTCCCTTGATCACTTATGTAACTGATTTTTGGGAAAAAAAACATGTAGGACTTTCTCCCTATTGAACATCATTATTTTTATATTATTATAGTCAGCCTATCTACAACTTCATTTCAAACCATCTAGACCCTCATCCTAGTCAGTAATAACAATGATATGATAACAATGCTGACTGGAACAGTCAACGATAATTTCCAAGGAGGCACTCAACCAAGCAATATTAACAACCACTTATGGTGGGGTGAACTCAGTAACACCTACAGTGGGGTATTATTGGGGTGCAAGTTCACTACTCAGTAACACTTGAATTTGGGTTGTACCAAATCAAAGCTGACAGAGATGTCAAAAGAAATGAAATTCCAAAATCTGCCTCCTTGTAGCTTTTACCCATTAGTCTTAGTTCTATTTTTTGGAGCCAGGCAGTACATATGGAATCTCTCTTCCAAATAAGAACTCTTCAAACGTTTTAGGCCAATGATAATGTTCATCCTAAGGCTTCTCTTGTTTAGGAAGGCTTTGTGAGTTGCTGTGCCCAAAATAATTCATCACCCGATAGCTGATCCTCTGGTGGAAAGATCCTCCAAACTTAGTTGGGTTGGTCCTTAAATGAATGCCGCAGGATATATCACCAGACCTACACTTGGTGTTACTCCAGCTTGCCTTCTGGCACAGCCTTTGAAAAACTAATATCACTTCCATAGCATGAGGAGGTATCAGGGTTGACCTATTGCTACTGCTACTATTATGATTAAAAACAACTAAAAAAAGATAATAAAATAATAATAGTAACTAGCATTTATATAGCACTTTAAGGTTTGCAAAGCACCTCATATGTTATCACATTTGTCACCAAGACAACCTTAGGAGGTAACCCCATTTCATAAGAGAGGAAATTGGGACACAAGTGACTTGCCCAGGATCATACAGCCAATACAAGTATGAAGCCTGATTTGAACTTGCGTCTTCCTGACTCCGAGCCCAGCACTGTGCCACCTAACTGCCCCCCAAATCACAGATTATGGGGCATTAGAACCAGATATCTTAAATATGTGGAACCTTGAAACTTTTGCTAGGTGAGAGCTTAATCCCAAATGGTTTTCATAGGTGAGATGTTCACAGATACTCCAAGGACAACCAACTTATATAAGGACTAGAAGGCCAGGTTTTTCTTTCTTGTACTTACCAGAGACTGTCACCACGATAAACTGCTGGGGGGCCGGGGCTGGGGCAGGCTGGCCACTGGGCTGTGACTGTGCTGGGGGGGCTGGGATCTCAGTCACATACTGTTTCTGGTTGGCAGGTTGGGGCTGTGGGCTCTGCAGTTCACTAACATACTGTGGCTGGGAGGTGGCAGCAGCAGGTGGTGGTGGTGGTGGTGGTGGTGGTGGTGGTGGTGGTGGTGTTGGCTGCTGAGGGGCCGCTGGTGGTGGTGGTGGTGGTGGTGGTGGTGGTGGTGGTGGTGGCTGGGGCTGAGCCTGAGGAGGGGCTTGTTGAGGCTGTGGTGGTTGAGGGGCTGCCTGAAGCTCAGTAACGTAGGCCTGTGTTGCCATGCCAACAGTGGGGAAAATGATAATAAATAAGGCTTTTTTTTTTTGCTTCCTTGGGAAGAGGAAAAAAAACAAAAGAAGGAAAAACAAGAATTAATCCACAGTAGAGCAAATCAGAGACATCATATAGCTCCCAGAAGTCATTTGGGTTTGCCACTAACTTAATTAGACCCCATTTCCCATAACCATTTAGAGTCCATTATAGTATGGGTGCATGGTGGGGACCATGGGTGAATTCATTATCAAAACTATACCAGGAACTGATTCTTCTAAGGTCCCTAAGGCCAATCTTTTGTTTTCAGCCAATCCTCTACTGACTAGGACTCTAGCCAGGATCCTACATTTGTATCTAGCCTTGGCCTTCTAGGTCCTTTGAAACTTGGTGGCCACTGCTGCCCAGGGAGACCTAGTTAGTCCATATTCTACCACCTCTGAGTCCTCCTTGGCAGACAAATGTTTGATGGAGTCCTGCCTTTCTTGCCTTCTATATACCAAGAGGTCCTTGCCACCCTATTTCCCCATGACAAAGGGTTTTTTTGAGTTTTCCTTTTGGAAAAAGGCTGAGACATTTCCACAGCAGAGTCCTCTTCATTTGCATCCTGGGAACATCTGTTGCACTCCTGGTTTATTACTATTTCCAGGTGACTTCAGATAGGGAAAAAGAGTCAATTCAACCTGTAAAATTGTCAAGGCCATGGTAGCTGCATAAGTGCACAGAGTCATAGCTCTGAAGATGGAAGGATCCTCAGAGGCCATCTAATTCAATCTCATCATTTTCTAGCTGGAGAGGCTGAAGGATTTTTCTAATGTCCCATTGACAGTGCCCATGGTGGAACTTAGGCCCACATCCTCTGAGACATTGAGTACTCCTTACACTGTGTCAGTTTGCCTCCTAAGGCATTTGACAGCAAGGCAGGTTGGAAGGGCCAAAGAAAATATTATAAGTCTCTGTTCCTTACTCAAACTGATTTGTTAATTGACAAAAGCTCTGACTTGTTAGCAACAAGATGTGAGGCCATTTCTAGAAGGCAGTTTCCTAATGGCTAGAGGAAAAACCTGCTCCTATATCTGAGGAAAACCTCTCTGGACCCTACTCATAGGGCCACAAGGCCACTGCCCATCTGGAACCTCAAGTTTTCCCATTTACTAAATAGGCAGGATTCTGGTCCTGAGGCTATAGCAGGATATTTGGTCAAGGAAATGCTTGAAGTGCAGAAATTAAAGGGGCATATGATCAAGAGCCCCATTTTCTACCGTTTTCTGAAAGGGGACAGATGTTACACCTCTAGGTTTGATGGGGAAAAAGAGATATTGTCTGTAGCAGTGGTCTCTACCACAAAATAAATTCTCTTGTTCTTACTCTGACCAGCAACTCTTCTCTAGCCATTACTCTCCTGAAATGGGAACATTGCACACCTCTTGTATTCCTGGCAATTGCCTAGGCAAGGTCAAGTCTTCTTGACTCTTAGCTATCCAGAATCACAGGATTTAGAAACAGGAGTCTTGGAACCAATTCCCAATTATGACACTGAAGTCCACAGGGGTAAGGCTATGAGCAGCTCACTGTAATTCATTTTCCCACTGTTACAAAGAGAAAATAATTTCTTTATTGCTCTATCTCAATAAAGTTCCCTAGCCTAACCTTCCCCAGAGGACAGTAGGGCAAAAGAGCACATATGAATCACCATGAACTAGAAAGATGTAAGAGGATGCCAAGGTACTATTTATCTTAACCTAGATATCAAGCACTTTTCTTTGGCCTCTATTGTCCCAAGTCTGAAATGAGACTTGCCAATTCCAAGTCACAAGTCTACATAGCTACTCTGAGATTGCTGGAAAGCTTTTCATTGATACCTGCTAGAACCTGGCTTTTTTTCATTATGAATAGAGAGTGGCCAATCATCTTGGTGTTGACTTCCTAGTACAAAAGAGGCCCATTAACTGCTGATGGGAAGGTTCTTGCAACTTACTGGCTCCTTTTTCTATAGGACCAATTACAAACTAGAAGATAGTTTGAAGCCTAACATTGTATGTGTATGTGTGGTGTGTGTGGTGGTGATGGTGTGTGTGTGTATGGGGGGACACACCTAGCTCTCCCAGTCTGACTTTCCCACTCAGTGGCTAAAAGTGCTTTCTAATTTCATTCTGCTTCTCCTATGGAAAGGTCACTTAGAAATTCTGTTTCTTCCTGCATCTAAGATGATAACCTGTAACACATCATTCTGATTCTGAATGGAGTGGGAAATGAGGGGAGGTTCGGTTACAGTTTCGATAAGTATTGGGCTGAAAGGGAAAGAAAATTTGTGACTAAAAGGTAAAAGAAAGTGTCTGACCTCCCAAATCAGACTCTAGTTTGGAAGAAGGCCATTAATTTGATCCCCTACTACTTGCTGCCATTAGGGATAGAGCTAGTCAGTCACATCTGTTCCGTCTTGTCTTTGGCTAAGAGCTGCCTATTTCCTACATTCCATTTCTGTTTCCAGCAGGCCTAGACTCCAGGCCTGTAAAACTATCACCTTTTCCTTTCTTATTTCTCCTGAGGAGGTATACCTGTACCTCTTTGACCCTCTAATTTAGCATCCATGGTCAGATTGTTCTTATATGTTCCCTCTAAAAATGGTGGAGCAGGCTTGCTCACATACAACTCCTTCAATCTCTATTCATCCATCAATCCCCATCTAAGGAGGCAGCAGTACCCACAGCCCAGAAAGCATCTGTTAGTTATTCTTCTGAGCCTAGAGGTGGGGAAAAGTAGTCAGAGAATCCACTCTTAAAAATGGAAGTGAACTTAAATGTTACCTATGTCAATATCTCTCCAAAATTGGATTTTTTCCCTACAACAACAGAGATCATTTAACCCTAGGCTGTATGCTTCCAGCGACTAGGTTATCCTTTATGGAGGCATTCTATTGTTTCCTGTAACATCCACTTCTCTTGTCTTGCCTTATGGAACAGCATGAAACAATCCCATTTCATATTTGATATGACATGACCTTTGATGGATCTGGAGGCTTTTGTTATATTTCCCTTGGCTTTCCCTTTTCTTGATTAAAGATCCTACTTCTTTCAACTCTGTCTTATATGATATAGTTTCTAGACCTTTCCCTTTGTTAGCTACTTTCTTCTGAAGTTCTCTTGATCCATCTCAAAACGTGGCACCAATAAAAGAACAAAGTACTTGATATTCGGTCAAAGTCCAATGAGATGGTTGAAGGTGAAGGCAGCTTCCAAAGTTGCCTTGGGGGCAGTTACAGAAAAAATCAGCTTCTCTTCTCCAAAATTCAAAGGATTCATTTAGACTCTCAGAGTTATCCATAGAATTCAGGAAAGGGGTATTGGAGCCATGTGACCTGTTCCTTAACAACTTAATTCAAACGTTTATTAAATGCCAAAGGCCATGAGGATATAAAGACAGACATGAAATAGTCCCTGCCTTTCAGAAGTCTGTCTTCATTTTATTGGAATGATATATGTACAAAAATAACTATGATGCAAACTAATTGAAGAGGAAAAAATATTAATGCCTGGAGAGAGGGGAGAGGGTGGAGGAGGGAAATTGGGTAAGGCTTTATCAAGGAGCCTCAAAGTCTGATGGCATTGAGGAGGAAGCAGTTCATTCTAGGTATCTGGGTCCAAGTATTACTTGTGCAAGTGCAGAGACAGAGTCAAGTGATAGACATACTGAGCTTGGGGAGAAGAGAAGAGAAACCTGATTTGGCTAGAATGTCAAATTAATAAAGTACAAAAGTTTGAAGTAAGGTAAAAAAGGTGGGTAGGCAGGCACCGGCCATAATGGAAAGTTTGTATTTTCTCTCAGAGGGAGTGGGGAATATGAGAGGGTTCTGAGGGACAGAAAAGCAATATATTAGCAGAAGGATGAGGATGCATAAGAGAAGGGAGGGAAGAAAAGAGGGAAACCAGTTAATCATGATAGTCCAGCAAAGGCACTGAGGTCTGATCTAGAAATAGGAACTCCATTTATTTATGTGATATTATAAATCATCCCATTAGAATGTGAGCTCCCAGAGAGCCTTGTTGGCCTTTCTTGGTATCACTAGTACTTACAGTTCCTGGACCCTAGGAGGGGTGTAATGTTGACCAACTGGAGGAGAAGGAATAGATATGAGAGATGTGGAAGCAGAAATGGCAAGACATGGCAAATGCCTGGTTCTGGGGAATGGAGGACAGGGAAGGATACAACATGACCCTGGATGAACAGGTGTAGGATAGTACCTACGATGGAAATAGGGAAGCTGGGAGGGGTGAGTTTTAGGGGAAGATGAGTTCTATTTTGAAGATAACTAAAGGACACCCTGGAAATGTTTAACAGGTGCTTTGTATTGTTGGCCTGAAGTTGAAATTTCAAGCTTAGAGGCAACACATATAGATGTGGGAGTCATCTGCCCAAAAATGAAACATGAAGGCAGATAAGATTACTAAGCATCAGGGAAGAGGGTATAGAGAGAACACAGAAGAAGAAAGCCCAGGATAGAGCCTTGATATACACCCAAAATAAGGAGTCAGGAGACATGATGGGCCACCAAAAGGGACTGACAAAAAATAGTAGAATAAATTAGAGAACCAGGAAAGTGTGGCTTCACGAAGTCAAGGGGAAAAATATCCAGAAAGAGGGTGTGTTCTGGTGTCAAAAATGTAGAAATATAAAAGAAGACGGAAAGCTAAGAAAAAGACCATGAGATTTAGCAGCTAAAGGTCCATGAGAGATCAAGCTTGGCCCCTAGGAAGAGAGAAGATGTACTTCCTTTCTTTGTAAATATGGGGAACTATGGGTGTGGAACATTGCCTACACTGTCAAAATCAGTTGAAGTATTGGTTAGTTTTGCAAAACTGCCTTCCCTGCATCCTCTATTTAGCATTTTTTTCTTCCAAAAACTCTTACCTTACATCTTAGAATTGATTCCAAGTCTTGGTTCCAAGGCAGAAGTGATGAGGGCTAAGCAATCTGAGTTAAGTGATTTGCCCAAGGTCACACAGCTAGGAAGTATCTGAGGCCAGATTTGAACCCATCCCTGGCCTTTCTATCCACTAAGCCACCTAGCTGCCCTGAGGTGGTAATTTTGAAGGGATGGAAGGATTAAATGAGGGTTGAGGATGAGGCAGACCTAAGTACTATATGGACACCAAGGAAGGAGCAAGTAAATAGGAAGACAATGAAGACAAAAAAGAAGGAATGATGGATGGGGAGCACTCCTGGAAGAATATAGGGGAAGGGCAATTTAAAAACTGGCCTTGACAAGAACCATATCTTCCTCACAGACCAGATTACACAAGGTAAGAATGAGCGAAAGTGTAGAAGCGTTTTGAGGAATCTAGTAGGGGAGAAGTGGGAGATCATGACAGACAGCCTTGGTATTCTCAGAAAAGGAAGAGGCAATTGTATCTGCTGACAGAAGGGGTGGTTTTAGGAGTTGGAAGAAAGAGAGAAGATTTAGAATATGCTTTAAAAGGAGCAGGATAGTTAATCAAGAAAGAATATAGGGATAGCTGAGTAGTAGTAAAGTCCCAGATGAAATTAGATAATATTAGTTTCAGCACATAGCAGCTGCTTAAAAAATGCTTGTTGACTAATTTGTAAAAGATCCAAAGTTGGCATTGTGATAGAACATTCTGCAGTGGTGGACAGTGGTTCTGGAGTATGAATGGAGAAGGCAGACAGAAAGAGTGGCTCAGGGTTGGGGATTGGCAGGGAATGAACAGCAGTATTACAAAGGGGCAAAGCACTCCAGAGTAGAAAACAAAACATAATTGAACTGGTCAACTCTACAGTCAGGTCAAGGTTACCCTTGTTAAGCACCCATGTTCCAGGCACTGTGCTATATGTCTACAGAGAAAGGCCAAACAAGAACCAGCCCAAAACAGGCCACAATAGGGAGTAATGGACTGGAGACCAAGGAGGGATGAAGAGGATGGATATTTGTTGGATGCTGTGGTGAAGCCAAAGGAGAGATGGATGGAAGGAGGTTTTATGACTGGAAACAAGTAATTTTAGAATTCAGTGTCACAAAGATGGCAGAGTTCTGGATGTGGATCCTCAAGGCTAGAATGTATTCCCTCCTCACCTCTGCTTTCTTCCAAGCTCAACTTACATGGCACCTTCTGAGTTTGCTACTTGTTAATGTTCTCTCCTGCCTCAGTTTTCCTTGTATTTTGGTATAGGGAATTCCCATGTAGATCAGAACCTTTTCTATTACTTATAGGCTTGGAGAGTTTCTATAGAACTGAGGTTAAGTGACTTGCTTAGTTGCCTAGATATTATGTGTCAGAGGCAGGAATGGAAGTCAGTCCTTCTTGGCTCCAAGGTCAACTCTCCATCTATTATGCTAACTCTGCTGCTTTGGCACATAGTTGGTACTGCATAAATGCTTATAAAATTGAATTAAAGTGAGAACATTAGTTAATATTATTATTTTCTTGGAAAAAGAGGGGATGTCCTTCTATTGGGGAATGGTTGAACAAATTGTGGTATCTGTGGTATCTGTTGGTGATGGAAAACAACTGCTTGATCACATGTGTCAATGGGGATATGATTGGGATTATAAACCCTAAATGATCACCCCAGTGCAAATATCAATAATATGGAAATAGGTCTTGACCAAAAACAAATGCAAAACCCAGTGGAATTGTGCATTGGATATGGGAGGGGGCTGAGGGAGGGAAAGAACATGATTTTTGTAATCCTAGGAAAATGCTCTAAATTAATTAAATACAATTTAAAAAATATTATTATTTTAGAATTATAGTAACATCTACTATCATACGATATAGAATAATATAGAAAAATATCTAGAATAGACATGTAGAATATAGAAATATAAAGAACTTAGAATATAATATAGACTATGAGAGAGCATGCATATGCCAGAGAGAGAGAGAGAGAGAGAGAGAGAGAGAGAGAGAGAAAGGGAGAGAGAGATTGAATGAGCCTGGTATAAATTATTTGAGAATACTTGTGCATATTCTCAAAGAAAAAAATCTTTTCCCTTCCCATCTTCTCCTCCAGTTTATCCCATCCATCATTCCTTCTTGGCCCCTTTGTCAGCACCTACATCATATTTAGGTCTGCCTCATCCTTAAAAAGTGATCCTATAATGAGACTGGTAAATCAAAGCAACAAGAATTTGGGCTGGATAATCTAGATGGAGTAAATCTTAAATGAAGAGGGTTTTCTAAGTAGTGGTGGCAGAAGGAGGGTCTGAAAGTGGCATTGACAAGAAAAGAGTTGGAGAATTCATCCTTCCAGCCCAGAATATTAGGGAATGTGAGAGCAGCAACTAATACTGGAGGGAGTCACCAGAGATATGTTTTCTGAAGAGAGCTCAACAAGATGGAAAGAGGTTGAAGAGATTTAGTATAAAGAGCAGCTTGTTAATATTAATAGAGTGGGAGATCACTGACCTAACTTAGTGTGCTGCTATTGTCAAAAAAGTCAAGAAAATGTTGAGCATCATCAAGAAAGATTTTTGAAAATAAGAAAACATGCTTCTACCTTTATGTAAAACGATGGTGTATCCACACCTAAAATTCTGTTGCCCCATCCATCTAGGGAGACTGAAAGTAGAGAAGACCCAGAGTATAGCAACACAAAAAAATGAAGGAATCATAGAAGGTAGGGCAGTGACTGACACCTGAGGATTAACTATAGAAACAAGAACTCTTCAGCTAGCAAAGGCAAAAGGTGAGCTAGGTGGTGGTGGTGGGTGGGGGTTTGATCAGAACCAGAACAAATGTAGGCAGGCAGCCATGGATTTGGTTATAGGAATTCTTTGAAAATTTAACTAGGAAAATTCATCACCAAAAGGAGACCTTCCTTTCAAAGGTGGAAAATATCTCCATGTATCTAGGGCTCCCAAAAAGGGGGGATTGACAGGAAATAGGAAGGGTTTGTCTACATCTGTGCTAGAAAAGGCTAAAGAGAGAAGTTGGGACAGACAGGACTTTAAGATTTTGTCACAGAGAACAACCTTGAACCATTTCTTTGGGGCCACAGGGCAAAGAAATCTGGGAAAGCATATGTGCTTAATCCAATGTGACCCATTACTCTATTCTCTTCCTGAAGCTGGTCATTAAGTGAAGGGTAGAAGCAATATATAATATAATATATAACATAATATTATGATAGCTAAGTCCAAAGAAACAGAAAGGTTTGTCTTCCAAGGACTTTAATTCAACTTGGTTAAAATGCCTTTGAATAGAAGGAAAATGCTTTTAAGTGGGGAAATGCTCAGAGAAAAAAGCAAGAACTTTCATCACCTCTGGTGGAAGACTGATAGATATGAGGATGAGGAGGATTTTCCTATCTGGAAGGTCTAAAATTTTAAAATAACAACTGTAAATTTCTAATCTGAGGACTCACTCCAGTTTACCACTTATCAAACATTTTGATTCCATTTCAGGAGTCCATGTTCCTGAGGGTACAAAGAAAAGCAAAAACCAGCTCCAGCCCAGGTGCTTACATTCTATTGGAGAGACACACAAACAACTAGGGCCATGCCTGAAAGAGAGTAAAAGAGTAAGGCTTATTTATTAGCTGGAGGGAAGGAGGGGGTGGATCAAGAATGTGAACTTTGAGCAGAGTCCTGAGGGAAGCTAAGAGGACATACTTCTTATGGGGTCATAAAAAGAGAATTGAAAGAAACTTTAGAGATTATCTGATTCAGCAGCATCATTTTACAAATTAGGA
Source organism: Monodelphis domestica (assembly GCF_027887165.1). Classification (NCBI taxonomy): domain Eukaryota; kingdom Metazoa; phylum Chordata; class Mammalia; order Didelphimorphia; family Didelphidae; genus Monodelphis; species Monodelphis domestica. The sequence continues at coordinate 94,898,183 of NC_077229.1, read as the reverse complement.
AATTAAGATTTAAAGATATGAAGTAAAGCCTTCAAGGTCCTATAGGTAGTACATGGGAAACCTTGGTCTAATTCCAAATATAGTTGTTTTCTTACTATACCACACTATCCCTTGTTTCAAATATGGAAATACTCCTTACATAGTTGTGATAGGCCAGAAGGGGGTGGATAGGGAAATATGGGAAGTTTGAAGTCTTCCCAGTTCTACTCAAATTGTTCCCTTGAGGAGACTAGAGCAATAGCCAAGGTTCAAGGTGGGTTCTATAAAGGGGAACAGAAGGTAAGGGAATAAGCATTTATATAGTGTCTACCATGTGGCAGGCACTGTGCTAAGGGCTTTATAAATGTGATCTATTTTATATGATGGATTCTAGTACAGGTAGAACAAAATGGTCTGGCATTCATTGGGCACAGGGAAAAAGCTTTCTCTTGGGGCCAGCCGTTAGTCTCACAGAAATGAGATACCCTCTGCCCACATACAGGAAGGCTCTGTTCCTTGGTCCACCATCTGTCTATGTCACAGAACAGGCCACATTCTGACAGTTCCTGGGAGCTTGGTTGGTTGGTTTGGAACACAGAAAACAAGCATGGCTGTTTTTAGAGGGAGATGAATCAGGCTTTCTAAGTCATGTTGGCTGGCCCAGGAATCTGACCTTTAGGCAATTCCAGCTCACCAGCAAATTAGCCTCAATCAATGATTTTAGTGATTTCTCAAATGCACTGACCTCAAAAGGCTTTTAGATATTTCATCCATCCCTTGCTTTCTTTTGGAAGCATGAGTTTGAAGGGCATCAGGACCCAGGAAAGGGAGTTGTGAGTAAGGGGAAACAAAGTGGGAGGAAAGTCAGTAATAGAAGTATCCATTGCCCTAGTAACTCTTCCCTCTAGGAAAATCTGAGAGAATACTATGGATGGTATAATAGGAAGATATGGTCTAGCAAAGGAGAACATAGGTCTACTTTGCCAAAGCTAAACTTCAACAAAGAGAGGCATATGACAAACACTATTTAAAAGCTGTCTTATTTCCATAATACGGGAATCTTATGGGTGAATTTTTAGAGGAGCTCCTAAGATGAAAAACCTTGACCTTCTAGAGCTAAAATTGTTTTTGGGTGGACAACAGCTCCAGAAAGCCAGCCATGTTGTTTTTCTCTGGTAGCCCCTCTCTGTCTTCATCTGAACCAAATGGCATCTAGTTAGTGCTTGGGGCTCTTCTGCCTGAGATAGTTAAGTCCCAGACAGAATTGGTGACTAACTTCCTTGATATCAATAACTGGGTTACAGAGCAACTGGCACGCAGACTTATATTGCTGGGCTGGATAAATAAAGGTTTCTAATAGCAGATGCCTGGGGCAGTGAGGTGACACAGTGGATAGAGTTCTAGTCCTCAAGTCAGGAGGACCTGAGTTCACATCTGACCACAGACATTTACTGGCTGTGTGATCCTAGGCAAGTCAATTAACCCTATCTGATTTACTTTTCCCATCTGTAAATGATCTGGAGAAGAAAATGGTAAACTACTCCAGAATCTCTGGCAAGAAAACTCCAAATGGGATCTCAAAGAGCCAGTCACAACTAAGCAACCAAAAACAGTAGGTGCCTAGGTAAGAGCTCTGGGGAAAACCACTTACTGTCTCTATAAGGTAATATTCTGGAGTATCTGTAGGAGTCTGACATCCTTGGGAGTCTCTGGTGTGGTTCTGCCCTGCCTCTTCCTCCTCCTACACAGGAATCAGGGTGGTTCAAAGGAAGGGAGTAAGGATGACAGGTCCTACCAGTGTTTTCCTGAGCAGCTTTGCTTTTGTTACTAACTCAAGGATGATTTTTAAAAAATTAAACATTTTATTTGGTCAATTTCAAACATTATTCATTGAATACAAAAACCATTTTCTTTTCCTCCCTCCCCTCCCGCCACCCCTCTCCTAGCTGACGATAGCTGACATGCAATTCCATTGGGTATCATGTGTGTCTCAAGGATGAATCTTGAAAAGCCCAAAGCATAGTATAGATAGGTTCTGTACCTTCTTCACTCGAGCAAGTTGTTTAGCATCCTGGGAACCAAAGTATAGGGAGGAAAAACCCTTCTCTACTTTCCTAGGGTAAATTTCTATTTTCTAAAGGTGGAGGAAGGAGTTAAGGGAATTAACATGTTCTTAATACTGAAAGTTAAGGGAAATTTCCACATTCATTAGGCAATATTCATAAATGTTCTCTTTTCCAGAATGAGTTCTGAAATCTGCCCTGATCTGACCATGTATCTCTAGTGACTATGTTCAGTTTTGTTTGGCAACTTTTAAGAAGTCTGAAGACAAATGCTATTAAATTAGACACTGTTAGTTCTTGTCTTTGTAACCCTGGGGCAGCTAGTTGTGCAGTGGATAGGGTGCTGGGCCTGGAGGCAGGACAACCTGAGTTCAAATTTGACCTCAGATACAGGTTAAGTGATCCAGGGCAAGTCACTTCACCCTGTTTGCCTCAGTTTCCTCATCTGTAAAATAAGTTGAAGACCAAAAAAAACCATTCCAGTATTGCTGCCAAGAAAACCTCAAATGAGGTCATTGAAGATTCAGGCAAGACTGAAACAACTAAACAACTTTGTAACCCCAGCTCTTAACATAGTACTTTGTACATAGCAAGAGCTCAAATGATTTTTGTTGAATTGAAAAACATTGAAAAAACTAGAATGTATCCAGGAGAACTATAAAGATCAGTTGAAGGAAAGAGAATGCTTAGCTTAGAGATAAAAGGCACAGGGATATCATAGTTATCTTCAAGTAGTTGAAGAGATGTCACCAAAGAATTTGAGAATTCTACTTGGCTTCAGGGGACAGAACTAGAAATAACAGTGGGAGGTTGCAGAAAAGTTCTATGTAAGTGAAATCTTAACAATTAGAGCTTTCTAAAAGTAGATTGAGCTACTCTGGGAGGCATCACTATAGAGGTCTTTAAGCAGAGGCTGACTGATGGGCTATTTATTGCAGATGTAGTAGAGGAGATTCCTGTTCGGGGACAAATTGGGTCACAGAGCTTCTGTGTTCAACTCTTGAGATTCTGTGGCCAACCTTTCACGAGTCTGAATAGCCTAAATGCCAGTTCTCTCCCTTGCATATAGCATATACATCTTAATTTTCACCCTAACGCCTTTAAAATCAAATGATCACCAATTAATTTTACTTTAGGATGTTGCATTCCCAAATTAAAAAAGAAAAATGCCAAACAATACAATTCTAAGAGATGTGCTATTGATAATATTGGCTTTACCCAAGCCAAGTTCTCTTGTAAATTGAAGACTGAATTGGTAAGGTCATGATGAGCTCAAAATACAATATCTGCTAATGCTGCAACATCAGGATTTTGGACTCAGGTTTACACTTTCAAGAAATGCTATGGCCACCTTGGCCTTTTGGTTTTCCTAGATATAAATACATTTCCTGTTTAATTGTCATCTATCTATTAGGTTTGTCTTTTGCTCCAGACAGAGTCAACTTATATCAAGTACATTTTATTTCCCTTTTAAAGGTAATCTTTACAAAGTTCAGATCCCAAATTCAAATTCTGTTTGGGGAAAAAAAAAAACTGGAGCTGAAACAGTTTTAGTCAGGTTCTGTTTAATGAATGTTTAATTTTTTATAAGACAAACAGCAAACTGGAACTCACATCTTAAATGAAACAACCTTAATCTCTGATAAAGAGCCCCAAAGTGATCAGAAATACAATGCTACAATGCTATAGGGATCTCTGTTGCTTTAACAAATGTAATTCACACCAACCAAAGGAGTTATTAATTCCTAGACCAAAATACTGCACTCACATATTTTATTTCTAATCCGAGAGGCAGAAAGAAACTGGTTTCATAAAATGCAGGAGTTTGAATTCACTTTTTGGGCTAATCTGTCTTTACCACAGCTGCACATATGATACTGACAGCTGGCACTTCTTCTGGGACATGTGACTAGCTTAAAATGGCCTAGCTGACATTGGCTGGAGCTTGACTGACACCAAAAAAACTTATGTCTGGATATGAGAAGCAGCTCAAGGACTCTCAGAAATTTCAGGATAATACTGCATTACTTAATACTCAGTACTCATTTCTGAAAAGGTGGAGGAATGGGGAAAGCTAGAAGGCAGGTAGTTTCCAAATGACACATCTATTAGTCATCACATCTGCATACAGTCTTACCAATGACAAAACAGAAGAGGTATCCAGTAATTTACCTTCTCTTGCTTTAGAAACATTCCCTCTCTACCCTGGAAGCAAAGTAAACTACATCTGGCCTGCTTGGAACTGCACCAGTCCTTTAAGCCAACTCCAAGTCCCTTTCACCACCTTTCTTGGTCAACAACTAACTCTCAATGACAACTCAACTAACCTTCTCAAGGCCTTCTAGAGTATGTTACTCTAGAAAAACATACCAGAGCATAAAGGTCTTAGCTGAGACCAGTATTTAAGAGGAGGATACACAGGCAACACAATTTAAGCAAACAACAGAAAACTAGTTTTTTAAAACGAACGTGAGAAAAACCACTGTGTATGAGGGATAGAAACCAACAGGGTGGATATATGGAAAGGGGGAAGGGGAAAAGGAATTATTTAATCCATTTTACAGAGGGGGAAACTGAGGCCCAGGGACTTAGCAAAGCGTTGCCTAAGTTCAGAGTTTGAAATTTGAATAGTTGGCTATTTGGAACTAAAGGGCAGCAAATTAGAGGGTCACTAGAAATGCCAAGGCCAATTTTCCAGAAGGGTTTCATTCTCTTCGTTGACTAGCATTGGGTCAAGTGAGCCCGGAGGCGAGAACTTCAACTGCTCTAGGAGCCAACCCAACTTCTGCCTAGGCTTCCTCTTCAGCTCGCCACACTTCCCCACTACGCCCCCACAAGCAACCAACTTCCCTATTGGCTCCGCCCACACCTGACAGGAAGCCCCACCCTCCGACCATAGCCCCGCCTCCATACCACTCCCTCGCTCCTATTGGCTCAACCTATAGGGCCCCGCCCATTCCCACCTCCCGACATAAAAGCCCCCGCCCCGCCCTGCCAGTCTCCACTGAGAGGCGGGTAGTGCCCTCCCTTCCGGGAGGGGTCGGGCCCAATGGGGCGGAGGGGGGGAGGGGGGAAGGGGGAAGGGGTGTTGTCCGCCCTCCAGCTCAGCGCCCTTGCAGCCGCTGCCGCTGTCTCTTGCCCCCCTCCCCCACGGCACAGCCCCAACAAGCCGCAGCCGGGGCGCCGCAGCCGCCATTTTGACCGCCCGCCCCCTTTCCCCCCACTCCGGACTGTAATTACAGTAGGACCCCCTTCTGATAGACCTCGTCTGTCCTTCCGCCCACGGCCCGACCCACAGCCCCAGGGGCCGCCCCTGTTACCTCAGCTTTCCCCCTCTTCTGTCCGCCGAGGAGGTTTCCGGGGGCCCTCGGAGAAGATTTTTTTGGGGGGTGGAATTTGCCAGGGTCCCGAAGCCGGGCTGGGGGGGGTGGGGGGGGTCGGCCGGGGCGGTTGTTGTTGTTGACTCGCGTTGCCGGGTTGCTTGGTCGCCACGACTACCGTGGCTATGGCGCCTCCGTTTCCTTCACCGGGGCAACTGTTGCTACCCACCCTACTTACGTCAGGCATGGGAGGGCGGTGCCTGCGCTGATTGGAAGCGGCCCGGGAAGCGATTGGGTGGTGTTGCTGCTCGTTTTTCAGAATCTCAACACTATTGGCTTATAGGCACGCTCTTCAGTGCCCGCTCGAACGCCCGGCGCCCCGATTCAGCCGCACCCACGCCCATCAAGCGGAACTTCGACTGGAAGTGGAGCCCATCACTCCCGCGAGAAAGCCTGGAAGTCGGCTGGGTGTAGAAGAGATGGAATGGATAAGGTTGCGATTGGACTACTGCTGAGATTACGTCTTCTTATTGGACTAGGCTGTCTGTCAATCATCCCAAAGTGGGTGGGGTGAGGAAGAGAGCATTCCCCCCCTCCCCCCCTCTAGAGGAGATAGTAAGGAGTGGGCCATGCCTGTGGGCTGGAAGGGTAGTGCGCGTGCGCGACTCGCAGGGACAGGCGGGAACCGTAGTCCGTTCCTGCGGCTCAGAGTTTCTACTTTCACCCTTCCTACGCGACCAGAAGCCAGCCTTGCACCTCTGTCGTCATCATCCTTCTCCGATTCGTGACGTCACAGGCAGGGGGGCTGTGTCGTTAGCGGCCGAATTGCGGGGAGGGGCTTCGTGACGTCACAATGCGCTAGCCGGGTAAAAGTGGGGGCGGGGGGACGCCGGCTCTTCGTTCTGCGGAACCGGGACTTTGGATCTTGGTTTTTTTGCCCCACTGCGTACTTCTCCCTCGCCCCGCGGGGCTGAGCCACCGTGGCTGGCAGGCGGGCAGGAAAGGTCAAGGCTGTCAGGCCGCGTCTGCTGATATCTGGTCCTCGCAGGCGGCGATTTTTCCGGCTCCCGAAAGGTCTTCCGAATGGGCGGGGGACTTAATTAGTGGATTCGGTAATGAAGAGAGATAAGCAAAGTTTACTGCTGGAACCCGCTGGCCTGTCTGTCTGCGCCCTCAGCTGCCCCCAGCCCTAGAGACAGCTCTGGGGTCAGTTTGCCAGCGGGGCGCCTCTGAGAAGCCTTCCTTATATACTCCAGAGGTGGTAGAATAAAGTGCAGTGTCTCCCCGACCTATTGCCCTTGCCTTTGGAATCCAGAGTTCCAGTTGTTTTTTTTTTTTAACTTTGAAATCCTTGCCTTTGTAGGCTTTTGTAGGAGATCGTGAGCAAAGGTCACTTTCCCCATATGTGCACATGGGTTTGTACTACCTAGTTTTAAGGACGTCTATTCCAGCTCTTAAGGCTATAAATGAGCCTTTTAATGGTTTCATACTAAGATAAGTTTGGACCCCACTATTGGAGCAGCTAGGTGGTTAGAAAGAGTTGGGCTTGGAGTCAGGAAGACCTAAATTCGAATTTGACTTCAGAGACTTCCTGACTATGTGACTCTGGGCAAGGCAATTTAATACTGTTTGCCTCAGTTTCCTTATCAGTAATGGGGTTAATAATAGCACCAACCTCCTAAAGTTGTTGTGAGAAACATTTGTTATTTGAGAATAATAATTGTAAAGCTCTTAGAACAATCCTTGGCACATAGTAAACCCTATATCAGTGTTAGCTATTATATATGGAACTGTATTTCAAAATCCTTAACAAAAAAAAAAATACAGATTTCTCCATACTGCTCTTTCTTCCCTTATATCAAAACATGGAGAGAACCTAATCTGAGAACCAGAATATCTCCTGATATCATGGTCATCCCTTTGCTTTGATTTATGGGTTACAGAGTGTTAATTTTACACTAGATAAGAGTTCTTTTTTCTTCTTCTACTTTTCCAGCTTCTTAGCAGTCTGAGATCTCTCTTGGGGTCCCTTTTGCCTCTAAAATTGGAGAAGTATAATTTACTGAGTTTCTCCTGGTAAACATTTCAAAACCAGCCAAAGCCCTATATCTGAAGAGAGGTTTTCTTCTCCAAAAGATGCTGTGAACTCCTCTGATTCTTGTACCTCCTATTGTTAGTGAACTTTAATGGCATTGGATGCTAAACTGGAACTTAAGCTAGGTTGGGAGGGGCTGAAGCCTGTACTCACCCTACTCTGCAGTTCATACTCTACTTTCAATAAATATTTTGGATAATGGTAGAACTTCAGTTCTTTGAAGATGTTGATTGTCCTGCTCAGAGTCAAAGCCCTTGATTGCTGTTCTTAACTATGTGTCTCCCCTAGTCACTTTCTCTTTCTGGGCCCTTCTATAAAATGATGACTCTGTTAGATGGCCTTCAATTCAAAAAACATATGCAAGAGCACCGGTGATAGGACTCCTAACACAAAGGCAAAAATGAAATGATCTTATAAATAGCAGAGGAGAAACAATGTACCAAATGTATAAGTAAGTACAAAATGTATACAATAAAAATTACAAAGTAATTTTTAGGGTTGGGGGGAATACCTTTACCACCAGAAGAGATTAGGAAAGTCAAATGTCTCCTGGAAGAGACATTCTGACATAACTTTGAATTCTTTAAACAATAGGTATCATGTTGCTTCAGTTTCTCTCTCTGAAGCTCCATAGGCTCTAATCTCTGCTCCCAGCAGTTTCTATGACATTTTTCTCAAAACAAACCTGTGGGGTAGAAATAGATACAAATTATGTTGTGTGTTTTTTTTTAAATCATGTCATCTAACTTCAAGCCCTTACTACAAGGTAGTTCTTTTGTTCTTCTCTAATTGAATATCTCATTTCCTCAGAAACTATTTCAAACCTTTTCTTCTCTCTTCAAACCTACACTTTTCCCTCCTTTCTCAGTTGAACCTATCATATCTATTGAGAAATCTGAGGCCATTTTATGTGTGAGCTCTCTCTCATACTCAAAATACCTTGACATTATCCCCTAACATTCCTTTCCTACAGTCACCTGGCCAAGTAAGCCAACTCTTCACAGTGGTCCTTGAATCCCAGTGCTTCCTTTCTTCTCCAGCAGACTGTAGCTTCCATTATCTCCATTCTCTCTCCAAAATTCAAGCTCTCTGAACTGTTTCCTTCCCCACTAGTCAAACAGCTCCAATGCCCCATCCTTAAAAACCTTCTAGCTATCATCCTCTGTTCCTTCTGATAAACTCCTTTAAAAATAATATTTTAAGTTCCTGCTACTGTGTTGCTATCTTAGAGCACTGACAAAAACAAAACAAAAATACAACCGAGTCCCTATTCTCAAGGAATTCCTACAATTTAATGATTGGAGAAGACAACATGCAAATAATTATGTTGCCTTCACTTCCTTTCCTCTCTTTAAACTCTGCTATCTGAAGTTAACTCTTCTTTCCAAAATTACCGAAGATCTCTTGTCAAACCTGGAATTTCTCAGTTCTCATCTTCTTGATCTCTCTGAAGCTTTTGACATTGTTGTTGACTCCCCCACTAAAAGCCCCTGGATACTATGTTGAATTTTCATGATACTATTTCTCTTCCAACCTGTTTGACTGGTTGATATTTTCTTGGTCTTCTTTGCTAAATCATTATTATGTTGCCCTCAGTGGGTGCTCCTCTTTTTGTCGTAGGCCACCTTTCTTTAAAAAGTTTTTTTTTTTAATATTACCTTCTGTCTTAGAATTGATACTAAGTATGAATACCAAGGCAAAAAGAACTGTAAAGTCAAGGCAATTGAGGTTAACTGACTTGCCCCCGGGATCACACAGGTAGGAAAGTATCTGAGACTAGATTTGAACTCAGAACTTCCTGTCTCCAGGCCTGACTCTCTGTCCACTGAACTACCAAGCTCCCCCTATACTCTTCTAACATCAACTAATGTAGTTTCTGACATATAAAAATCAGAACTAGAATTTGAACTGTTTATGCAGATTTATATCTTTCACATGGATCAATACCATACCCAGAATCTCCCTGCATTCTTTACAACCCTTCTTGGACATTTCAAACTAGATATCTCAGTGTGATATCTCATACTCAAATATGTGCAAGAGAAGACTCATCTGGCATGCACTCACTCCTTCACCTCTGCATAGAATCCCTCTCTTCAAGCACTACCAGGTCTACATAAACCCCTAGTTCAGGCCCTCATCCATCATCTCTTATTTGAATTATAGTACTTCTTGTCAGTCTCTGCTCTCAATTCATGACCTCCTAATCTATGTGCCTTTTCCTTCACTCTAATTCAACCTTTCCTCACCTCTTACTTGAGTTTCCTAACTGGTTCAACTCCTGGATTTGGAGTCAGGAAGATCATATCAAATCTAGACTCAGACACTTCCTACTCATGTGACCCTGGGCAAAGTCACTTAATGCTGTTAGCTTCGGTTTCCTCATCTGTAAAGTAAAATGAACTAGAGAAGAAACTGGTAAAACCTCTCCAATGTCTTTGCCAAGAAAATCATGAAGGAGGTCACAAAGAATTGGACTTGACTGAAATGACTAAATAAAATAGCCAGTAACTGGTCACCTCACCTCCAAGCCAGTATTTTCCTTCTCAAATTTATCTTGCACACATCCTTGACTCAATCTTCCCCGGGACAGCTGAGTAGCCCAGTAGATAGTCACTTAACCCCCATTGCCTAGCTCTTACCACTCTTCTGCCTTGGAAGCAATCAATACCTAGTATTGATTCTAAGGTGGAAGGTAAGGGTTTTTAAAAAAAAGAATCTTCCCAACATAACACTTATTTATCTCTGCTCAAAAATCTTCGGAGTCCCCTATTCCTATATAATATAAAGTGCAAACTTATATATCCTGATAATCTCACCTGGTAATCTAAGAAAGTAGTGCAAGAGTTTTGGAGAAGAGCAACAATTATCATTTTGATCATTGGATCGCATCTGTGCATGTGGCTTATCTCTCTATAGATGATAAACTCCATGAAGGCAGAGAGCATGCCCCAGCATTTCTTGCATCACCCCTCACATGTAACTAAGAATCAATTCCATTTAATTCAGTGGGAAATTTTATTTGCACAGAATTTCAGATACCTATACCACCCACCTCCCAAATTCCCACTACAGGTGGGTCTGATGATCCAAAAAATAGTGATCATCATATATTATCTTCAACATCTGTTGATCCAATCTTAATTCCCAAGACCAAGTGCTATGTTACTTTCATGTATCACAAGTCAAGTAGTATGGTGTTGCATTAGAGTAAAATATCAATTTGGGATGAGGATCTTGCAAAAATGGTTGGCAGGGAATGGAAATCATCAAGATAAAGGGAAAGCTATATCTAGTCTCTGGTGTTATAAAGTAGCTTGCCTTCATTTAAAATCACCAGACCTGAACAAACTACAGCTTAATCAATTGAGCAGATGTGATTGCTGACACTGACACTGACAGGTGCCAGTGGGTTTCACGTTTGTCACCTCTCATCATCCCCTATTCTCTTCTTGCCTTCTTTTTTCTTTGGAATGGGTTTCTCAAATGTCTGACTTGTTTGTATCCCTCTGTTCCTCAATCATTAATCTTCCCTGATTCCCAGTAGACTATAAGCTTCATAATCAAGGACTATTTCTCTTTTTGTCATTGCTTTAATCCTGGAGGACTTGGAGAATAAGAAATGTGCTTGCAGGACTGGAGAAGGGAAAATATTATAATTTTCAAAAAAGGGAAAGGGGTGGGGCCTGTAAACTATTATTGACTGGTAAACTCAACTTCTATTTTTGGAAAAATCATAGAAAACACTATTAGGGAGTTGGTTTGTGAGCATTTAGGGAGGGCAGTGATCACTAAAGCCTACCTTGGGTATGTCATACTTGACAACTTTTGCATTTCTTTTTTCCCCGCCCTCCTCATTTGCCAGGAAAACTATAGATTTTAACAAAGTATTGAGCCAAAAATTCCATGCTGTGTTTGTAGATAAAATAGAGAAGCTATCTTTATCCTAGATGATACAGTATACAGATGGAACTCTTTAATAGGTTTGGAACTGATTTAGTGATAGAGTCATTATTGAGTCAGTATTGGTCACCTTAGAGAACGGTCTCTAGTGTCAAATAGTACCCCAGGGAGTCTTTTGCTATTTTTATTGACCTTCAAGTATTAAGTGCCTGTTAATTGGAGATGATCGATGTCTTAAGGAGCTTTTCTACTAGGTGCATCCAACTTTATGGAGACAAGAGGTAAGCAATATGTGGGTCATTTGCAGATGGAAGTAGAGCTTTTGGAGGATTAACTAGCTTAGTGGATGATAGACACCAGATTCAAAACATGTTCAAACCAACAGGTCAAATAAGATGACATTTAATAGAGATAAAAGTCGGTTTCTATGTACTCTGGGAAGATCAAAGGAAATCTAGGGACTTTAGGAACATCACAAGTGAATCATCAGGATGAGAGGGCAGCCAACAGAGCTGTTTTTACTCTAGACTGGATAGAGTAGTTATACCATTGTCTAGAAAGGGGGAGGAAAATATATTTTACCAAATATACATCCTCTGGTCAGGCCACATCTGGAACACTTTGCTCAGTTTGGGGAAAAACTTAGACAAACAAAGGGGATTCAGGAAAAGTTAACCAGGATGGCCAGAAGATTTGTTGAAGAATTTGAAGTATTAGCCTGGAAGGAAACAAGCATTGAGTGTCTACTATCAGACTGAGTCAGACTGTGCTAAGAGTTTTTAGAAATATCTCATTTGGGATCCTTACAAAATCCGGGGGGGGGGGGGGAGTGGTGGTGGTGGTGGTGGTGGTTAAGTCCTGTTTTTTAATCTTCATTTTATAGTTGAGGAAACTGAATTCAACAGAAGTTAAGTGACTTGATCAGGGTCATACAGCTAGTAAGTGAGACTAGTTTTGAACTTGGCTTTTCTTGGCTTTTCTTAACTACAGCCCATTGATGCTATCTGGCTACTTGCTAAAGAAAACAGAAGAGGGCAAATAGGTGGCTAAGTGGATTGAAAGCTGGGCCCAAAGATGGGAGGTTCTGGATTCAAATCTGGATTCATATATTTACTAGCTGTGTGACCCTGGTCATTTAACCCCCATTGCCAAGCCCTTACTACTCATCTGCCTTGGAAGAAATAAACAGTATTGATTCTAAGATGAAAGTGTAAGGGTTTAAAAAAAGGGGGGGATTAGAAAACTTAGAAAAGAATACACAGCAACTGCTTCAGATCTTCAAAGACTGAAATAGAAGCAATGGGTTCATTTGCATTAGAAATCTTCAAGCAGGGGGCAGCTAGGTAGCACAGAGGATAAAGCCCCAATACAGATTGGCACCTACTCTGCAATTCATGGTGTTAAAGAGTTGCTCAGTGCAACTGAGGGCAAGTGTATACATAAGTATATATTTAAGTAATACTTTCTAGCCTGTGTGTCTACTTAGAACCCTGGGCAAGTCACTTAATCCCCATTGCCTAGCCTATGCTGCTCTTCTGTCTTAGAACTAGTGTCTAGTGGTAGTCTCTCAGTGATTGAGAATGACTATTGTCTTTGTGCAGTTTCATCTATGGTGTACCCTCATGTGGCTTTGGAGTCCAAAGGCTGAGGCCCAGAGTTTGTGGCACACGGGGCATGGGACTCCAGTTGTTATGGGAGGTGCGGTTGTGGCCTGGTGTCGGCGTTCACACGCAGAGGCAAGACGTCGACGTCGTTCATCTTCAAAGGTGGCGGCGGCATGGTTAATGTGGGTTCGCCAGCTGCTTCTATCAGAGGCAGCGAGTTCTAGTTGCTTTGGTGTAATGCCAGCCCACTTCAAGTTGGACTTTAGCTGATCCTTGAATCTTTTCTTTGGTCAGCTTTGTTTTCTGAGTCCAGCTGACAGTTCACCATAGAATACCTGTCTTGGTATTCGCTGTGGGTCCATGCGGATGACGTGTCCAAACCATCGTAGCTGGGTTTTGAGGACCATGACTTTGATGCGGGTGGAGTTGGCTTTGTCGAGGACTTCCTGATTGGTGATTCGATCCTGCCAATGGATCCTCATGATTGACCGGAGGGAGCGTTGGTGGAATTGCTCCAGCTGTTTCATGTGCTTCCGGTACAGTGTCCATGTCTCACAACCGTACAGGAGTGAGCTGAGGACCACTGCGTTATACACTTTGAGCTTCGTCGCAGTGCTTACACCTCTGTGTTGGAGGACTTTGCAGCGCAGCCGCCCAAGTGCCTGGCTGGCCTTTTGGATCCTTTTGATCTCGTGGTCTAGGGACCCATCGTTGGCGATGGTGCTGCCCAGGTACTTGAAAGTGTTGACATTAGAAAGCTGCGTGCCATCGATTGTAATGCACGGCTGGTTAGTTGGCCTCCCTGGTGCAGGTTGGAACAGCACCTATGTTTTGTTGAGGCTGATAGTCAGGCCAAACAGTTTTGTTGCAGTGGAGAACCTGTCCACAATGGTTTGGAGATGATTTTCTTGGTGGGCCATGAGAGCACAGGCATCTGTGAAGAGAGCTTCCAGGATGAGTCTCTCTGTTGTCTTTGTTTTTGCAGTCAGGTGGCGAAGGTCAAATAGTGAGTCATCCAGTTGGTATTTGATGTAGACACCCAGGACTAGATCCATCACAGCATGTCATAATACTTGGGTGAAAAATAGGTTGAATAGTACCGGAGTGAGGACACAGCCTTGTTTCACGCCATTGGAGATGTTGAAGCGATCAGAAGTCTCTCCACCAGATAGGACTTCCTCTGTCATGTCGACATGAAAGAGCTGGATCAGTTTGATGAATTTTGCTGGGCAACCGAGCTTGCTGAGGATCACCCACAATGTGTCCCTGTTCACTGTGTCGAATGCCTTTGTCAGGTCTATGAAGACAATGTAGAGACTCAGGTTCTGCTCAAGGCATTTTTCCTGCATTTGCCTCACTGTGAAGACCATGTCGATGGTGCTGCGATCTGGTCGGAAGTCACATTGTGATTCAGGCAGGTTCTGCTCTGCAACAGATGACAGGAGTCTGTTGAGTATAACACGGGCGAGGATCTTTTCAGCAGTGGAGAGTAGTGAGATGCCTCTGTAGTTGTCACAGGCTTCTCGTGAGCCTTTGTTCTTGTATAGGGCTATGATGGAGGCATCTCTGAGTTCTGAGGGCATGTCTTCCTCTTCCCATATGCTGGTCAGCACTATGTGGAATGCCTGGAGCGCCTTTCCATTTAAGGCCTTGTACACCTCGGTTGGGATCCCGTCTTTACCGGGTGCCTTGCCTGCACTCATTTGTTTAATGGCTTTTTGGACTTCCTCTATTGAAGGAGGGACGTCAAGTTGTTCAATGGAGCGGTTTTGGGGGATCTGGTCAAGGGCACTTTGGTCGACTGAAGAGGGTCGGTTGAGAGGCTGACTGAAGTGTTCTTTCCACCTGTTGCTGATGCCTTTTTTATCTTTTATGAGAGTGTCACTGTCAGAGGATAGCAAGAGAGTGGTGGTGGGTTTTAATGGCCCATAGACAGTCTTGAGGGCACTGAAAAATTGTTTGTAGTTTTTCATATCAGCAAACTGCTGGATTTCTTCTGCCTTTTTTTCCCACCATCGGTCTTGCATCTTCCTGATCTCACGCTGTGCCGTGGCTTGGAGAGACTTGAATCTGTCCTTTTTAGGAGCAGAGTTTGGGTTATTTTGCCACTCCATAAAGGCTTTGTTCTTCTTGCTCAATAGGTCTTCAATAGCAGTGTTGTTCTCGTAGAACCAGTCCTGGTGGTTTCGTTGTTTGGGGCCTAGGACTGCCTTTGATGTTTCCTTCACTGCGTCTCTGAACTGGTCCATTTCTTGGTTGAGCTTCCAGTGAGTGGTCCCTTGGCAGACAGCTTGTTGTCCAGGCAGGACTAGAATGTTTGCAAATAAGATGGATCTCTAAGACCGTGTTGTAAAATGCGCGAACTGTCTGGGCAAGTTTTGGATGGTGAGGCGCAATGCGCATTTGAAGAGTCGCTCTAACCAATTGGTGGTCTGTCCAGCATTCAGCTCCTCTCATGGCTCTGGTGATCTTTACATCCTGGATGTCTCGCTGGCATACAATGATGTAGTCAATGAGATGCCACTGTTTTGATCGCGGGTGCATCCACGTTGTTTTATATTTGTTTGCCATTCTGAACACAGTGTTCGTGATGGTGAGTTTGAACTCTAAGCATTTGCTGAGTAGCAGTAGGTTGTTGTTGTTTATTTTGCCCATGCCATGTTTGCCAAGCACTCCTTTCCATCTTTCATGGTCCTGGCTGACGCGGGCGTTGAAGTCTCCCAGTAGTATCAGCTTGTCATTTGTGGGCACTGAGTGCAGGATGGCACTCAGGTCAGAGTAGAAATGCTTGATGGTCTCCTCTGTGCTGTGCTGTTGGGGCATATGCGCTGATGATTGTGGCATACCGGTCTTTGCTGAGAGGCAAACGGATCTTCATGAGCCTCTCGCTGATGCCCACAGGCAAGTCTGGTAGCTGTTTGAGCAAACTGGTCTTGATGGCCAGGCCAGCACTGTGGATTCTGTCTTCATTTGAGGCTCTACCTTTCCAGAAGAAGGTGTATCCAGTGGTGGGTTCGCTGAGTGATCCCTCTTCTGGTAAGCGTGTTTCACTTAAGGCTGCAATGTCAATGTTATATCGCTCCAGTTCTTTACCGATTAGAGCTGTTCTTCTCTCAGGTCTTGGGGTATTCTCTCTGTCAAGTGATGTCCTGATGTTCCATGCTCCTAGTAGGAGTTTCTTTGTATTTTTTCTTCTGTCTTAGAACTAATATTAAGAAAGAAGGTAAGACGTTTATAAAAAGAAAAGGAAATCTTCAAGCAAAGAATTTGAAAGGTTTTTATGGGAAAGTAGAATTAGATTTAATTATTCTATTTAGTCCTAAAGAATAGAACTGGGACTAGTTTACTGGACAAAGTTGGATGGAATGGGTACTGTCTTGGGAAAGGTGAGTTACTCTGGAGGTGAGAATTCATTGAAAGGACTTTAAGCAGACTACATAAACTAATTATTAGGAATGTCTTAGTAGGAATTTTTGGTTTTGAAAACTTCTTCAATTCCATTCACCAACTTGATTCTGGCACCCTACCTTTCGACATATTTCATGTGACTCCAGACTTTTTGTAGTCTACCCCTCTGGTGTCAAACTCAAATAGAAACTAATCTAATACATTAGGATCCCTGTGGGCAATGATTTAGTTTAAAAATATTGTTAACTTGGAAAAAACACAGAACTACTAAAGTAGTCAGAAAAAAACAAGTCTTTAATCAGGAGAGGGATAGGTCCAAGAATCAGCCGCTACACAGAGCCCAGTGCCAAAAAATTCACAGGGCCTACACCCTGGGGACTCTGGGAACTGTATCCCTGGGAGAATGCACCTTGCTTGATTATTTATCCAAAGAACAATAGAACTTGTGGAACTTATATACCTTTCAGGGAATAAAGGACAGGGAAATATGATTGGTTGACTTTACAATAGCTACAAGTCCCAGACAGGATTATCAGGGAGAGGCTGATGCTTTACAATAGATACAAAGGAAAGGGTCCAATCAAGAGCTGGGCTACCTGGGTGAGGACTTTGATACAAAAAGAGAAACTACCAGGACAAAAGGGTACTTATTTGATTTAGGCTATTAGTTCCATCCAACTAGGACCATTAAGTAATGATACACACCATATAGTTGTATATGATTTGCAAATTCCTTGAGAATAGGCATAGTCATTGGTTTTTTTTTATTCTGGGTACCCAGCAGTGTTTTGCACACAGTAGTGCCTTAATAAATGTTTATGGAACTAAATTGGAGTGTTCATTTAAGAGTTCTGCATAACTGGGTGAGGGAGATATGACTTAGGGTTGTAGAGAAGCCTTCAATGTACTGGAGATTTTCCCAGAATCTTAGACACTTGGGAAACTGAGCTCCCAACATGTTGCTTGATGCATTTTTGTTTTTTAAACTTTTACCTTCTGTCTTAGAATTGATACTAATTATCAGTTCTAAGGCAGAAGAATTTTTTAAGGGCTAGGCAATTTAGGTTAAGTGACTCACATCTGAGAAGTATCTGAGGCCATATTTGAACCCAGATCCTCCTGACTCCAGGTTTGGCTCTTTATCCACTAAGCCATGGGTAGCTAGGTGGCACAGTGGATAGAGTACTGGGTATGGAATCAGGAAGAGATTCAACTTTGTGAGTTCAAATCTATCCTCAGATTCTTATTATCTGGGTAGCCCTGGGCAAGTCACTTTACCCTGTTGGCCTCAGTTTCCTCATCTGTAAAGTGCTCTGTAAAATTCTCTGGTGAGAAAGAAATGGCAAATCACTCTAATATCTTTGCCAAGAAAAAAAACCCAAATGGGGTCAGAGGTGACTGAAACCACTAATCAACTCAAATACTTCATATCCACTGAGCCACCTAACCCCTTGTTGTTTGACTTTCAGAGTTTACAATCTTAGAGACTAAAATGATTGGAAACTCCTTAGTGAGGTTATTTCATTTCGCTTCTGGCTTAAGAGCTTAAGTTTTGTTTATTCTTTGGTTTATTCCACCTATCTACCATATTTGTAAAGTCCTTTGCAAGCTTTAAAACACTCTATAAATGTTAACCATTATTACTAATCTTTATAGTTTCCCTAATTTTTGTTTACTCTTTATTTTGATAAAGAAATATACTAACTATTCATGATGTTCTTTTCTGTAACCAGTCTTTGATGGGAGCTAAATTGATTTAAAAAAAAAAAAACTAAGTACTACCTTCCACTTGATAAGAATGTTCAGAGAAAGTGGGCATCAGAGTATTTTACTAGACTACCAAAACTTGAGATATGGGGGATAGATATCATTCTAGCTCAATATCCCTTTTGAACATAAGTAAGGGAAAGAGCAAATAGCCAGCCACAACCCCCTTCTCCTCTCCCAAAATATGGAAATCTCCAGCTTCTTTGTAGAACCTTTCCTTGTAGGAGCCCCTTTGAATCCTAGACCCCATAATCTATAGAGAGATCAACTGAAGCCCACAGGAAGGAGACAGATCAATTTTTGAGTCATAGCATGAATCTCATAACTCCTAACTGCCAACATTTTACCTCATATCATGCTCATCTTGACCCTATAGAGAAAATGGGTTCATAGATATAGAGGAAAGCAAGAGACACGACTTTACAAAGAAAAAGGGGTCATGTTAGGTGAGAAAAGATAAAAACCAAACCTTACCTTCTGCCTTAGAATCAATACTCAGTATTAGAGCAGTAAGAACTAGACAGTTGGGGTTAGGTGATTTGCTTGGGGTCACACAGCTAGAAAATGTTTGCAGTCAGATCTGAACCCAAGTCCTCCAGACTCCATGCCTGTCACTTTATCTACTGTGCTACCTAGTAGCTTCAAGCCATCCCTTTTTGATAGGATTTCTAGGCTGATTTGATTACAAAGCAATAATATGTCAGAAAAGCAGAATTTCTCCCATATCTATGGGCAAGATGGAAAAAATTTGAGCTGGATGGATTTCAAAGAGATGGAATGACTAGACCCAAAGAATGAGTCATTAATTAGTTGATGTCAGCTTGGAAAAGAGTGCTTCAAGGACCATCTAGATGTCTTTGGTTCTGAGCTGTCTGACATTTTTCTCAATGACTTGAATGAAGACATAGATGACATTTTAAATCCAATTTCCGATGACCCAAAGCTAAGGATAACTAACCATATGATAGTACAGATCTAAAAAGATGTTTGGCAGCTTGAATAAGGGACCACATCTAATAGAATGAAATTGAATTGAGATAAACTTAAAATCCTTCACTTTGGTTAAATAAAATGTTACATGCAAAAATAATGAAGTGTGGCTAGAAAGCAGTTTACACCAAAAAAGATTCAGAGGTGCTTATGGACTGAAAACTCAATATGGGACATAGCAGTCAAAAAAAGGCTAACAATGAAAAAATGATAACCATAATACGTGGCATCTAGAAAAAAAATATATAGCACTTTAAGGTTTACAAAACACTTTACAAATATGAATTTGCCCTCATAATAATTCTGGGAGGTAGATACTATTACTAGTGATGTTTTACAGATGAGGAAACTGAGAGACAAAGATTAAACTGCCTGGAGTCACATCTTTTATGTCTGAGGCTGGATTTGAATGAAAAGATCCATGCCCTAGCCACAGCGCCACCTAGCCATCTAAAGAAAGTAGTGTTTATACAAAAGAGGTAGTAGTACCATAGTGGTTAGTCTTGGTCACACTAAAGCTCTAAGCTTGGAGCATGCGAAGAGAAGGATGAGCAGATTGGTGCAGTGATGGAAGATTGCCATAAAAGGATAATTAGAAGGAAATAGGTTCAAACAAGAGAACACATTAAGCAGAGACATGATAGCTTTGTCTTCAAATGTCTGAAGGGCTATTTTTACCCAGGAGGGAGATTAGCCATGCTCTGCTTCATCCCAGAGAGTAGAAGGAGGAGAAATGCATGGAAGTTGATGAAAGGCTAGTTTAGGCTTAGTGTAACAATTAGAGCAAATCACAACTGGAAGGTGCTGTCTCTAGAGATACCGTCTTCACAGGCAGTCTTCAAAGAAAGGTTAGATGACCTACCTGAAGGAGAGGGCATCTGCTAGGATAGAAAACAAGATAGCCCCTGTGGTCCCTTAACCATACTGAGATTTTTTTTCTGTAAATTTTATGAGATGGTTGGGTCATGCCCCCTAATAAGGCTCTATTGTAGGCTCTGTTCTCTTTTCCTATACTGTTTCACTTGGTGATCTCAGCTCCCATGGATTCAATTATCATCTCTATGTTGATGATTCTGAGATCCAATTATCCAAGTCTAGATTCTCTCTTACCCTCCATCTAGTCTTGCATCTCCAGCTGCATATTAGATATCTTGAATTGGATATCTTGTAAACATCTTAAATGCAACATGTCTAAAAGTAAATTTATAATCTTTTCCAACAAAACCTTTCCTCTACCAAATTTCCCTCCTGTCAAAGGGCACCACCAGCCTACCTAGCTTGCAATCTAGGAGCCATCCTTAAATTCTCATTCTCATCCCTCATACCCAATCTGTTGCCAAGGCCTTTTGATTATTACCTTTGTAACATCCCTCAAAAATACTCCCTCCTGAATAGAAATCCAGAAGAAAACATGATTTATATCTTTATATGGGTATATTATTTGGGGTTTGGGTTTTAAAAGATTACTTTATTACAAAAATGAATAATATGGAAATAGGATTTGAGTGACAACATGTGTATAACCCAGTGGAATTGCTTATCGTCTCTGGGAGGTAGGAGGGAAGAGGGGAGGGAGAGAAGATGAATCAAGTAATCTTGGGAAAACAAAAGAAAAAAAATTAATGTTATTAAAAAATAAAACAAAAAAAAGCAGTTCCAAATCTCAGAATCTCAGGTTTAAATTATTAAAACTGAAGATCACCTCACTAAAAAAAATGTTCCCTTCCCTCCTTGAATACTGCTACCACCCTGGTGCAGGTCCTCATTTGGATTAGTGCAATAGATTTCTTTTTGGTCGGCCTGCCACAGGCCTCTTCCTATTTCTTCTACTCAGCCAAGTCCCAAACAAAAACCCAACTTCCACTAGAGGTCTTTCTCAATCTCTTTTAATTTTATTATCTTCCTGCTGTTGATTATTTCTTATTTGTCTTATTATCCTCCCCCAGTTGAATATTTCCTATTCATTTTAATATCTTTCCTCTGTAGATTATTTCCTATTTATCTTATATAGAATTTGTTTCCATGGTTTCTCATTGCATTGTGAACTCCTTGAGGTTAGGGACTATCTTTTATGTTTCTCTGAAAGCACTTCCCAGCAGTCTGGCAGAGTTGATGCTTAATAAATGTTTATTAACTGACTCATTTGTCAGGTCTTATGATCCCTGGAATTTCCCTGGCTCTGTTCCTGTGAGCCCTACTTTTCATAGATCCTCAGAGCTTCTGTTTATGTTTTCCTGGATCTCAGCCCCATTTATCAGGCCCTGGACCTTGCTCTATACTCCCTCAGTCTCTATTTCTGTCTCTGTCTCTATCTCCCTCCTTGTGTAGTAGAAAGAATACTTGATTTGGTAGCAGAAAACCAGGTTCGAATCCTGAAACTTTATAGCTCTATGCTTTCTAGCTATGTAGCTATGTGACCTCAGAGCCTTTAGGGACTCTCCTCTTCTAATTAATAAAAGCTAGCATTTAATGTTTGCAAAATGTTTAAGTGTTTTCATAACAAAGTTCATTTGGAAGAACAAAAGATCAAGGATATGCAGGGAAATAATGGAAAAAAAATACAAAGGAAGGTGGTCTTGTAGTACCAGATCTCAAACTATACTATAAAGCAGTGGCCATCAAAACAATTTGGTACTGGCTAAGAGACAGAAAGGAGGATCAGTGGAATAGACTTGGGGTAAGTAACCTCAGCAAGACAGTCTATGACAAGCCCAAAGACCCCAGCTTTTGAGACAAAAATCTACTATTTGATAAAAAAAAAAACTGCTGGAAAATTGGAAGACAGTGTGGGAGAGATTAGCTTTGGATCAACACCTCACACCAAGATAAACTCAGAATGGGTGAATGACCTGAATATAAAGAAGGAAACTATAAGCAAATTAGGTGAACACAGAATAGTATATATATGTCAGACCTTTGGGAAGGGAAAGATTTTAAAACCAAGCAAGACTTAGGAAGAGTCACAAAATGTAAAATAAATAATTTTGATTACATCAAATTAAAAAGTTTTTCTACACACAAAACCAATGTAACAAAAATCAGAAGGGAAATAAACTGGGAAACAATCTTCATAACAAAAACCTCTAACAAAGGTCTAATTACTCAAATTTACAAAGAACTAAATCAATTGTACAAAAAATCAAGCCATTCTCCAATTGATAAATGGGCAAGGGACATGAATAGGCAATTTGCAGTCAAAGAAATCAAAACCATTAATAAGCACATGAAAAAGTGTTCTAAATCTCTTATAACCAGAGAAATGCAAATCAAAACAACTCTGAGGTATCACCTCACACCTAGCAGATTGGCTAACTTGACAAGCAAAGGAAAGTAATGGATGCTGGAGGGGATGTGGCAAAGTAGGGACACTAATTCATTGCTGGTGGAGTTGTGAATTGATCCAACCATTCTGGAGGGCAATTTAGAATTATGCCCAGAGAGCACTAAAAGACTGTCTGCCCTTTGATCCAGCCATAGCACTGCTGGGTTTGTACTCCAAAGAGATAATAAGGAATAATACACATACAAGAATATTCATAGCTGCACTCTTTATGGCAGCAAAAAATTGGAAAATGAGGGGATGCCTTTCCAGTGGGGAATGGCTAAACAAATTGTGGTATCTGTTGGTGATGGAATACTATTGTGCCCAAAGGAATAACGAACTGGAGGAATTCCATGTGAACTGGAACAACCTCCAGGAAGTGATGCAGAGCGAGAGGAGCAGAACCAGGAGAACATTGTACACAGAGACTGATACACTGTGGCACAATTGAATGTAATAGACTTCTCCATTAGTGACAATGCAGTTATCCTGAACAACTCTGAGGGATCTGTGAGAAAGAACACTATCTACATTCAGAGGAAAAACTATGGGAGTAAAAACACCAAAGAAAAACAACTGCTTGAATACATGGGTCAAGGGTAATATGATTGGGGATGTAGACTCTTAATGAAGTGCAAACACCAACAACATGGAAATGGGTTCTGATCAAGGACACATGTAAAACCCAGTAGAATTGCATGTAGGCTATGGGAAGGACGGGGGGAGGGGAGGGAGGAATAGAAACTTATTTTTGTAACCAAGGAATAATGTTTGAAATTGACCAAATTAAAAATGTTTTTTAAAAATGAGGAAAAAAATAAGTGTTTTATGTGTGTTCTCTCTTTTGGTTTTCACAATGACCTTAGTATTTAAGTTCTGGCTCCCACCTACCTTTCTAGTCTTATTTCATAGATTTCATTTCATGGATTTCACATCCCAATCAATCTGGATCATCACCATTCAAGAGTTCTCCAAACTCTGTCCTTCACCCCTTACCTACATGTGTTTGTACAAGCCATCCCACATGATTAGAATGAACTCCTTTTCTTTAAGATGCAATTCCTCTGAAAAGTTTCCCCTATCTCCACCATTTGCCTGTGCTCATTCCTTCCTCAGTTTTCTCAGGCAGTATTTATCTGTTTACCTCATATATTTCCTCCCTTCCATCAGTCAGGTGTACTATTTTTGAGAGAAGAGACTTTTTTATTTTTCGCTTTGGATGTCCAACTTCAAACTATTGATCTCTGTATGGCAGGGACTACTGTTCATTGAATTGAATTGAAATGAAGTCAATTCCCCTTTCTAGGCTTTGGTTCATCTGTAAATGAGAAATTAGATTACAGTGTTTCTGAGATTCCTTTTTGTTCGAAATTCTATGAGGGTGTTTTACTAGCAGAAGGATCCAGTCCCCTTGGCTCCTAGTTAGAAATCTAGTTATTTCCCTCATCTGTAGCAATGCCAGTGACACATATCCCCTCATTCCCCCGCCTCCCCAGTCTCTGCCTGCCCCCCTCCACTCCCCAGGCCTCCCCTCATCACTGGAAAAAGGTTATCGCTAAAGCCAGGTTTCTTCCCAGGGAATAGAGGGGTTGAGGAGAAGGACGCTGGTCCTGTCTCTAGCTGGAGGAGATAAGGGAGGTCATGCAGCAATTGGCTATAAATGGGGAGGCAGAAGCAAGGATGGGAAAAGGCAACTGGACCCGACATTGTGCTGCAGCTGCAGGACAGGCTTCTCCCTAGCAGTCTTGCCTCTTGTCCACCATGCCCAAAGCTGTGCTGTTCCTGGTACTGTGGGCTTTGCTGGGAGATCTGCCAGCAGCTGAGGGCCGGACTTCTCCCTATGCCGTAAAACTGTGTGGCCGAGAGTTCATCCGGGCTGTCATCTTTACCTGTGGGGGTTCTCGATGGAGACGGGCTAGAACTGGTGAGTAGTGGCTGTGGATGCTAGGGGATGGGGGAGAGCTTCAAGCTGGGGCAGAGATAGTAGGGGAACACAGAGCTGCAAAGGGCCTTAGAGGCTAGCTGATCTAGTCTCATTTGACAGATAAGAAAACTGAGGCTCAGAACAGAATGGAATTTACCCAAGAGACAGGATTTAAACCCAGATTGTGGATTTCCTGGATGGTAGGCTTCAGAGCTGGAGAAGATCTTAAGAGACCATCTAATCTAAACTTATTTTATTGATGAGGAAACAGACACAGAGAAGTGGACTGATATCATTATAAATCCATTCATGGTTAAGGATGCATGTGGGGAGGCTGTGTGTGTGTGTGTGTGTGTGTGTGTGTGTGTGTGTGTGTGTGTGTGTGTGTAAAAAATCAATGGAAGACATCCTTTTGTCCTGGGGGAAAAGGAGATGTGCTCAAACCAAGGGAACTGCCAATCACAGATGAAAGACACAAGCCTAACGTTTCTAAATCCCTTTTTGGGGGAGGGAAGTCTCAGGCAGTAGCCAGTTCATGGAGCAAATGCGAGAGGCTTTAAGATTTTGCTCTGTTTTCCAGAGGATGCCTTTGCTGAGGAATTAGGGGGCGAGTCCCAGGAGACCACTTCAATCGAATGGCTGTCCAGTCCCCTCCTGCCACTGCCCAGGGAATCTGAAGACTTCTACAGCAGCATGGGAGGCCCCAGCTGGGCTGGAATGTCCAGAAGCCGGCCAGAGTCAGAGCCTGAAGCCAGGCCTGGCCAGGGCTTCCTCCGGGGTGGTCGGGATGTTCTGGCAGGTGTCTCCAGCAACTGCTGCAAGTGGGGCTGCAGCAAGACTGAGATTAGCAGCCTGTGCTAGACTCTGGGGGGAAGAGGAAACTTCATTTCCTCTGCTGAGTATTAGACTCAGGGGAGCCTGAACCTCCCCCCTTCTACTCAGCTCCCTCCTGCTCTCTGTCCCTTTTGAGACCACTGTGGATCTCTGCTCTCACTCTTGTCCTCACTTTGTTCATAAGAGCCTCACTCTACCTTCCAGTGGTAGGATGGGCTACCCCTTCCTTTCCTTACTTTAGCTTCCCTTCTGGTACTAAATTCCAGTTCCTTCCCTTTTCTCTTTGCTCCCGGTTTCCTATACTCTCCCTTCAACTTTGCACCCCTCCTCTGCTTGGCCCTTGAACTTAGTGTACCCTGAGCCTGTTCAGGGAATGGAAATGGACCAGCCTAGTTCACCCCACCCATTACCCATCACATCATGTTGGGGTGGCCATATGAGAATTCTCCCAAGTCAATGATTTCTGGCCTAGGGGGAAAAAATCTTTCCTCAGGAATCATAAGAGAAAGATTTAAAGCTGGACAGGACCTCAGATATATTCCCACAGCTCCAACCTGGAATGGTTCCCCACACAACCTCATACCCATGATCATTCCACACCAGAATCATTCAGCCCCACAATGAAGCCACAGACAGTTGCTACTCTGCTCTCGCTGTGGGGGATGGGAGAGGGTGAGGGGCTGGGGCTGGGTAGCCGGATGCCTAGGTTCAGGATGCGGGTTGGCCCTGGTTCAAGCTTCTTCAAAGTCTTAATAAAACTCAGAATGACTTTGTGTGTGTGTGTGTAGATCATTGTAGGGGTGGTGGCCAGCCAGCATCCATCTTTTTCCCCTACCTGAGGGGCACATCTTCCTTGTGCCTCAGTTTCCCCAAGAGAAGCATTCTACTTTGTTCACTCTCATAGGCTCTTCAGTTGGGGCACACCTCCCTCCTACGATCTGGGACTTTCTGCTCTGAGCCTGGGGCGTGGGGGGTTGCCATTATCTCATTGGTTAAGGCAGGAAGCTAGGTCCCCGGTCAGTTGGAGGGAGCAGAGGGAGCCAGTAGGGGCTGCCATAGACTCACTCGGGTTTGACTGGCCTCCTGGCACCAGCTTTCTTGGATTCCAGCTGTAGCCACTACCACCAAGGTTGCTGCTAATGCTGTGGCTACCTCTGGCTTTACCAGTGATGCTTCTGGCTGTCCCAGAGGGTGAGTGATTAATGGCCCCACATTCTTCCATGCCATTGGCCTTTGAATTGGTGGCCCTGGAGGGCTTCCTAGCCCCCATCCACACCCCTGACTTTACTCTGAGCCTCAGACAGGTGCTGAGTGGGATCCCTCCTGCCTTTTCTTTCCATTTCCTCCCTCACCCTCCTCCCCACCCCCCAGCTGCCGGGCAGCTAACTCCCTGGGGCCCCCACAGGATGTGGGAGAGCTGGAGGATGATGTGTGCACAGCTTAGGGAGGGAGGAGGGAGTGTGGGGAAGGTTCTGGGTCCCCAAGTAAGGCCCCAGCCCTGGAAAGGCAAGAGCTGGGAGTTAGTCATTCAACGGATATTATTAAACTAACTGTGGACAGACCCGTACTGGTCTTCACTGGGGAAGCTGGGACATTTCTGTAAGACTCAATTTGAGCACAATACAAGCATTGCTACTAGTAGGCACATGCTTGTCATAAAAAAACAGGCTCATGCCTACTGGAAGACAGTGAAGTCAGGTGAAATCTGAGTCGGAACCTTGACTCAGACACTCCTCACTAGCAGTGGGGACTCTGAGCATGTTTCTGTACCTCACTGAACCGCCATTTCTTCTTAACCTCTAAAATGTACAGGTAATACCTACGATCCCCACCTCCCAGGGTTGTTGAGGAGAGGAAATGAGACAATGTCCAAAAGTGCTTTGCAACTTTTAGTGCGTTATGTAAAATGCCAAATTACTGCTCAGGTTTCTTCCCTACATCTCAGGTTCATCCTCTGTAAAATGGGGATGAAGGTATCAGCACTGCTTACCTTACAGGACGGCGGCCATGAGGAAAGTGCTTTGCCAACCTCAAAGTAGTAGAACACAGTACATTAGGAGGCTTACACGATCAGTGCATTAGGGAGGGAAAAAGGAAGCAATACATGTGAACCCAGTGGAAGACCATTACTGAACCCCAACCCAAAAGATCCAAGGGATTCTTGGAAGAAACAGCACATTAGTGTGGTTTAGTGAAAAGTGCAGCTAGGTAGCATAGGACAGAAAAACAGAGAGAGACAGAGACAGTGACAGAGAGAGACGGAGAGAGGGAGAAAGGGAAGAAGGGAAGAAAAGAGGAAGAAGAAAGAAAGAACAGAAAGGAAGGAAGGAAGAAAAAGAGTTAAGTCTTAAAAGTCAAACTTAGATGAGTTCAAGTCCCATCTCTGCCACTGATCACTGCCACTGTTGAACTTGAACCCTCACTGGCCTTGAGTATCCTCTGTGAAATGAAGAGATTGGTTCAATACTCCCTTTCAGGCCTGACTTTCTGTGAGTAGAGCCTTAAAAGACCCTAGGAATTAAGCAGATAAAGGAGAGAGAGAATATTCTAGGCATAGGGGACAAAGTAGAACAGGAGAATGGTGGGCATAAAGAGGGGGTCAGAGAGTCTCATAGTTTGGCTGGAGTGTGAGGAGGAGAGTGGAAAGTGAGTAACTGGGCACAATAGCAAATAAAGTTGGGAAGGCCAGTGTGGTTGGTTGCAGTTTGGGAGTAGCCTTGAATGCCAGGCAGCAGAGACTGAACTTGTCTAAGGAGGCAACAAGGAGACACAGTTTGGGGCAGGGGAATAACATGGCCTGATCTCTGTGTGGTTTTACTGGAACAGAGACATGGGCTGACCAGGGATCACTGCCCTCATCAGCTCCACTTTCTCAACTCCAATGCTACTGGATAAGTCCCAAGGGAGACATGAACTGCACATGGGGACTCAGCTTGGACCCTGGTATTCCTTATAACTTCTACTACCAAAGCTTAAAGTAGTGAGTAAAACCCAAGTTTTCTACTACCCATCTCCCCACTCCCACAGAACCTCAGGGTGGGGGTGGGACTTGAGGAAACTGACACATCAGAGAAATGGCAGCTTCCTGGCCCCAC
Source organism: Monodelphis domestica (assembly GCF_027887165.1). Classification (NCBI taxonomy): domain Eukaryota; kingdom Metazoa; phylum Chordata; class Mammalia; order Didelphimorphia; family Didelphidae; genus Monodelphis; species Monodelphis domestica. The sequence goes on along the minus strand of NC_077229.1, from coordinate 94,869,879 downwards.
CCACTAGCCCACTGATGTGCTTCTTCCCCAAGCCTGGGGAGAGGACCTGGCACTTGGTACCCTAAACACATTGTAAGGTTGCTGCTCAGGTTACATTTTCCTCTTATCTCCACCTGTCTAAAGCTGTTACTTATTGAGAAGGAATGTGAAATATTGGAAGGAGCCCAGGTTCTGGAGTAGGAGGAGCTGGATTCAAATCCTGCTCTCAAGGCTTCCTAGATCTTGGGAGAATCACCTTCCCTTATACTCTGAGCCTCAGTTCCCTCATGTGTAAAATGAGAGGATTGATATGCCATCCAACTCTAGATGTAAGATGTTTCTAGTTTCCTGTGCCTAGCCACCCCAAATCTTTCTGTTTTCTCTCTCACCAGCCACCCCAACAGGATCCAGAATGTCTCAGTGTCCAGAGGCCAGGGTTGGGTCATGGTGGAACGTGAGCATCTGACTATCTCTGACCACTACCTCATATGGCTGAGCCCAATGGGCAACATTTCCCAGCCTGGAGACCCAGAGCCTCTCAGACTGTGCCTAGATGACATAGGTGCCCAGGGGTGGGAGGGCCAGGAAGGGAAGGGGTACCTGTGCCATCCAGGTCTGGAGTGGGGTGGAAGGTGGCAGCTTGGGGTCCCTGCAACTTACAGGAATAATTCTCTTCTCTCTCCCACAGTGAAGCCCGAGCCACCAAAGCTATTCCCTGTAGAGTTCTCTGATGACCCCAGGGCGGTCACTGTGACCTGGAATACCCCTGCCTGGCCCCCCCACGAGAGCTTTGAGTGTCAGCTCCGCTTTCGGAATATCTTGGCCTCAGTATGGCAACAGGTGAGTCATATCCCTCAAACTTCTGTGGGGTTTGATGCCCCAGATAATAGTAATAACAGCCATGATAACAGCTAGTATTTATACAGCACTTTAAAGTTTGCAAATTTCTTTACACATATTAACCCATTTCATGCTCATAATAGCTTTAGGAGGTAGGTACTAGTATTATCAGTTCTGTTTTACATATGAGGAAACTGGGGCACAGGGGAAGGGAAGTGACTTGCCTAAGGTCACACAAACAGAAAGTAGCAGAGACCAAGTTTGAAACCAGATCTTCTGGGTTCTCTTTATACCACTCCAGATAGGATTAACTGATGGCCACATGTGTACAGTCACAGTGCTAAGTGCTGTGGATATAAAAAGAGACAAAGGACAATCCCTTCCCTCAGCAAGCTATCCATAGTAGAATAAATGGGGAATAATTAACAGAAGGAAGGCATTAGAAGTAAGAAGGGTTGTGGAAGGCTTCAAAAGATGGGATTTCACTTGGGTCTTAAAGAAAGCCAGGGAGGTCAGTAGTGAGAGTATAGGAGAGAGCATGTTCTAATCATAGGGGACAGCCAGAGAAAATGCTGAGAGCTAAGCATGTCTTGTTCATGAAATATCTAGGAGGCCAGTGTCACTGGATTAAAGAGTACATAAAACATATACAGACTAGGAAGGTAAGTGGGAACTAGGTTATGAAGGGCTTTGAATGCCAGAGCATTTTATATTTGATCCTGGAGGCAATAGGGAGCCACTGGAGTTTATTGAGTGATGTGATCAGACCTGTATTAATCAAGTCTCATGCCTGTGATAAGGAGAGAGATGTGAGGCTACCTGGATTATAAAATAAATCTGGGGATTTAGATTGGGCTGAATGACTAGACCCACAAAACAGTGATTAATATCTCCATTAGTGCAATAATGGACAATTCTCAAGGAGAAGAGACTAGGGATCCTGCTTCTGGAAAGGCATGAGGATGTAGGATGGAAATGCCCTGTTCTCAGTTTGGAGCCAGTGAATATGTAACTGGTTCCAGTCCTACCTGAATTCCTTTGCTGAGGTGGAAAGCCCATGGGTGATAATTATTTATCATGTTTTTGTTATAATAATCAGTTTCACTAAGAATTTGTTTTTATTTTTCCTCTTAAAAATGATTAGTTATGTGTAACCCTGGACAAGTTATTTGACCCCCATTGCCTAGCCTTTACTACCCTTCTATCTTAGAACCAATACACAGTATTGATTCTAAAATGGAAAGTAAGGCTTTAAAAAATGATTAATTGTTAGGAATAGTTGTCTGGGAGGGTTGAAGAACAAAAGAAAAGAAAAACAAAACCAGGGAAAAGGAATTGTAAATTATTATATGTATCTGGGAACTTCTGTTATTTCTCAACTGTTAAGCCTAGAATGAAAGATGTGTACATTATCTTGAAAGTGACAGCAGTCAAATCATCCTGCTTGTCTGGAACATGTGATCCGTTTAGCATAGACCATCTTGGTGCAACTGCCTTAATTTCATCATTCTGATCCATGTGAAGGGCTGGCCAGTGTGGTCAACACGGGGCTCAGAAAATCTTGGGTTCAGATCTTGACTCTGGTGTTTGCTAATTGTGTAGCCATGGGCAATCCCTCTGAGTGTCAGTTTCCTTCTCTGTAAAAATAAGGATATGATGATATCTATAAATCTGGCATTATAGGGAAGTACAAGAATCTGATGAGACCCTAGGATCATGGAACTTAGAGCAGAAAGAGATCTCTGAAGTCACCTAATTCAACCCACTTATTTATATTTCATTGGTGAAGAACCTTCAGAGAACTGAAATGAGTTGCTCAAATAGTATCTAAATTTGTAAACCTTAGAGTACAATATAAATGGTAGTGGTTGTCGGTATTGTATTGGTTTGACTCTTTTCAGCCTTTTTTCAAAGTTTATTTTGTTTGCTTTATTATTTTTTACTTTTAACATGCTCTTTTTTAATAAATTTGAGTTCCAAATTTTCTCCCTCCCTCTCACCCCTTGTCCCACCCACTGAGAAGGCAAGTTGTATATCCATTATACATGTGAAATCTTGCACAACAAATTTCTATATTAGCCATATTTTTTAAAAAGCAAGAAAAATAAAGTGAGAAAATTATACCTTAATTTGTACTCTGAGTTCATCAGTTCTCACTCTGGAGATGGATAGCATTGGATCATTGTATTGATCAGTGTAGCTAAATTTTTCACATTTGATCATTGTTACAATATTGCTTTTACTGTGTACAAAGATCTCCTGGTTCTTCTCACTTCACTTTGCATCAGTTCATATAGATCTTGACATGCTTTTCTGAAACTACCTCCTTGTCATTTCTCCTAGCACAATAGTACTCTGTAATAATCATATGCCAAAAGGCTCTCTTCATTCTGTAGCACTTATGGCTTCCCATATATGGGGTTTATTACAAAATCCCATTGAGATTATTATATGACCCATAGGGGTTATTGCATGACCAATGGAACTTATTATATGGCTCATGAGATTAATTATATATAATAATACAAGCCCATAGGAGTCATGTCTATTTATGGAGGTTCTTAAATGATCTATGGGAGCTAGTTTCTCACCCATAGGAGTTATGACTCCTCATCTCTTCCTTAGGTGGAACCTAAAGATTTAACCTCATCTTTTCTGGAGCTTCGGGGTTTAGAGCCAGCCACAGGTTATGAAATGTCCTCTCGCTGCCAGTTGCAAAACAGCATGGGCTTTTGGAGTGACTGGAGCTCCACCCTGAAATTCCAGACCCTTCCAGTTGGTAAGTCCTTTTTTCTCTTAGGACTGGGAGACCTGAGGCCTGGATGCTCATATGCCTCCTCCCTTTTCCCTCCCCTTCCTAGCAACTGGAGAAGTTCCTCACCCTATTCTCCTCTTTCCTTGTGCCTCTGTTTAGCCCCAACCAGCCTGGTGGACATGTGGGTACTTGGGTCACCCTGCCGCAGCTCACGCCCCAAAGAAGAGTCCTATGTTCTGCTATGGAAGGTGACCTGGGACCTGGAGTATTCCTAGAGGGTCTGCCTGGGCCCCAGCCCAGAGGTAGCTGTAGCTTAGGCATGGGAGATAGGATGGTAAGGGGAAGGGATAGATCCATAAAGCCTTGTGAAAAAGAAACTTGGGCTCGGTTTCCTAGGGCTGTGTCCCAACTGGGTATAACTGAAACAGTGCTGCGCGTGGTGATTAAGGACCTGGGTTCAAGTAGTATATTTCTTTTTTTATTTTTAACCCTTACCTTCCATCTTAGAATCAATACTATGTATTGATTCCAAGGCAGAAGAGTGGTAAGGGCTAAGCAATGGGGGTCAAGTGACTTGCCCAGGGTCACACAGCTGGTAAGCGTCTGAGGCCAGATTTGAACCTAGAACCTCCTAGGTCTCTAGGCCTGGCTCTCAATCCACTGAGCTACCTGGCTGCCCCCTCAAGTAGTATATTTCTGTGTGACCTTGGAAGAGACTCTTCCCCTTCCTGGTCCTCAATAGCTTCCCTTGTACAAGGTGGAGAATGATATTTGCAACCTTAAAAGATTCAAATGTTGTCATAGAAGGGAATGTTCTTTTCTTGGACTATGGGCTCCAGTAGGGCAGGGACATTTATTTGTCTTCACACATGAATGGATTTTAAAAGTCATCATCATCATAGTTGTCATCATCTCTTCCTCCTCCTCCTTCTTTCCTTTTCCTTATGTATTAGTATCAATTCTGAGACAGAAGAGTGGCAAGAGTTAGCAGTCAGGGCTAAGTGACTTGCCCAGGGTCATAGAGCTAGGAAGTGCCTGAGACTACATTTGAATCCAGATCCAACCAACTCCAAGCCTGGTATTCTATTCACTGTGCCACTTACCTGTCCCCTAAAGCCCTCTTCTTCTAACAACCTTGTGAGGAAGGTAGTATAAGATAATTTTCTCACTACAGATGAGGAAATCAAGAGAGGGGAAATAATTAGTCCATGGTGGCCCAGAATAAGTGGCAGTCAACACCTGAATGCAAGTCCTCTTAACTCCGTGTCCAGTCAACTAAACTCAACTTTGAATCCCATTCTTCCAAATTGGTCTAGTGCTCAATATGGGTCTTCATATACAATGGGCACTTAATTAATATTTATTGAATGAGTGTTGATTTTCATCATTGCACATTAATCCCTTCTCTTCCCTCTTCAGGACCTTATGCCTGGGTCAGGGCTGAACTATACAGTGGTGTTCCAGGGACCAGGTAGAGATTGGCACCCTAAGGTTATCCCCTGCTGCAATGCCATCCTTCCCAATGGCACAGAGCGGGTATCAATAGTGGCTTTCAATACAGCTGGCCAGGGACATATGTCCAACCTAACCTTAGCCTGTTCAGGTAAGATACAATAAGTTTCCTCCAGGAAGTATCTGGGATCTTGGCTCTGGGTGATGCTAGCTATCCCAGAGTAGAGGGGATTGGGTGCTGCTGGAGGAAATGATTTTCCCATCCCTGAAAGTCTTTTACCTTCTGATCACTCATGAGGGATATTGTCAAGAGGATCCTTGGCAAGATGGAGAATGGAACAGATGAATGTAGAAGTGCCTTCCATCTCTAAGATTCTGTGACTTGGGGGAGAAGGTCATGTAGAAACAGAAAACACAAAACAGAAAGGAGGGACTTAATGGGTGAAAGTCAAAGAAGCAGATAGATGGGACTTGGGGATGGGGACGAGGTAGAATGAGCTCCAACTCCTTTACTGTGTTGGCAACTGGGGTACCAAGCTTCCTGGTTTATACTTGTCTCCAGGTTCTGCTCCTAAGAGTGTCCAAGTAAACAGCATGGGAAATCAGGGGATATTGGTCAAATGGGTACCAGAGCCACAGGAATACCAGGAATTTGTGGTGGAGTGGACCCAAGAAGACTCGTCTCTCCAGGAGCTGAACTGGACCCGTCTGCCAACTGGAAGTCAGAGCACTCTGTTGAGAGGTGAAATGAGGAAGTGATCCGATTGTAGGGATGCCAAAGTACTTCCTCCAGGCTCCTGAAGGGTTCTACAGCACAAATTGATGGACTAATGGACAGGAGAATTTGTGTCATGGTGATACATTGACTTGGGACTGGTGAGAGAGAGACAGAGACAGAGAGAGAAAGACAGAGAGAGACAGAGAACCAGGGTCCTCAGTGGCCCACAAGCTCCAAAAGAGTTAGCTATGCAATAGAAGATCCAGTTTTTAAAAAAGCGATTCTACAGGAGAGTCACTGGGCCCAGAATAAAGGGGTATAATCCCACCATCTTCTGTCCTGCTCAGACTTCATCTCCAATACTGTGTTTAATTCTAAGCCCCATATTTTAGGGAGAACATTTGACAGGACTCAGAATGTTCATAAGAGTTTAACCAGGAGAGTGAAAAGACTGAATCAAATTATAAACTGTTTGGGGATGTTGAACTTGGAAAAAAAGAAGGCAAAATGAGGGAATAGGTTAATGGCTAATAGCTGTTTGAACATACTAGAAAGACTTTCATATGGAAAAGAGATTATATGTCTGTTGCTTGACCCCACAGGGTACAAGTAGGAGTGGTTGGTAGAGGTTGTGGTTGTCCAGAAGTGGATACCCCTGGGTCTCCTTGTTTGTGGTCCTTTGGGCCTGGTTACTTACCATTTTGAGAGGACAGTGTTAGGGGTGGGTGAAGGCTTAGTTGGATGTGGGAGTGTTCTAGAAGTCTTCTGAGGTCCTTTACAGTTCTGAGATTAGGTGATTCTTGCGAGTCCTGGATAGGAAGGGCTCTTGGGCAAAGAGGATGAATAGAAGATGTGATGGGGGAGCAGGCATGGCTTGGGGGAAAGAGAGGGCTGGAGTGGGTTTTCCCTGCAGCTTTTATGGACTCATGACTCCTCTCTCTTTTCCAAGGAAACTTTGAGAAAGGAGTTCCATACTGTGTGACTGTGAGTGGTGTTTCCCCAAAGGGCCTGGCATTTGCCCCTCCAGTCTGGGGCTACAGTCAGGAGATAGGTAAAGGAACAGGGACAGGGCATAGGAGGAGGAGGAGGAGGAGGAGGAGGAGGAGGTGGTGGTGTGGTGGCAGGCAAGAGGATCCTAGGGAATGGGTGGCAAAGTGAAGCAAGGTGTGTGATGTTTACTCTTCCCCACAGAACCCCTGGAAGGGCCAGCTCTGTGGCAGCTTCCAGATGCTGCCAGTGGGGCACTGACGGTGGCATGGGCCGAGCTCCCTAGAGGACAACGTGGGGGGCACTTAACACACTACACCCTGTATGTGCAGCAAGACTCGGGGTCCCTTACCCTTCATAATGGTAACCCTCTACCCCCTTCCTCTGCATCCCCCTATGTTGGATCTCTGTTCCAAGACTGGCTTCCACTAGCCTTTGGAGACTTACAAGTCAGTCCACTGTGGCTGATCCTGGAACTTGCCACCCAGGGGACTTCTTCCCTTTCACAGTGACTGCCTGTATTGTCTCATTTTGCAGATAAGGGAACTGAGGCCTATGAAGAAGAAGAAATTGGCCCAGGGTCACAAGGGTAATTTAGGAACAAAGGATTTAGGTCCAGATGGGGCTTGAGAGATTATAGTCCCATTCTTTCATTTTACAGATAGGGAAACTAAGAAGCCCAGAGATGGGGCAGGGTTAGCCCAAGGCCACTCTGTGAGTTAGTGCAGAAACAGGACTAAAACCCAGATTTCCTAGTTTCTGATAGTGGTTTTTCCATTGTACCACACTGCATCTGGAACTGGTCGAAGGCATGCTTCCTCCAGGAAGCCTTCCTAGAATGAACCCATCTGACTTATGTCGATCCCCTTCACTCTACCTTCTGCTGTTAGCTCTGACCACATCTTCTCTGTCTCTCTAGTGAGTGCAGATGTCCTAAATGTGACCCTATTGGACCTGCCTGAAGGACACTATAAGATGTGGATGACAGCATCCACCATTGCTGGCCCTGGCCAGCCTGGCCCCAGTCTCCAGCTCTACCTCCCAGGTGGGTATGCTGGAGACAAAATGCCCAAGGCCTACGTGGGCTGGGGGGGGGGGAGTGACAGGGGTGAGCTGTACTGAGAGGTGACGATGGGGGGTTAGGGTAACCTGCTGGGCAGCATGTATCCTGATATCTGATCCTTGGCTTTTCCTGCTTCTAGAGAAATATTCAGAAAAGTGGAAAGTGCTGCTGGTGGTCCTGCTGCTATGTGGCTTGTTATTGCTGAGCTGTTGCCTGGGCTTGGCATTCTCCAAGTGGTGAGGGCCCTGGATGCCTGGGTCCTGGTCAGGACTCCCAGAGGGGAGGGGAGAGGAAGTGCAGCTTGTACCATGGGACCCCCCCCCCCCCAGGGGAGAGAAATTTTGGATTTTTGAGGATATTGTATCCCAGAGGCCTTCATGTCCCTGCCCTAATTGTGTCCTTGATCTTCTTTCTTTGGCCTGAGTCAGCTGCCTCCAACTCTGTCACAAGCTTCTGCCCCATTGGGTCTCTGAGAGAATCCCAGATCCCTCCAATAGCAAGAGCATGCAGCCTTGGGGAGAGGTGAGCAGAGGGGACCCAGGAGCTTGGCTTTTTATTCCATAAACTTGGAATTTTAATTCCCTCTCTCTGAATCACCAAGTTCCTCTTGTCTGTCACATGTTGGGCCCCAAGGTGGGAAGGGGAGGAATGGCCAGGTGGGGGTGGAGAAGGGGAACTAAGGCTTCCCTCCTTGCTATTTCCCCTAGGAGCTTCCTCCAGCTCCACCTCCCAAGGATGCCCTTTTCATAGAAGTGGAAGAGGTGCAGATTATGATGTCTCCAGCCCCCCAAGCCCCAGAGACTCCCATCCCACTTGACTCTGGGTATGAGAAACACTTTCTGCCTACACCTGAAGAACTGGGCCTTGTGACTCTGCTCAGACCACAGACATCCACCTGAGGAGCCCTGAATTATGAGATTCTGCCAGGAGCATGGATCCATGAAATAGAGGAACCAAGCCCAGGATGAAGGCATTGCCCTGATATTTGGAGACAAAGACTCAAAACCACAGAATATCATAAGAAATCACCTTGTCAACTCCATCCCCCATTTTACAGAAATGGAGACTAAGGAGGCAAGGAGAGAGTGGGAAAATATTTGCCCAAGGCCATAGGGCAAGTCAGAATCAAGGCTGGGACTTAAAAACCTTGCCCTCATCCCTACCTCCAATCTCTTTCTGCTCTGGGGGAGAGCCATGGGAAAATTCCTCTGTCCTCCCCTGATCAGTCTGAGGATCTGGAGAGAAGAGCACATGAGTTCCTGTCAGAGGTCAGAGGATTTAGGACTGGAAGGAACCTCAGAGGCCAAACAGACCAACTCCCTTCCTTGTATAGAGGAGGAAACAGAGAGAAGTGCCTCCCTCTAGGCTACACAGCTCATTAGGAGTAAAATTAGAACTCAACCCCAGAGCTCCCTGACTTGAAATCCAGTAACCCACCCTACACTAGTTCCACTTACCTGATTCCTCTTCTCATTCGTCCTACCCATATTTATAAGCAGGGGATTCACTTCTCCACTGTCTAGGGAACCAAGTCCAAACCTTTCATCCTGGTGTTCAAGGCCCTACAATCTTGTCCCACTGCCCTGCTCTGCCCCAACCTACTCGTATGCCCAACAGCATACATACAGCTCATATATTCCTACCATCTCTCCAGGTTTTGGCTCCTTCCATCCATTCCACCTCTTTCTCCCCTGAACTCTATCTAGTGCATCCTTTGAGGTTCAGCTCGGATGCCATCTCCTCTCTGTGGAAATGATCCCTTCACTCCTCTTTGGTCCCCATATCCTCTGTTTGTACCATTCTCACTAATGCAGATTATATATCACATCAGCCTTGGATTATAGCTTCCTATGTTTGTCTTATTTCCGACTAACCTCAGACTTCCTGAGGGTAAGATTTGGGACTTCTCCATCCTTGCTTTTCTGCAGTATAAGCCAGCATTCCCTTGCGCATGTTGGGGGCCCCTAAGAATGTGAGAACCCGAGAAGTCAGCCGGTCCAACCCTTTCATTTTACAGATAAGGAAAGATAGGTCTAGGTTAGAAGTTAAATGGCCTGACTAAGGTCACCCAGGTAGTATCACAGGTGGGATTTTAAGCCAGTTCTTCTGATTCCAAATCTAATGCTCTTTCCATCCTACAAGGCTGAATAATAAGTGAGTGTGTAATCAAACTGCAGGAAACTCAGGCCTCGGGAGGTATTGGACAAGGAGAAGGAACACCTAAGTCCTTCCCGGGGGGTTGGCACTAGGTGGCATGGTGGATAAAGTGCTGAATTTAGACAGGGAAGCCAAAATCCAAATCCACTCTCAGCCCCTCCCTGTCCATGTAGCCATGGGCAAGTCAGTTGATCACCCTTGGCCTCAGTCACCTCATTGGTAAAAGGGGCATAATAATAGCATCTACCTTATGGGACTGTGAGACTCAAAGGAGATAAAGCCTTTAAAATGCTTTAAAAACCATCTAGTGCTAGATAAATGCTAGCTATTTATTCTATAGAGTTGCTAGCTATTTATTTGCTATTATTCCCTGCTCGATTTCACAAGTAGAGTTGGAGGAAAAGGCTTGTCTTATTCTCACTATGTATCTTGATTCCAGATTCAAGGATTCAGATCTGGAAGGGACCTTAGAAACATCTTAGTGTTTCTTTTCTTTTTTCTTTTTTTAAAATCCTCACCTTCCATATTAGAATCTATACTGTGTATTGGTTCCAAGATAGAAGAAAGGTAAGGGCTAAACAATGGGGGTTAAGTGATTTACCCAGGGTCACACAGCTAGGAAGTGTCTGAGGCCAGATTTGAACGCAGGACCTCCCATCTCTGGGAATGGTTCTCAATTCACTGAGCCACCCAGCTGCCCCCCATCCTAGTGTTTCTAACACTATGTTATTCTAACACATAAGAATCACTCTAGAAGAAACATTTCCTTTTGCAAATGAGAAGACTGAGGTCCCAAGTGGCTAGTGAATAGCAGCCTTCACTCCACTACAATATCACTAAAATTTAGAACTGGAAAGAGATCATAGAGATCATTCAGTGCACCCTCTTTTTATAGATGAGGAAACAGGCTCAGAGAAAGGATAGGACACAAAGAGTTACAGAATTAGAATTTGAACCCAGATCCTCTTATTCCAGATTATATTCTCCATGTCATTCTGTTCTCCTTTTTATTTTTCAAGTATTAAGGCAAGATTGGGGGCATGGAACTGAGAGAGGAAAAGGAGACAGGCCAGGATTGCTGAGGCAACAGGCAAGGGCCCAAAGGGCAGCAGGACCTCCATAGTCCGGCCTGAACTGAGGGTGTGGTGGCCGATGCCTGGGCCCTCTGTATAATCTGGCTGGGCTGGGCAGTGGTGCTCCCACCCTGCCCAGGGCAGTGCCCAGGGTGGGAGGGTGGGCGAGGTAGCTGTGAGATTGATTGGGTCAGGGTCAGGGTGGGAGAGGGGAGCCTCACCCCATCTGGCTCCCCCCTGCCTCCACAAGGTCTCTCCGTTGCCTGGAGGGTTGGCTCACATCACTACACAGCACTGGCATGTCTGCTTGGAGCCACTGGCCTGCTCACTATCAGGTGGATGCTCAGCCCGTTGGGCAGGGGCATAGGTGGGCACGGGCCGGCTAGCAGGATTCACACTGCGTGTGGCTGGCTGGAGCAGGGGCTGGCGTTCTGGAGGCCCTGCTTCAGGGGCTGGAGCCTGGGACACCTCTTCAGCCTGTGGTTCTGGGCCCTCCTCAGTCTGCGTTGCTTTCTTCATTTCCTGCTCTTGCTTCTCCTCAGAATCAGGCCCCTTCTCTCCTCCTGGATCCTTGTCTGATGGAATTTCCTTTTCTACCCCTGCTTCCTTCTCCTTCTCCTCCTCCTCCTCCACCTCCTCCTCCTTTGACCCCAGCTGTTCACTCTCTTTCTCTTCTCCTCCATGCTCTTTCTCTTCCGTGGCTTCTTCCTCTATCTCCAGCTGTTTCTTCTCCCCTCCTTCCTCCTTTTCCTGCACCTGTTTTTCCTCCTCTCCTTCTGCTTCTTCCCCCAGATGTTCCTCCTCTCCTTTTACTTCCTCTGCTCCTAAAAGTCCCTCTCTCTCTCCATCTTTCTGAAAGACTTCCTCTGTCTCCCCTTCTGACCCCAGCTTTTCTGCCTCTGAATGTTTTTCTATCCCTCCTTCTTTCTCTGCTTCCAACTGTTCTTTCCCTCCTTTGTTCTCTACCCCCAGCTGTAAGGCTTCCCTCACCTCACCTTCTTTTGATTCCTTGGTTATTCCTTCTGATTCCTCAACCAGTACCTCCTCCCAGTCTTCAGTGATGAGGACCCTCTCTACCCAGATGAAGGAGCCCTCTCCTTGGTCTCCCAGCTCAGGACTCCCCCCGGTGTTCTGCTCTTTGGGCTCCAGCATTGGGCTAGCAGGGTGGCCTATTGCTACTTCCTCCCTACCCATCTCCTCTGAGTCTCCCATGTTACTGCCATCAATCTCCCCTAGTCCCTCCCACACAACCTCAACAATACCCCTGTCTTTGGTTACCCACTCAGGAAGTTCTGAGGCTTCCGTTATTGGCCGGCTCCTCACTGCCTCTAAGACTATGTCTTCTACCTCCTGGACTCTCCTGTCCTGTGTCATATATTCAGGAAGCTCTGTATCTCCTGTGACCTGGTGGTCCCCTATCACCTCTGAGATCATCTCTTCATCTTTCTCTTCTGCCGTCCACCTTTCTGTATATGTGGAGGCCTCCCTGGAACTTTCCTCTAGGAACCTCAGCCCATCCCACTCTACCTTTACTATACCTGATCCCTGGCCCAATCCCCCAGAGCTGCCCACCCCATCCCTAGTGCCTGGACCCCTGTCTTCTGCTATGTCCACCTGATTCTGGGTCAGCTCCAGCTCCACAGGGAGGGGTGCTAGGCACGGACCATTGGCCTCAACAGTATCTGCTGTGGACACCTCCTCTTCCTTTGGCGCTTTGGGGCTTGTAGCTGCCTCTTCTCCTGACTCCTCAGGGATCCTTGGGGTGGAGGGATCAGGCACCGAGACCGCTGGCATAACGGGCAGGGAGGCTCGTTTCTCAAGATCTTCCTTGCCTAGGAGCAGAAAAGGGGAAGACCTAAAGGGTAAGTCAGGGACATGACATCTGCTTCTGCCTTCTACAGAGTTCCAGCTTGGGGAAGGACCTCAGAAGGTGCTTAGGTCAAGCCATACCTGATTAAGAATTCCCTTTCAAACATCCTCAATAATAAGCAGTCATCAGCCTCTACCTGACAAAGACCTTCAGCATTTTCTCTTGAGAGGACATATTTCACTTTGGACAGCTCTGATTAGTAAGAAGACGGTTATTGTTCTATTAACTTTTCTGCAAGCTCCCTTTGGAGCCCAGCAGAACAATTACCCTTAACCTCTTTTCTGGGATAAGTGTCTCCCATTCCTCCAATCAGTTCTCTTCTGGCAGAGTCTCCAGCCCTCTCTCCCACTCTGCTTATCTTCTTTGGACTCCCTTTGAGTTTGCCAATGCCTTTCCCTAAATGGGGTGCCCAAGATTAAAAATGGTGGCCAGGAGAAAGGCCAGAGAGACCAGGAGAAAAGACCAGGAACATTCTCACCTCTCTCATTCCTGGCCTAAGCTTCAATGAATGCAACCGAACATAATGTGAACATTTTGGACTTCTAAGCCTGCTGTACTATTGAGCTTATAAACCAACTAATAATCCCACACCCTGCCCCAGCCCACCTGGAAACTGTTGCTTTATGTGGTAGAAAAAGAACTACAGGGGCAATTAGATGGCACAGTGGATGGAGAGCCAGGCCTGAGGTTGGAAGGACCTAGATTCAAATCTGGCCTCAGATACTTCCCAGCTGTCTTGGGCTTGGGCAAGTCACTTAATCCCCATTGCCTATCCCTTACCACTCTTCTGCTTTGGAACCAGTTCTTTAGTATCCATTCTAAGACAGAAAGTAAAGGTTTTTGAAGAAAAAAAAATAAAGAAGAAATGAAAGAAGAAAGAGAACTATATCTGAGATCCTGAAGATCTGCACTAAAATTCTGGTTCTAAGTACTAGGAGTGTGGCCTTGGATAAGTCACTCCTCTAAGCCTTAGTTTATTCATCATCTTTAAAGTGAAAAATAATAACAGTGGCATTATTTGTCTCACAAATTTGTAAGGAAAATACTTTGTAACACTAAATAGTGCCATATATGGGGTCCTATAGGTCCAATGGTAGGCCAGAGACATTTTCAACTGGCTTGAGAGAGCTTGTTTTTAAATATTTAGTATGAACATTTACACCTTGGAAAAAGGCAAATGCTATAAATCAAGGTTCGATTCATTGTTTTGTTGATTATTCACACTTAAGAAAGTTACTGAAAGCCTGTTAATAATGCATGTTATGTTTCAAAGTGTGTCTTGAGAATCCTCTTTTTTCTGGGACAGCTACATGGCTCAGTGGATTGAGAACCAGGCCTGGAGACAAGAGGTCCTGGATTCAAAGGTGACTCCCGACATTTCCTAGTTATGTGGCTTCTGGGCAAGTCACTTAAGCTCTTACTGCTCTTCTACCTTGGAACCAATACACTGTATTGATTCATAGATGGAAGATAAGGGTTAAAACAAAGAATATTCTTTTTCTGGAAGCTGGTTGTTAAACATTTACCAATACATCTGTATGTGTGTGTGTTAATGGTTACTAGCCAAATCTTGACATCTTGTCCTTCCTTTTCAGTTGATTTTTTTAACACAAGGATAGGATTTTATATTTAACTTTTATTAAATTCTATTTTATTAGAATAAACTCATCATGCCAGCCTATTGAAATCTTTTGGCATTTCAACTGCCATCCAACCTATTTGCTATCCTTCTCAGCTTGGTGTTATATGCAGATTTGACAAATATGCCATCAGTGCCTTTATACTATTTCTGGATTACAAAGTCTGGATGGGCTTTTTAGGCCATGGACAAGATCTTAGGGAACTCTGAAACCTTCCAGTTAAGGCTGGAACTCAAGTAGCTTCTCACAAAAGAGGCATGATGATACTCACCTTCAAGGCCTGGCTCCATGGCAGTCTGAGAGAGAGATCGAGATACCTAAAGAGAGACAGAGAGAATCCAGTAGGTAAACTTGGTCTCTTACCCTGTTTCCTACATCCTCCTAATTCTGGTTCTGATTTCCTCTCAGCTAGACCATCTGTAGCCTCCTAAGTTATTTCTCTTTCTCCAGTCTCTTCTACCCCAATTCTTCCTCCTGAGACCATAAGGCTCATTTTGCGATGGTCCCATTTTGACCATGCAACTTTTCCATGCTACCCATCACCTCTGAGATAGAGTTCATATCCCTCATCCTGACATTCAAGGATCTCCATCATCTGGGTTCAACCTATCTTTCCAGCTTTATCCCTCCCTATTTTCATGAACTGTTCTTCTGGTCCAAATAGACTGGTTTAGGTATTCTCTTCATAACCCCCTTCTCCATGCCAATTTACCAAGTGTCTTTGCTCCATCTCTCTCTCTCTCTCTTTCTCTTTATCTCTCTGTTTCCCACTCTGTCTGTCTTTCTCTCTCCCTCTCTCTTCTCTCACTCTCCTTCTCTCTCTCCCTCTTTCACTCTCTGTCCCTGTCTCTTTCTTTCTCACTCTCTGTCTTCTCTTTCCTTCTCTCTCTTTCTCTCCCTCTCTGTCTCTCATTCTCTCTCTTCCTCTCTCTTTCTCTCCCTACTCCCTCTCTCTCTCATACACACATACACACACACACACATAAACATTAAGACAAAAAGAGAGACCAAGATAGAGAAAGGCCTTAGATATTATCTAACCTAACTTCTTTCTTTGATAGATAAAGAAACTGAGAGAGAGGATTGTCCAAGGCCACAGAGAGATTATAAGTGGCAGTCAAGACTTGAACTCAGGTCCACTGTCTCTAAGACCTGAGCTGTTTCTATTCTGCCTTTACTACTTCTGCCTATCCAAATTAAGGTCTTAGAAACCTAGATGCCTTAAAGATCAAGTCCTTCCCACCTTCCAAGGACCATCTGAAGCCCCAACTTTCTTTATATCCCCACCACTTAGTACAGTGTCCTGTATACAACTGACAATATATGCTTATTAACTGACTGGCTCCTCAAAGTTCAGCCCAAGCACTGCCCTCCACATGATGGCATTCCTATTCCCCTAGCTGCTAGTATTCTCCCTCCCAGACTTACCTTGTACTCATTTTGTCTATATATGTAGGTATTTATATCTGTACCTGTCGATCCCCCCAAGTTAGGATACAAGCTTCTCCAGACATACTTTTGTCTTTTTATCTCCAGTACTTAGCCTTGTGCTTGGCACCTGGTGGGTACTCAATATATGCTTGTCCATTAATTGCCCACAATCTTCCCTGACCTATAAAATGACCTCTCCCTTCTCTGACTCTGGTAGCCCTTCCTGATTTGACCTGTGGCACAAGGACATCAGCTAGGCTTTGAACCAGACCATAGGATCTAGGGCTGGAAGGGATCTTTATGGTCAACATCACAGAATCTCTGTTTGAAGACACCACTGGAGTCCCTGGGGCAGCTAGGTAGTGCCATAGTGCATAGAGTGCACTGGACTTGGAATCAGGAAGTCTCATGTCCCCCAGTTCAAATCTGGCCACAGGCACTTACTAGCTGCGTGACCCTGGGCAAGTTATTTAATCCTGGCTGCTTCATCTATAAAATGAACTGGAGAAGGAAATGGCAAACCATTCTGGTATCTTGACCAAAAAATTCCCAAAGGGGATCATAAAGAGTTGGACATGACAGAAACAACTCAATGGCAACCATCACAATCAGAGTCAAGTTAACACGCGTTTACTAAGTGCTTACTCTGTTCCAGGTATTGTGTCACACACTAAGGAACAACAAAATACAAATTGCCCTCAATGAATTCACATTAGAATGCAGGAGACAAATACAAACAACTATGCACATACAAAATATATAGCTAGCATTTATATAGTACTTGAAGGTTTGCAAAGCTCTTTATGCATGTTAATTCATTTGATCCTTATAACCACCTTGTTACAGATGAGAAAACTGAAGCTGAAAGTGGTTAAGTGAATTGTTCTAGGTCACACAGTTGGCATTTGTTTGAGGCAAGAGTCAAACTCAGGCTTTCCTGGCACGTATTCCTACACTCACTCCATCTAGTGACATAGTTGCCCCATTTATTCCAATATGTGGGTTAAATTGGAGGCTATCTCAGAGGGAAGGCACTAATGTTGAGAAAGATGGAGAAAGACTTTTCTCAGAAAGTGGAATTTTGGTTAGAACTTGAATGAAGCCAGGAAGTGTAGGGAAAAGTAGCAAGAGCATTCTGGGCATACGGGATACAGAATCAAAAGGCATGGAGCCAGGATATGGAGCATCCTGTTTGGGGAACAAAATGTAGGCTACTTCTGTGAGGGTAGGATTGACAGTAATTGACAACAGAAATGAGTGTGAAATGGGAGAGAGATGGAGCAATTAAGTAGAACACATAGTTTATGTACTTGAGTGTCTGGGAGGTTGATAGTCTTAACAGTAATTAGAAAGAGGAGAGAGTCAGGAGGGCAAGATAATGAATTTAGTTTTGGACATCTTGAGTGTGAAATCTATATGATATCTTTTCAAGATGAACAATAGGCAATTGGTGATGCAAGAGTGGAGGTCAGGAGAGAAACTGAGGTTTGGATAGTTAGAGCTGAGAATCTTTTTACTCAGAGCTTAGAGATGATCATCAAATTCAAGGATGTTTATGAGATCATCAAACAGAATAATATATAGAAAAGAAAAGGGCCTAGGGGAGCATTGAGGAGTACTCAGGTTAGCTGGTTAAGAGAGAGATGTCAGACAAATAGAAGGAAATTAGAAGAGAATAGTGGCATGAAAACCTAGAGAGAAGATAGTGTCAAATAGAAGAAGGTGATTGACAGTGTCAAGAGCTGCAGAGAAGTTGAGGATGAGGATCAAGTCCATTAGATTTGTCAATTAAGGAGTAGCTAGGTGATTTAGTAGAATTGAACATCAGGCCTATAGATGAGAGGTCTTGAGTTCAAATTTGGCCTCAGACCCTTCCAAGCTGTGTGACCCTAGGCAAGTTACTTAACCCCCGTTGCATAGCCCTTACCACTCTTCTGTCTTGAGACTGGTTCTTAGTATCTATTCTAAGACAAATAAATCAGTCCACTGAAGCACCTAGTTGCCCCCTAATTGTTAAAATTTCAATATAGACATTTACACTTCAAAAATTGACTAAAGCTACAAATAAGGGATTGAGTTATTGTTTTATTTATCTCATCTTAAGAAAGTAATGGAGAAAATGTTAATGATTCAGATTAAATTTAAACATGTTATGAACTAGGGGGGCAGCTAGAGGGCACAATGAATTGAGAGCCAGGCCTAGAGTTTCATGGTTTCAAGTCTGGCCTCAGATCCTTTCTATCTCTGTGACCTATGGCAAGTTACTTAACCCCCATTGCCTAACCCTTGCCATTCTTCTGCCTTGGAAGCAATATATCATATTGAGAGAGAGAGAGAGAGAGAGAGAGAGAGAGAGAGAGAGAGAGAGAGAGAGAGAGAGAGAGAGAGAGAGAGAGAGAGAGAGAGAGAGAAAGAGAGAGAGAGAGAGAGAGAGAGAGAGTTATTTTTTTTAATTGTGTCTGACTCTTCATGACCCCAGTTGAGGAGTTGAGGTTTTCTTGGCAAAGGTACTGGAATGATTTACCATTTCTTTCTCTAGCTCTCTTTTTTTACAGGAACTGAAGCAAATATGGTTAAATGACTTGCACAGGGTCACACATAGCTAGGAAGTATGTCTGAGGCCAGATTTGAACAGGGGAAGGTAAGTCTTCTTGACTCTAGGTCTAACACTCTATCCACTGTGCCATCTAGTAGCTCTCTCTATCTCTCTGTCTGTCTCTGTCTGTCTGTCTGTCTGTCTGTCTGTCTTTTCAGATTTGGAGAGCAGGCAAGCTGTTAAACAACACTAGCATGTCATTTAAGTCTTCCATTCTCCAGGTTAAACATCTCAGTTCCTTTAATTGGCCTTTATATTGTATTATCTTAGAGCCCTTCACCCCCTTGGCTGCTCTGCTCTGCTCTGGACACTATAGAACTTATCAGTGACCTCCCTAAAATTCATTGTCCATAACTGAAACACTGTGATCTGAACAGTGCACAGCAGAGGAGGCTTATCTTGTTCCTAGACACTATGTCTCTCTTAGTGCAGCCCCAAATCACATTAGGTCTTTGGCTGCTCAACCTCACTGTTGACCTTGCAGCTCAGTAAAGCCTCCAGATTGTTTTCTGATAAACTGTTATTCTGCCCTGCTTCCTCCATCTCATACTTTTGACACTGATGTTTTGAACCCAAATGCAAGACTTTATATTTACCCCTTCTCATCTTTCTAGCTTTGTTAGATCTTTGTGGATCTTGACTATCCTACACATTTTACAGGTTGGGAAGCTGAGTCACAGAAAGTAGAAACAATTTTCCTTAAAGTAACATAGTTACTAGTGAAAGAATCTGGATTTGAACTAAGGTCTCTGATGATCAAATCCAACACTCTTTCCACTCCACTTGCTTACTACTGTTCAAAGGATTCAGTCTAGTAGACACCTGGGATATTTTCACTCCTTCTTTCCTTTCTCAAAATAATAATCTTTAACACCCTATGCCCCCTCACCTGTCGGCGCCAAATGGGCCAGGCAGTTGTCTTGCGCTGGGCACCTGTCGATGCACTTTGTAGTAACTGGAGTTGTGATTGGAGTCTGGGGAAGAGGTAGCTGCTGGAAGCCAGGAGTCTGGTCTCCCAGCACCCCCCCTCCAACAAATGGGACCCAAGTGTCAAGCCTCCCTTCCCAGTATCTCAGAGCCCAAGTCCCAAATGGCCTGCTTTCAAGACTCATAGCATGAATAGTCCTGAGATGTCTTTTAATACAACTATTCATTGGGAAGGGAAGAGAAGGGACAGGAAAGGATTTGCCCAAGGTAGTCAGTGTCAAAGCTAGCTCCCAGCCCACATCCTCTTATTCTAGATCACTACTTCTGATCTGCCAAATGAGGGGGCAAGGCCCAGCTGTGAATAGGAATCCAAGGGCCAGGTGGGTACTTAATAACAGAGCCTTCCCCCCAGCCCCTTACGTGAACAGACTATCTTCCAAGTGTTGGATTCTGGCCTGGGCCTCGCCCTGGGGGGAATGGGGATCCGCCTCTGGCTCAGCCCCGTCCGGTCCTTCAGCTGTCCCATCCATCAGCCATCGCTCCCGTAGGGACTTCCTCTTGGGGAAGGGCAAGGAAGGAAGGTGAGAGCCCAGTCAAGGATAGAACTAGCCCCCTATCCCCACCCCACGTAGGAAGATTACCCCCCACCCACAGATCCTTCCCCAAATGCCCCACCCTAACCTGGGACACGCCCCCTCTCCCACTGTCCCCCTCCCTCAGGGACCGACCTTGTCTGGCTCCCATCGTGAATGCCCTCCCTCGTTGACCCCGCTAAGGTAGAGCCATTCCACTATTGCCCTCCTTCACTAGGTATCCTAGACTGGGACCGTCAGGACTCTCCCCACCTTGAGTCGCTGCACTCTCAGCTTTTCCTCCTCTAGCTCCCTCCGTGCACCGCAGATCTGTTCTTGAAGCCGCCGCTTCTCCTGCTCAGAGCGAAGGAAGTCCGGGCTGTGGCGGCCAAGCGGAGAAGTCCAGCCCTGCCCAGCCCAGCCCAATCCAGGCCAGGAGAGAGCAAACCCAGCCCAGCCTAGCCCAGCTCAGCCCGGCGGAGCCCAGCAGAGCCCAGCCTAGCCAGGCCAGGGGATAGCTCCAGCCTGAGCCTCTCTCTCCGGCTCCCTCCTCTCTCTGCCTCTGAGGGGCTCCCCTGGGATGCTTGGATCCGAGATGCCTAAGGCTGGAAGCAAAGGAGGGGCAGGGCAGGGATGGGAAAGTCCTACTCTTGGGTTCTGGGAAGAGGCGGAGTGGGAAAAGACCCCCAACCCTCTCCTGTCTAGGACTGGGACATGCTGTGGGTGCGGGGGAGGAGGGGGTGGTCTGGGAGGCGCTGACTCAGCACTTTTAGGTAGGGCGGGGGTGAGGGAGCAGTGAACGGGTGGCGCTGGCCGCGCCCCGGGCGGGATCCTGCGGCTCTCTGCCAGAGGCAAAAGAAAACGGAGGGTGGGGGACAGGAGGATGTGGGGATGGAGAAACGGAGAGGATAAGGGATAGAGAATTGGGGGAAATGCAGATCCAGGAATCGGGAGATAAAGGACGAGACAGGGAAAAGGAAATAACGGTAACAAGCACTGGAGGATGGAGGGAAGGGAGTGGCGAGGTTGAGAAGGGATCTTTTACAGAAGGAATTGGGGACAGAGAGGTGGAGAGATGGAACAGGGGAATGAGTAAAGTAGGAGATAAAGAGATATGTGATTGGGCGAGCTACAGGATTTGAGAGGATGGGCGAAACCGGGTGTGGGAAAATGGGAGTCTGGGTGTCGGGATGGAAAGACAGGATTAGGACAAGGTATGGATGAGATGAAGTTTGGGGAAAAGGAAATGGGAGATGAGAAATTGAGGACAGGGAACCTGGAAGAATGCAATGGGAGGATAGAGGAATGGAGAGCTAGAGTATTGGGGAACAGGAAGGAGAAATAGGAGGTTAGGAGAAGGGGGTGGAGGTTTGGGGGTCCGGGAATGGGATTAGGATGTGGGGAGCACATTGGGGCCGGAGGAGGCACCGCTCGCTCACTCACTCCAGAGGTGAGTCCGTTCAGCCTCAGCCCATTCTCCCAAGAGGGGATGGGAAGCAGAGCCACGTGAGAATGGGAATGGGAACGGGGTGCGGGCAGAGGCTGCAGTCCCGAGCTCAAGGCGGGCGGCAGGCTTCGCGGAGGGGAGCAGGGAGTGGGGTTCGAACTGTCCCCGAAGCCTCCGGGAGGGGCCAGAGCGCACTCCTTCACTTACAGCAATGACCTCCAGCCGCTGACGGTAGAGGGCGCTCTCGACCATGGGCCTGCAAAGAGATGGAGAGAAAGAAGGGGCGAGGTTGGGGGGAGGGGGGCAGACGGGAGATGGAAGGTGTTACTTAGAGTTTCGTACCCTCAATCCCCTACCCTTTCCCCGGAGCTAAATGACACGACTCCTGAGTCCTGGTCCAGCTTAGGGTTCCTAGGAACAAGCCAAGATCAGCTTGGCTATTTTCCCTTGCCTGGCCAATGAGTATCTTTGGAACTTGAGAATGGAGGTCTGGGATGGGGATGTCTAAACCCTAAGGTTGGGTGATCAGAGCTCCAGGCAGGAAGGTCGACAGATAGTGCAAAGAGCATCGGAATTGGGGCTCACAGAACCTGAATCCAAATCCATCCTCTGATATTTACTAGAGAGAGTGTGATGTTGGGCAATTTACTTAAATTCTTTGAGAATTAATTTCTTTCTTTATATAGTGAGGGAGTATCAACAAAACATATTTTTAAAAACTATACTCCAAGTCACTACCAATAAGAAAAATGGAGCTCTGAACTTTCACTTCACATCTAATTGTCTAACAAAAACTGGAAATATTTAAGGTTAGGAAGGTTGTGTGGAAAGACAGGCACACTATGCATTGTTGGTGGAGCTGTGAAACGTTCAGCCAGTTGGGAAAAGCAATTTGGAATTATTGGAGGATTGTCCACACCTTTGGACTCTGGGGCTTGCATTACTAGATTCCAAAGAGATCAAGGACAAAAAGAAGAGCCCCAATCACCTCTAAATGTTTATCAAAAACTTTTTGTAGAAACAACGTTGATGATCATCATTTGGACAATGGTTAAATAAATTGTGGTATATGTAATGCTAATAGAATATTACTATGATGTAAAAAATTATCATGATGAATAAAGAGAAAGACAGAAAGACATAGGAAATGGTGTAAGGAAATGAAGTAAGCAGAGCCAAGAAAACAATATATTCAATGACTAAAAGCATCTTAATTAAAAGATCAGCAACAAAATCATTGAAATTGAATGCAATGAACTAATAACCACTAATAACCAAGCTTGACCTCAAAAATATGAGAATGCATCTCCCTCCCTTCTTTGTAGAGATAGGGGACAATGGGTGTGGAATACTCCAGATGTTATCAGATTTTTTTTTAATGTAGTGGTTTACGTTGCTGTATTTTCCCCTTCTTTTTACTGCTTTGTTATAAAGGATAACTGGGGGAAAGTAAGAGACTTTCTTGGGAAATGGAGGTGTTATAAAAACAAAAAATGCCAATAAAGTTTATTTTTTAAAATATCAAGAAATGTTTTGGGGGATTGAATGGAAGAAAACCCCCTACTAAACTGATTAGTCATTATCCCAGCAATATCACCTGTAGGTGATACCTCAAGGAAGTCAAAGACAAAGGTCCTATAGATAACAAAGTAATTATAGCAACATTTCAATGTTGGTTAAAAACTAGAAACAATGTGAGTGCTTGTTCATTGAGGAAATAGACAAACAAGTTGTGATATATAAACATGACAGAATATTTTTGTGCAATAAGAAAAAAATGAAGACATTTGCTGATAGCTCCCCCTTCTACCTTCCTTCTCATCTCACATCACTAAAGTATCTTCCTTCAACTGTCTCCTCTTTTACTCTGGTCTTGCATAAAGAGGTGACTCTTCAATTTGAAAAGGTCAACCCCTCTATCCGAATCCTTGATCCCGTCTCCTACCTTCTTCTCTAGCAAATTGCCACCCTCTGTCATCCCCAGACTTACTCATCTTTGATCCCTTCCTATCTCCTGGCTCTTTCCCTGCTCCCTACAAACACACCTCCATCCTTCCAAAACTCTCATTAGTAGGACAGGTTGATGACTCAACGGATAGAGTCAGACCTGGAGACAGGAGGACCTGTGTTCAAATGTGATCTCAGACAATTCCTAGCTGTGTGACCCTGGCCAAGTCATTTAACCCCCATTCCTTTGCCCTTACTTCTCTTCTGCCTTGGAACCAATTCACAGTATTGATTCTAAAAGGGAAGGGAAGGATTCAAAAAATAAAATAAAACCCTCATTAGACCATTCACCTCATTAGTCAATGGACAACTATCATCTCAGATATCTTCTCTGGTTTTTTAGTGATCTTCTACACCCTCTGCAATCTGTTTTCAGACCTCATCATTCAAATGAAACTGCTCTCTTCAAAGAGATGAATTTGCCTATTCCAATGACCTTTTCTCCACACTTCTCCTTCTTGACCTCTCTGCAGTCTTTGAAACTAGGAATCTCTTTGTACAGTCTCTTTTTTTCTGTGTTTCCCTGATGAGCCTCTCTCCTTACCTTCTGTCTTAGAATTGATACTAAGTATTAGTTCCAAGGCAGAAGAGAGGTAAGAGCTAGGGAGTTGGAGTCAAGTGACTTGCCCAGGGTTGCACAGCTAGGAAGTATCTGAGAACAGATTTGAACCCCACATCTCCCATCTTTAGGACTGGGTTTCTATCCATTGAGTCTCTTAGCTGCCCCTAAAGAGATTTTCCTAAAGCATAAAGTGTGACTGTCCTCCTCCTATACAATAAACTCCAGTAGCTCCTTAATACCTTCATGATCATGCATAGAGTCATCTGGCATTTAAAGCTTTTTCCAACCTGCCCCCTTTCTCTATTTTCAAGGTTCTTACACTTTATTGCCCTCCACATACATTACAATATAGCTACATTGGCCTCATTCCTTTTCTCCCTACAATACACTTCTTCTCCTGACCCTCTGTCTTTTTACTTGCTGTATCCCAAGCCCTGAGTGCCCCTCCTGCCTCTATCCTCTGGTTTGCCTGGCTTCTGGTAAAGTTCAGCTAAAATCTCACTTTCTATAGGAGACCTTTTCTGATCCTCCCAGTTACAAGGGCCTTCTGCCCTGATATTATATTTCATTTGCCTCTCTGTCTATCTATCTGATTGTATGGATATGTTTTTGTTCCATTGTTTCAGTCGTGTCCTTTGCCACTATCTAGCTGAACTCTGTGTCTAATGTATGGGGGGGTATGTGTGTGTATATATGTATAACATACCTAATAGTTTACATGTTGTCCTCCCCCCCCCCATTAGACTGTCAGCCACTTGAGAGCAAGGACTGTGTTTGCCTTTCTTTGTAGCTCCAGGATATAGCAGAGTGCCAAGATAACATTGTTTAGTAAATGCTTCTTTTACTGATTGACAAAAAATACCCAGGGAATTCAGAGGAAGTTGGAGAGACTTGTTTGGACCAATGCAGAGCAGAACAAACAACCAAGAGAGCAATATACCCAATACACACGATAATGGAAAGGGAAGCAGCTAGGAGACATGGGGACTTTGATCACTTAGATCAATGAAATGATCCAATCTTGGCTCCAGAGACCTGATGATGAAACACCCCTCCCTTTGCTTGGTAAAAAGGTGGTGGACTTAGATGTGGAATAGGGCATGTGATATCAGATGTGGTCAATGTGTACTTGTTTGCCTAAATATACATCTTTGGTTTTTTTTTAATTGTTAGAATTTATTTACAAGTGTCTCAGTTCCTCCTCCCTATAGAAGGCAAAATCTGGAAGATAGGTATATATAGATTATGTCTTTCATATTCCATTTTTCAGTTCATTTTCTGTAGGTGACATTCATAAGTTATTCTTCAAGTATTAAATCTGTGACTGTGTATAAAGTTCTCTTGGTTCTATTCATTTCACTGTTCATTATTCCATGTAGTTCTTTCCAATTTAAAAAAAAAATGGTCTGCTTATTGTTTTTTATGGAGCAGTAGTATTCCATCACAATCATATGCCACAATTTGTTTAGCCATTACTCAATTGATGGGCTTTCCAGTAATTTGCCACCATAAAGAGAGCTGCTGTAAATATTTTAGAACATAGAGGTTCTTGGTCTTTTTCCCTGATCTCCTTGGGCAATAGACTCAGAAATGGGTCTGAGTATGCACAATTTTAGAATTCTCTGGGTGTAATTCTAAATTACTTTCCAAAATGGTTGGATCAGTTCATAGCAGTGTATTTGTGTTCCCGTTTTCCCACATCCCCCCTAATATTTGTCATGTTGCCCTTTTGTCCTTTTGGTCAATCTGATGGATGTGAGATAATCTCAGAAACGTTTTAGTTTGCATTTCTCAAATCAGTAGTGATTTAGAGCATTTTCCCCCATATGTCTATATATGGCTTTGATTTCTTTGTCCAAAAATTGTCTGTTCATGCTTTTTGCCCATTTATTAATTGGAAAATGACTAATATGTTTCTTTGTTACAAAGAAGGATTCTATTAGGGAGGGGGAGGGTTTAGGCTCTACTCTTTTTTAAAAACAGCAATAAAATATTAGTAAAAGGGAATAGCTAGGTAGCACAGTGGATAGAGAGCCAGGCTTGAAGACAGGATTTGGGTTCAAATTTGACCTCAGACGCTGTGATCCTTGGCAAATAAAACAAGGTTGTTTGTTTGTTTTTTCTTAGTCTCTTATGTTGTATCATCATTCATATACCATCCCTAACCAATGGGATCTTCCAAGGGTCTACCCCTACCCTCTCTTTGTCTCTCTCTTTCTCTATCTATCTATCTATCTATCTATCTATCTATCTATCTATCTCTTCTCTCTCAGTGATCTCATCACTGCCCATGGGTTCACCTAACAACAATATACTTGTGACTTCCAGGTTTATGTATCCAGCCTTAGTCTTTCACCTAAACTCAGTTACGAACTGTCCGGAAGGACACTTCTACTTGGATGTCCCTTAGGCATTGTCTGCTCTTTAAGCCTTCCTCCGGCCCTCTTTCCACCACGGTCCCTCAAATCACTCGGGTTTATGACTTCAGGAACATCCCTGACTCCCTCCCCACCCCTGCATCCTCCTTAAACAATCAGATGCTGAGTCTTATTGATTCTTTCCACAACTTCTCTCATATCTGTACACTTCTTTCTACTCCCAAGACATACACTAGAGTTCCAACCCTTATTACCTTTCATCTAGATTATTGCAACAGCCTCCTAATTGGACTCCCAGCTTCCAGGATATCCTGTCTCCAATTCCAAATATACAACAATAAATTATCCATTAGATAGCACAGTGGGCAGCTAGGAGGTGCAGTGGTTAGAATACAAGGCATGGAGTCAGAAAGATTTGAATTAAAATCTGGCCTCAGATACTTAATACATAAATGACTTTGGGCAAGTCACTATACCCTGTTTACCTCAGTTTACTCATCTGTAAAATGAGCTGGAGAAGAAAATGCAAACCACTCTAATATCTCTGCCAAGAAAACCCCAAATGGAGTTGTGAAGAGTCAAACATGACTGAAATGACTGAACAACAATAAGTGCCACAGTTGATATAGTACAGGACTTGGAGTTAGGAAGATCTGAGTTCAAGTCCAGCCTCAGACAATTACTAGCTGTGTGAAACCACATAAATTCACCTTCTTTGTGTGCCTCAGTTTTCTCATCTGTAAAATGAGAACAATAATAGCACTTGACTCTTAGTGTGGTTGTGAGAATCAAATGAGATAATATTTCTAAAGTACTTTGAAAACCTTAAAGCACTATGTAAACATTATTGTTATCCTTTAGGCTCAAATCTGCTTGGGACACTCCTCTTTTCAAGGATCTTCAATAACTCTTTATTACCTCTAGGATAAAATACAAATTCCTTAGTTTTAAATTTAAAACCTTTCACAATCCCCCCCCCCCCAGATTACATTACCAGGCTTATTTTCTATCACTGCCTTTTATTCACTTTAAGTTTTGGCCAAACTAGCCTAATGATTATTTCTGTTCCATGGTATTCTCTCTTCATCCTCTGCAGGGCCATGGATCAGCCTGGCTCTCATGTTTGAAATACGTTCTCTCATCAGTTTTGTCTTTTAAAATCCTGACCTTCCTTCAAGGTTTAGTTCATGCCCTACCTCCCATAGGAAACCAAATAGTCTAAGCAGTACAATTTCTACGTGTGAGGAAATGGGACAAAACACTTAATATGGAATGTGAGGACCTTTGTTCAAATCCTGATTCTCCTACTTAATACCTCTGTGTTTGTTGGTTAAGTCCTTTAATCTCTTTGGGCTTCAGTTCCTCTCAATTAAGAAAAAGAGGAGGTTAGACTACATAGGTGTCAAATGTAGAGCCAACAACACTTCTGAAATAGGCCAAGTCAGATTAAAAAGTAATTGGAAGGGGACATCCGGGTGACTCAGTGGATTGAGAGTCAGACCCAGAGATGAGAGGTCCTAGGTTCAAATCTGACTTCAGACACTTCCTAGCTGTGTGACTCTGGGCAAGTCATTTCACCCCCATTGCCTAACCCTTACTGCTCTTCTGCCTTAGAACCAATGCAGAGCATTGATTCCAAGACAGAAGGTAAGGATTAAAAAAAAAAATTGGGCAGAATTTGAACTCAGGTTCTTTTGACTCAAAATCCCATATGCTTCCAGCATACCACAATCATTCTCCATTGGGTTCTTGGCTAGACCTTCCAGAGGGTAGTAGATACTGGCAGAATTCCTTCCAGGGAGATCTGGAGGACAAAGGAGCCAGGGTCCTTGGCAGGCTCCCATAGGAAAGGTGGCACCTTGGGATTTGGTGCTGGAAAGGGCCCTCCTGATCAGGGGCTCATAATCTGGGCTTCATAGGTGGGAAGGGATGAGGGATGGACTTGGAAGGGGAAAATTACATTTGCATTTCAGTGCATTGATTTTTTAAATAATTCTGTGTTTTATAATGAACGTTTAAAACATTCTTTTGAGAAGGGGGACCAGGGGTCCAAGCCACACTTGTGAAAGCCAAGAACCCAGTCTAGATAACCTAGTCTAACTCCCCCTAATCTGCAAAGAGGTAACTCAAGCCTCCTACAGAAAGAGATTTGCCCAAAGTAAAAAGCAAAATTAGAATTCAAATCCAGGTTCTTTGACTAGAGTCAGCATTCAGTCCTTTCTACTAGATCATGCTGCTGCTCGGATGGGGTGCCTGGCAGCATTCCCCCAGACGCAGAAAAGGCTGGGTGCTCTCAGAAGGCAGGTCCCTGGTGGGGGGCCCTCCTCCTACCCATAAGACTCCCTGTGGGGACTTGATCTCTCTCCCCTGCCAGTTCCCTGCTGGGGCGATCAGGTTCCCTGTTGCTTAGCAACTAGGTTTCTAGATAGTGAATAATGCAGGTAGCAGATGTGGGGGTTTGGCAGGTCTGGAGGAGGCCTCTCTGGAACCCTCTAGGTCTGTCCCCTCCCTTACCCCTAACCAGGAGACCAGGAGCTAAGGGATCAAGGGAAAGGAGAGGAGTTCAAGGCAAGGGGATATGGGGAAGGGGGCCCTGGGAACCCACAGACAATTCATCATTGACAGGATTTAACATTTCAAAGCATCTTAAAGATCTGCTAGCCAAATCCCATCTTTTTATGGTTGGGGAAACTGAGGCTCAGAGACTTGCCCCATGCCATCCACTTAGTTAAATAGAGTCAAATATAGTTTCTCTCCTCCCAAATCCAGGGTTCTTGCTACTGCCCTGCATTTCATGCCTGTTCCCCCCCCCCCATCTGGCTCCCCCACTACTGGAGCTCCATGGAATCCAGGTGTCCTCTCCTCTCCTCTCTCACTGAGGCTCACTGGGCCACTTCCCTGCCTCCTGCACAGACTTTGCCCCCACGTATGACCCATGACTCCTGAAGAATTTGTAGCAGAAGTCCGAAGGGGGAGGGGATGGGGAAGGAGGGTCTGAGATTCTTTTCTTTCTCTCCCAAGGACAAATGGCTGTCCTGGGTTTGGAGCATTTGACTCTCTTAAAATGGCAGCTCAAGGCTGGTGGAAAATGGGGGGGGGGTCTTTTTTGGTCATGGTCCCAGAGGCTGGAACCATTAGTGACCTCTGTCAGAGGGCAGGAGCTTGCTTGAGGAACTGCCTCCTTGCTAGGTGGGCTCATAGGATTTGGAGTTGAAGGGATTTCAGAAGTCCTCTATTCCAATGCCAGCATTTTACAGAGGAGAAAACTATGGTCCATCGGGATTACATGACTTGCCCAAGGTCACACATTGTGTCAATGGCCAATCTGAAATGTAAACTCCAGTCCTCTGACTTCCGATTGAGTTCTCTTTCCACAACACCCACTCCAGTTGTTCAATGCACCCTAGGTAAGCCACCACTTTGGGCTGCTCTGCTCAATTCCCCTCCCTCTCCGGAGCCTTGGTACTTACATTGGATTTGCTGGGGTCCACCCACTGGGGGGCAAACCCTGACTCTGTAGGGCCATCTTGCTTGCAGGGGCCGGGCTACCTAGCTGGGCAGCAGGTGCCCGGAGAGGTTGGGGACGACAGGTGGGGGTGGGGGGGGCTGCTTCAGGCACCAGGAGAGCTGGTCAGGCTGGTTTGGGCGGAAGGAAGTAGGGAGGGAAGGGAAGGGAGAGGGGGCCTGAGCCAGAGCTGGCTGGCGGGCCTGGGGAGGCACTATCAGCTGTCCTGATGAATTATTTACCAGCCACCAGCTGCCTCCCTCTGCTGCCTGCTGTCCTGTGTGCACACCCTCATAGTCATGCACAGGCATGTCAATGGTGACCAGTCAGACAACTGAACAGAGTATCACATATGAGTGGAATGGGACGTGCACTGTGAGAAAAGATGAAATGGACAGTTCTGGAGAGACCGAGGAAGATTTGTATGAATTGATGCAGAGTGAAGAGAGCAGAGCCAGGAGAACAATTTCTACTGTCACAACCAAAAGCTAATGACTTTGAAAGCCTAGGGAACTCTGATCACGGCAATAAAAACTACTGATGAGTCCAGAAGACCAGTGAGTAAGCCTGTTCCCTGCCTCCTGACATGACCCTGAGAGATGGTGAATTTAGGACGCTGAATGAGCCCTGCGTTTCTGGACACAGCCAATGTGGGAATTTGTTGGACTTAACTGTGTATTTGTTAAAAGGATTTTCTTTCTTTTTTCCCCCAGAGAGGTGGGTGGGAGAGAAAAAAAATCTCTTTTCATTGAAAGATTAAAATTTAATTAAAAAATAAGAAAAAGCAAACCATTGACCACTTAAGCACATGTCCTGACTCTGTGGGCATTTGGGGGGAGCCTCAGACAAGTCTTAGGACAGAGGATTTAAAGCTGGAAGGGACCTTGGATATCACTGTACCTAACCCTTTCATTGGGCATATATTGAGGGCACTGAAGTGCATCGAGACTCAAGGTCCCAAAGCCAGGAGGAGTCCTAGGTCTTCACTCTCCAAATCTACTTGGCCACTAGGTGGTATGATGGATAGAGACAGGCCTCAAGTCAAGAAGATCTGAGTTCAAATTTAGCCTCTGACACATATTAGCTATATGACTCTGGGCAAGTCACTTAAACTCTCTGTGCCTTGGTTTCCTCATCTATAAAATGGGGCTAATCATACCTACTTCCCAGGGTTGATATGAGGATCAAATGAGATAATACTTAAAAGTATTAGCACCTAGCTGTGTGACCCTGTGCAAATCACTTAAATCCCATTGCCTAGCCCTCACTGCTCTTCTGCCTTAGAACCAATACACAGTATTGATTCATCAGGAAGGCAAGAGTTTAAAAAAATTGGCACATAGTAGGTACTGTATAAATATTAACTGCTATTATTGTATTATATATATTTCACAGTAGGAGAAGTAGTGGTGGTGGTGATAATATTCTAACTACTGCCATAGGTCCCTGGGAAATATTCAGAGGAGGATGTGCCTTTCTCTAAGATCATCGCCAAACACTTATTTCCAGGAGCCTGTTTCCTTTTCCTTAAGCTCTGGAGCAGGGTAGAAAGGAGTTTTTGGGTGGGGTTGGATTAGACGGGAATCCTGAGCACCCACCACTGGGAGACTCCTGGTTCCACACTGGAGGAGCAAAGGGGGACAATGAAAGGGGGATGGAGTCTATTCCTCTACCTGTTCCTCCCAAACTCTTGAGGGCTGTGAATCACTGTAGAGTAGGGGAAAGGACTGAGAATCAAAAGACCAGGGTTTGACTCTGGGCTCTATTTCCTGATCTCTTTAGGACCAGGGCATGTTTCACTGAGTCTCTTAATCTGTTTCCTCATTTATAAAATGGGGATAATGGCTTTTGTGCTACCTACTTCTGAAGGTGGTAATGAGGAAAATGATTTGTAAAACTTAAAGTCTGAAAGGCAATATTGGGTTATGGATTGGAAGTTGCCTCAGAGTCAGGATCAACTGCTATCTGTGTCACATATTCAAACATATCACTGATCACAAACTGATCACTGACTCTTTCAGTGCCCCAGATCATTCTCTAAGACTAAGTTGTCAGAGGACTGACCCATCTGATCTGCATTGGTTCAAATCCTGCCTCAGACACTCTGGCTGTATGACTCTGGGCAAGTCATTTAACCTCTATTTGCTTCAGATTCCTCATCTATAAAATGGGGGTTATAATAGCGCCTACTTCCCAGAGTTATTGTGAGGATAGAAATGAGATGAAAAAAAGTGCTTAGGACCATGCCTGGTCCTTACTAAGTACTATATAAATTGTTGTTTGAAGGAGTTTCCTAGTGGAGAACTTTGATTAAATCAGAATCTGGTACAAAAATTAACTCCACCCATAAGATGAAATAATTATGATAAGTAACTAAATTCTTATTTAATACTTGTATGACCTTGGGCAAATCACTTTTCCCTTTCCCTATCATCTATAAAAGGTAGAGGTTGAACTAGATGACCTCACCAACTCCAGCAACCTACCCCCATTTAATTCATCCATTCTACTTTGTAATTTTTGTCTTCCTCCTCCTCCTCCTTCTCAATAATCCTTATCTTCTGTCTTAGTAGCAGTTCTAAGACAGAAGAGTGGCAAAGGCTAGGACTCTGGGGTTAAGTGACTTGCTCAGGATCACACTGCTAGGAAGTGATTTCAACCCAGGTCCTCCTGACTTCAGGTCTAGCACTCTGTCCACTGTGCTACCTATCTGCTCCATCCTTTTTTAAAAGAGGACCAATAACATCATGGAATGATGTCTTGACTTGTGTGAACTGTATTTAAGTGAGACAGAGTTGCACAAAGTCATGAGCCCTGCTGTTTCTTCCAGAGTCTTCAAAGTTCAGTGGCAAGACTAAAGTTAGGATGATTGGTCATGTAATGTAGGGCCTGAAAGGGAACACACAGGGAAGATGGAGGGAGAGAGGGAAAGAGCTGAGAGAACAGAAAGGGAGAAGAGATTAAACTTCCCCTCTCTTCCTTTTGGGGGAAGGTAACCTAGTCTTGTGTCCTCAGAGAATGGTGCTAGGAGATGGAGGATAAGAACTAGAGGGAAAGGCTTTGGTAAAATGACACATTGCCCCCTTTTTGTGCCAGCTGTTCTTGAGAGGTAGGATGGACTCTTCTGCCTCTGGACCCTTCAGGTACACCAACTGCCACTCCCCACCCCAAACCTTGGATTACTCCACAGCCCAGGAGAGATGGTTGTTCCTTGGGTCTGGTTGTTTGGATCCCTAGGATTTGGGGCTAACTCTCCTTTTTGGGTAGAGGTGTGATTCTCCCCAAATCTTCAGTCCCCTTTCCTGGTATCAGAAATTAGTCAGACCTGATTCTAAGAAGTAGACAATTTATTTGAGTTCACACGAGGTAAGGGTGTTAGGTAAGGGAAGTGGGTGAGCAGGAAGCCCTATTGACTTGTCCCCTCTGGCAGACTGACCTCCCAAGGTCTTAGGGTTCAAGGCTCTCAGCCTTGATCCCTCTTCTGGCCAGCTGCTGGTTTGGTCCCTACTCCTGAGCTAACTAGCTTGAGAATTGGAGTTCAGGAACAAGTTAAGGAGAGAGATGAAGAATGAGATCTTTGAAAGGGGGATCTCAGTGGATGGCTTCTTCAAGTTCCTATCCACAATATTCACTGATGGCTCTGTGCTGTTGTTGAGAGCAGAATGAGAGGTGTCCAGGGATTCACAGGGAAACAATTGATCTCCAGAGAGACCCAAGCTTCTTCCTAGCCTGAGAGAACGGCTTCTTCTGTCTGACTCCTAGCTGAAAGTGAGGTGTGATCAGTTGAAGTTCCCTCTGCCTCAGATTCCCTCCTGGAACCTTCAGGTTTTTTTTTCTTCTTGCACTTCCCCCGCTCTCTCTGTGCATCTGATTTCTGTCAGAAATTGCTCCTTGCACAAATTGGATTTCTCCACTCTTACAGTGATGGCCTGGGTTTCAGTGACCTGGGCATCTAGGACGTTTGATTGGACCCTAAGCATTCTACAGAGCCTCCTTCCGCCACCTTCACAATCAATGGAACAAGTTGTTCTCATCTACCATCCAGTAGGGGAAGTCTTATGTGCTTTGGGTAGACACTTTCCTTTTTTAAAAGATTTTTATTTATTTATTTATTCGTTCATTTATTTGTTTGTTTATTGAGTTGGAAAATTTTATTTAATTAATCAATTTAGAATATTTTCCTCTGGTTCCATTAGTCATGTTCTTTCCCTTCCCTCCCCCTGCCCCGACCCCCAGCCAAGGATTCCACTGGATTTTACATGGATCATTGATCAAGACCTATTTCCATATTGATAATATTTGCATTAGATGATTGCTTAGAGTCTACATCCCCAATCATATCCCCATCCTAGGTAGACACCTTCCTAATTCACTAACAGGTTTATGGCACATTGGTTGCCCTCAACCTGATTTAGCCCATCTGTGGAGATAGTTTGGGGGTGTGGCTGTCCAACATGCTACAACTTCTTGGAGCCACAAAGGGTAAACCTCACTGTACAGGTGCCAGTCCTCCTTGGATACCCATATACCCTTTCGTTCTAGCTATGGCATGCTGGGTACTGAGAATGTGAGTCTAAAAGTCTCTGGCTAAGGAGAAGAGATACACAAAGAAATTAAGTGATTAATAATAGCAGGCCCTATGGGATCCCTATAATGTACCTACATTACACCCTAGTATAATGGTAACAGGTCTTGATATCATCAGAGGATCCAAGTTTAGAACCCACTGTTTTTTTACTACCTATATAATCTGGGGGCAGATCATTTCTTTTGTCTGAGTTTTATTTTGCAGTCATTCATAGTAATGGAATGGTTGGACTAGTTTATATCTGAGATGCCTTGGACCTCCAAATCTATGACTCAGTTTTTATTTTTATTTTATTCTATTTTTTATTTATTTTTTAAATCTAACCTTCTGTCTTGGAGTCGATACTGTGTATTGGCTCCAAGGCAGAAGAGTGGTAAGGGCTAGGCAATGGGGGTCAAGTGACTTGCCCAGGGTCATACAGCTGGGAAGTGTCTGAGGCCAGATTTGAACCTAGGACTTCCTGTCTCTAGGCCTGGCTCTCAGTCCACTGAACTACCCAGCTACCCCCTGTGACTCAGTTTTTAAATGGGCAGCAGACAATCCAGGTTATATTTTCTCAGAGGTAAGAGATATCTCTGGGCAGAGGGGAGAGGAATCAGGGAGGACTACTTGGAGGCAGTGGGGTTTGAGCATCCCTGACACTTAAAGTGCAAGGCACATAGTAGATGCTTTTAAAATGCTTGCTGGGGTGGGGTGGGGGGCAGGTAAATAGCACAGTGGATAGAGTGCCAGGCCTAGAGTCAGGAAGACCTGGGATCAGATCTGATCTCTGACATTTCCTATCTAACAAATCACTTAATTCCCATTGCCTAGCCCTTGCCACTGTTCTGTCTAAGAATTTTTACTAAGATAGAAGGTAAGGGTTTTTAGAAAATAAATAACCAAATGCTTATTGACTGGCTGACAGACACTAGAAGGACCTGAAGTTGTTAAATAGAAGAGAGGCAAGGAAAAGGGAATCCCTTTGAGAAAACATAGCAATTTAATGTGTCCTTCTGTTAGTAAAATTTTAATAACTAGCTCTGGGGGGGGGGGAGTATTCATGTCACACCTTTTATTTTAATCTGCATGATTAACGTTTTCTCCATTACTTTCTTAAGTCTAGACAATGAACAACAAGCACACATCAAACCCCAGTTTGTAGGATTTGCTCATTTCACTCACACTGAAAATTTAATAATCTCTCCAGAGCCTGCCAGGCTCCAGTGTACCACTACATCAAACTCTTGCAGTGAACCTGGATTTAGGAACACTGACTCTTTAAGGCAGCTTTCTCAGGGAATTGTGTCTGGAGTATTTGGCTGATTTCTGGGTTTCACATCTTAGGAAGGAAAAAAGATAAATTGAAAGGTCTCCAAAAGGTTAGGGTGACCATCTTCTTTAAAATATAATATTTTGTTTTCCCCTGTAACAATAATTGTAACATTTGTTTTCTAGAAGTTTAAGTTCCAAGTTCTCTCCCTCCCTCCCTTACTTCTCCCCCTCCCTAAGAGAGCAAGCTAGGTCATATTTGTGATATTATGCAAAACATATTTCTACAGTGGTCATGTTGTGGAATAAAAGCATATAAAAACAGGAAGGAAAGTGAAAAAGTTTGCTTTTATCTGCATTCAGACTCCATCAGTTCATTCACTGAGGTAGAAAGCATTTTTTATCATAAATCCTTAGGGATTGAGAGTGACCATCTTGTAAGGGGATCAGCGGATGAACTAGAGATGTTTAGCCTGGAAAAGAGAAGATTTAGGGGGCATGAGAGTTAACTTGAAGTCTTTGAAGGGTTGTCATGAGAAAGAGGAATAGGATTTAGAGATGAAAGATCATTTATTACGATGTTTCTATTTTACAGACAAGGAAAATGAGCCACAGAGAGAATAAGGGACCTCCTGAATATCCCACAGGTGATCATACCCATTTCTAGTACTTTCACAAAGTACTTTCCTTGAAAAAACAACAAACCACATTTTGATTAATTATTTTATTCATTCTACAGAGGGGAGAATGATAATCAGGGTTGAAAAGTGAGTCATCCTGAGTTAGGAAAGCTGGGTTTGGAGCCCGTCCTCTGGCTCCAATTTGGGTCCCAATAGCTTTTGCAAAACTAAGGACAGGCAAGGAAGTATGAAGGATGCAAGGCAGAGGGATGCTGGGAGAAATGAATGAGTCAGGAAAGAGGAAGAGAAGAGAGTTTCTGGGGAGAAGAGACAATAAAAATTTTAATGGATGAAAGGACTGATGAAAAGACAATTCCTGGGAATCCTGAAGAAAGTAGGGGCTGCAGTTACCCATTGTTGCCACTTGAGGGAGTGATAAATTAGTGGAGGGGTATTGAGAATCTGTAGAAGGAAAGTAGGGGGCACAGATCCCTCCAGGAGCCTCAGGAGACCCCCCAAGCATAGGGTCCTAGGACTCTTATGATGCCCTCCTAGTCCCCAGGCTCATTATTTGGAAATATGTGGCTTCTGCCTATTAATAAAATAAAAAAGAGAGATGAAGATTGGGCTCAAGGACCTCTGGGTTCTGAAGAATAAGGGCCACAGGGGACAGCAAATTTTGGTGTGGGGACAATAGGGAACAGACATCTAAGTTGATACCCAGCTGTAAGATAAGACAAAATAAAGAATCACACGTGAGGCAGGCAGATAGGCAAATAGAAGTAGACAGAAATACACAGAAATGAAGAGAACAGAGACAAAAACAGAAGAGAAACCAAGGTAGAGTGGTAGATAGAGGCAAGCAAAGAAAGAGACACAGGCCAAGAGAGACAAAGACAGAAATATAGAATGAAATAGTAAAAAAGGGACAGATTCAGATAGAACTATTACAAGATATAAGAAATATAGAATTTAAAAAGACGGAGAGAGAGCCAGAGACCCTGAAAAGCAGTAATAGGCAAAGACAGAGTAAAAGAGAGAGATGTGGGGAGATCTAATAGAAACAGAAGCAGAGACAAAGACAGATATGTAGTGGTGTTGTAGGGTGCTGCAAGACAGACAGACGGACAGACACACACACACACAGACAGACAGACAGATAGACAGACAGTCAGACAAACAGACTCAGAGAACTGAAGCTGGAAATAGACACAGAGTATAGATGTGGAGGTAGCATCACCAGAATAAAGGAGCAGAGAGAGAGGAAGGCAGAGAAGGAAAAAGAGACTAAAATGCAAATAGAGAATGTGGTGAGCAGAGAGAGAGGTGATATGGGGGGGGGGGAGGAATAAAAGATGCAAATAGAGAACCTGACAGAGAAAAAACAGAACTGATGTCACTCCAGTAGATGAATGATCTTCCTTAGAAAGCTCCTGACCCTGTGTAAACAGCCTGGAGCAGGTGCCTCTTTCTACATCTGGATCTCAACTAGCCTCAAATCACCCCAGTTTAGGCTATAATGTAGAACTTCCCACAGCCTACCTGCCCCAGGATTCTTTGAATTTTTAGTGCTTCCACTATGGCTCAGTTAGAATATCAAAGTTGAAAATTTGGGGTGGAGTGGGGAATTTCACCCAAAGTGAAAAGGTTAGGGTGAGGTGAAGTTGGTGACGCAGCAGGGGCAGAAGAAGGCAAAGGAGATGGTCAAGCCAGTTCCCAGAGGCCCCGTTGGTCTCCAGCAGGAGGGCAAAGAGGACTATAGAGGAACCAGCAGGAGGTGGCTTAGATATGGTCTTCCTAGCTATCATTGCTGCCCAGGAATTCTCCCCAAGGGAGGACCAGATTAGCCTGAGGCTACTTGTTCCTCTGTAGGTGGGGGGGTGAAGAGTGTCAGCAGAATGCTTGGCTGTGGGGTGGAGGTGGGGGAAGGTACCTGGGTATAGAGCCCCTAGACTAATGTTCAGTTTATAAGGACAGGGGTTTATCTGCCTCTGGGTTTGGGTTGGCCTCCTTGGGGTGACATACTCCTGAAGAGGTGGAGGGTTTGGAGCAAGGAGATATCTCAAAGGAGAGGCAAGTGGGATAAAGACAAATCTTACCACAGGGATAAGTTAGGGACTCTAGGATAGGCTCAGGTGACAGTAGGGAGGACAACTGACCCCACACCACAGACAGAGAGACAAATGCTCTGGAGGAGCAGTTTTGGCAACGTCAAGAATGTGGGGACAGGGGGCAGCTAGGTGGCTCATTGAATAGAGTCAGACCTGGAGACAGGAGGTTCTGGGTTCAAATGTGACCTCAAACATTTCCTAGCAGTGTGATCCTGAGCAAGTCACTTAACCCCCATTGCCTAGCCCTTTATCGCTCTTCTGCCTCGGAACCATTACACAATATTGATTCTAAAACGGAAGGCTAGGGTTAAAAAAAAAAAGAATATGGGGATGGAGCTGAGAAGCAGCACTTTAGACCTTTCTGAATAGTGTGGAGGTGGTGGACCTGGGGTCAAGTGCTAACCCAGCAAGCATCAACCAAGATGAAGAATCTTTTCATCCCAGAATGCTCCTCATCCAGCCCAAAGCCGGGAGAGTCAAGAAACCTAGTTCGGGTGGGGCACTGCCCGAAGCAATGTGTGGATTGGGGGACCCGGGGCAGAAGAGGATGTCCCTGTCCAAATCAAAGACTTAAGCACTGTGCCCAGGGACCTCCCCAGGAGAGCCACGAGGGATTCCGTCAGGGCAGCTGTGGCTGCGCCCCGGGCATTGCGGGGCGGGGCTGAGGTCCAGGCAGGTGCAGGAGGCGGGGCCAGACCTGCCCCCGGGGCGGGGGGGATTGTTCCCGGAGGCCAGGGGCGGGTCGGAGAGGAGAGGCGGGCGGGGCTGGCGGTCAGCAGTCCCCTATGCCTGTGAGCCCGCTGCCAGCCGCCGCCAACAGCGCAAAGCTGGGTATGGAGCCCCCCGGAGCGGCCGCCTCGGCTGCCACAGAGACCCCAATTGAGCGGGAGATCCGTCAGAGCCAGGAGCGCGAGGCGAGCCTGAGACAGAGCCGGGGTTTGAGTCCCAACTTCGCCGGTGGAGAGTTGGTGGAATTGCGTCTTCGGCCCATCCTTAGTTTGCTGCCGGGGCCGGGGCCTGGACTGCCCCGGGACGTGGAGCGTGCCCGGGCCGGCGTCCAGATGCAACGCGACATCGCGCGGGAGGCCCGCCGGGAGGAGGCGTTGGTGCGCCTGGGCTCGGGGCTCGGCGGCGGCCGGGAGCGCAGCCAGGGGCCACAGCCGCTGAGCGAACGCAAGCTTCTTTTTGAGGCTGGGGGCGCGCCTTCCTCGGCTGAGCCTGCGCCTTCCTCAGCTGAGCCCGCGCCTTCCTTAGCTGAGCCTATGAGCCGGGGCCCCTCGTTCACCGAGGCCAGTGGCGCCGCCCACGTGGTAGTTCTGGAGCATCGCAGCCGGCTTCGGGGACCAGCCCTTGCTCAGGCTCCTGCTCCTGTTCCATCCGTGGCTCCGGCCCGAAACCCAGCTCCAGGTGCCGTCGGGTTGCCAGCTCCGACCCCAGTTCTGATCCCGGCCCCACGTGCCCCAGCCCTGGCTTCACCCTCTCCCTCGTTTGCCCCTGGTGTGACTCCTGCATCGCCATCGGCCCTACCTGCTCGGCCCTCAGTCCTGGTCCCAACTCTGACCCCACCCCCTGATCTGCCTTCAGCCACCACCCGTCGAGGCCAACTGTCGCTGTTAGAGCAGGAGGTCCGAGAGGTTCGCCAGAGGGAACGGGAACTGCAGCGCCAGAGGCGCAGCATCTATGGGACCTCAGAATTCAAGGAGCCAACCCCGAGTCTCATGGGTAAGCTGCCTCTTCCCCAGAATGTCGGGCTACTCTGGGAGGGTCTCTGATTGAGGACCACCTGATTTCGGACCCCCAATCCCTTCCGTCCCATTCCCCTTTACAGGACAGAGGGAATCTCCAGGTTCTGGGAATCCGTTCCCTAGGGAGAGTGGGGGATGGAGACCAGAGCGGGCCTCCAGCTTCTTGTAGATTTAGTAGGGCGTGGACTGTCTTGGCCCCAGGCGCCAGGCTTGGAAAGGGGGAGCACTTTGTCGGGGCCGTATAACAGGAAAATCAC
Source organism: Monodelphis domestica (assembly GCF_027887165.1). Lineage (NCBI taxonomy): Eukaryota > Metazoa > Chordata > Mammalia > Didelphimorphia > Didelphidae > Monodelphis > Monodelphis domestica. Next base: position 94,829,348 of record NC_077229.1, on the reverse strand, counting down.
GGAGGTGGGACTGAGGTGGTGCTGGCTCCTCTTTACTTGATTTGCCCCGTTTCCTTGCAGAGAGCTCACCCTCTGGAAAGCTTTCAGTGGTGTGGCCCCCTCGAAGAGACTCTGAGAACGGCATAGAGCAGGTGAGAAATGCCTTCAACATTCAGGAATTTCCCCGTGTTACAAGCACCAGACACACACCTAAGCAGCTTCTTCTCGTCCACAGTAACTCTAGGCTAACCTAATCTAAGGAGAAGGCTCCACTCCAGGAAGGAGACTCAGTTCACAAGACCCTAGCCCCAGCTTTTTGCTCCCCTGGGCTCTGTATCCCATTTGGACAGCCTCAATATAGTGTAAATGACAAGTCTGGAGACCCTAGCTCCAGTATTTACTTTGCTACTCATTCCTATTGTGGCCTTGGGAAAGTCGTTTCTCTTTTCTGACATTTCTCTGGGCTTCAGTTTACCCTTCTGTAAAAAAAAGTGTGTGTGTGTGTTTAACAAGATCTTAGATACAGACCTGGAAGGGACTTTAGAGGCCATCTAGTACAACCCTCTCATTTTACAGAGAAGAAACTGAAGCTAGGGGGTGGGGGGGTGGGGGGACAGGAGGAGGGTTAAATGATTTTTCCAAGGTCACACAGCTAATTTGTAATCAAAGATGGACTTAGAAACCAATTTCTTCCAACATAGAGCAAATGCCATTTCCAATTGTACCCCACATAACATAAAAAAGAAATTTAGAGCTAGAAGAGACCTTAGAGGTTTCCCTCCTTCCCCCATATTTCCCCTACCCCAACCATTGATTTTAGAGATGATCGCCTGAGGTCTAGATATCAAGAGAGGCTCTGGAAAGGGGACTGGTTTTGGAGTTGGAGTACTGGATTCTAATTGTGCTCTAAGACTCACTATCTGTATATGGGCAAGTCACTTCACCCCTGGGGACTTTAGTTCCATCCTCTTTAGAACTGTACTACTAGATGACCTCTAAAGTCTTTTCTAGCTAGCTCTGGAATGGAGGCTAAGATCTTTGGCTTAGCTCTCCTTCTTTGTCCAGGTCTGTTTCTCCTCATCTTTTACTCACTGGCCCTCTACTGTTCCCCTTCCTTCCCAGGATTATCATGATAGTGCCTTGTCCCAGAATCGAGGGAAGAAGAACTTAATCCATTCTGGAGAGCCCCTCAGCCAGGAAGAGTAACTGGTTACCTGTCCCTTGCTCCTTATTAACCTGGACTGGGGATCTTTAATTGGTTACACTCTACTCCCCCCACTATTCCCACCTGGGGGCTCCTGATTGGCCACCTGTGCCCACTGCAGCTGTGGCTCCTGACCCATCCAGAAAAGAGAAAGGATACCTACTTCCTCTGTCCTCTCTGGGAAACTAACTTAGCCCATCATACCCAGGCTTCGACTGTTACATGGCTCTGGAAGAGAGAACCCTCCTCAACCTTCTCAGCTCACTGTGCCATCAATAAACATCCCTTCTTCCCAGGGCTGTTTGTCTGTGGTTCTTTCTTCCCCAAGGACTCCATGGTACTCTGCTGAGGGGGAGGGAGGGAAGAAAAGCAAGAAACCATTGAGAAACCAAAACATTTCTAGGGGGCCCAATGCTGGCCAAACCAGAGGAGGGTTGGTGGGGGTAGGGTGCGTGGATAGTGCTGGGGCCTGGGAAAATATTAGGAGGAGTCCTTTGGAATTTGGCTCTTTGTTACTTAGCAAGCAGCTGGCAGCCCCTTATCAGCTGCCCCTGCCTGGTCTGTTCCCTGGGTCCACAGACTTGGGAGGGGGAGGAAGGGACCGATAAGTTCATATCCTCCTTTCCTGGGCTGAGGGGGCTCAGAGTTCCCTCATCCTATCTCTCCCTGATCTAGTCTAAGATGCTTAGGCATTGTGTAACCCCATCCCAGTGTTGGAACTTCTCGGTCTTGTCTCTTGCTGCCTCCTTGAGGCCTAAAATAGAAAGTACAACCTCAATTAGACACCACCACCCCCTTTGAAAAACTGAGGACTGAAAGGGAAAGGGTTGGAGGAGAGACTGCACCCTTCAGACAGATAGATATTACTACTAACATAGGATCTTCAGATTTAGAGCTGATGGGGGTTGTGACTTGCCCAGGGTCACACGGCTCTGCCAATGTGCCACTTAGCTGCCCTAGAACCCTTTTTACAGAAGTAAACTAAGGCCCAAAGGAGTTAGTTTCCTCAGGGATACAAATTTAGGACTCACCAGACTCTACTGTACACACTGCCTCTGAATTTTTGTTTCTGTCTTCTCCCCCATCCAATCTATTGCTGACAAAGAAATTTTCCTCATGTCCAGGAAGAACCATGTCAGGCCCTTGACTAAAAATACTGCAGTTGGTTATTTTACATAGATAAAATTCAAACTTCTTATTGTGACATTTAAGGCCCTCCCTCTGCAATTTGACCTTTCTGGTCCTCTTCCCCATTCTATCCAGACTATCAGACTATACTCCCTCATTTCAATGTGGTATCTCCTGCCTTCCCACATTACCTCTAAGGGGGCCATATACATCCCTTTAATGGGCATCCCTTATCTCTCCCAGGATCTTCCTCGAAGATCCCTACTCAGATGCCACCTTCTGGAAAATTTCACTTTTGCCTCCAGCTGATTATATATCTCTTCCCTCCTCAAATTCCTTAGAATAGGTTCCCTAGATATCTCCTCTGTCCTTATTACATTCTATTTCTTATAACAATTATTTGTGCATATGTCACACTAGCCCCTCACCCACTTATTAGATTGTAAACTCTATGAGGATAGGGAAGTTATCTTCCTGCCTTGTACCTACCAGATGCCTAATGAATCCTGGCTCAGTGAAGATCCCAAAAACAAACTTTTCCACCTCTGAATTGTTCTTTGCTCAGACTGTTTTCTCTGTTTGCCCTCGTCCCCTAGCTAGACCTGTTGAATTCCACCCAAACTTCAAGACTCAGCTCAAATGCTAAATCCATTCATTCATTCAACCAACAACAAGCTTTAAACACTTTCTATGCTCCAGGTACTAGCCTGAGTACTGGGGATACAAAGACAAAAGCTAAAACTTAAAAACAAAAAGAAAAAAATTCTGCCTTAATATGTAAGGAAGGGAATATAACAGCTGGGGGAAAGTTCAGAGGATTCTCCATTTTCCCCATTTTACAGATGAGAAAACAGAGGTCAAGAAAGGTTAATTGCATGATCTAGAATCACAGGGCTAGGAAGTATGTGAAGCAAGATTTAAATGGAAATCTTTCTGGCTAAAAGCCCATTGTGCTACCCATGGTACCCCCTAGCTACACAAGGAAATAAATTTAAATAAATTTGATAAGGGAATAACTGAGAGGGAGGTCCAGAAAGAATTCTCTTAGGAACACTCCTGTGTTCAGCCTTGAAACTAGGGAGGCCTTATAAAGGACTTGGATGAGGAGAAAGCATTCCAGGCATGGTAGAAAGACAGCTTGTAAACCTAGTGATACTTTAATGTTTACAAAGCTTTGCAAATAGTGATACTTTAAGTAACACTATAATGATACAAATAGTGATATTTCTGTGATACTTTATAGCTTACAAAGGGATTTAGAAATAGTGATACTTTAAATGATACTTTAAGTGATACAAATAGTGATACTTGTTACTCTAAGGTTTACAAAGCACTTTAGAAATAGTGATATTTTAAATGATATTTTAAGTGAAACAAATAGTGATAGTTGATACTTTAAGGTTTACAGAGAGCTTTACATATGGTTTCATTTTATCCTTATATCAACCCTGGAAAAGACTATCATTACTCCCATTTTACAACTGAAACAGAAGGTAAAATACTTGCCCAGTGCCACATAGCTAGCAAGTATTTGAGGTCAAATTTGAACGCAGGCTGTTATACCCCTTAGCTGGCTCCAAAGCACAAGATGGAAGGCCAAGGTCACAGAAAAATAGCTAGTGAGTTGATCTGCCTGGAACAGAAAGCATTCTGGGGGAACTAAAAGTAGACTGAAATAAAATAAAAAGAAAGGCCAGCTGAAACTCAACTCTTCTCCCCATCTCTCCAGATGGGAGTGCTTTCTTTCCTCTTAGGGTACTGGCCAATAATGATAATAATAACAGCCAACATTTATAGAATAGTTTAAGATCTGCAAAATGTGTTGGTTGTCTCTTGATCTTGATAACAACCTTGTGAAGTAGGTATTAGAGGTATTATTACCCACATTTGACAGTGAGGAAAGTCATGAAATGGCTTAACTTGACTCCTCTATTCAAATAATCTATGTATATCTTTCAGGGTCCCTATTACCAAGGGTTCTTTTCTTTTTAAACCCTTACCTTCTGTCTTAGTATCAATTCTGAGACTGACTGAAAAGTGCAAGGGCAAGGCAATTGGAATTAAGTTACTTGCCCAGGATCACAGAGTTAGGAAGTGTCTGAGGTTAGATTTGAACCCAAGTCCTCCTGACTCCAGATTTGGCACTCTTATCTACACTATGCTACCTAGCTGCCCCATTATCAGGGGTTCTTAACAAGGGTTTTGTGAACTTGGAAAAAAAAAAGATTTTGATTACTGTATTTAAATTAATTTCCTTCATAATCCTATGTATTTTAGTTTATGTATTTAAAAATGTTATTCTAAGAAGGAACCCATAGGCTTCACTAGATTGCTGAAGGGTCTAATGATAAAAACAAGGTTAAAACTCTCTTGTATTAGACTGTTCTTCAAGGAGGTAGAAATCCTATCATTCTTTTGGCTATCTCCTTCCCCTTAAAATGTCCCCCTTTTCAATCTCATATGCTCTCTTCCTTTCAGCCTGAACTGGACATCCATCAGTCAGCAGCATACATTCATTGAACATCTGCTGTTTTTGGCCTATTGTAAGACACTGTGGGGGTTCCACAGAAACTCTCAAGGGACTTGGTCTAGCTATGGAGACAAGACAAAAGTTAAATGGTAACAAAAATCAGGCAACAGCGCAAGAGATGTTACAAAATGCAATATACTAAATAGGAAAATGTACAATTTGTGCCACATTTTAGGAAGGACTAAAAAACTGAAGGTCAAGAGGATTTCTTTGGCCATGATAGTAACTAGACAGACTAGATCACAGGAGACTCTTACTTCTGCTGATGCTTAGCCTGGAAAAGTGAAGGCTTAGGGAAGATAAAAGTGTCTTCAAGTATTTGAAGGTCTATGCTTGGGAAAGAGTGACTAGGCTTGTCTAAATCAGAGGGCAGAACCAGGAACAATGGGGAGAAGTTAGAGAGGCAGATTTAGGCTGGGTGACCCTGGACAGGTCACTGAACTTCGTGTGCTACAGGCAATTCTTTAGATTTCTGCAGGCTGTTTAGTATTTAAAAAATAGCATTGATTGGGAAGTCTGAGGATCTGGATTCAAATCTGCCTGTGTGACCTTGGTCAAGTCCTTTGACTTCCTTGATTTTCAGTTTCCAACTAAATGTCTTCCCAACTCACTTCCAGTTTAAAATCTTTGTGATAATATCTATAAAGTGCTTCGCACAGTGCCTGATACTGGCATTTGACAAATGCTGGTTGGGTTTCCTTCCCTTTGCATTGGTGGAGAAGTTACCACAATGGATGTTCCTCATTATGATGAAATCACCTACCTTTTGCATATATAGATATATATGTTGTCCTAATGATCAGAATTGTTTGAAAGGTGAATGGGTTGCCTTGAAGATAATGTGTTCTTTACCACTGGAGGTCTCTTAGCAGAGTACCGATGGCCATGTGTAAAGAGAAAAATAAATTCCTGGATTCGGGTTGGAATCGTTAGGGTTAGATCCCTTGAAGCTCGGTGACCCTCGACTTTTTAAACTTAGGGACTTCCTTTAGGTCAGAAGGTGGAGTGGAAAGGAGGAGGGGAGAGGGAAAGGAGGACGACGATTCGGATCACTACCAAGGAGGGGCAGAATAGAGCAGGCACTGAGCTGCAATTCCCACAGAGGCCACAGGGCGGCGTCCAGGGGCAGCTGAACTCCGATTCTTGAGGCCAACCGAGGTTTCCGGGAACAGCAACTCTGGTCCCATCCCACGCGGAGTTAACCGGAAGATATAACCTCAACCCTTAGAGGGGAAGGTCGAGTGCCACGGGGACTGTACGCCCCTCCGCAGGAGGGGAGGGATCAATTGCCATCACTGTCCAGGCTGGAATCTAAGGCAAAGGCTCCGACTGCTAGTCCCCAGACTACTCCTGGGGGTGGGAAACAGACCAGAACACGTGATAAGCCTGGGTCCCGCGGGGTACAATGGGACTCGTAGTCTTTTGTAGGCCAGCCCTGGAAGGGATCTTGGAGGTCATTAAAATGCAACATTTAGGAGGACAGGTTAAGAGCACTTAATTCCTATTTTTATACAGGAAGAAACCGAAGCCAAGAGAGGTTAAGATTCGGAGTTAACTAGTCCAACCCTTTTATTTCCAAGTGGGGTAAAGAGGCCCGGTAGAGAAGAATGGAACTTTCCCAGGGTGACGCAGCAACTCAGAAGCAGAGTCAAAATTCGAACCCACGTCCTATCCCTCCCGAGCCAGGAATCGATTACATCTGGAAGTGGTCTTTCTTCGAAAGAGATCGTTTCACGTCTAAAAATGTGTCCCCCTTTCCTGCATCCCTTGCAGAAGCCCGGTGATCCCTCGGTTGACCAGATTAGATTACCAAATACAGAAAAGGAGCGCGAGCCGATCAATCAACTTTGCGGCCAAGAGCTCCAGTTTCCGGATGTGTATGGGCGCGGGCGTTTCCGTTTGGCTTCGAGTGCCCAACTGAGCATGCGCTACCTCCTCCCTCCCGCTCCGGGAATGTGTACCACTCCTTTTCAATCCCTTGATAGTTTGCCCGCCCCCATCTCCACCCCTTCCCCTTCGCCTGGGTGGTGGAGCTTTCTCGACGGGAGGGACGCCGCTCCCAGGCCAGCGCTGCTCAGACAGAGGCACCTCTGAACTCGTTCTCTCTTTATTAAACCCGAACAGAGCCATCTATCCATTCTCGGGGGAGTCGCCACATCCCTGCCCTCCCTGACTTTGCTACATGCGGGGTAGACGGCTAGAGGATCCCCGCCCCTCTCCCGCCCCCACCCCTTTCCCCCATAGCCAGAACCGAGGGCAGCCAAGGACTCAGGGCCCGGGAGCCCCGGGCCACCCAGGGGGACCCGTGGCCGCACTTGGGGCTCGTCCTGCGCTCCCGGCTTGGCCCGTGAGAATCTGTACCAGCAGATCGGTGGCCAGGGTGTGTGACGGCTCCTCAAAGCCTATGGTCAGCAGCTGCTGGTATTCCCCCGGGGGCTGAGGGCACAGGATCCTGGCGGGAGGGGGAGGGGCACATTTCCAGGCCGTTTGTGGCAGCCCAGGAGAAATCGTGGGAATAGCGGGGATGGAGCTCTGATCCTCCCCCTGCACCACCTGCCTCCCTTGATTGTGTCTGGGGCCCAAGAGTTGCGGAAGGACATGCTGAGAGGAAAAAAGAAATCTTGCTCCACCAATTTTTTGAAGGTAGTAGAAACTATAGGCTTTAGGAAAAGTTACTCCTCCCTGTCCCCCCCTTTTTTTTTCCTAAAGGGAAAACTCTGGGATTAAGTATTTGAAGGTAGGGCCCAGAACTCCAAGCCAGCCCCACTCCCTTACCAAGAATAGATATCCGAGGAGCCATCTTGACCTGGGCCCAGGGGCACCCATCGCCCAATGGACCAGAGCTTTTGAATCTGGGCACAAGAGTTGGCAGGACTCTTGCCCGTGTCCTCCCAAGTATCTCGATAACACAGGAAGTAGCTGAGGGAAAGGGAAGGAAGGGATAGGATGGTGGGTGCTGAAGGTATTTGCAACCCTGTCTCTGAATATTTCTTTGGGGTTGGAGGAAAGAAGCAGTGGGGAGTTTATCTGATTGAAGTATTTGTGATTAGGGACTTTAGTAAATAACAGCTTCTATAGCAGTTTTAGGATTTACTAAGGGATTTACAGTGAACCAGTGCAAGTATTAGCCTATTTAATAGATGGGAGAAGCTGAGCTTGGAAGGCTAAATTGACATCTACAGTCATACAACTTTAAGTCCCAAGTAGTATAAATAGTATTTTCCCCATTTTAAAGACTGTTGAAACTGAGGCCCAGGAACTTAGTGACCCCTCTGTGTGTCAGTGCTGGAAATTGAAGTCCGGTCTCCATGACTCCAAATCTAGGGCTCAGATCACCTTTTGGTGGAGAGGATACCTGCTTTGCTTAGGGCTTTTTCCTGGGACAGGCTTGTCTAGGGAGATTAGGATTTTGGAACTGAAAATACTTTGAAACTTTGATTTAGAGATTGTTTTCTGATGGTAGAACTTTTTAAATGGTGGTGATGGGTATACTGAGTCAGGGAGACTCACTATTCTACATGAGGCCCATGTCCCCTGTTGCTGGTCTCTGGACTAGCTTCTAGATTCCATCGCATCTTCTTATACAGGTATCTGGGCAGTCGGCCAGCTGTGTAAGGGGCTGGGGAGCAGTATCGGAAAACTGACACTTGATGGGAGGGGCCCAGTGAGAATTTTCCACAGAAAAAACAGGAGACACTGATTGGGAAGTGAGAAAGAAGAGCTAGGATTACAGGCCTTTACTAGTCTAAAACCCATCATCCACCCCTAGAATCCAGGAGAGATTAAGTAACTTGCCTAAGACCATGGATCCAAGTTGGAAGAGCAATGAGAAGTCATCTAGTACAACCTAATTTTACAGATGAGGAAACTGAGGCCCACAAATTAAGTGATTTGTGTAGTGTCTGCAAAGGGATGAGAACCTAGGTCTTCTTGACTCCCAGTCTATTACTTTATCCACCATACACAGGAATTGGGTAATGAGCAGTGAGACTAGAATTAGAACCCAGACTCTCTCAATCCAGTGGTTTTCTTTTTTCCCCTCCCAGTGGAGCAGAACTCACAAAAAAGTGCTTTCCCTAGAAACAAACCTAGAAAGAAGGCAGTACAAATATCTCCATTTTACACACAAAGAAACTATGTGTGTGGTGACTTGCCCAGTTAGGAAGTGTGAGGCATTTTGCAGTGGGCAAATATTTCCCAGGCACCTGGAGTATTCAAGAAGAAGATAGATGGCCCAGAGGCTGGAGGATCTGAGGAGACTGGTTGGAGGTGACCTCTTAGGGACCTTCTTAGTTCAGAGATTTATGAGGTAAGAGAGTCAAGGGGTGAAAGTACCTAGGACCATATCCTAGACCCAGGCTTCCTGGTTTCTGCCCCCTGCCCCAGCCCAGTTACCTGAGGGGATCAGTCTCTTCCAGTACCACAAACCCGAAGGAGGCATACATAAGCACCAGCTGCTCCAGCCTAAGGGCCAGCTGTTGGGAGATTTCTAGCAGCTGGAGGGAGAGGACAGTACATATCAACCCAGATGTGGCTCCTCCTCCTTGCAGAGGAAGGCAGTTCCCCACCCCATGCCCAAACTCTAGACCCTCACTTTTGTCTAGGAGCTAGTGGAAGGGCCCAGGTCCAGCTCCCCTTCTGCTGACTCACCCTTTTCCGAACCAGCTCTTGTAGGGCCCCATGAATCGGAGGCATGCCCCTGGCAGCAGACTCCAGGTACAGGAAGTAAGGCTGGCACATCTGCAGGAAAGTTGGCATCGCCTTGGCCAACTGCTCCTTCTGGACCCGGTCTCTGCTGGGGAGGGGCACAGCCCCACTCGGTCATGGGAGGGGAGCTCCAGCTTAGGCTTCCACCCAAGCACCCATCCCCCCCTTTCTTGGTCCCCAGGCTAGCCTGGCCCCATCACCTGTAGAGCAGGTAGCTCTGGAAATCTTCCGCTTTCTTGAGCAGGTAGCGGAGCTGTTCCGTGATGGGGCTGAACATACTCTCCAGGGGCAGGAGCGCAGGGCCGGGGGCAGGGCCAGGGGGCGGGCCAGGCAGTGTGGCTGAAGCCATAGGCTGCCCTGGGGCAGGCCCGCCAGGCTCCGCATCGACCGGAGCCCCAGTTCGGCCAGGGGCCACAGGCCAAGGGGTTTCGACTCCACTGTGTGGGGCAGGAGCTGGTCCGGGGACCGAGTCTCCCGCTGGGAGGGGGTCTCGGACCCCCGCAGGCAGCAGCCCCCCGAACCACGGCTCGCTGGCCATGGGGGAGATAGGTGGGGGGGCCACCCTGGGCCCTCCTCCCCCGGTGGGGAGCTCCCCCCAGCTTTTCGGGGCAGCAGCTTCCCGGGCTCTCTGCTCGCTGATTCCCACCACCACAGAAGGGAGGCGGGGGCCGGGGGCCGGGGGCCGGGCCTCATTTGAATGTCAACACGCGCCCGGTCAGGGTTGAGCTTCTCTCCCAGCGGCCACGCGCCTCCGGCTAGCGCGCTCCAGGCTCCAAGTTCGGGTTCACAATAGATACCCATCCCGGCCGCCCTCTCCCAGCTTAGAACCCGAGCCTCCGACGTCCTACTCTGTCAAAAAGGCAGCCTCCAGCCTCCCAATTTCCCTAGGCAGTGGCCGTATGTACTCAGATGTTAGCGTAGGACACAGGCCCAGGGAAGGGAGGCAATTTAGAAACAGAAAATGTCCGAGCTGGGAGGTCCTATAGCCAAATCGATGTAGGTGGATTTTAACTGGGGGGAGGCGAGGCCCAGAGGGGTAATGACATCACAGACAAGTTTGAGGCTGATAGATGGGCTTCGGTGATCATTTGATTCAACCACGACTGACAGCCTGCACTGGAAACAGCCTTCCCCAGTCACTGTTAGGGAAAAGGACTAGGTGGTCTCCGAGGCCTCTTTCTGCTCTATATCTTAGCAACAGTATGGCAGGAAGGAGTACTAGATTGGGAGGACAGAACCGATGAGGCAGAATTTCTAGAGCACTTTTTAAAAGTTGGCAAAGTGCTTTACACACGTTCATTCATTTGATCCTGTTTGGGACTTCACTTCTACCCCTTTCTAAGCCTCAGTTTCTCTTTTATTGAATAGGAGGTTGGCCCAGATGTTTTAAGGTGTCTTCTGAAAAGATGACCTCCCACTTTTCTCCTACCTACAGAACCCAGCAGAGTGGGAATCCCCTTGCTCAGTCCACCTCCCCAAATCAGCTAGGTACATGAATACGGGACGCGCACACACACAAAACAGGATTGAAAGACTTTTCTTTTAATTTTATTTAAAAAACCTCAGGTGCAATATTAAAAAGCAACTTAGACAGCCAGAGCAACAACCAGAGAGAGAAAGAGAGAGAGAGAGAGAGAGAGAGAGAAGGAAGGAAACAGGACAACCCACCATTTCAACCCTGGGGATCATCTCCAAACTGACCAAGGTTGGAAGGAATGGCATTAGGGTAAAGGAGAATAGGTGGGGTAAAAGGGAATGGCCAGTCCAGTCCTGTCCCTACTTCCTCAGGGTGAAACATTTACAAAGGTGAAGTCTGGCTGAATTGGGGGAAGGGCTAGGGGAAAAGGAGGGCATTCCTTCCCCCATAGCAGTCTAGTTGGGGGGGGGGGGAGAAGAGGGTTCCCTTCTGGTGTGATGCAAGAAGACCCTGCATCTACCCCTGCCATCACCCCCAGCTTGGAATGCAGGATGTGGATAGAAGAAAGATACCTACAGTTAAGGACGAGGGAGTTGGGAAGGGGTGACGATGAGGCGCCTGCCTCCCTGGAATCTCTTTGGGGAGTGTGTTGGGAAGAGGGTGTTCTCCCCCTTAGGGAGTTCCTGGATGCTAGGGACTCTTTAGGGCAGATGGGGCACAAGGGAACTGGGGAGAAGGAAAGGGGTAGGAGAAGCTCAGGGGTCACAGGGAGTCAGAGCTCAGCCGAGAAACCCATCAGGGTCATCATCTTCAAAGTGGCCCTGCTGAAGGACCTTGATGTGATGCTCATAGATTTTGAGGGCTGGCCCCAGTCGGATAGAGAGGCCAGTGAGCACATCAGTGCGTTGCATCAGTAGAAGGGACTTCCCATCAATTTCCTGGGCAGGGGAAAGAAGCAGGGTTTACTTGGGTCCAGCCTGGGACTCCCTCCCAAGCTCCTTCATGTGGCATCCTTCCGGTTCTTACTGGGGTCCCATTTTGGTCAGTTTTACTGTGTGTAAGGGGACACACAAGATGGATGGCCATGGGACCCTAGGGAGGGAGCAAAGGCCCCCTCAGGGGTGGGGTGCTGGCTCCAGAAAGATGGAGGTCTCACCTGTTCCTGGAAAGCAGAAGCCTGTTCAGGGAAGCCAGCCTCAGTAAAATATTCTACCACATCCATCACTGTCCACTCAACTGGGTCAGATGGTTTTTCCTTCCTGCCAGAGCTATGGATGCCCAAACAGACCATAACATTACCAATGTCATCCCACCTACCATTTGCCAAACACTTACCAAATTAAAATCATCATCTCATTGGATCCTTATACCAACTTCCTGAGGGAGGCAGAGGTGGGGTGATATAAAAATGATCACCCCTATTTTAGAGGAGGAAACTGAAGCTCAGAGGGGAAAGGCTGGATGATCTTAAGATTTGGGCTTGTTCATCAGTTAAACACTGTTGTTATCAACTCTGGGAATGAACAGGTGATAAGCCACTGCCCTTTAGGAGTCTCATCACTGCTTACAACCTGGAGGGGTGGTTAATGGATACCCATTTTATAGATGAGGAAACTTCAGTCTGAAGTTCTGTAAGACATGCCCAAGTTCGATGGCTTCTAAATGCTGAGAAACTAGCATGACTAAGTCTAAAATTCTACCTACGGAGCTCTGATGTTGTCTCCCTTGACTCCCTGGGGCCAGCCCTGGACTCAATTCAACACTGGGCCCAGTCACAAGAGACAAAAAAAATCAATGACTTACGAGCAACCAAAAGGAGTTCCATCTGCACTGGGCAAGGCTGGCTTTCCGGGGGGCAAAGGCACCGGCGAAGGAGAATCCGGCCCTGCGGCAACTGAGGCTAGGGGCAAAAAGGACATACTTGTCACTCTTCCCATATACCTCTGTATCAATGATCGCCCCTCTGAATTCCTTTCTTTCTCAGGTGACCTCACCCACTTTTAGAAAACGAGTTAGTTCTCAGTCCCAACTGCTGGCTCTAGCACAAAGAAGGGGACCCCAGTTCCTGGAACTTCTTTCTTACCTGAGCCCCCTTCCATCTTCACCACTCCCATTGGGAAGGCCTCTCGGGTTCCATCTGCTAGGGCTGAACGGTGACCCTCATCTTGGCGCCCAGGTGCTATGGAGGAATTCCATTCCCTAGTCCGTTCTTTCCCACTTTCCCGCTGGCCAGTCTCTCCATTGTACTGGTTCTGCCCACCGTGGGCACCCTCTCCCTCTGGCACCTCAGAGCCCTCTGACAGAGCAGACACTTCTTCTTCATCCTCTTCTTCTTCCTCCTCCCTCTGAGACTCTTCCCCAGACTTCTATAGGGGAATGGGCAGAGTTGGAATGTTTTTCCCAATCTTTTCCCATCCACTTCCATTCCCTGGATCTAGTCCTCATTCTCTCTGTGAGACTTGAAAGATGAGGGCTGACTGACTTCAGGGTCCAGAGTTGACTTCTGTCCTTGGAATCTCTACCACCTCCCAGAGAATTAACTCCTGGGAACCCTGACATGACACCCTTTTCCAGGTCCCAAACCAGACTGTCTCCAGGGCTTCTGGCCTATTCCTGAGGGACAGGAGGCTCACTTCTCACCTTTCTTTTCAAGACTCAGTGACTATGTCCTGGCCTGGTGGGTTCTTGGCCTCAATCCTCTCCTTCCTGCCTTGGGCTGAGGAGGAGTTTAGAGACTCCAAGCTCTTACTGGCCACAGACCCCCAGTTCTTATAAACACCCTAGCTCTCCCTAAAAGGGCTCATTCACCTTTTGCTTCCTTCCTGATCCCTCCCCTCCCTAGCGCAGTCTCCTCTTTAGTACAGCTCCCCGTCCCTAGGCAGGACTTTCATCCCCAGCCCTAGTCTTACCTTGGTTCGGGCTGCTCGGGAGCTGGTAGCAGGAGGCGCCCTTCCCGAACGATCGTTGCGGGGCAGGGCGAGACTGGCAATGCGGGTGCGCTCGAGGCGGCCTCGGGCCGCTGCCGCCTCCTCCTCCAGCAGCAGTCCCTGCACGCGCCCGCGGGTCAGCCTGCCTCCGCCGCCGCCACTGCCCCCGAGGTAGCGCACCACTTCCCGCAGGCTTACGGGCCGGGCTGGTCCGCTCCGAGACGCGCCCCCCTCCGGCGGCAGCGGCAGCGGCAGCGGCGACGGCGGCGCCGGCTCCCGGGCGGCGGCCCCTGCAGGCGGGGGGGCACGGCGCGGGCCGGGCGAGGGCGCCCCGGCCGGAGGCGGCGGAGGGGGCAGGGGTGCGGCCCGCTGCGCGCGGGGGGGCGGTGACGGGGCCGGAGCGCCCGGAGAAGGGGGCGCGGTGGTCGCCGCTGCCCGGGGCGCTCGGGGCGGGGAGGCGACGGGCGCAGGCGGAGCGGGCGGGGGCGGCGGCGGCGCGGCGGCAGCCCCCCGGGGGCCGCGCGGAGGAACGGGCGGGGTGGCGCCCCGGCGCGGCGGCTGCACGCGCGCCGCGTTGCGGTACGAGATGCTCCCCTTGTAGCTGACCCGGAGCACGGCGCGCTGCTGGATCAGCTTCTCCAGCTCGGCGCGCGTGCGCTCCGGCTCCGGCCCGTGCCGCCGCCTCACCATCCGGCAGATGCGCTCCAGGTCCGGCCGCGCCTTGCGCGAGCGCAGCGAGTCGATGGTGTCCAGGATCCACTCCTGGTAGCGGGGGGACGAGGCGGACGACGAGGCGGCAGCGGCCGCCGCCGTCTCCGGCGGGGGCAGGGCCGGGGGCCCCGCCATGCCTCCCGCCCGGCCCGGCTGCACCGTGCGCGCCGCCTCCCTCCCAGCGCGGCGCCCCCCCTTCCCCCTTCTCTCTCCTCCCCTCTCAAGCCCCGGCTCCCCTCCCTCTCTCCCTCAGCCGCCCGCCTCCTTCTCCTTCTCCTCCTCCTCCTCCTCCTCCTGCTGCTGCCGCCGCTGCCGCTGCCGCCGCCGCCGCCGCCGCCGCCGCCGCCGCTGCCGCTGCCGCCGCTGCTCTTCCCCCTCCCCCCGGGGGGCGCAGCGCCTCAGTGGAGCGGCGGAGGCGCTGCTGTTTCTTTGCAAAAAGAAAAAAAAAAGAAAGAAAAGAAAGAAAAGAAAAAAATTGCACAGACGGAGACACACGCACACTCACACAAAAACCCCGCTCCTCCTGGGCGCGCGCGGGTCCCGAGGATGGGAGGAGGGGGAAGCGCGAGCCGAGCCCCTCCCCGCCGCCACCGCCACAGCCGCCGCCGCACGCGCCGCCCGCCCCGCGGCCGGGACACTCCGGCCCCCCTTCTCAGCTATCCACCCACCCACCCCTACGCGCTCGCTTTTAAGGTGGAGCCGGGGCCCCGCTTAGCGCGCGCGACTCTACACCCCCCCCCCCTCCGGCGCCTCTTGCTTGCTCAGTCTCTCCCTAGCCTCAACCCCCCCCACCCCCAGCCCTTTACAACTCCCGCGCGCTTTTTAAGGAGGCGCCGCGGAGTTGGCGCCGGGGCGGAGGCGGGGATGGGGGGGAGAAGAGAAGGAGAAAAAGAGAGAGAGAGGAGAGAGGGAGAGGGAGCGCGCAGGGGGAGGGGGGAGGGGAGTGGGCGGGCTGGGCGGTGGCACTCTCCCTCCAGCCATTGGGCACGGAACCCAGACGTCCCCGCCACCCAGCCCCCTCCCCCTTTCTCACCCCCCCCCCCCCCCGCCATCCCCGCCCAGCGCTCCAGGCTCAGGACCGCACTTACCACCAACTCAGGGACTGGCGGAGCCAGGCGTCCCGCTTTCTCCGCCGCACTGCTTGGGCTGCGCTGCTGAGAAATCAGGGGCTGCAACGTCCGAACCTCCCCCGCCCGCCCCCCTCTGTCTCCGGCGCCAGCCGGTACCCCCAACTCTGGCCGCTGAGGGAGGGAGGATTCGGCCCCCTTTCCCCGCCCAGTCTGCCTTGGCCTCGCTCCCTAGCCGGCGCTGGAGCCGCCTCTCCGACAGCCGCACCGTGGATCGCGGAGCGATGGAGGCGGCGGCGTGGCGTAGCGCTTAGAGCTCAGGACGTGCACTCGGAGGGACCCCCTGGGCTCGCGTCCCTGCTCTGCCACGTACTAGCTGGGTGTGTGTCCTTTGGCTTGTCACCTTTGGGGACTGTTTCTCTCCACTGTCCCCCTCCCCGCCCCCTATAAAAGAAGGTTGGATGAGGCAGCGTCTAGTCAAGGAAGAAGCACTAGATCAGGAGTTGAATCTGAGTGCGATTTCCAGCTCTGCCCCTCTCTCGCTGGGAGACCTCGGGAAAGTCATTTCTGCTCCTGAGACTGGGTTCGCTGACCCAGCCAAAGGAGAGAGTCGGATTACAGGAGCTCTTTAAGCCCCTTCCATCTCGAGCTCCTATGATCTAGCCCTAACAGGATATTCGGCGAAGCCTGAAAGCTTGCCTTCCTCCACTGGGGGGAGAAACCACACCGGGAGCAGGTTTTAAAGGTCATTTTTCACCCCCTTCAGGCCCTTTAGTTCTCTGCTCAGAGAAGGATATTCATGGCAAAAACCACCTTGCAGCACAGTACCCTGAGGAAAGAACTAGAGCCCAGCAGGGCCATTCCCCGCCCCCTTCTCGACTTGGAATTCCAAGGCAGCTTTCCCTTAACTCCTTTTCTGGGGTCCAAGAGGGTATATAAGTAGGGAAGGGGTTAGGAATGACAGATTTTTTTTTTAAACAAAACTTTATTGGTAATAGTTTTCAAATGTTTACAACAAAGCACACCGTTAAAGAGGAAGTCATTTCCGTGAAACAAATTTCTTCGAATCACACAGGTTTAAATTCCCAAGTACCCCACCCCACCCCTACCCCTGGCCTATGAACTCCTTCAGGGATGGGGGTAAATTGAGAGGAGCAAAAAAAGAGAAACGGGGTGAGAGAAGTGGGCTGCTCTCCACTCCAGCTACTTCCTGGGGGGGGGGGGGGTAGGAAATGATGATAATTCAGATGCCTCAACAAGGGGTCAGGAGGAGGAGTGCTGGGTAGCTATCAGTCAAGCCTGATGAAGGGTGCCTCTAGGGATAGGGGATGATGGTGAGGCTATCAGGTGAATAAAAATTGGCATTCCCATGGCAAAAGGAAGCTCTCTACCTTGAAGAGGTAAAAACACTTCCCTTTTCCTTTCTCCCAGTCCCCTCCTTTCCCCACCCAGGATGGGCTGCACCCTCCACCTTGCTTTTGGGGAGTGACACTCCCAGATGGAATGGGAAGTTAGTGGCTGTGTATTAAAAATCTGCAGACAAGAATGGCTAAAATGCAGGAGGTGTGCCCCAGGGATATCTGGGAGGCCTCTTTGGCAGGGATCACAAACCAGGCTGCCTTGGTGGGATGAGAATTTTTTTTCCTAGTGCCCTAACACCCCAGGTGGGCAAAAAAATGGGGAGTAGGGAAGATGTCTGGGTTAGGGGAGCTAATCGTGAGGAAGGGAACCGACTGGGAGTAGGGGAGAGGGAATGCTGAAAGAGGCCAGGGCTCTTTCAAACTTGGCAGGATACCCCTAAAAGGGGATCTCACAATTGTTCCCACAACTCCCTGGTTGAGATCAGCAGCAAGAAATCCCCATCCCCAGGCCACAGACCCAGCTCAAAACCATCAGCTAAGATCCCAGAGGTTAAAAGCTCCATAGCCTTTGACCTAGGCAGATCCAGACACACATTAAAATGTATTGGGGACAGCTAAGGAAGGTGGGAAGGAGTTAGAAAGTATAACTTAAATAACATTTTTAATTTTCTTTTAAAATATAAAGGAGCCACGAAAAGTTTACTAAAACATCTTCCCAGGCAGGGTCTCTCCTTGTGAGGAATTGGTTTGTCTGTCCTTTTCCACCCAGATATGGTTCTGAGGTTCTAGGGAGAGGCCAGGAAAAGGACCAAGAATGGGGCAACTGTGGTCATCTTGGGAATTGAAGGTTTTCCAACTTAGGATCCCAACTTCCTAGCACTAGTGAGACTGATAAGGAACTACAAAAGCAGGGGCCTGGCTCCAGATACAAGTATCCCCCTCTGGGTGGGGAGATAGGGTAGAAATAAGCTGGATCTCTGGTGGTGTTAAGAGAGGGAAGGTTCAGGTCTGTTTGGACTAGAAAACTGATTTAAAACTTGCATGGAGTTAGGCAGAGCAGAGGGAACCCAGCCATGGAGTCTAACTGCTGGATCAAGACAGCAAGGGGAAAACTGTGGGGGTTAAGGATGGGAGGGGGGGCATCTGATATTTGAATCCCCCTCTCCCACCTGCCCCCCCAATAAAACATCTCCACTTTCTGATCCCCCTAGGGAAAAATTAATATGCAAGGGAACTCTGGGGCCCTCAGGCTGTTCAATCCAACCCCCAACCCCCCCTAACCCCCCCCCTCCCAGGACCCAGGGACACCATTAGAACTCAGCAAACTCCTTGGGGCACTTCTCGCTGATGGAGATCCGGAGCTCCTCCTCCTCATAATCATCAAAATTACTTGTGTCACCTGGGCCTTTGCACTTTGGTATAAAGGGAGCTTCCACCTATTGAGAAGCAAGAGAATCTTAGAGTTGAAGGTGCCCAACCTAGCCCTCTGCCTCTATTTCCTGCATGAAGGAACAGAAGTCCTAACAGGGAAGGCCTTGGTCAATGTTCAAGAGCAGTAGGGGCAGAGCCCTCCCACTCCCCACCCCCAAGTTGGGCCTTAACTCCATCTCCACGTCTGAACCAGGCCTGTAGGGTAGGGGTAAGAGCATCATCTCATACCCTTTGGGTGCAACAAGATGCCAGTAGCTTTCTAGGCCTCCCAGGACAGATCATGGAATGTCAGAAATAGGAAGAAACCAATCCATCATCTAGTCTAGAGAAGGAAAGTGGCTTTCCTTCTAAGGCCACAAAGGTTGGGTAGCAGAGCTAGGCCATGAAGCTCAGGATCCCCTGAGCAATCCCTTCCCTTGTTCTCTCTCAGTCCCACCATGCCCAAGCCTCTTCTCAGGCCCATGGCCCAGGGATCACACCTTCCTCTGGTAGATGGCGATCCAGTCGGTGGTGGCAAACCATTTGTGGTTCTTGATGTCATTGACACCATTCTTGAGGTTCCCATAGCGCTTGGTGAGGTCCACTTGGAGTAGATTCCGAAGCAGGTCCTTTAAGTCTGAGCTGAAGTGAGACGGGAATCGCACCTAGAAGGACAAGGAGGAAGGGGGTGCCAACAACACCAAGACAGTGGGCTCTCTCTCTCTAGGGAGGGAATGGACCAAGATCCTATTAGTGTTCCTAGTATGATCATTTCCATTTATGTGCATATCCAAAACCAATCCATCAAGTCTCAGCATTACCTCTCCATAAAAACCTTCCCTTCCCTTCATATACTAAATAAAACAAGTCTATTAAATTCCTAATATATGCAAGGCATTGTGTTAGCCCCTGGGGATATAAAGACAAAAATGGATCAGTCTTTGCCCTTAAAGAATTTTTATCCACTGGAATGTGAGCTTCTGGAGGTCAGCACCTGGGTTTTTGTCTCTTCAGGGCTCAACACACAACAGGGCACATAGTAGAGTATTAATAATAAATACTTGATGCTGGGGTAGCTAGGTGGCTTAGTGGATAGAGAGCCAGGCCTGGAGATGGGGGGGTAGGTCCTGGGTTCCAATCTGTCCTCCACATACTTAGTAACTGTGATTCTAGGCAAATCACTGAACCCCAACTCTAGCTCTTATGGCTCTTCTGCCTTGGAACTGATACTTAGTATCAATGCAAAGTACAGGTAAGGGTTAAAATAAATACATATTGAAAATGATGATACTATCTAGGGGATATACTATTTAAACAATGACTACAAAGTATATATGTAGAAATAAAAATTAACTTCAAAACGGAAAGAATGTTGTTAACTAGGGAGGAATCAGAAAAGGCCCCCTGTGTAGCAATGCTTAAACCTAAGATCCTAAGAAAGGGAGGTTAGGAGGCAGATCATTCTGGAATAGGGTATGAACTGTGCAAAGGCTGAGTTAGGAAATAGTGTGTGAAGGGTAGAAAGTGGTAACAAAATAAGTCAGTCTTGCTAGAGAGTGTGTCGGGGGGCTAAAATGAAATAAGAACGGCGAGGCTGGATATTTTGAGGGGCTTCAATGCTAAACTGAGTTAGCTGTTACTTGTCTTTGATCCAAGAGGCAAATAGGGAGCCATTCTGAATTTCTTAGTGAGGGGAGCCATAATCAGATCTGTTAGGAAAATCAATCTGGCATGTGTGGAAAAGCAACACCAGAGGCTGGAGAGCGATTAAGAAGCCAGAGCCTGAACTGGTGCTAAGGCTCTCTGATGTGAGTGGGAAAGGTGGCCCAGGGAGGCCTGGTAACTGCTTCATTCCCGGGGCTATGGGAAAGACATCAGTCAATGATGACTCTAAGACCAAACCAGAGGAACTGGAAGGAAGATGGTTCCATCAACAAAAATGAGAACTTTTTTTAATGCTTATTTTTCAGCTCCAGAGAGATACAAAAATGGGGAAATCTGGAAAGGTGGAGCAAGTGAGAAGACAAAGCACTGTTTAGCCCATGTTAAGCTTGAGGTACAAATAGTAAATGGTTAGAATTCACAATTCACCTATGCCTGGATCCTCTACTTCCCAATCCCATGCTGTATACTTCCTTTCCTGTACACTCAATTGGGGCATATTTCCTAATGACTCCCCAACTATGTCACAAGTTCCCAGAAGGCAGAGCTGTGTCTTATTCACCTTTGTTTTCTTCATAGGACCTAGTGCAGCATCTTATACATTGTAGAAGCCAATAAATACCTGTTGAGTGCCTTTAGCCCTTTTATAATATCTAATCAACACAAATCATCACCTCACTAAGTGATTTAGTAGGACAAGAAAGCTAGGTAGGCCACAGAAATGTCTTTCCTGAGACCCCAAAAGAGCCTGAAAGTAATGCTTCAAGCTGTCAGTCTAGGCCTCACCTTCCCAGAGACAATCTTTTCATATATCTGGATGGGCTGGTCAGCAAAGAAGGGGGGGTAGCCTGCTGCCATCTCATAGATCAGGACGCCTAGGGCCCACCAATCCACAGCCTTGTTATAGCCCTGGAGAAAGAAAGTAAAGATCAGGATGGAGAAAAGACCAGGGAAATGTGGGCAGAAGGGTTCATGAGAAAAGGGCTTTGGGTTAGAGTGAGGACTGAGGGTTGAGCTCTGCCTTAGTCTTATGAAAGGACAGCCAGCCGTTTCAGAGGAGCTCACCTTGCTAAGGATGATCTCAGGAGCCAGGTACTCGGGAGTCCCACATAAGGTCCAGGTTCGGCCTTTCACTCGCTTGGCAAAACCAAAATCTGTTACCTATGGCCACGAGAACTATATGAGGTCACACACACCATGGCTAAGAAAGCCCAGGGAAGGGCAAGCAGGAGAGAGCAAGAGAATGTGTGTATGGTGTATGTATGTGTTTGAGCAGGATGTGGCTGGAATTACACTCTGCAGTGATGTGCCATCTCTCATCTCTGCCCTGGGGAGTACCTGGATATAGCCCTGCTGGTCAATGAGCAGGTTCTCGGGCTTCAGGTCCCGGTAGATCAGGTCCAGTGAGTGAAGGTACTCAAAAGTCAGGACAATCTGAGCTGCATAGAAGCGGGCATGAGGCTCACTGGTGGAAGAAAAGGGAAACCAAAGAAGGATGAGGTGCTCGAGGCTACAGGGAGAGGAGCCTGCCTGTCTCTCCAGACTCCCTCCAACCAATACATTTTTAGAAATCAGGCTCTATGGTGCTTCTTCATTTGCAACATCATGGATCAGGGAATTTGCCCCCTTGCTCCAGGATGCCACATGCTGGCCCAGAGGATACCTTTGGAAGCTACTCACCTGAACCTCCCGATCCGCCGTAGGTGTGAGAACATTTCCCCACCTGCGACATACTCCATCACCATGTACAGATTTGAGTTGTCCTGTGATGAAAAGATATTCTTTTCCACCTTCATCCATACCCTCCTTAGAAGCCCTTTCCTTCCTCTTGAAAGTCTGGAGAGCTCAGCTCCTAGGCTCTCCTGCCTCTTCTTCAATATGCTATTTTATCTGCCCCACCCACTGCCAGAGTGGCACAAATGACACAAACTGTTCACATGTACCCCCAAAGTATAGGCTGCTGAGAAAGCCTTTGGTGAATGCGGCCAGATGCCAACCAACCCAATTTATAGTGATTACTAGAATACAAATGGAGCACCTGGTTACTCTTCTGGGGAGGGGGCTGAGCTCTGCATCCTCTCCACTGTTATACCTTCCCCCTCCCACCCTGCCCTCTTGGGCCCCTCCTGGCTAAGAGGCTGTTAGGAATACCTTGAAGGCGCATTCTAGTTTGACAAGGAATGGGAAGCTGATGGACTGCAGGATTCGCTTCTCATTCATGGTATGTTCTATTTGTTTCAGCTTCACCACCTTTGAAGGGAGAATGGGGGAATGAGATGAAGTAAGTTAGAGAGAAGATGGGTCAGTCTCTAGGCAGGAAGGAGAACTCCTTCATTTTTAGAAAGGAGGAAATGGAGGCCCAAGGATGATATAGGATTTGCCCAATGTAAACCAAGAGAGCTTGGGCTGGTCTCTTCTGATTCCAGAAATCTTTTTTCATTATACCAAGTTGCCCAAATTTCACACCTCTGTTTTCTGGCTCATTTATGTACATCCTCTATTCCCTCCCTTCATATCCAGAACCTATCTTCTAGCTTTTTTCTTAGCTCATCACTTGGGAGATATCAGGAATGTGAACTAAGAGCAGCTCTTTCCCTACATCCCTAGGATAAGGGGAAGAGAAAGAGAGAAAGATTGGGGGGAGAAATAATATGTGTGCATGTATGTGTAGAATAAGGAATGAATTCATGAAGTACGTGGCACTAGAGTGCTGGGGAATCAGAGGGCAATGCTTACCTTCTGTTTATCAAGGATTTTCATGGCAAAGAAATTCCCTGTTTCCTTGCTCTTCACAAGCACCACTCGACCAAAGGAACCAGTGCCTAGAGTCTTGAGTCTTTCATATAAATCCAGCTGAATTACAGATGGCTGAATAAAGAGATAAGAAAATCTGTCTTTCCTTTGGTCTCCAAGGGGTATCCACTACTGCCCCTTTTCCTCCTCCCCAATCCAGTTTGGAGTGGACAAGTATCATGATGGAAGCTGGAATCTCTTTTTGTACCACAAGAGGGGGCCTTACCAAGACAGAAGGAAGGGAAGGTATATTTCTGAGGTATGATAGGGGGTGAGTATAACTCTGGCATGGGTTTAGGAGCTCCTGGCAGCTGTTGAGGGAACAGCTGAGGCTGAGCTAAACCCTATGGCTCAGAGCTGGCAGAGGGACGGAAGAGGATAGGGGGAAAATGAAGACAGAGATTTTCCTGGGATGACAGTGTCATAGCCAATGGAGAAAGCTGTATGGAGGCTTTGGGATTGGATGGATACAGGACCCTTTGGAGAGTTTTGGGAATGCAGGGCCTACCACCTCCAGTGACTACCTCCCCCCCTAGCCCAGGCCCACAACTTGAGGTACCTGACTTGGATTTTCCCATTTCTTGAGGAATTCTTCTTTGGCTTTGGCTAGAAACTCTTTCACTGAAAGGTAGGAGAGCATGAATTAGAGGCTTCATTAAACAGAGAAGGGAGCAGAGGGGATTCATAGAAACTCTGGGAAGACCCCATAAGACACTAGCAAGTTTTAAAAAAGATGAGGGGCAGGTAGGTGGCCCAGAGGATGGAGAGCCAAGCTGGGAGATGGGAGATCTAGGTTCAAATCTGGCCTCAGGCACTTCCTAGCTATATGACCCAGGGCAAGTCACTTAATACCAATAGTCTAGCTTTTACTGCTCTTCTGCCTTGGAACTGATATGACTTCTAAGACAAAAGGTAAAGGTTAAAAATACAAAGAAAAAGAAGACACTGGCAAGGAAATGCAGCAAGTCAACAAATATTTAATAAATACCTGAGACAGAAAAGGCACTGTGCCAGCTACTAAGGATAAAGACAGATGTGGGAAACATTGTCTGCCCTCAAAGAACTTACTTCATATGCATAATCTTTTACACTGCAAATGCTACAACTTTGGAAGGATAGTGAGTTCTGCGGAAGTGGAGAAAAGGTAACACTGGACTCAGACCCCCTGTGCCAATACTGTGTGTGGGATGGGGGTGGGGTAAGGGAGAAGGAGAGACGAAGAGACTGATATGTGTGGTGGTAAGGAAAAGTTAGAGGTAATTCAAAGGTTTTAAACATGAAAGACTGAATAAAAGGAGATACCACACATTACTATTATTAATAAGTATTAATATATATTGTTACTGATAATGATATGATTCATTATATAGCTGTTCAAAACCTATCCCTTAACTCTTCTTCCTCCTTCACTTCTCATATATGGTCAATTATTGGACCCTCTGGACTCTGCTCCCATATCCTCTTTCATTCATTGCTTCTTCTCTTCTCACATACCCTCACCCAGGCCTTCATTATTGCCAACCTGGGCAGTAATA
Organism: Monodelphis domestica; assembly: GCF_027887165.1. Lineage (NCBI taxonomy): Eukaryota > Metazoa > Chordata > Mammalia > Didelphimorphia > Didelphidae > Monodelphis > Monodelphis domestica. The sequence continues at coordinate 94,804,917 of NC_077229.1, read as the reverse complement.
CCCTCCCCTTCCAGGCATTTGTTGAATTCAAATTCATCCCTTAAAGACCAGTTCAAATATCCCATCATCTAGAACAATTCTGGTTCCTGTCAAGTGAGAAAGACCTTCCCTGTTGAACCTCCTGTATTATGGAGTAGTTATCTGTGTTGGTCCCCTTTGGACTATAAGGTTTATACGAGCTGGGCCTGTCTTACTTAAACTTTTTAAATTGCTCTCAGTACTTAGAATACTGTTTGCATACAGCAGGCACTTAATATGTTATTGTTAGTGCAGAGCTGAGTCTCATCCACTTGAGTAGGGCTGTGGGTAACTCCAGTCCAACTGAACTCAATCTAAGGTACATACTAATTCTTTCCCCAACGGTCCACTCCTCTAACACCCTTCCTCTCTCCCCCCACCCCTCAAAAGGGAGCCTATTGCCTTCTAGAACACAGCCAATAAGAGAAAAGCTAATTTCTGCTGGGCCTCTCCCTCTCATAGCTAAAGAGTTTACTCTGGCACCATCATAAAGTGTCTAGACATAGGGGTCTTTCTCTAGAATAGGATCAGAATCTGAGTTACAGGCCCAGATTACTCCCTGCCCCTCTACCCCCAAGCTCTGACCTACATTCCATGGACGACAATGTGGGCTGAGGTATTTATAGCCCTGGGATTTGGCTGCTTGTTCTGGTCCCTTCTCTAAAGAGGACTGGGTCCTAGGGTGAAGGAGGTCTCCACATGGAAGGTCCTCACATTATTCATTGGCCTTGTCCACCCAGCCTGCTCCTGCAGGCACCTTTTGGTACACTTGCAGCATTTTTCCCCTTGACCTCTCCCAGGGGGACTCAGTCCCACCTCCTTTAGAAGTCCCTCAATGCCGTCATCACCTATTTCTAATAATAGCAGCTGACATTGTTGGAGTGCTTTAGTTTTTCTGCGGCATCCCTGTGGGGTGGCAGTATGAGTACTATTACCTCCTTTTTTATATCTGGAGACCTGAGGCTCAGAGACTGTCAGTCCCCTTAGGAGACCCTACATTTCCACCAAACTGGCTTACCATTACCTAATCCTGATACTATCTGGTGGCCTTCCCTCTTCGCATCTCAAAAACTTTCTCTAGTCTTCCAGACTACTTCCTCTGGGATCCCCCTAAATATATCACAGTGCTTTCTCTCCCCTCACAGGACTTAGGAGTATCCTATCCTAACATACCACATCCATCTCAACTGACTGTAAGCCACGTGAGGGCTGGGCCTGCTTCTTTTATCTTTGTTCAAATCTGGTCTCAGACATTTACTGCCTGTATGACACTGGCCCAGTTACTTCACAATGTTTGTCTCAGTTTCCTCATCTGTCAAATGAGCTGGAGAAGGAAATGGCAAACCAGTCTAGTATCTTTGCCAAGAAAACCCCAAATGGGGTCACAAAGAGTCAGATAGGGCTGAAAGGACTCATCAACCATGTCCACCACCACCACCACCACCACCTTATACAGTGTCTAGCAGGGTTTGCTGGTTTGTTTTGTTTTTAATCTAGACCAATAATTTCATTAAGACAGGGAAAGTGGTAAAGATCCACACTTCTCTGTACCTTTGTGGTTTTAGAGAACAGTCTGGTGCCCTATGGGCCTTGCCCACTGTCACATAGCTATGTCAGGGGGAGGATTCCAATACTGTTCTTCCTGTTTCTAGATGCTAACCATGTCCTACATGATGGACCTCTCCTGGACTCCTTGAACATGTTGGGGCTTAGGACCTGGTATGTGAATTGAATGAAGGGATCAGTCTAGGGTCACTGGACTAGGACTTTAAATCATATCTCCTCCTGCTCTTCCTACTGGATCATCCTGTTTCTCTGGCACCTTAAGGTTTGCAAAGTGCTGGCTTTACAACATGTCAGTGAGGAAGAACACTGTTTTATCACACCCATTTTAAAGATGCAGAATTAAGGCTCAACAAAATGAAGTAGTTTGTCCAAGGATACTTGAACCCTGACCTGAGACTCTCCATCTACTGTCCAAGCCTCGTTCCACAGGCCCAGGAATCTCTTATTCACATAGCAGGCAAGCCCTAGTCCTTTTATCTTTAGCCAAATAGGGAAGGCCCACTTTGGCGTGAGTCAGAAGGTAGCAAGAAACAGGTATTAGATAAATGTGGAAGATGCCTACAATCAGTAAGGAAGTTGGGAAGAGAATAAATCTTGGCTTAGGCTTCAGGAGCTCAGGGCTTTAGTTTGGACTCTGTACTTCCTTGCTTTGGGAACTTTGGCTTCGGCCTTTTACATTCTGAGCCTTAGTTTCCCTGTCCATAAAATGAGGGGGTTGAAATTCTAAGATCCCTTCTGACTCAGAAGATCTTTGAAAGTAACAGAAGGGATAGTTAGGTGGTTCAGTGGATAGATAGCCAGGCCTGGAGACAGGAGGTCCTCAGTTCAAATCTGGCCTCAGACGCTTCCTGGCTGTGTGACCCCGGGCAAGTAACTTAACCCAAATTATTTTACCCTTACTCTAACTCTTCTGCCTTGGAACTGATATTTAAGACAGAAGGTAAGGGTTTAAATAGAGAATGAAAGAAAGTAACAGAGGAGCCGAGGAGACATGGCTAAAGGGATTATGTTACCCCACAGACAAGAACTGTTCTGAGAAAGGAAATAAAGTGAGCCTTAGGCCCTTAAGCCTCCACTTTTCTGAAAAGAGAAAGTGACTGCTTCTAGAGCAAGAACCTGAATCTTCTCCCTCCTGCCACTTCTTACCACAGTCCCCTTAGAAGTAGAGATGGAACCCAGAATCTCCAAGACCAGCCATCTGCCCTCCCTATCAGGTTGGAGGCCTACTCCAAAATGGTACAAAGACAAAGCCCTCAGAGGTCCAATGTCAGGAGTAAGCAGCCAGTCAGACTTCAGCTGACATTGTAGAAGAAAGAATAGGATAGCTGAACAAATTTACTAATCTTCCTACACCAAATGGAAGCTTCCCCAGAAGAGATTCTATTGCCATTGGGGCTTTCAGGCTTTAGGACATATCACTCGGCCTAGTGAAACCAAGATTTCAGAAGATTTTGTCTTTTCCAGCTGCTTCTCACCCTCCTCTCCTCCTAGTTCACTCACCCCACTTTCCCTATCTGGGGAGGACAGGACAATGTGAAGGTCCTTCAGTGGAAGCCCTACTCCCAACACTTCCTCCCAGCTCCCCTCCAGGGAGAATCACTGGGATCATAACATCTGTAAGTTGGGATGGGTATTGTTTCTGCTGCCCCTTTTCTGGTATCCTGGTAAGGTAAGTCTCAGCATGTAGTACCAGTTCCTGGAGAAACACAGGGCCTCCTATGGGGAAAATGTGAAACAGAGCACCTCCCCATTGGGGAAAATATGAATTCTCAATTGCTCCAAGTTGGCACCAGGGGGCTGAGACAAAGCAGGCCAAAGCAATGCCATTGTTTAGGGCTTTAAATAGATCATTGAGGTAGTACTGGGTCTGTCCAGATCCCACCCATCATCCCAGAACTAGGCCAGGGTGGGGCAAATGGGGGTAGGGAGTCGGGGGTGGGGAGAGAAAGGAATGGGAGCCCAACCAAGTGGTCCTACACCAACCTCTACTTCCTGCCTCTTTGAAGGTTGATTCCCCGATGTGTGTGTGGGGGATCCAGGATGAATGCCAAGCAGCAATGAAGATTAGGAGCCAATGCAGGTCAGGAGCTGGGGTGGCTGGTTACAGCTTCGGCCCCCAGAGAGTGTGGCGAAGGTAGTTGACAAAGCGCACAGCCAGGTGGGCCCAAAGAAACAGCTGCAGCCACAGCTGGAAGGTCATTTCTGAGGTGCTCTCAGGCTCCATCCCCTCTGCCCTTCTCCGGAGGGATCTCTCTGGGATCCCTTGTTGGGAAGGCTTGGAAAGAGGCAGATGAGGAAGACCAGGAGCAACAATGTCAACCTCAGCCTTCTGGCAAGATGGAGCCAGAGAAGTGGAAGGAGGAGCCAGTTGCCAGGGGAGCACTTAAAGGTACCTGCTCTCACAATCTCTCAACTGTTCTGGAGATCATAGCATATAGAGCTAGAAGAGACCCTAGAAATCTAGTCCACCTCCCTAATTTTCCAGAAAAGGGAGGTCCAGAGTAAGGAAATCATTTGTTCAAGGTCAGCCCTATAAGGGTAGAGAGTAGTTGTCTCTAAGTGTTTTTTTCTTTCTTCCTCAGGCCAGTCAGCTAAGCTGGGCTATGTTTTTGCTCCAAAGGAGTCAGAGCTTGCTTGGCCTTGTTCTTCTTGACTGGTAGCACTAGGGTCAGGGTGTGCTCCTGGGAACTTGTCCAGTGAATAGGCATTCCCTGCTTGTCTTACTGCAGGGTTAGGACTTGAAGAGGTTAACAGCAAGGAAGCAGCCACTGGGAGTCCCCAAGAGGGCAGAATCATTCCTAGGGCTTTCTTAAGTGATATAAGGAAGATGGAGGGGAAAAGGAAAGATGAGAACTAGTACCTTGAGGTATGGTATCCATGCAACATATTTCTTTAAGTTACTCCCATATGATTCCTTCATTAATGGAGAATTTGCTTCCCTAACCCAGATCAAGCTTCAAATTAAAAGTACTCTCCTCATCCAAGCCACCTGTAGGTTGGTGTAAAAGAGAGGAACTGGCTAGAATTAATCTTTACCTTGTGCTAGCGCCTAAAACAGAGGGCTTCTAAGCTAACTAATTGCTCCTTTCACTGCCCTAATGTGCTTCTCTCTCTGACAACAGAGCTTCAATTAGAAAAGGAACCACAGACTCTTAATAGATGGAAAGTACCCTAACAAGCATCTAATTTAGCCTTTATTTGAAGACCAAAGTGATGAAGAGTGTATCCTCTCCAAGGCAGCCCATACCACTTCTGAACAACTCTTTAAGTGTTAGGAATTTTTTTCTTATATAGAGCTGAAATCTGCTTCTTGAACCTCATACCCACTGTTCCAAGTTCTATTCTCTGGAGTCCAGCTTTTGCCAACCACCTTCCTATTAGGAAGTGAAGATCATAACAATAACAATAACAACAACAACAACAACAAAAAGACAAAAGGCAGCTAGTAGTTCCTGAGATTTGCAAGTACTCTGCAGCCTTTATGGAAAAGACATGACTGAGAAGCCACTGGTATCAACTTCTCTTCTTCCAGATAACAGGAGAACCAACATTAGGCATGCATCTTGCTGGAGAAGCTAGATTCCTATAGGGTAACCAATTTCTTCATCTTTAAGCAACCCCTAACTTGAAGCATTTTTGGTCACTCCTCACTACATTTTCAATCTGATATTAATTCTGGGGAAAATGCATTTTTAAAAAAGCTCCAAGCTAAAACCAAACAACAAACCCTCAATACTGTTCTTCTCAAATTTAAAAAAGGTCAAAACAACAAAGTCAAAACAGAAGATGGCACAAACTGATCCCAGAAACTTTTCTTAGAAGAGGAAGCTCTAGTCACAAAATTCTAAGGCAAGAGTAGCTATCTCATCAATTTACTCAACAGACTGGGAACTCCTTCCCAGGCCTCTGATACTATAAAATTAAAATCCACTCCAGAAGCAGAGCAACAAATATCACTCTAGTAATGTCAAGAGGTGCTTTTGTATTCAAATTTCAAAACCCAGAGGCCAACCATGTCAGTGTCCACAAGGCTCACTTTAAACAGTTCCACTACTTCCAAAATCAAAATCAGGATGATAGATTTAGTCAGAAAGGATCTACTTTGTTACTTTACAGATGAGAAAACAGAATCAAAGAGGACATGACTTGCCCAAGGTCTGATGGCCATTAAATGGCAGAATCAGGATTCAAACCCTGGTGTCCTCACCTCAAGCCTCAGGGCTTCTTCCATTATATTGAATTGCCTGTCCATACACAGCCCAGCAGGAGCAGCTCACCCAAACTCCACCCCTCTCCAGTAGAGAGCATATGTTTATGTGGGGGTGGGGGTGGTAGGCTAGGTAGCCCCTCAAGGGAAGGGCTGACAAAACTCATATAAGATTATAAGACTAGAGATGCAGAGAGGGGCCCAAGAGGTATCTGGTCCAATTCACTAGTTTTACAGATAGGATAATTGCGGACGGGAGATCGAAGTTTCCTGCCTGAGGTCTCACAGGTTCTAAGTGGTGGGCAGGATTCAAACCCAGGCTCAGGCTCTTTGCAGAGAACATTTGCTGGGGAGAAGATGGAAATGTGGGAAGGGTGTGTGTCCTCTCCTTCTGAGGGTTCCCTTTACAAGGTCAAGGCATCCCCAAGCTCTGCTTTATGCCACAGCTATCTCTTGCCCACCCACTCACTCCTCTCCCCACACTCTGCTTGCCAGGGGCAGGGAGCATGGCATGGCTTGCCCACGGGTTACTATGGCAACAAGGGTCCTGAGGGGCTCACCCTCAGCAGCCATCACGCTGTCTCTCTCTCACAGGACAGCCCCTTCTATGGTGGCTTCGAAGGGCCAAAGCTCGTCCAGAGGTCTCCTCAGGGGGCTTTTCCCCACCCCGGCCCAACAGGGGGCTCAAGGGGGAGGAAGAGCAGCACAACCTGGGAGCCTGAAAAGGGGCCGATTACCCCCTCTGGCTCTCCGTAGGAAGCGGAAGGGAAGCGCAGGGCAGGTTGGCCCTCCAGGGCTTCTGTAGGGCTGCACCCAGCCCCCCACCTCGAGGAGATAGCCGGAAGGCACGTCCTCAGGGCTTCCCCAGCTCAGCCACAGGGGTTTCTGAGCTCTAAGCGGCCCCCCTCCAAGTAGGAGAACCCCACTGCCTGCCCGCCCGCCCCTCATTTGGCAGATTGCCAACAGGCTAAGTGATTACATCTTGGTTCTTTATCAAAGCAGCCGCCAAACTGGACCGGAAGCCGGGCTGCCCACCCCAGATCTCAACTCAGCACTACAGCAAGTCCGGAAGTGTCGTTAGTCCTTGGTCTCCCAGGGGTTGGGGTCATTGGTCCCATGCCCAGGCCATTCTGCTCTGTTCTCCCTTCCCACACTTTGGGCAAACACCCAAAGAACTGTTCCTTTGGGATTTCAACTCCCTTTGTGCCTTTTCCAGGGAAAGGGGCACATCTTTGAACAGCTCCTCTAGAAGGCAACTGGGAGCGCCTAAAAGCCCTGAGTCACTCCAGCCCCAAGTTCCAAAAAGTTTGGGACTTAATTTTCTTTCCTTGGGTCTTCCCTCTGTATCTTGCTCTTCTTTCCCCAGGATATCCACAGGCTTGTTTTAATCCAAAATCTTCAAGAATCTTTTCTAGCGTCATCCCAAATAGAAATAAACCTCCCACCACCTAAAAGCAGTTGCCGATTCCCACCTCCCACAAGTGACCCTTTCTCCCTAGATTGGGAGCCTACTCTTCAGAGTTTTATCTGAGGCCCTGCCAGAGGACAACATCCCACCAATGAACTTCTTCTAACACTACAGTCTGTTCTTGAATCTGGTTCTTCCTCTATCCAGGACCTGTTCCTCTGCCTGTAATTTTTCTAATGGCTGTGTGGGGCCAGAATTTGGAGAACCAGAAATTACTGCAATGCTTTCATCAAAAGAATTTCTAAAATGATTTGTCATTTTAGAAATGAGATGATAGGATTTAGACTTGAGATCAATAGCTATATTCTACTGCATTTTCATTTATTTTGTTAACTATTTCCCAATTATATTTTAATCTGGTTTATGCAGTGCTCATTTTTGACACCTCAAAAATCTAATCCCCTTATTCAGGCAACAAACATTTTTAAAGCATTTATTATATGCCAAATACTGTGCTAAGCACTGAGGATAGAAGGAAATACAAGCCATTTAGGTGAGGCAAGAGGTAGTGTTGGACTTGGAATTAGGAAGACAGGTGTTCAAAAGCTGTCTCAGACACTGAATGTGTGACCTTAGGCAAATCTTAACTTCTTTCAGTCTCAGCTTCTCCTTCTATAAAATGGGTATAACACTAACACCTACCTCCCAAGGCTATCTTATGGATCAAATGAAATATCTGTAGAAAGATTGTGTTATAGAAATACTAGCTATTATTATTTAGAGGTGAATTTTAGACCATAATTATGCTGCATGAGGACAGGGTTTTTCTTTTCTTTCTTTAAAAAAAAATCCTTACCTTCTTAGTATCAATTCTAAGACAGAAGATCAGCAAGGACTAGGCAATTAGGGTTAAGTGACTTGCTCAGGGTCACACAGCTCGGAAAGGTCTGAGGCCAAATTTGAACCTAGGTCCATCCAACTCCAGCTCTATCCACTGTGCTACCTAGCTGCAAACACTCCCCCCTCCTTTTAAAGAGGACAGAGACTTTCATTTTTTATCTGCATTTTCAGATGTGCTTAGGACTCTATAAAAAATGTGAGATTTCATATAGGAAACTTCTGACTGAGGTCTTCTCTCTATTAATGCAAATTTGCACTGAAACTGATAAGTCTTAAGTTTTCCTGGGGCACTGGGAAATTTATTAGACATTAGTAATTTATCCAGGGTCATGTAATTAGTATGTGAAAGGTCAGGATCCTTGAAGTGTGCTATGCTTTCTCTTTCTCCAAGTTGTCAGCATGCAGGGGCCTTGAACCCCTGAATGATCATAGAATTCAGAGCTGGCAGGAAACCGTACTAATCTAGTACAACCCCCTCATTTTATTAAGGAGTATACTGTGACCTAGAGAAGGAACCAGACTTACCTAAGGTCACACAGATAATAAAGAAGCAGAGCCAGAATTTAAACCTAGGTCCTCTGATTCTAAAATCACTGTTCATTCTACTACATCACCCTAACACCAGAATCACCTAACTCCTTTTCCAAAGTACCTTGGGTATTTCTCCTAAAAGGAGTACAAGGGAGGCCAGTGTAGATCCAGGATAATTTGCAGGCCCTCCACTGAAGTGAAAGGTTATTTACCCTATGGGCAAACAACTTAGTTGAACTCTTTAAGTATCCCCTTTAAGTTTCCCTGGCTACAGCCACAGGCACAGTTTGAACAGGAAGGTGCAAGAGGATTCTGTCTAGTCAGATATGAAAGGGAAAGAAAGAAAGGAACTTTCCTAGAGCCCCAGGAAGGGCTTCTTAATTCTTAGTAATTCCCCCAGGCCCTAGAGGATCACCAATAAGTAATCTTTTATCCACCTCCGTCCCTCTCCTTAAAGGTTTCTCATAATCTTCTGCTCCAGGGGAGCTGCATTTAAGGATAATTTCTTCCAAGTAGGCAATCAGTATAAGAGTCGGGTCCCTCTTCTCCATATCTCCTCAGCCTTCACTTTCTGAGGTATTGAGTGCTCTAAGAGCTCTCCCTTCAGCTATTCTAGTATAGTCTCTATTCTAGAATATCCTGCTCATCTCCTATTAAGCCCTTGGCTGTGGTCACTTCTGCATCCTCTCCCCATTGCCTTGCTTACTAAAATTGGGAGATCACCAGTTCTCTTTCTAGCACAATAGACCAGAAACTTATCAAGGGCAACTGATCTCTCTCTAATGGGAAATTGCCTGAAGAGAAAACAGGCAGAGAGAATCCAGGGGCATCTGGCAGACTGAGGGAGCCAGTTGTGAAATACAGGTTTATTGAGGGCTTCTGAAGGTGCTCAGATTGAGGGTGGGGATAGAGTACAGAGAACATCCAAGAGATATGGTGGGGAAAAGACCTATCTCTACCTGATGTGCAGCTCTCTCCTTTAAGAGGCAAGGGTAGGAGGGCATGATTAGTTCCTGAAAGGACAAAGTCTGCCCTTGGAGTAGATGGGCAAGACCCAGAGCCCACAAAATATGTCTGCTTGCTTAGGGTATGGGAAATGAAAGAAATGTGGATGAGAAGCCACCGAGAGGGTTTGATTAATTTGAACACAGGGAATCTCAACCCCATCCCCATCCAATTCTCTAACAACTAGAGTGTGTGTGTAGGGATATTCTGGGGAAATACATAACTAGATATGAATGTTTAGGAAGAGAGAGAGGAGGAAAAGAGACAAAGATAAAGGGGAACCATATGAAAATATTGGGGTGGCATGGAGGGTAATTGTATTGAAAACTTCAAACTACTTAGCTATCTATTGGAGATAAATAGTCAAAGGACATGGACAGTTTTCAAAAAAAAAGAAATGCAAACTATAAATGCCTAAAAAAACATACTCCAAATCACTAATAAAAAAATGCAAATTAAAACCCTTCAGCTTTATCTCACATTCAGCTAGTTGGCAAGGATGACAAAAAAAAAATGAAAGTCATTGCTGGAAGTTCTGTGGAATGTTGGATATACTAATGCACTGTTGGTGGAACTATTACTTGGACCAACTGATCCAACCATTCCAAAAAACTATTTGGAACTATTTAAGAAAAGTGACTAAACTGTACATAATCTTTGACCAATTCATCCCACACTAAGGAACCCAAGGTGGTCAAGAACAGAAAGATCCACTATATATCAAACAATTCATAGAGGCACTGTTTGTGTTTGCAGAGACAAATCAAATCAATTTTCCATTGACTGGGGAAAGGCAGAGCCAACTGTGAAATATAAATATAATGGAATATCATGCAGTTATATACAAATACATATACATGTATGCATACATGATCTATAATTGAAGCAAAATGAAAGATATTTACACAAAGAAACAATATATACAACTACAAGAATGTGAGAAAAAAAAACACTAAGAGGAAGCTAACTCTATCAAATAGACTTCCCTCCTATTGTCAGAAACAGAGAACTAAAGGATCAGAAAGTAGCTCGTTAGCCAAAGAAATCACTATATCTATTGTTTTTGCCCGTTTTTCTTTGTTACAAATAAAGAGTTCAATGAGGACCCAAGAGCAAAAATGACTGATGAAAATCAAAAGATGTAAAAAAAAATTCCAAAACAAAACACTTGGGAGGAAGGTTAACAGACAGGAACCTTCTGAGATGCTTTTTAAAAAGGGTGTGGTGGTCAATGGACCCCGGGCTTCCAGGAACTCCTGTCATTGATCGACAGTCAGAAACTAAGAAAAGGGGCAGGATGGAGATCAGGCCAAACTTCTGGGGGCCTTGCAAGAAGGAGGAAGGGTGGGCCAAGAGTCTGGGCCCCAGTTCTGGGGCTGACAGCTGGCCATGGCTTTGGCAGCAGTGGGGAGGAGGGGGATGGTGAGGCCAGAGGGAGGTGGGCAGAGGCAGGGACCACACACAGTAATTTCGATAGTGACGGGGAATGAAACAACAGCAATAACAACAAAACGGAGTCGTAATTTAAAAAAGGAGGGGGGGAGGAGGCGGGGAGGGAGGATGACCGGAAGGAGGGGAGCGGTGGAGGTCATATGTTTCAGGGCTGCTAGAAGGGACTTGATAAATGTAGTCTGACCCCATCTTTTTACAGATGAGAAAACAGATCCAGAAAAGTTCAAGGGGAGGTGGGAGGTGGGGAGTGGCAGGAGTCCACTCAGAGACGGGCCTTGGGGGTGCGAGGAGTCGCAATGAGAAGCTCTGCTGCCTCGCAGATGGGGGGAGGTCCTGGGGAGGGGGGGTGATAGAACGGACGCTGCCAGAGGGCAGGGGCCGTTTCGTTTCGTCTTAGTGCCTATTGCGGGAGCTGGACACCTGGGGTTGCTGGGGTGGGATCGGATCGGGGATCGCGGCCTGGCCACTCACCGCTCTCCTGCTCGCTGCCCTTCTTGGCGGTGGCTGCGTTCCCCATCTCTGCGACGCTGGCGCTGGCTCCGGCTCCGGCCGGGTCCCCCCCACCCCCCGCCCCGGGCTGCGGCGCTGGCGCTTGCACTGGTGCTGGTGCTGGCGACCGGGTCCCCCACCCCCCACCCCCAGCCCCGGGCGGCGGCGGAGGTCGCGGTCGCGGCTCCCGTAGCCCCGCTCCCCCCCACCCCCCAGCCGGCTTCCAGTTCCCGGGTCCCGCGTTTCCCTAGAGCTTGGCTGGGGAACCAGAAACGGAGTCCGTGGCTGACGCCCCACGGTCCCTGCACCCCACTACCCATTGGCCCCCGACGCCTTGACTGACGGTCCCTCGCACGCCATTCATTGGTTGAAGACAATCTTCTCGCCCTCCCATTTGCTTCCGGCCTAATGACGCCAGACACGGCTTTCCCACCGCCTATTGGCCCTCAAACCATCAGCTGGGCGGGTCACATCCCATCATTGGAGACGACCTTAATGACGTAGTAGGGTCCACCCTTCGAACCTTTGGATTGGTAGTACCGGGGTTGCTGGCATTTTATTTATAGAAGACTGGGACGGGCTCTCCCGGGAATGTTCGATGTCAATCCTGCGAGAAAGGGGCGGGGTAAAGCGAAATCTTGCAGGCCCCAAAGAATGGATAGAGGCCGCCCTTGAGAGGCCTGGTCGGGCCGAAAGAAACTGAGGATCTGAAAAACAACCCCCTCAACACACACTTCCTTTATCCCTAGATCTCTAATGCCTATATCCTGGGCAGCCAGCAGAAGCCCCTCCCCCCCCCCCCCCCCCCCCCACGAGAACCCTTTAAATGTTCTGAGGCAATTTGCCTGGGACTAGGACTTTTGGAGGTAAGATAGTTGTCAAACCTAGACATTTATGTTAACACATCTTTCAAGGACCATCATCCTTTAGATAAGATATGGAGAAAGTGTTAGGACAGTGAATTAACAATTGCAAGACTGCATGTATCATAGAAACACAATAGTCAAATGGAAAGAGCAAGGAAACTGGGAGTTGAGATCTGAGTTCTTGACTTTGTATTTCCTATCTCAGGAGGTTTGAGGGAAGTAAAACAGTTTTCAAATAGCAAAGTGCTATAACAATAGGGGAAGGGCAATCTCACGTTTACTAGCAGGTTTTAAAACTTGCATGAGCTGAGCCCAGCTCATCTCTGGTTGTAAAATAAACTCAGCCTCATTCCTACTTACTTCTGCCTTCCAGCCAGAGAAGAAAGCACAAGTACATTGCCAGTAACTACCTTGTTTCTAGATCAGATAACTACGGAGAGTAAACCCACTATATAACTAAAATCCCTGCTGTTCAAAACCCAAGAAGTCCGCCAGTGTAAATCGACAGACAACACCCCCATCTTAAAGATGTTCTTCCTGGAAGCAGATTTTAAATAATTCTTGAATAAGGAGCTGTTATTTTTATGTTTAAAAAAAAAAACACCACTAGTTTTAGCAGAGAAAACCAGTTGGAGTTAAGAGAGGAACGAGACTTTTAGTTGAATGGGAAATATAACCTTTATTATTTTCCTCCACATTCTCTCACCTCCAAAGGGTTTCAAAAGGGTTGGTTGATGTTTTGAGGCTAAAGTGAGGGGGAAAAAATCACAGTCCAGTCTAAGTGCTTTTTATTTCTCCAATAACCATAACTTTTAATATAAAACTTTTAATATACAAATTGCATATGCAACAGTAGCCACAGAGACAAAGGACAGATCAGAGGAAAAGAATTGACAGCTTAGGGGATGCTTCCATGTGCATAGTGCCCTCTTTTCCTTTGTCTCCAAAACACAAGAACCACCCTACCCTCCCATAGCCTGAGAGATAACATGGCCCCAGAAAAGGTTAAGTGCAGCCTTATGAAATTAACTCCTAGAGTTAAAGAGGGAGTGGGGAAGATTTATAGTGAGCATGTTTCAGTTATTCTTGCCCAGAAAAAATCAGTTGTTTAGCTCCTGATCATATCCTCTGATCTGGCCAAGATCTGAGAGCAATGAGTCATGCTTGGGTTGGGATGCCACCAATAAAAGGAAGAGGATGGCCTCATCTTTAAACAGTCCCTCAAAACCCCTTCTTGGCACCTAAGGGAATGGGTCTTTCCAGGAGTTGGCAAAATGGAAGCAGGAATCAAAAATCTAGCTGGAGAAAGAGTGACAATCAACATAGCAATAGCCACTCATCAAAACTGCTGGAGCCCAAATCCTACCAAGATTATTAATTGGTAACTCCAGAAAGCTAAGGCAAATCACTGATTGAAGATGGTTGGGGAGGTGAAAAAACTAAGGAAATAACACAACACAAAGGGGGAAGGGATCTCCAGTTATAGGTCAGGAAGCCCATAAGCAGCCGAAAACAAAACAAGAAAAACCCACCCACAGATTGAAGATCTCTGCAGAGCCATAGTACCCCAAAAGGCCAAAGGGCCAGGAGAGAAGGCAGAATTCATGAGTAAAGAGCAAAAGTACCATCTGCTCTGTAGACTTGTAAGAAAACAGATAGAGTCTCTCTGTGTTCAACTAAGGGGCATACCAACAACAGGTTTTTCTTTCCACAAGGACCAGTTTAACTGGCTTATCGGTATAGCTTGGAACCCCAACCTAAGTCCTCCAGGCTTTCCCCAGAAATTTTCCAGAAGGTAGGGCAAAAGCATTCATTTGGCAGAGATCCAGGTCCATCATGCAGCCTCGGCCTCATTTTCTCCTATTTAGATGCAGTCCATGGAATTTTCAGGAATGATGCTGGGGGCACAGTCTGGAAGATCTAGCCCTTTGGTTGGGGGACAACTCAAAGGGAGCCCCAGGCTTAAGACAGGATCTTGGTTTTCAATGTCCTCCAATTTATCTGTGGTACTGTCCCAGTTGATATGGAATCGAGTCACCCGGGGATTAGAAGCCAAGATGTTTCGCTGGAGCTAGGACAGAAAAAGTGAGTCTCATCAAAATTTGTATGGCAGAGACCTGCCTCTTTGTTGCTTTTTTCTCTATGCCTCATTTCTCCCTTCCCTCAAAGGGTAAATCCTGGGACAATGAACTTGAAAAAAACAGTGATAGAATCAGACTGGAATTTTCCTTCTCCTAACCTTCACCTCATGTCAGCCTGACTCTAGCACATCATCTTTTCAATGCTGAGATTCTAGAAACGGTGATACCTGTTACTGGTAATTCTAGCACAGCAAGTAAGACCATATTGGGACTTCCCTTCCCTTACTCTGGACAGAAGGCTAGGCATATATTTAGGGAATGAACAACTGATATGCTTTGGCAAGAAACTCATACCTTTAAGTCATTTGAATGAGAGGTTTGGATAATATATTTAAAATACTGTCCAGGATAGACATTAGATGATTCTTTAATTTTCCTGTCTTTTTTTTATACTCTTACCTTCTCTCTTGGAATTAATACTGTACATTGGTTCCAAGGCAGAAGAATGGCAAAGACAATGGCAATGGCAATGGGGGTTAAGTGACTTGCCCAGGATCACACATCTAGGAAGTCTCTGAGACCACATTTGAACCTCAGACCTCCCATGTCCTGTTTTTTAAAAGGGCTAACCAGAACAGGAGCCAGGCCCCTCTGAGTTAGAAAATCAACTTACCTGAGAGAAGTCTGGTTTCAGGGGTGGGTTCTCCCGAAGCTCAGGGTTGGTATATTCATTGTTGACATAGTAGCCAACTCGGATGAACTCCTGCCCATGGTAGGTGCAGGTTATGAGGACCACAGTTACACCCACTGCATCAGTTTCTGGGATTAGGGAGGCGTTAGGGGCATCTGCCTAGGGGAACAAAACAGATTCTATGCTTCAGCATGTGTTTTAGGGGCAAAAAGGGGAAATTTCCTCAGTTTAGTGCTACTAATTGCTAACCTCTTACCTGAAAGACAAACATGTGTCTCCCTGCTGGGACTGGTCCTACTAGCACTGAGTCTAGTATCTGGTCAAACTCCTCACTCTCTGCTGAACCCACATAAATTATTTTCCATTCTAGGTCTGAAAAGGAAAAGAGGAATGTCAAAATGGCTCATGAAGGTGGAAAGGCAGGGAGATATCTTCTGATATAAATCAATTAAGCAATATCCAGTGCCTACCATGTGCCAAGCCTTCAATATAAAGACATGTGAGGGTCCCTACCTTAACAGTGAACAAATATACAAAAAATACACACAAAATAATATTGAATGGGGAAGACACTAGATGCTGAAGGAATACCAGGAAAAAATCTTATGCAGAAGGTGACTTGGGATTCTCAGAGGCACAGGTGGAAAAGGGGGAACATTCTAGGTATGAGGGACAAATTTGTGTAAAGGCAAACAAATGTAGTGTCATATATGAGAGACAGTATGTAGGCAAGCATGGCTGGATGGTAGGATTTGAGTGCATATATATGTGTTAAGAATTAGAGCTAGCAAATTTAGACAGATTTAAGGTTTGTAGAGCACTTCACACGCATCTCATTTGATTCTCACAACAACTCTGAGGTGGATACTATTCTTTTCCCATTTTACAGTGGAAAGAAGCTGAGGCACATTCAATGATTTACCCATGACTATAGCTAGTAAGTATCTTCCTAATACCAAATCCAAACTTTAACTACTGTATTGCCTAGCTGTTTCTAAGATGGTAATTATATGAACACTAAGAAGATAGGAAGGGACAAGGTTGAAATGCCTAGCAGAGTTCACATTTGATCCTAGGAGTAACAGGGAACTACTAGAGCTTACTGAGTTGAGAGTGAAAAGGTAAGAAAATCACTGTAGTAATTGTATCCTGAGTAGCCTGTAGTAGGGAGAGACATGAGGCAGAGATAACAACTAGGAAGCTGTTTTCAATGGTTCAGGGAAGAAGTGAAGATTTGAAATAGGATAGTGGCTATTCAAGTGGAGAGAGGAAATAGACATAAAAGATGCCGTGTTGGGAATAACAAGATTTGGCATACATACTATTCAAACATTAAACTTTGCTTTTTACCAAAAACACTACTTCCCAAGTATAGAGCCATATAGCCCGAATATTAGCAATTGGCCCTGGAATCTAACTGATAATATACCTCCCATAGTACAGGGGAAAGTGATCTGGATTTGGGATCAGAAGATCCAGGACTGAAGTCTAATTGTTCTACTTGTTGTATGGCCTTTGACAAGTCATAACCTCTCTGGGTTTCCTGTTCATCATCTGTAAAATGAAAGGAGTGGACAAAGGTGGACTAGTTGTTGGTTTCTGGTATTTCCTTCCAGCTCTAAATCTGTGATCTGGTGTTAAATTCCAGCTTTCCAAGTAACCTTGAAAATATGTTTCTTTTCCTCTATGATATATTCTGCCTTTCAAGGGAGCTTATGAGGATGAATGGGATGAAGGAGGATGAATTAAGGCCCATGTCATGGCTGAGGTATGCAAAGAACAGGAGTCTGGGGTCATTTAGGACCCTCTCTGCTGCATCACAAGGCAGCCAGTAACATCCCCTTTCACATAGAGGGATCAGTGCTACAGAGTAAATCCTTTGACAACTGGGGAAGGATCACTGGCTCAGGCCTAGCAAAAGATTCTGCCAGAAAAGGGAGAGATGAGGCTGCTCCAAGAGTTAGCTAGTCCCCAAACCATTCAAATCTAGGCAACAAGAACCATCAATTATACTTATGGAGAATCAAGCAGAACCTGAGGCCAACATGGCAGAAGCAGGGTTCACATGCTTGACACAAAAGGCCAGGTCTCTAATATACTAATGGTGCCTCCTTCCTTTCACTTAAACAAGTAAATTCAAGAGAACTGAACAACTATTTGATAAGTCAATTATCTCCTGTGAAACAAAATCAGCTTTCTTGAGTTCCAAGTATATCCAGGGCAAAGTTATAGCAATGCAGAGTGATTAGGCAACTAAACCTAAAAACATTTTAGATCCTTTCAAGTTACAACCCTACGCTCAAAATGCCTGGGAAAATTTCCTAAGTCATGATTTCACAGAATGTGATTACTTTGGAAGAAAGCTTCTGATATTAGGCAAATGTATGCTAGATAATTTCTTGCTAAAATTCTTCTAGAACACCAAGGCCTTCATTCTTATAGCAGCTATTTGCTTTTTTACCTCTCTGATTTAATCTCAGGTTAGAGCAGGGTTCTTAATTTTTGTGACTTTACAGACAAAATACTCATCAAAATTAAAAACAAAAACCCAGTTCATGGATCCCAAATTAAGAACCTGTGCTCTAGAAGTAGTCTCTATTTGTGAATCTAGTTAGATCCAATGAGACAAAGCTAAATTTTTAGGAGTATTAGGAGCAAATATCTATTTCAGAAAGCCCAGGTTCTACAACTTGCTGGCTTACAATTATTACCTTTTTCAGAAGAATCATGTTCCAAAAACAGTGACCTGTTCAATTTCTAAAATAAGTTACTTTAGCTATTTTTAGTTACTTTATAGAATGTTAACAGGGTTGAGTGAAAAGTGAAAAATACTTTATGCAGGGAAGAAGGATCAGCTAACAGAGGTAATTTGTTATATGACTTCTTGGATTTTATAACTGGCAAGCTTCTTTATTTAGCAACTTTGAAAAATAGCATGCCCTCCTCTCTAGCCTCAAGAATTCTATGCAAAAGGCAGCAAAAAGGAATTTTTCAAAAGGAAAATGCAAAGGAAGAATGCAAATCTCCCAGGTGACCAAGTCACTAATAGACTCAGGTATGGAATTATTATAGAGTTCTAATTCTCAACCTAGAAATCAGGATTCCTTTAACAAAAGCTTTATGTCATACCTCTAAAAGAGAAGGATGGTAATATTGTTCCTACTTCAGGAGTATGACAAGAATGAAGAGCACTGGGTTAGGAGCAAAGAAATAATATTCTAGCAGTTATTCTTCCATTTAACCATGCGATCTAAGAATTGAGAGAGTTCTTCCAACTACTGGTTCCAAACAGTATATTTTAAGGTGTTATACATAAAGGCTAAGGCCTAGATGAATGGTATGTGGCCCTCAAAGTAAATTAATCCAAGTGGCAGATTACATTATTAGTGGTTATAATACCTGGATTTTAAGTTCTGTTTCTACATCCTTTATTGTTGCACTTCTATTAACTCCAAAGGCAAAGGGATAGTCTGATAAATGGAAGCCATTCCTAGATCATTGAAATACAAACCTTAGCCATTTTGTTTGTTCCATGTGTGGAGTACCTTTTCTCAAAAGAGAAACTTTTACTCTTTATATCTCAACGAATGATGTTGACTTTTATGTTCTTTTGTTGAATGAGAACATTTTTAAAAACACATGGATGGGAGATAAAGGGTTAGAGTGGACCAAGTACTTGTTTTAAATGACATCTTTCTTCCTCTCTTCACACATGTCCCTGTTCTACAAGTACATTTTTGGAGAGATGTATGTAATGTTCTATGCAAACTTTCAAAGCACTGCATAAATGTGCATGTGTAAATATTATTACTACTTTAGCAGAGTAGAAGGAATGGGCCTTTAGGAACAGTCAGGTAACAATGTACAGTGCAGGATTCCTCACTAATTTAGGCAACTCTGGAAGTAAAGGGCTGGGCAGATTAAAGAATTTTTCTATGCACTGGGGCATTTAGGAACTACTATCTAACAGGAAAAGTCAGGTACACTTGAGAGGCATCATGGAAGAGGATATGGCATAGTATTATATTCTAATAGAAGGGGAAAGGTACCAGAAATTAATGAAGGAGTAACAGAAATAACCTATTAGGAGTTAGGAGATGAGAAGGATATAATGAAGCAGTAATATGCAGGAAAATAGGTATCCAGCTTACTCCACAGGGCTGCTATGAGAAAAATCCTTTGTGGTACTACTCAGAGATAGATGGGGCATCAGTGGCCCCAAAAGTTCACATTTCAATTGCTTGTCCATTGTTCGTTTTCGAGCAAAGCTTGCAAAGAGCTTGACATTAGTTATCTCCTTGGATCTTCACAACCACCCAAGGAGGTGGGTGCTATCATCTCAGGTGTCCAGAGGAGAAATCTACGGCTCAAAATGCCTTGCGTATGGTTATGCGGTCTAAGAATCTGCCAACACACACTGAACTAAGCGCCGACCACTCAGACCGGGTGATGGGAACCCAATATCAGAATGAGACGGCTCCAGTCCTCAGGACGTTTATATTCTACTAGACTAAGAGAACATAGAGCACTTTATTAAGGTGAGGAGTAGTATTACAGGGCAGATTTAGGATCCCACAGGGGCGGGGAGGAAGCCCTATTCGAGGGAGTCAGCACGATTAAGTCCCCTCCGCCAAGAACGCGCGGGGGATGAAGGGAAGCTAGGAGATCCCGCGGAGGAGGGAGGCGTGGGGGAGGGGAAAGGCCGGGGCTCACCGTCGGCCAAGGCCTCGCTGCACTCGAAGCTGATCTCGAACTGGAAGGGGCTGTGGAAAGGGCTCGGGTTCTCCAGCACCGACACGTTCAGAACAGAAACTTTGGCCATGGCCTCGCGGGAGCAGGAAAGAAGGACACCCTCGAAGCAGCAGCTACCGCCGCCGCTGCCGCTCTCTCTCGCGTACCCTCCGCGCGGTTTCCACACCAGACTGAGGCGGCATCCCCCTCCCCTCCCCCACTCCACCCGCCCCGCGCCCCCTTCAAATAGCCGGCTCCGCCCCCCGACCAATTGGCTCCAACGCTTGCCCCGGCGCGAGCTTCTAGGGCGCCAATGCCCGCTCGCCCGTCGACGCGCGTTAAGTCCCTCCTCAGCCAATCGGCTGTGCTCCCTCGTCGGCACGCGCGCGCCTGAGTCTGCGTGCTGGGTGGTGGGGTGGGTAGGACGGAAGAAGTGTAGGGATTTGAGGCAGTCATCGTCCCTCTTTAGGCGCCCTAGCGCGACCACTCTTCCTCCTTACTACCAGCCAATCCCTGGCGCCTCCGCCTGAGCAATAGACTGGCCGATGGGAGAGTGAGCGCGGGGATCCTTGGGGCCAATTGGCGTTGGGGGGGGGAGGGCCTTTGGGGCGCGCGCTAGACCACGCCCCCTATCCTTTTCCGCTTGCGCTCCTTTTTTCCCTTCGGGGAGCGCTGGAAGCTGGGGTGGGCGGGAAGTAGAGCCGCTAACCGCCGAGCGGGGGCGCGAGGCGCTAGCGGAACACTGGTACGGGCTCTGCGAGCCCCCGTAGTGATTGACTTGGGATGGGAGGGCGGAGGTTTGAAGGGATGGGTGGTGGGAGCGCTGTGCCCAGAGGCGATTGGTTAAGCCAGTCCTGGCACGGGAGTAAGCGGAAAGAGAACCTATAGTGTACGGAAGCGGCGGTACCACCCCGATGCCGCCTCTGGTGGTGGTTGGCGCTTCTCTTCCCCCTTTCCCCCCCCCCCCCCCCCCCGTTGCCCCCTTCCTCATAGCTGAGGTGGAGAAGTCGGATGACCCTGACCTTCCCCGTGAGCTCCACCCTATCCCAGACCGCAGTCGGAGGCGGCCCACGGAAGCCTCCGAAGGCCTTGGTACTAGAGCTGCAAGAACCTTATAGAGGTCATTTAGTCCTACCCCTTGGTTCACGAGAGGAGGAAGCTGAGGCCCGAAGAGGCCCAGTGACTAGGCCAAGGTCACACTGGTAGTTAGAGACGGAAACGGGAACCCAGCCCAGGCCTTCGAACTCCCATGCCGATGGTACAAAGGGAGGAAGCTGAGGCCCAATGACTGGCCCAAGGTCACACTGGTAGTTAAGAGATGGAAACGGGAACCCAGCCCAGACCCTCCTAGGCAGGCGGTAATGCCCACTGTGCCCTTCCTCATTCGACTATAGACTGAGAGCTGGAAGAGGCTTTAGAAGGACTTCAGCCCAACACCCTCATTTTATAGGTGAAGACACGCCCAGAAAATTTAACCAGCTCTGTCAAATTCACACAGGAAGTAAATGGCAAAAGCAGGAATTGGAACGAAGCAGGGAGAGCAGGGCTCTTTGCTCTGCATCCCATAGGAGATTTACCAAATTTAACAAGCATTTTGAATACCAGGCCAAATTTTGCTAACTTAACATAGACAAAAGATGTCTTGTAAGGATCTCTACCTCAGCGTGCCAAAACCTGCTCTTATAATTTTCCCTTCAAATCTCCCAACTTCACAAACTCTTTCATGTAAAGGGTACCACTATTTTCCTAGTCACTTGGGTAAGAAACCTAAGAGTATTCTTCTTCCCTCTTACTTTCCATGGGCCATCAGTTGCCAAATCTACAAATCACTCCTCAAATCTCGATTCTGGAGTTTGCCTCTATAATCTCTCCCATCAGTTTCCTTCAAAGGCCACTATCCTAGTTTAAAAACTCATCACCTCTTTTCTGGACTACTACTATAGCTTCCTAATTCTCAAGTCACTCCTCCAATTCATCCACCACACAGATTCAAAAGTGATTTTCTCCCCTCAGCATGACACAGGTTGCCCCTTAAATTTGAAATGTTCTCTCTCACATCCACCTTTGAAATTCCTTAGCCTCCATTAAGGTGCTACTTCTTAGAGGAAGCCTAGTTTTATCAGCAGCCCTCCCTAGTTAACACCCCCCCCTTTACTTTGTATATATTTTGTATTAATCTGCATATGAATTGTTTCTGCTCAAAAGAATGAAAACTTATTGAAAGCCTTGAATCTTTGTATCCTTAGTCAGCTAGTATTTAAGTGCCTGCTATGTGCCAGATGCAGTGCTAGGCTCTTCATTATGCTAAGAATACCAGTGGAGACTAGTAGAGGACCCTGGTGTATATAGTAGGCTAAGGATACAAAGATTCAGAGCCTAGACCTTGGAGCCTTAGCGTGGGTTTCTGCCACATAGCAGGCACTTAGTAGATGCCTATTGAATGAATGAAATAGTATAGACTTTGAGACACTTAAGAACTCAATTAAAAAAACCCCTTACCTTCCATCTTATAATCAATATATGTATTGGTTCTAAAGCAGAAGAGCAGTAAGGGCTCTACAATGGGGGTTAAGTGACTTGCCCAGGATCACACAGCTAGGAAGTGTCTGAGGCCACATTTTAACTCAGGACATCCTTTCTCTATGCCTGACCCACCTAGCTGTCCCCAACAACTTAGTTCTAATCCTATCTCTGATACATAAACTGCCTATCACTTAATACTTTATGTGCTTACTTTCCTCATCTATAAAATGGGGTAATAATAGAGTATTTACCTCACTTCCTCACAGAGCAGTTGTGCCTGTGTTTAACAAATTTTTGAATGAAGGAATAAGTCAAGTGTTAATATATGTAAAGTGTTCTCATTTTAAATCATTATACAAATGTCAGCTAACAAGGCCTAATATGTGAAAGGTACATGAAAGGAAGGCAAAGATGAAAAATATTTGAAGTACTTTAAATATACTAGATGCTTGAAATATTAAGTTAAAAAAAATTGGGTCTCTGCCCTTAAATCACTTATGGTTCATAAAGAAGTAAGGATGGGATAGAATAGAAATTGTAATCTAGAATGAAATGGGGCAAAGAAAAATTCAGAGTTCTATAGAACATTTGAAGGGGAGGAGATAATTCAACGGGAAAGATTAGCTGTAACAAACTTCTCATTTTATAGATTATGGATATTGGAGGCCTGAAAGGGGAAATATCTTGACTAAAGTCACATAAATAAGTAATAGAATTGGGATAATAATTGCTTACAATTCTAAAGAAATTTAAGCTTTGTAAATCTCTAGGCTTTATAATTAGATAACCATTGTCTACTACAAAGTTCTGTTAAACAACCTCAACTAGATCCTCGCTGCTGCTAGGCAATCTTTATATGCCTCCTTTATCAATTCATTATTCCATTCTTTACGGTGTCTCTTCAAAAGTTTTTCATTTCTCCTCACACATTCCATGGCTCTCCCTCCCCTTCCTCTCTCAGCTGAGATCCTTGCCTCATATTTTACAAAAAAAAATTGAGACCATTTACCTTGAATATCTTCTCTCCCTTTGCTCATTTCCTATCACTCAAATATCTTTTGTTACTATCTTCTCTCCTTCCCTGTCAGATCCTTAGAATGGCCTTAATCTTTACCAAGGCCAGCCCCTCCACCTGAACAAGTGATCCTCTTCCATCCCTACTACAATAGATTTCCCTCCCTATGGTTCCCACTCAATCACTTTATCTTCTTTTTTTTTTTAATCTTAAAACATTTTTAATCATGCAAAACATTTTCATATTAGCTACTTTTTTTAAAGCAAGAAAAAGTTGAGAAAATTATACTTCAATTTGTGCTCAGAGTTCATATTCTCTCTCTGGAGGTAGATAGCATTTTTTCATCATGAGCTTTGAAATTGCCTTGGATCATTGTATTGATCTGAGGAGTCAAGTCTTTTTCAGATAATCATCATTACAATATTGCTGTTACTGTGCACAATGTTCTCCTGGTTTTTCTCACTTCACTTTACATCAGGACCTTCCATCTCTAGTCTGGGCTCTCTATACACTGAGCCACTTCACTGCCCCTCTAATAGATATCTTAAAGTCAACATGTCCAAAACTAAACTTATTTTCTTTCCCTCTAAATTTTCTCCCACCACATTCTCTATTATTGTCAAAGGCACCACCAGTCTCCCAGCCCAACAACCTAGGAGTTATTCTGGATTCTTCACTATCATCCTATCCCTGCACATTCAATCTGTTGATGAGACTTGTTTATTTTGCCTTCCTAATCTCTCTTAATATACCTTGTTTTCTCCCCTAACAATGCCCCCATTTAGGTGTAGACCTTTATCACTTCATGCCTGGAATGTGGCATTAGTCTAATAGAGGATCTGCCTTCCTCAAATCTCTTCCTACTCCAATCTATTCTCCATTTGGTCACCCAAATCATTTTCTTAATGTGCTATTCCAACCATGTCATCCCACTATTCAGTATACTCCAGTGTCTCCCTATTTATTACCTTCAGGATCAAATACAAAGTTCTCTGGCATTCAAAGCTTTTTCATAATGAATCTCCTCCTTCAGTTCTTGGGTTCTTACATCTTTCTCTCTGTTACACTCTGTGTTCTAGTGGCACAGGCCTCCTGGCTTTTCCCAAAACCACATTCCATTTCTCTTCTCCAGGCATTTTTCTGAGGCTGTCCTTCCTCATCTCTACCTATTGACTTCCCTGGCTTCTTCCTAAAATCTTGTACAGAAAGTCTTTGCCAGTCCTTCTTTTTTTTTTTTTGTTCTTTTGTCACATCTGTTTATTGCACTCCTTCTAATTCCATCTGTAACTACTCTCAGGATGATCTATCTGGCTCCTCTGTCTCATGCCAAGTTCTCTATAGGCTCAGTTACAATTTAATCAATTTTCACTATTTTGTTAGATGACATTGTCCATAACCTTCCATATCTTGCCGGGTAATGTTTTTTTTTTTTCATTTTAATATATTTTATTTGATCATTTCCAAGCATTATTCGTTAAAGACATAGATCATTTTCTTTTCCTCCCCCCCACCCCCCATAGCCGACGCGTAAGTCCACTGGGCATTAGATGTTTTCTTGATTTGAACCCATTGCTTTGTTGATAGTATTTGCATTAGAGTGTTCATTTAAAGTCTATCCTCTGTCATGTCCCCTCAACCTCTGTATTCAGGCAGTTGCTTTTTCTCGGTGTTTCCACTCCCATAGTTTATCCTTTGCTTATGAATGGTGTTTTTTTTTCTCCTGGATCCCTGAAAGTTGTTCAGGGACATTACACCGCCCCTAATGGAGAAGTCCATTACGTTCGATTATACCACAGTGTATTAGTCTCTGTGTACAATGTTCTCCTGGTTCTGCTCCTCTCGCTCTGCATCACTTCCTGGAGGTTGTTCCAGTCTCCATGGAACTTCTCCACTTTATTATTCCTTTGAGCACAATAGTATTCCATCACCAACATATACCACAGTTTGTTCAGCCATTCCCCAATTGATGGGCATCCCCTCGTTTTCCAGTTTTGGGCCACCACAAAGAGCGCAGCTATGAATATTTTTGTACATGTCTTTGTGTCCATTATCTCTTTGGGGTACAGACCCAGCAGTTTTGCCAGTCCTTCTTAATTCTTGTGCTTCCCTCTTTAAATTATTTCCCATTTATAAATTACTTCCTATATTCCTATATATAGATTGTTATACATATTTGTTTGCATGTTGTCTACCCCATTAGACTGCAAGCCCCTAGAGGGCAGAGACTATCTTTTGCCTCTTTTTGAATCCCCGGTGCTTAGCAAAGTGCAGTCTGGCACATAGTAAGTGCTTAATGTTTATTGACTGACTCTCCTTGCAACCCTTGTGAAGTGGGCAATACAAATATCTTTATTTTTCAGATGAAGAAACAAGTTCAGAAGAGGGGAAATGACTTGCCCATAGTGACATAGCTAGGAAGTGTCAGAACCATGAATAGAACCATTTGAAGACTAGAGCTTTTTCCATTATACCTTGCTGCTTTTTTTTTTATCTAGTTTACTAACTGAATATATGAACTTGGGCCTATTTCTTAACTGCTCTGGTCTTCATTTTCCCTCTCCATAAAATGAGAAGGTTGGATTAGAGTGAATAGAAGTCCTTAATTCTTTTTGTGTTGTGGACCTCTTTGGAAGTCTGATTATAATACTTGTAATGTCTTAACCCTTGACCCCCAACAAGTTAGGCTAGTTTTTTCTCAAAAGGTATTGAGACCACCCTCATAATGTGGATGGTTCAATAAAATAATAATAAATAAAACAAGTTTAATAATAATAAACAAAATAAAAGTTTTAGTTGTTGATATCACTTCCTTGTCACCTGGGTACAGAACATCAAGGGGTGGAGAAGAACTCCAGGTGTCATCTATAATGTTGGGCTGGTGAATCATAATGGATGACTCCGGCAAGAGAGCTTTGCTCAGCTGAATAACTTGAGGTGTTCCCAGGGTTTTGGTGAATACCTTCCTCTTATGTCTAACCAAATATTTTTTTAACTGTTGAGTAACCTACAAATACCTCATTTTGATGCAATCGACAATATGAGACTGGCCTGAGTCAGATCTGTCCCAGAACTCTGATGTGACCTATGGACCATCTTTCAAAATAATGTTCATAAATATAGCGTATGATATTACAAAGTAAACTAATTATATTGAAATAAACTTTTAAAATATTGAAAAAAAACAAACCCCAGGTTAAGAACTCTTACATAAGAAAGTTTCCTTTTTTTAATTTTTAAGATTTTTTTTAGTCAGCAAAAATATGCCTTTTCTCCCTTCCACCTCCTCCAATTGAGACTAAGATAACAATAACAAAAACCTTATTATGAAGATGTGTGATTAAGCAAAATAAATCTTCACATTGCCCATTACCCTTTAATTCCCCCTTTCTGCCTTTCCCTTTTAGTTCTCTATTGAGGGAAATACATTTCTGTAACTAGTTCTTTGTGTACATGTATGGTGTATTGTTTTATATGTATTCTCTTCTTAGGCCAGTTCATATGAGAGGAAGTTTCAGTTATTAGCCATTGCCCTTCACTCCCTCCTCTTTGTTTGAATAATTATCTATGTTTTCCACTCTAATTATGTAAGATAATTTCTCCCTAATACTCTTTTCTGTTTCTTCCCTAATATTCTTTTCTATTTCTTCCCATCCCTCTTTTTCACTATTACCATATTTGGGGGGGGGATGGAATCTGTTTTTATTTGCTCATGCTTCCAGCCTACTTCCTGCCTTTGGATGTGACATTAAGGTTGGACTCTTCATCCTTCTGGAAAGAAGGTCTGGCCCAGTCCTATTGCTGCTTTGAGGTAGTGAGTGCTGTGTTATTCCATCAGGGAAACTCAGGCTGGGGATTTTTAAGGTTTCAGTGCTCCCAAAGTAGTGTGGTTTAAGGCAAAATCTGATTGCTGCCCCCAGCTCTGATCAATGCAAATTCTTGACCTGCTTTTGGGTCTGAGGAACAATAGACTGCTCTATAGGCTCAACTACTATAGGCCATTTAGGAAATTATACTGGTTCAGTCACAAAATTTTAGGCTCCCATTTGGACTGAAATCCTACTTTCATTCCTCTGTAGGTTTCAGACAGGCATAGAAGCTGTATCTTGGGATCTAACCACAGAGCTACTGCTTGCTTCTGAACTTATTTCTGTTTCAGTACACAGCCTGGACTTTCCACTGCACCGCACCTATGAATACTACCATTAGGCACAGGTCTCCTCAGTCCATTCTGGAACTGGATAGTGGGTGACAAAGCTGAAAGTTAACACCTATACATATCATGCTGCCCAGTATGGGTCTGAGACCTCTTCTTGCCCTATGTAGTCTCTCCTTGGGTGTTGGCTTGGTGGTATGCTCTTGGCCAGACCTGGTCCCCAATGACCACAGACCTCTCTGTTTATCAATACCAATCTGCACTGGAAAATGGCTCACTTTGACTTTTTCTTAGATTTCCCCATCATTTTCTAGACCTGCTTAGATAGTACATTTTCTAGATCTGTTTGGGAAAGTTTTGGAGAGAGTTTGCTGTACTGCTTTCTACTATTCTGCCATCTTGGGGTGGGGGTGGGGTGCTAGAGGATTTCTTGAGGCCCTTTCCAGCTTTTCATAGCCAGCAATTCATTGTGGGTCCTCAGACATCACTGTGGTGAAGTCAGACTGAGGTCTAAAACCATTAGTTTCCCTGAAGACATAAGGCCTCAGTAACAGGTTCCATTTGAATGAGGTCAGGAATCTTATAATGGAGATGGGAATAGGGGTAGGGAGTCAGTTTTTAAGACCCTAACAGGAAATTGTAGCAATTAAATGAAGATTTGTTCCTCATGGTCTCAGTTCAGTCAGAAAGCATAGAAATTAGGAGGAAGAAGCTAACCAGATCTCTCATGTCATGTTTTTGATAAGCTGTAGGGAAAGCAGAGGAAGAAGAAAAAAATTCTTTATATACAGCTGAGAATTGTCCTGACTCTCTTAGGTATTGTGGATATCAATTTATTTCCTGAGGTAATAGTTACTCTTGGAATCAAAGAGACCTCACCTTTGGACCAGAGATTTTACATTTCATCATTTTTTAAAACTCCTGATCATGAATCCCTTTAGTTAAATTAACATGTCCTTTGACCTTTCTTGGTCTCTGTACCTGCTCCCTTCCCCAGGCTCAGAGAACTGCCATAACTTTGTCCTAATTACTTTTTACTCTTTAGTGGTTCATGGAGTTGAGTCAGAAGAGGCCTTAAAGATCATCTAATCCAACTCCATCATTTTACAGATAATTAAACTGAGGCCTAAGGAGGGAAAATGACTTGCCTAAGACTACACAGCTAAAGTTAGATCCAAGATTCAAACCCAGGTCTTCTGATTCTAAATGCAGTACTTTTTTGAGTATATTTCCTTTTCCTTATATCCTTATATAGAGGTGGAAGATGGAGTCTGACTACCCAGAAGAGACATTTTCATATGAGAAGAGTATCAAAAAGTGTTGGATAGTTATAAATGGAGCCTCTACACTATTTAGATACAACTCTGGACTATCCAGACAGTGTTCCCTCTTTCCAGCTTTGGTGACTGTTTCCAGTATACTCCCACATAACCTAACTCCTTAATAATGCAGATTATAAGAGTGTTTCCTATGGCATATTTATAAAGGAAAAGAGAATATAGATTCAGAAATTATATAGCAGGGTAAGATAACTAGAAATTTATATAATCTATGTAAACCCAGACTAGGTAGTACTTACATTTCCTAAACTTTTCTGTTTTAAGAGTTCCTTAGGTCTAATTTGGCCCACTTGGGCCAAAATAATAATGGCAAAACTTTTCCTCTTCTCCCCACCCTACTCTATCCCTATTTGGTTCTCCACCCTTATTATCACTTGATGTATAGCTTCCCTTCCTCCTTGAGAAAATAAAAATGTAAAACAGATACAGTTCTCTCTTACTTTGCCTCTTATGAATTCATGGTCTCATTAGTGGGGATGGAGAATAGTTTGTTCACCAGTGCAAACTGTAATCCATTCATTCCTTCACATCCTATGTGATGGTTGGCCATGTTGACCTATAAATCTCCCAGTGAATATGCTGGAAATGTTCCCATCATCTCAAAAATCAGAATAATTCACTTTTGACTACAGGTCTATTAGAGTTCATAAAAGGCAATCTTTTTCTTTAGAATACTTCAACTCATTTCGGTAGATATTTTATATGAGGCACCCTGCTAGGTTCTGGGCTTACCAAGATCATGCAAGCATGATATAAAGTTGGAAATGCTCTTAGAAATTATCTTATTTTTTAGATTAGGAAACAGGATTAAAGAGACAAAAACAACATGGTCCTTGCCCTTAAGGCAACTAACTAATTGAGGGATGAGGCCTATATACATAAGATATATTAGAATATGATAAACAGTACTGGCTCCATCAAACAGTTGCATATGTGACTCAGGGAGGGAGGGAGAGAGCACTTTTAGTGGTAATGTGGGGAGAAAGGCATCATAGAGAAGGTGGCAAAATTTGTCCATTTTGATGGAGTGGGTGAGTGATGGTGATGGAGGGTTATTTCAATAAGGCTATACAAATAGGCTTTGAGAGTTTTTATTTTATCCAATAAACAATGGATAGCTATCATATTGAAGATTTTTGGAAAGGGACAATTTTTTGAGTGGTATGACCAGCTCTGTTCATTGTAAAGATTGCTTTGGCAATGGCATGAATGGAGAAGAAAGAATCTGGAGGCAGGAAGACTGGCTAAATACCCCTACAGTTAAGATTAAGAAGTAATGAAAACCTGAATCATAGCCCTTTTCAGCAGGAGGAGAAAGGAGATGATGAATCAGAGATTAAGGAGGTAAAAATGCTAGGACTTGGCAACTTATTGATCTCAGCAATGAGGAAGAAGGAATACTAGAAGATCTCTAAAGTTCCTCATAACTCTAGATGTTTAGGCCAGAGAGATTTTCCCAAGGGTAGAATATCTTAGAAATTGTATCCAGTGGAAAGATACATGGAGGTACCCTGCCTGATACTCAAGACTTTCTCCTATTGG
Organism: Monodelphis domestica; assembly: GCF_027887165.1. Lineage (NCBI taxonomy): Eukaryota > Metazoa > Chordata > Mammalia > Didelphimorphia > Didelphidae > Monodelphis > Monodelphis domestica. The sequence continues at coordinate 94,774,399 of NC_077229.1, read as the reverse complement.
GATTCAATACTTGAAACCTTTTCTTTTGGCTGAACAACATTATTCCATCTCAGGATAGCCCTAGTAAAGTCTCTCTTTACCTAAGCAGTATGAAGGGGTCAGCAGCCAGCCAAAAGAGAGATGCTCACATGTCTGTGAAATAGGTAGGGGTGGTGACTTATCAACTCTCACAACTGACAGTGCTGTATTGGGCAGCTTGTCACAAACGATAGGGGAGGAAGCACTTCAGTAACTATCAGTCTCTGTAACATTGGGAATGGGCAAATGTGCCTCTAAAAGATACTGTTCTGGGCCTTAGGCATTGTGGATTTGAGTCAGCTTCCTGGAGATTCCGTTTATTTTTTGGAGCTGATCCAAGGGAAGATATTACCTTTGGCATTAGGATTTTCACTTTTTTCACTGTTAAACTTTCCATGATATCTGAACAACCTCCCCCCTTCCTTCTGCCCCCAACTCAAATGAATATCTTTATCTTCCTTAGTCCCTGATGACCCTGCTTGTTTTTTTGGATTCAAAGATCTATCACGCCTAATTTCTTTTTTATTTTTAATCCTTACCTTCTGTCTTGGAATCAATACTGTGAATTGGTTCCACAGCAGAAGAGTGGTAAGGGCTAGGCAATGGGGGTCAGGGTAGCAAGGAAGTGGCTGAGGTCAGACTTGAACCTAGGACCTCCCATCTCAAGGCCTGACTCTCAATCCACTGAGCCACCCAGCTGCCCCCTAATTTCTAACTTAAAAATAATCCTTTCTGTATCATTCTCAAAGAAGTAGTCATCCATCCTTCACTTAAAGACTTCAGATGAAGGAATAAGAGTATAGTCCCAGTGTGAATCTTAAAAACTACTCAGACTGTACTTTAGAAGATTTGATTTAGCTATTTCCTTATTGTAACAATGGAGATACTTGGTCTAACAAGAATCAGAAATGTCTTGGGAACTTTACATTACTCCACCCATACTTAGACATACTTTAGGGGAAGATAAAGTTGTAAACTCCTGATTGAACAATGAAGGTACTTAACTCATACCTTATAGAAAAGCTAGAATCTTAAGCTAAGTCTATTTTTAGATCTAATACAAAAAGGTGTTAAGTACCTATAAAGGTTAAATTAATCACAAAAAGGTCAAGTAACTCACAAAAGGCAAGCTTAACAAAGAAATGTGAAGTACTCAGAAGATATAATTTAACCAGAGAAGGTGAGAACTAAAGAATGGGTGGTCCTGGATAAAGCATCTACTGTGATTGGTAGATGTAAAAATTTAGGGGAAGTCAAGGAGATAAGGGACAAAAAGACTTGTACAAAAATGTTCATAGCTGCGCTCTTTGTGGTGGCCGAGGATTGGAGAACGAGGGGATGCCCATCAGTTGGGGAATAGCTGAACAAATTGTGGTGTATGTTGGTGATGGAATATTATTGTGCAAAAAGGAATAATAAAGTGGAGGAGTTCCATGGAGACTGGAACGACCTCCAGGAAGTGATGCAGAGGGAGAGGAGCAGAACCAGGAGAACATTGTACACAGAGACAAACACACTGTGGTATAATCGAATGTAATGGACTTCTCCATTAGTGGCAGTGTAATGTCCCTGCACAATCTGCAGGGATCAAGGAGAAAAAAACACTATCCATAAGCAGAGGACAAACTGAGGGAGTAGAAACACGGAGGAAAAGCAACTGCCTGACTACAATGGCTGAGGGGACATAACAGAGGAAAGACTCTGAGCGAACACTCTGATGCAAATCCTAACAACATGGCAATGGGTTCAAGTCAAGAACACATATGATACCAGTGGAATCACGCGTCGGCCACGGGGGGTGGGAGGGAGGAAAAGAAAATGATCTTTGTCTTTAATGAAAAATGCATGGAAATGATCAAATAAAATGCTATAAAATTAAAAAAAATTTAGGGGAGGTGACATAAGAGAAAATTCTCTTTAAAAGGAGGCTAAAAGTCAGTTCAGGAGAATTCTGAACTCAGTTCAGGAGACTGAGTTCAGTGGAGGACTGGAACCCAGCTTGGAGATGGTCTTGTGGTGAGTGATAAGACTGACTCCCTTTCTCTTATGCTCAGAGTGGTCACTTTGGCCAAGGCCTTTAACTACTGCCTGGCTCAGTCTGAGCCAGAGCAGTTTAAATTAATTCTCTCTCTCTCTCTCTCTCTCTCTCTCTCTCTCTCTCTCTCTCTCTCTCTCTCTCTCTCTCTCTCTCTCTCTCTTCTTTCCTTAATCCCTTCTCTCTATATTAACTAAAATCTCCATAATTCCCAGCTGACTTGGGTATTTTATTATTTGGGAATCATCCCTGGTGACCAATTATTTAGAATTAAATCACAAAGCTAAAATTATCCTTACACCAGGTAAGGGACACTTAAACTTCTAAATTGTTCCATCTATCTAGAGCTTCATAGACTTAATTGGACCCATGATCCTCTCCATATTGGAACCTCCATAGTGACTTTTGTCACCCTTCCCTCAAGCCCTAGAAGAGAATCTCTGAATTTAAGGTATCGATTGGGAATTGGTATTGGCCATCTGGCTACTCTGGCACATTTCCAGGCTCATTCTTAACCAATTAGGAATCTACAGGATTTTGTGGTGAGTTTCTCTTGTGCAATTTGTATTATATCTATAATGGGAAATCAGAGTAAGAACCCAAAAACTTAAATACTGAAATGGATTGGTGATTTCAGCCATTTGGATATTCCATTTATTGATGCATAAAACAGCTGATCCATGCCTATCCTGTTTATGTTATTCTTGTCCATGTCCTTCTAGAAATTTATACATATACTGGAACCCTTCCTTGATTTCTCTTAACATCACAAGGATCTCAAGGGATTAGTCTCTATACATATGATTCTTAGATCTATTGATACAGGCTGAACCTCTCCCCTGACTTCAAGCCTCACAAGTCCACCTTCCTATTGGACATCTAGAGCTGGTTGTCATGTAGATATATTAAACTTATGTCCAAAAATGAACTCATATTTCTCCCTTGCCCCAAACTCCCCTCTTCAGAACTTTTCTATCACTATTAAAAAAATAATCCTTATCTTCTGTCTTAGAATCGATATGGGTATCAGTTCCAAGGCAGAAGAGTGGTAAAGGCTAGGCAACTGGAGTTAAGTGACTCTCCTTGCAAGGGTCACCATCTAGGAAGTATGTATCTTCCTATTACCATTGAGGGTACTACTATTTTCTATCAGTGAAGCTCACTTTTTAGGTTTCATCCTTGACTCCTCATTCTCATTCATCCTCTTCCCTGTATATAGTCTTTTGACAAGTCCTGTCAATTCTACCTTCACATCTTTCATATAAGCTCCAGTATAGGTCTGACCATGTTACCCTGCTGCCAGGTAAATTCCAATGGCTCCTTTTACCTCCTGGATCACCTATAAAATCCGATTTGGCTTGTGAAAACCTTCACAAGCCACATCCTTCCTATTTTTCCAAACTCCTTACACGTTAACCCCTTCCACATAGTCTACAAACCAGCCACATTAGTCTCTGATCTTCCTGCACATTCTATCTCTCCATGCCTTTTCTTTGGCTGTTCTTCATTCCTGAAATATTCTCCCTCCTTATTTATCTCCACTGTTTGGCTTCAAGTCTCTGTTCAAATACTACCATCTTCAAGGCTTTTTCTGGTTCCCTTTCTGAGATTACATTCAATTTGTTTTGTAAAAAACTCTTACCTTCTTCTTAGAATTGACACTAAGTATTTATTCCAAGGCAGAAGAGCTGTAAGGGCTAGGCAGTTGGGGTTTAGTGACTTGCCCAGGATCACACAGCTAGGAAGTGTCTGGGGTCAGATTTGAGCTAAGGTCCTCCTGACCCTAGGCCTGGTGCTCTATCTACTGTGTTCCCTAGCTGTCCTGTATATATCTTGTAACATAGACACCTTTTTATGCTGTCTCTTCCATTAAAATGTGATGTTCCTTAAGGGTGGGAATTGTCTTTTACCTTTCTCTGTGTCCCTGGCACTTAGCACGGTGCCAGGCACATAGTAATGTTAATAAACATTTGTTAACTTATTGATTCATGTTCTTCACCTTGTCCTGTCTATATGATCACCTATTTTTCACCTATTACACATTTCACTGACATCCTTTATGCCTATTCTTTGAAGCTTATAATGTTAAATGTTGCAGACTCCTCATACCTACCATTTGCTTCTTCATATTGCCCTCTGGTTGTAAATGCAATCATTTGTAATTGTTTTGCAGCTGTTGTATTCTATTTCTTGAAATCATGCTGTCAGCAGAATATATTAAAAAGAGGAGCTTTCATTCCTGTGAGAAGTGTGAGGTTATACCATTACCTGAAGCTGATCTTGCCTATTCTTTTCCTCTTATTCAATTCTGGCTCCAACTTGTTCCATTTATTCTGTCTCCTGGATAAACACACTGATGGGCATGCTTTATAGGTTATCTATCTAATGGAGCAATAGTTGTTCTTCATCCATTTAGTCCATACTGTGTGAATAGTCAGACCAAACTATTTTGGTTTGTTACAGATCTAGGAGCCTCTGTAGTGTTCCAGGTCCTGATGGAAGCTAGCTTGATGTAGCATGTAAAGAGGAGCATTTGGAGGACCTTACTTTCAATTCATAAACCTTCTTGTACTTTGATTCTTCACAGTATTCCAACTCCATTACAATGACAAACATCTTTGGTAAGCATTCATATCCCTGAATTATGTCTCCTGATGTTTATCATCAGTGCTGTTGAACAAGGTTGTCTCTACTATTTAAACCTAAGAATTTTGAAGAATTTTTATATTTGGATGAGAGGCTTTGCATACAGGAAGAGAAACTTTTAAGGAAGCATTTTGTTCTGATGAATCAGATGCTTTTTTTCATAATCAGTGAATAAGAAGCAGTTTGGATTCTTACATTTTCTATATTTTCCTGATATTTATGTTATGGTAAAGATGTGAGCTGTGATGGAATATGGCTTATGAAAGCCTGATACACAGTTCCTTCCCTTAGGGGACCCTCAAAGTGTATATAAATGAAAAGGCAAGAATGTAAGTTAGTAGTTGTCAATGTACTTTTGATTGCCTTTGTTGGTATTAATAAGGTCAGATTTCCACACCATTCCCCCTCCTCCCCCCCTTGGAATCTCTCCCTCCTTGTAAATCAGTCTTTCAACACCCTCATGTGTGCCACTTCCAGCATGGATCTCCTATGTATTTAATCCAATCCAACTATTTTAAAAAATTCTCCTTGATGCCATTTCTAACCCTTCTATAAGTACATTTTGGGCCTGTAATGCTAAGAATCCAAGTGTGGTGGTGGTCATATTGTCCTGAGAGAAAAAAGAATTCATTATCCTTTTGCTTTCATCTTTAAATACCTTTGGCTCAATCAGTTGATAGAAAATATTTATTAAATGCCTGTTAGGTACTTAATGTACCAGGCACTTTGCTAAGCACTGAGGATACAAAAAGAGGCAAATGACAGTCCCTACCCTCAAAAAGCTTATAATCTAATGGGGGATATAACATGTAAACCAATATATACAAAGCAGGTTATAAAAAAGGATAAATAAGACATAATTGACAGATGGAAGGCACTAGAATTAATAGGGGTTGAGAAAAGCTTTCTGCAAATGACAGGATTTTAATTGGTACTTGAAAGAAGCCAAGGAAGACAAAAGGCAGAATTGAGGAGGGAGAGCATTCTAGGCATGGGAGATAGCCAGAGGAAATATCTGGAGCTGAGAAATGGAGTGGAATTGTCAGGAGGCCAGTGCCACTAGATCAAAGAGTACATGATGAGGAGTAATGTGTAAGAAGACTAGAAAGGCAGAAGGGCATTATGTTATGAAGGACTTATCATGCTAAGTGCTGGGGGCATCTGGGTAGTTCAGTGGATTGAGAGCTACATCTAGAGATGGGAGGCCCTGGGTTCAAATCTGACCCCAGACACTTCCTAGCTCTGTGACCCTGGGCAAGTCACTTAACCCCCATTGCCTAGCCCTTACTGCTCTTTTGCCTTAGAATCAATATTGATTCTAAGACAGAAGGTAAGGGTTAAAAAAAAAAAAAAGAGAAAGCCAAGCATAGCATTTTGTATTTGATCCTGGAGGCAATAGGGAGCCACTGGAGTTTGTGGAGTATGGGAGTGACATGATTGGACCCATGTTTCAGGAAAATCACTTTCATGATTGAATGACAAGTTGGATGTGGGGGATGAAAGATAGTGAGGAATCCAGGATGACTCATAGGTAGTAAACCTGAACGACTGGGAGGATAGTGTTGCCCTCTAAAGTAATAGGGAAGGTAGAAGGTGGGAGGAAATGATGAATTCTGTTTTGGATATTATATGTTTAAGGGATCTAGACATCAAGTTTGAGAGGTCTGAAAGTCAGTTGGAGATGTGAGATTGGAGATCAGCAGAAAGATTGGTGAAGGGAAGATAGATCTAAAAATTGTTGGTATAGTGATGGTAATTAAATCTCTGGGAGCTGATGAGATCAAGTGAAGTGGTATAGAGGTAGAAGAGATGAGGGCCTAGGATAGAACTCTGAGGTACAACTATAAATTAGAGATGGTGATCTGAATGATGATCCAGCAAAAGAGATAAAGAGTGGTCAGAAGGGTAGTAGGAGAAACAGAAGAGCATGATGTCTTAAAAACCTAGAGAGAAGAGAGTTACAAGTAGCAGAATGTGATCAGCAGTGTCAAGGGCTTCAGGGAGGGAGGCCAAGGAGAATGAGGACTGAGAAAAGACCCTTGCATCTGAGGTCATTATTCATTTTGGAATTGGAAGCCAAAATGTAAGAGATTAAGAAGAAGGTTTTAGAGGAGAGAAGGTGGAGGAATCTTTTGTAGGTAGCCTTTTTGAGGAGTTTAGCTGCAAAGGGCAGAAGAAGTATAGGGTAATAGTTAATAAGGATGAAAGGAACAAGAGAGAGTTTTTTGAGAATGGAGGCAACATGAACATATTTGTAGGCAGTAGAGAACAAGCCAGTAAACAGGGAGAGACTGAAAATAAAAGATAGAAAGGGTGACAAAAGGGGAAATCTGGTGGAGGAAATGAGATGGAATGGGATCTCTTGAATAAGGATTAGCTTTGGTAAGGAATAAGACCATTTCATTATGAAGTGAAGGAGAGAATAGTACAAGACTTCTGAGTTATAGAAGATGAGGAAGAGGAGAGAAGATGGAGCTCATATTATGGCACATGGTCTCATTTTTTTTTCTGTAACATGAGACAAGAATCTCAATTGAGAGGTTGAGGAGAAAGGGGGCCATGGGAGTTTTGAGGAGTCATGAAAAGGCTTGGAAGAGCCATCATAGAGAGTAGAATATAGTAAATCGATAAAGGAGATATATTGCCTTGCAGCAGTGAGGACCTAATTGAGGTTGTATAACAAATTTATAGTGGACCCAGTCAAAATGGTTATATGATTTTTCTCCACTTTGTTCTTCAGCATGTGTATAGGAGTGAAGGTGGTGAATGGTGGGAGTAATCCAGGGCTGAGACTTGGCAAGATGTAATTGGTGATATAAGAGGGCTAGGGATTCAAGAGAGGAGGACAGTGTAGAGTTGAATCAGCCCACCAAGGGGTCAAGATGGGGAAAAGAAGAGTAGCTAGTGCAGTGAGGTGGCCTGGGAGAGAATTGAGGGGTCAAGGGATTAAAGTCACAGTGAAGAGAAAGCAGTTTTTTTTTTTAAAGGGAAAGGGGAAGTGAAGAGTCAATCCAATAAGCAGATTTTGGGATTCTTGTATTTAGGAGGTGGTACATGGGTGATGGCAAGACCAAGGGTATGACCATCTTTATGGGTGACTCAGGTGGTTTGGAGGAGTAGGTCATGGGAAATGAGTAGGCTGAAGAAGTGAGTAGTTACAGTGTTTGAGGGAGAATCAGTGTGTAATTTTGCCCCTTATTATAAGGGCGGGAGTTGTGGAGGAAAGAAAGACTATGAGCCAGTATCAAACTCATTGAGGAAGGTAGAGAAGTGACTTGGGAATGTGTAGATAACAGCTAACAGGATCACTTGCTGAAGTTGGGTCTCGACAAACTTTCCTTAAACTGGTTGTGCTCACCCCTGTTTCTCTCTCATTTATGAGGTGATACAGCTTGTAATCACCCATCATTATTATTTATAAAATTTGACAAATGAGTTTGTATTCTAAACTAGTGTTAACATGGGCTTCTCTCTCTCTCTCTGAGGCCCTGAAGCAGTTGCTAAGGTTCTTTTTACACTCTTGCTCTTTTTTGTTATGAAAATTAATTTTTATCGACTAAACTTCTATATAAAATTATTGGAATTGCTTTCTACTGTCCATTGCCCATTTTCTGCTATCAGTAACTTATTTAAGTAGGACAAGATTGAGTTGTTTCAACTGCATGCTATCTCTTTTTTCCCTTATACTTTCTTCTAGCTTTGTACTCTGGTGTCTTAAGACACACCGCCATCTGGACAGTCATTGAAAGGCAGCATGCTAGAATTCAAGTCCTGGTTATCCGATTCTGGACAATTCATTCAGCCTCTCAGTGTTCCTGCAACTTTCTCCGCCTAGAAGCTGCAGAGAAGTTGCCATTTTCCAAGAGTAGGGAGAGTTAGGGTTTCTTCATTCTGTAGTTCTTTATTCCAGTGAAATCACTATGCCCAGCCTTATACTAACTCCTCTTTGCTCTAACAAGTTAAGGCCTGACTGTACACAGTAAAATGACTCCTACATTAATAATGAGTCTTTTGTTGTCCATTAAAATAGAGCAATTGCATTTTCTCTGTTTATTCAGTACTTACTCCATCTAGCATTGACTGACTCCTTTCTTAAAGTATTCATGACGTAATGGCATGAAGTTTCTGGGTAGTAAACACGTCAGACCTCTCTTATTCCTTCTATCTGATCTGTATTTTCTGTGTTTCACGGAGCTCATCTATTCCTACCTTTGTATTGAAGTCACAGAATATAAAACTATATGTTGATATAATTTGGATTGTTTTATCATGTAAATTTTATATGAGAAATTACATTATAGAATTTTTCTACTTCAGTTTCCACACAAGCTTAGTTGTTGAGCTGTATTTGCTTTCTTGGTAGTCTTTTTCATTTATCCCAAGTATAACATCATTTATTAATAGGAATAGGAATGTACAATCTGTTAATAAAGGATAGGTCAATCACACATGGCTCTGCTTAAAAAGACTTGGCTCCATATGGAAAGATTCATGGTGGCCTTTTTGCAAATATCATGAACCCTGCAGTTTTAGGTAACCCAACATCTCATGAAATGATGTTTTTTGGTGTCTTTAGGGATATGATAAAACCAACTCATTTCTTGGCCTCTCTATGGGATTGGTTACCTGTGAGCCATCTTTCTGTTTAGCTGCAAAACTTTGGCATTTTTTCTAGTTTCATTTCTATCAAGAATGTCAAGATTGATATGATTCTGTTCCTTCTATAATGTCTGGTCATTGCTTATTGGCCAAGTATCTCACATTTATTGCATTAACATCCAAGATGAAAAGACCACGGTGAATTTCATAGAATCTAAAAACTCTACTCTTCAATACCACCAGACTTTTTTTTCTTTCACTATGTTGCCACCACTATAGAAACAGAAGTTGGGGCAGAGCTGAGGGACATTTTATAGTGTTCTTTGTTTCTTGGGTTGTCATGACCAAAGAATTCATCAACAAGTGGCCGACCTACTGGTGGTCAGTTTGTTCATATGTGGCTAGGCCAATTCTTGGAAAGTAGAGTCAGTCTGTTGTCAGAACCACACCTGGAACCTTTGTAGCATGTTAGAACCTGCCAGAGCTTTCAGGAACCCAGGATCCCCTCTATGACATGAGGAAGGATCAGAGTAGGACTCTGGGATAGATAAAAATAACTGTCAATAAGATTAAAATTTGTCTAATCATCTCAAAAAATAGAATACAATATTCCTTAGAAAGTACACAAAGACAAGTTCTGTCAGATTACCATTTTTGATATGTGCATCATAGAGGAGGGAAGCTTACAGTGGTAAAGAGAGGATGAAGGAGAAAGGGGTTGGACTGGGATATTGTCAAGAGAAGTTAAAAAAAAAAGCACTTTCTAGACTCTCTCTGTGTGTGTGTGTGTGTGTGTGTGTGTGTCCGTAAGAGAGAGCTGAGTTTTATATACACATTGATAATCATGGTTTCAAATCTCAACAGCCCTGGTTTTCGTAATAAGAAACAATAAGCATTTGAATCCTGGCTCTGACACTTAGACTGAAAGTTTGGCTACATTTCATTTAAATACCACTGAGCCTCAGTTTCTTCATCCATAAAATTGGAATAATAATATCCTATGCCATCTAGCTCTTAAGGTTTTGGAAAGAAAAATGTTTCACAAACCTTAAAGTTCTACAATATTAACATCCTGGAAACAAAGAAGATCCTTGGGTGGAAAATGCCATTTCCCCTTTGGATTGCTTTATCCCAAGACATGGGGATACCAAAGAATTTATCACTGTCTACAGCTGGGACTGCTATTTGAGTCCTACTTAACTTTTGGTTCCCCCCCCCATCTATTTCCCCATTTTGTACCCTGAAATAAAGCACTCCGCTCTAAACATTCCAAGAAATCTTATTTTCTTTATTGTTTGATTTTTTTTTGACTCGACAATGGTTTCTTTTTTTTTGGAAGTTTTTATTTTTTTTGAAACGTACTCGTTGTCTTTATGAGTCTTTTGTTTTGTTCTCGTTAAATGCACTCGACCCAAAATTGGTTTGGCATATCGAAAAGGAGGAGACCAAGGTGGGGCAGGTGGGTGGTGGGAGGACAGGAGGAGGGAAGCCCAAACGGACAGAGAGAAAGCAAGGGTGAAAAGAAGGGTAAGAGGAAGACAAAACAGATGGGAGAGACACAGAGGAGAAAGACAGACAGAGGGAAAGAGAGGCAGAGACAGAAAAAAAGGGAAAGAAGGCAAGGGAACCAAGAGAAATCAAAATCCAGAAACTGCCTCCCACAAAATTGTAAGAGGGAAGGAACTCATGAGCCCAGGGAAAGGAGAGTAGGGGGAGGAAACCAAGAACCTTCTCTATACAGTGGGTCCTGTCCCAGCTGGGGTGGGGGTGTCAAGGCACCAGGGCTGGTTGGGGTGGGGGAACAGTTAGGTTCTCTAGGGTGGCTTGGAGCTGGGCTGCGATGGTGTCTGTATCCCCACCAGGGGGCCCTGCCATGCAGCCGTGAGGCCTAGGAACCCTTGCTGTTGCTCTCCCTGTCCCTGCTAGATGGGAACCTACTGACTTGATTCACCCTACCCCCATGATTGTCCATGTCTGGGGAGATAAGGGGGGCAGGGGTGGGGGGAAAGCAGGACTCCTTACATTCCTTTAGGTTCCACAGAAACCCAGGAGTTCCCAATCCCCAGCTGGTGTCATCTGTCTACCCCAAGTTCGAGGCAGGAAGGATAGGGGGCCCCATGGGTCTTCCACCTACCAGCTCCCTCATCAGTTGCATCCCTTCTCTATCCCTCCTTCTCCCCCTCCAAACTCGGATTTTCATAGTCCTCCCCCACCCAGGTGGCCCTTTGCCACAACCAGAAAACTGAGCCAGAGGTCACTGGGGATAGCTCCTGCCCCAAGTCTCTCCCAAGCACAGAAAGAGGGGAATGTTGTGTGGGGGAAATGGTGATGCAGGGCTTTCCGATGGTCCTTGTCTTCCCCAACCTGACCTCACTGCCATCCAGCCCAGGGGTTCCTGGGGAAGTGAATTTAGCACTTCCACCACAGGGCCACACTCAGCCTTACCTAGGAGAGCCAGAGATGGAGTCCAACCATGTCACTGTCCTAGCTGCCCTCCCCACCCCTGCTCCCAATGTGGGACAAAGCCACCATTCTTTGGTTTGACCCCTTCTCCCCCACATGACGGGGACAAGCCAGCCCCAGCTCCCCAGGAGGAGGGAGGGGGTTTCTAGCAGCAAAAAGAATTCCCCAAGACCCCCTATCTCTCCTCCTACCACACATATTCCCCAGTGACTCCCTGGAGCTCCTGTCCCCCAAACCGAGAAGTTAATGGCAGCAGCAGGCTGAGACCCAAGATGTTAGAAAACTCAGGGCACTTTGTGAGAAAAGTGGTAGGGAGGGGGTGCGTGTGAGGTGGAGAGAGCAGGAATGGCGGGGAGGGCCACCCTTTGGGGAAATGGCCATGAGGGACTCCAGGGATCAGTGCATTGTAGCAACCCTGCACAGCTGGGCTGTTGTTCCATTTCCACCCCAGAAGGCATGGAGAGGACCCGTTAGGTGAGGATGGTGAAAAAAGGTTAGAGAGGAACGTAGAATATAGCAGGGAGAGGCACTCATAAGCAGATTCTCTCCAAAAAAACCAGCTTCTAAGAAGTAAAGGAGGTTTGGAAAAACAGCCTGACTGAAGTGTCCTCCTATGCCTTCCCAACTGGGGACCTCTCACAGGGTCTTCCAGGGAGAGCAAATGCCCCCACTCTGAACCCTGACCCCCAAACCAATGGACACAAACTCCCATCATGCCCGTTCCTACTTCCAGCACCTGGGGGCTTTTGCCTCCCCCCCCAAACTTCTATTAGCCCCTCTATAAAGAAAAATGACACCTTTATCCCTTTGCTGGTCCTGAGGCCCAGAAGCAATTTGCAGTTAACAACTTAAAAGAGATGGTGTAGCCACCTCAGGAAAGCATCTTTGGGTCTGAGGGGTCTCCCCTGGGCAGGGAGGGAAGGGTAGGGGAAGGGAAATGGGTCCCTATTCCTGGAGCAGGCAGTGGGACACGTGCCCCAGGAGAGACGGTACTAGGGACTAAATTCAGAGGGAAATGACAGGAACGTGGTGCCAGGAAGGAAAGAGGTGTGTCTCTTTTGCTTCTTGATTTTTTTTTCTGTCTTTTGATTGTAAAAAGCTGCCATGGAGGCCCCCACTCCAACCTGGCCAGGATGCACGCACAAGCAGAGAGAAGTCTTGGCTGCTGGGTGGGTAGGTGGGTGGGTGGACAGGTAGGTGGGTAGGTGCTCTGGTTGGTAGAGAGCCAGAGCTGGCCTGGGCTGTGGGCTCCCAGTGGCTTCAAGTGATGAGATTTTTTTTTGAAATTTTTTTTCTTTTCCATTTCGTTGAAATATTTACAGCAATGGGGGAGAAGGGGAAGGGTAAAGAGGCCCTCCCCCCCAGGGAGAGTTCCAGACCCAGAATCTACTCCCCAGAGATCTGAGCCCACAGAGCTGGGAACTGCGCCCCCTGAGGGGTCACCCCCATGGGCTAGGGGCCCCATGGGGGGTTGTGCTTAGTCAGGAGTCACCCTGGGGGGGTCAGTGGGTACAGTCTTGGGAGGGGGGAGCTCAGAGCAGGCTTACTTCCAGGGAGGGAATGAGGGGTAGTTGGCTCAGAAGAAAGTTCAACTTTTAAACCTCTAGCCACACCCCCTCAATCTCCCTCCTGGGGCTTTCTCTTGGGCTAGAACCCCCAGTTTCAGGGGAGCAGGAGGATACACAGAAGGCTGTCCATCTGTCCTTTGCCCTGAAATTCTTCCTTGGGATGGGGCCTGCAAGGTTTCTGGCTGCAGAGAGGAGCCACTGAAAGGTTTGGCAAAGTGGGGTTTTGGCAACCGCTTTACCCCTGGGCAGGGAACCTAGGAGGGACTGTGCTCCTCCAATTTCTTGCCCATCTACCCCCAGGGGCCCTCAACTTATCCCCACAACACTCCCCCAAAACAGCTGGTGCATGTGGCTGTCGGGAACTCCTGTGTACCCTGTACATCAGGGACCCTGCCCCTTCAGAGTCCCCTAAAAGGGGAATGGTAGGGCCCATAGGTGAGGGGTACATCTGGAGAGGACAGCCTGTCTCACCCTCCATTTAGTCCACCCTCGATCCCCCAAAGTCCTCCCCTACCCAGGGTCCCCCTCCCCTGGCACTGGGCCACCCAGCCCTCTGGGTCCAAGGGGCCCCTCAGAGGCTGGTGACCAGCTGCATCTGGCCATCACCATCAGGCCCCGGCCCCTCCAGGCCTGGGGCAGCCAGGTAGCCTTCATGGCTGGGCCGTCGCACCTGGTAGTAGCCCTGCAGGGGGTTCCGGGCCACCAGGGCCGGGCGGGAGGTGTAGTAGATTTCAGGAGGACCAGGTGGAGCTGGAGGAGGTGGAGGAAGGGCCTCACTGGGCCCCTCTGGGCTACTGTCCGGGTAGGAGGGCGAGTCCCGCAGGTTGGCCCCACTGGCATAGAGCGAGTCCCGGCCAGGAGGAGAGGAGAGGGGTCGGCTGACTGCCCCATCCTCAGCCGCACAGCTCTCTGATTCGTCCAGGTCGCTCTGATACAGCACCGACTGGGCCCGGGGCAGCAGTAGGGGCTCCTCCAGGGCCTTGTAGAGCAGTTCAATCTCAGCCCGGTCAGCCCCCCCGGGCGCCCCTGCCTCTTCATCCCCACCACTACCTGGGACTGGTGGCACTGGGGGCTCAGGTGGTGGGGGGCCTTTGGCTGCCCCACTGCTCCCCCTAAGATTGTTGTGCACCAGCTCCGAGATGATCATCTTCTCAAAGGCAGCAGCATCAGCCAAGTTCCGTCCTCGGGGTTGTTCTGGACCCCCGTCCCCCGGGGGGAAGTCACCGCTTCGTAAGGAGTAGCTGTTGTTGAAGTTGCCATTTAGTGGAAGGGTGTCCATGCCGCATGCATCCCGGCCTCCTAGGGGGTGTTCTAGAAAGAGAGACAGGCAACGGTCAGGGGGAAGGGGGCCAATAGAGACGGGAATGTGGCTAGAAGGAAGCCCTGGGGGGCTGCAGGCGTGGGTGGACCGAGGAGGAGAGGATCACGTGAGGGAGAAGGGGTGTATTTTTCTCTAGATCGTTCTGAGGACACTTCCCATCACCCTGGGGAGTGAAGCCCTTCCCGCGTCCTGCCTCCTCACCTGCACTTGGGGACACCATCCCCTGCTCCGGCTATCTCCACCAGAGAACTAGCTTCCCCAGGGCCATTCTCCGGGGGATCCTGAGGAGTCATAGCTAGGGGGCTTGGACACTTGGGGATATGAGGGGCCAAGGTTGACCCTGCCTAGGGAGGAGGGCAATCCTGTATGTTCTGACCCACACTTGAGGCCATCCCCGTCTGGCAGCAGCTACTGCCTTAGACTCTCTCCCACCTCCTGAAATATTACTGGAAAAGGGTAGGACGTACTGGGCTCCCGGTAGCTCCCTGTAGGTTCGCATGAGGAGAGAAAAAAAGAGAAGTGTAAAATGAGATTGGTCCAGATACCGTCTTCCAGTTTCAAACACCTCTTCCCAAATCCAGGGATTAGGAAGCCTTCCCTCAAACAAAGGCCTAGGGACCCCATGCCCATTCCTCAAAAAAATAGGTCCCATTTCTTTGTTAAAACAACTCATTTTGGAGGCTTATGGTTCAACCAATACTTTCTCACAACAACTCTGTGGCAAGTATTATTATACCCATTTTATAGATAAGGATACTGAGGCTCAGAGACACGAAGGAGCTTGTCCACGGTCACGCAGTAAATAATGAGCTGCATTTTGAACCCCGGTGTCCTGACCTCAAGTCCTATACTCTTTCTGCTACAACCAACCATGCTGCCTTTCTCGGCTCTGTCCCCATAGGTAGTCCTTTTACCTGGGGAGTTGAAGACAGGGGGCGAGGAAGGGTTGAAGCCCACAGACTCAGCAATGAGGGTATTGTAAGGGCTGGTCCCACCTCGAGGCTGCAGTACCGGGTTGGTTAGCAAGTGGTTCCCCATGGTGCCTATCAGAGGAGAGCTAGGTGTCAGAGATCACCAAGTATTCAGGAGTCTGACAGAATCTCAGGACCAGGAAAGGAAGTTGAATTCAGACTAGGGTCAGGAATGGCAGGGGTTATCAGCCTCTCACCTCGGTTCAGGGTTGGGGTACTGTTGATGTCTCCAGCCATGAAGGATGACTCTGTCTGCTTCCTCACAGTATCATTCCACATCCTTCGAATTCGGCTCTAGAGACACAACACAGGGCATGAGAGGGGAGAAGTGCCCACAATGCCTAGGCTGGCTGGCCCCTTTGTGACAAGGGTTTTTGTCACTGTTGTTCAGTAATATTTTATTTTTGTCTCCAATTACATGTAAAAAACAATTTTTAACAGTGATTTTCTAACATTTTGAGTTCCAAATCTCTCCCTCCCTCCCTCTCTTTTCCTCTCCCTGAGACAGTAAGCAGTTTGATATAGGTTCTACACGTGGTATCGTGCAAAACAGATTTCCATATTTGTGATGTTGTGGAATAAGACACATATCACACATACAAAGGATGAGGGAAAAGAATGTGAAAGAGGATTGCTTAGATCTGCACTCAGGTTCCATCGGTTCTTTCTCTAGTGTGGGATAGCATTTTTTGTCCTGAATCTTTTGGAATTGCATGACAAGACTAACACCCTGACCTTCCACTCTTAGATGGAGATCTGTATCATCTCCAAGCCTGCCACTGAGCCACTTTCCTGCCCCCAACAAAACTCTCCAACCTCAGGAGCAACCCTTAGGCACCTGGGTCCCAGTATAGTATCGGTTGTTGCTTCGCATCGCAGAGGTCTTGAGGGAGCCGTGAGCCCCTCCAGGCGGCGGTCGGATGCAACAGTAGGAGTGGCGCAGACACTTGCTGTATTCCTTATGCACCTGCCGGGTGGAAGGGGGAGAGTGAGGTCCATTGGAGTACGGGGAGAAGGGACTAACTCACTCACCCTGACCCCAATGCTGGGTTACAGGAGAGAAGTCGTTCAAGAATGAAAAGGCCCTTAGGTGGCTGGAATCCAGAGGCTATGAATCTGAATACGCAGGTTGAGGGAATGTTCCTCTTACCTTCTTCTGCAGGGCGCAGTGAAAAACAAAGATGAAGACCCCCTGGAAGGCATTGAAGGTGGTGAAGAGATAGGCCATGACCACCGACTCCTTGTTGATGAAGAGGAGACCAAAGGCCCAGGTGAGACCCAGTAAGAAGAGGAGTGCAATGGCCCCCAGGGCCCAAGACCTGTGGAGGGGGGAGTGGGGAGAGGAAGGAGAGAAAAAGCATCGGAGTCATCTCCTTTGTAGGAGCTTCTTGGAGGAAGCCAAGATTCCAGAGCAGAGTAGCAGCTTAAGTTAGGCTGGAGGGCCTAGATGAGAGGAGGTGCCTGCAGGGAGTGGGAAACCATCCCTCATCCCTTCCAAACCCAGCACAGTCACCCTAGGCTTCTGCCTCCTTCAAGTTATAGTTTCAGATGGCAACAGGCCAACAGGATCCTCAGCCAGGCTGAGCCCAGGGTCTGGAACCAGCAGTCAGTCCCTGGGGCTGCAGCTGGAGCTGGGGGCTCTTAGGGGAGCCAAGTAGTCCTCAAGTAGCCACCTACTTGATGTTGTCCAGACGGCTAGAGTCAGGCTTAAGCACAGAGGAGCTACGAATCATCTTGTGAAGTGTCACCATGAGGAACACCAGGTTCACCTGAGAAAAGAGGAAAGGGACAAAGACAAAGACAAACCTAATGTGAGTTAGGCACCATTTAGCTTGCCATTACTTTTCTCACCATGGTGTAACCAAGACTTTGGCTGGGCCTGGTCTGAAGTCACTGATTGCTAAAGAGCACCAGAAATGTCATTATGGGGACCCAGAGCATAGCCTGGTACTGTTTTAGTTTTCCATTCCCACTGGAAGGATCAACCAAAGCAGCTTTATTTGTGTGGAGGGAAATCTGGAAACTTCTTTGGAGGGAAGAGGAGGAGGCTTTGCATATGAAAGAGATTGGATGCCATCACTCTATCAGAACATGGTGCTATGGAAAGAATACTAGATTTGAGAGCCAGACAATCTGAGTTTGAATTCTGGTTCAACTATTTACTGATCCTGGGCAAGTCATTTAATTTCTCCAAGACTCAGTTTCCCCATCTGTAAACTGAGGGGGGGGTAATCTAGAGGCTCCCTAAATTCTTGTCCAGCTCTAAATCCTAGCTCTGTAGAAGTAGGGAAGCTTGGTGGCTCAGTGGATTGAGAGCCAGGTCTAGAGACTGAAGGTACTGGGTTCAAATCTGGTCTCAGATACTTTCTAGCTGTGTGACCCTGGGCAAGTCATTTACCCCCCTCCTCCCTCCTAGCCCTTACTGCTCTTCTGCCTTGGAACCAATACATAGTATTGATTCTAAGATGGAAGGTAAGGGATTAAAAAAAAAGAAAGTACTCATTTTATGGGGAAGAATGGAAGCCATCTTTCTCTTAGGGAGATCAGAGATAATTAGGCAAAAGAAGATTTAATTCCACCATTATATGGAGAAGAGAAGGCTGGTTCCATTTCTTGGGTCTTAAAAAGGGCAGGACAGAATAGAGCAAGGTAAGAAATTCAAGTGAGATTTTTCCTCCTTTTCAGATTTTGGGGTTAGTCCCTTAGGGATGATCAGAAGAGTTAGGGGTGAAGATTACTATGACTGAACTGATGATTTGGGGGCTCTCTTTTCTGACTTACCACAATGACAAATGACACAGGCCCAATGAAACTCCAGATGAAATAATTGTCCACTCGGAGCCAGCAGCTGTCAGAGAAAGAGAAGATAAGGTAGAGGTTATGATGGGAAGGAGAATATGTATTTATATAGCACCTACTATGTTCTAAGCCCTGGGATTAGCACTTTACACGCATCTCATTTGAGAGAAGGACCTACGGGGATCCAATAGCAGCCCCTCCACCACCAATAGGACTCCCCATTTTGTCCCTGGGAGGCTGATTCTGCCCGGGGTAGGGCCTGGGGCTTCAGGTTTCTGTGGAGTCAAAGGGCTGCTTCCTTGGCCCCAAATGGTCCCCTCTCAAGGGTAGGTGCTGTGGTGGGGTTAGGAGAGCAGACACCAAAGAGACAAAGGGAAAAGCAAACACTCACGCCTTCTCAGTGCCGTAGCTGCGATAGTCGATGGCTGCAGCGATGCCCACCACCAGGGCTGGGAAGCAGTAGCCTCCCAGGTAGTAGTATTTGGTGCGTGAGTACTCGCTCTCAAACACTTCCACCAACAGCAGGTAGAGATGCACGCCCTCCAGGCACAGCCAAGAGAAGGCTGCCAGGAAGAAGTAATGCAGCAGCCCCGCAAAGATGGGGCAGGCGATCTAGGGGCACAGGCACTGGGCATGAGGGGGAGTGGCCCTGCTCGGGCCAGCCCTCCTGCCATGCTCCCACCCTAGCTGTGCCCTTGAGCTGTGTGGCCCGACCCCCCGAGATGGAGAGGCCCGATGATGGCATGTGCTGGAGGTGGTGAGCCCAGCATGGCCTCTCTTCCAGGAAGGAAAGGGGTCTGCTCTGTCATCCCTTTGGGCATTGGGCTCCCCGCACCCTGACTTACCTCATATTGGGTCTTGTCAATACCAACAAGGAAGAGCAGCTCGGCCAGGAAGAGATTGATACAAAGATTCTTGTGGATGGTGTTTCGGTCCGTCTGTAGCCCCCGAAGGAAGCAGAAGGTAGAGATACAGATAGCCAGACAGACAAGTGATATCACGATGCCCACCCAAGTGATGACAGACAGCAGCAACTCGTTGATCCGACCTTGGTACTGGGGAGAAATCAGGAAGAGTAACATGAGGATCTGTAGCCCTTTCCTTGACTCAACCAGGTCACCATTTATAGGCAGTTGCTAAGGACTATACGAGCCTCGCTGGACCACCCATCCAGACTGTCTGCCCCTTCGCCAGCTGGCTGCTTCCCACCCTCTTGTGGATGGTATGCCCACTCCCCCATGCTCTGGAATGCCCATGGAGAAGTAATGAAACTAGTGCTTCCCCAAACTGTCCGGGGAGAAGGAGGCAATTGAGACACAGCCAGGAAAAGTCACCCTTTCCCCTTGTAATTTCCACTTGCTCCAGCCCCGTGCCCTGAGCAGGGGAGGTACTGATGGCTCCCTTTGCCCAGGAAGTTGGGATTCCCTTGGCATGCCTCATGTTGTAATGCCATGCAAAGCCGGGCTAACAAGCAGGCCCTGGCCCAGTGGAGCTGATGGAGCCACTGGCTTACGATCTCACGGTGAGCCATGAGCACGGCAAAGTTAGTGAGGTGGCTGCAGGCACAGGTGGTATGGGTCTTGTTGGAATCCACCAGACGACAGCCCTGGGTCGACCAGTAGCCCAGCATGGAACGCTCTGAGTAGTTCCAGAAGGAGCAGTTGGCATTGAAGTGGTTCTTGGCCTGTTGTGTGGTGGTAGTTGGGGGGTGTCAGAGTATTACAGTGAGAGGCATCCGATCTGGGGAGTCCTCTCCAACCCCTCACCCCCACCAGGCTGGACCATGGCCTTGGACACAGACACAGCCATTGGATAAGTGCCATGGGGTGGGGGTGAAACCTAAGGGTCAGGGGCTTTTAAAAATAAGAGTAAAGACAAAGACTTAGCACTCCATGCAAAGTAGGAGGCTGTATAGTGGAAAGAACACTGAGAAAGTCTAGAGTCTTGGGTTCAAGTCTCAAGTCCAGCTCTAAAAAGCTATGTGACCTTGAGCAAGTCACAATCTTATTGAGCTTCAATTTCCTCATATGCAAAAATGAGGGAATTGCAATAAGGAACCACTAAGATTCCTTTCAAGTTTTGAAATTCAACGATCTAGTTTAAAATGACCCTACCTGGTGTAGGGAGAACTAAGAACTGGGATCAGAAAACTGTATGCTGGAGAGAGGAGCTAGGACAATTTCCTTGGAGTGGTCTCAGTGCTGGGGAATATGATAAGCTCATAATTGGGGATAGGATCCAATAAGCTCCATCCTGCCCATCCTCCCCTCCCCAAGACAGAGGGACAAAATGGGACTCCTGGGAGGAAGATGCTCTCTACAGGCAAGGATCTTCCGAGTCATCCCAAGGAAATGAGGAGCCTCATGAGAGAAGGACCAGGCTGATTTCCAGGGCTTACCTCTAGGTGAGCCACAGTGAAGATGACTGGGTCCATGAGAAAGACACGGCTAGATTCTTTGTTGATGGAGGCTGCAATGACTTGGGAGTTCACCACTAGCGCAGCTCCCCCAGGGCCTCCGGAGCCTGCCTCACCTGCCAGCTTCACTGTGGCATTCTCCGTGGACAGAAAGAGGCCCAGGTTGTTATAAAGGATGAAGACAACTTTCACCACCCCTGCAATGGAGATTTCAGCAAAAGCAGTCAGCACCAGTTCAAATATCTTCTCCACTGTTTACCTGTGTGATCTTGGGCATATCTTTTCACCTTAGTCCTGTGTGTCCTCAGCTGTAAATTGAGGAGGTTCAACTAGATCAGGGTTGGTTTGTTTTTTAACTTTTATTCTGCCATGGCTCTCTCTGGCAGTGAAGCCCTCTGATGAAATCTATGGACCCCATATCAGAATAATGTATTTAAATGCTTAAAGTAAAATACTTCAGATTAAAAGAGAAATGGAAATATGGTTTTCAAAAAAATTTTTTAAGTTCACAGACCCCCAGGTTAGATGATTTTTTAAAAAATCCTTTCCAACTCTAAGTCATTGAATCACAACATAAGAATTAGAAAGGACCTTGGGGAAACCTCTAGTCCAACCCCTAAAGGAATAACCTGTCCAGTTTATGAAGTACTTATGAAGCCTCTGCTTGAAAGCCTAGAATGAAAGGAAACCCATCACCTCTCAATATAGTTTCTTCTACTTTGGGCCAGCTCTGATTTTCAGTACAAGTATCTTTTCCACATCTCAGAGGTTAAAAGTATGGCACCCTAGGAATTTGGAAAATACATTGGAGGGCAGCTGGGTAGCTCAGTGGATTGAGAGCCAGGCCTAGAGACGGGAGGTCCTAGGTTCAAATCTGACCTCAGACACTTCCCAGCTGTGTGATCCTGGGCAAGTCACTTGACCCCCATTGCCTAGTCCTTACCACTCTTCTGCCTTGGAGTCAATACACAGTACTCCAATACTGTGTATTGGCTCCAAGATGGAAGGTAAGGGTTTAAAAAATACATTGGAAAAAATAATTTTTCAGAGAAAAAAGTAAAATTCTTCAGAGAAATAGTCTGAAATTTTTCTTTTTCTTTTGTGGGGTATTTATAATACCTTACAAAATTTGGGTTAAGTATTTGGTCATGGGCTATATGTAGATCAATATTAAGTAAAAATACTGTATAAAAAGGGAATTTTAGGGGGCAGCTGGGTAGCTCAGTGGATTGAGAGCCAGGCCTAGAGATGGGAGGTCCTAGGTTCAAATCTGGCCTCAGCCACTTCCTAGCTGTGTGACCCTGGGCAAGTCACTTGACCCCCATTGCCTAGCCCTTACCATCTTCTGCCTTGGAGCCAGTACACAGTATTGACTCCAAGACAGAAGGTAAGGGTTTAAAAAAAAAGGGAATTTAAAAAATATGAAATAAAAATGAAAATTTAGAAAATGAAATAGGTTGATATTATGTAATACTATACACATACTTTATGCATTTCTGAGTTTCTAAATTTTTCTGGGTTGCTGTGGCTTCCACACAACTCCCTCCAAATTCCCATTTAATTTATGTCAGTCTATGGCATATCAAAATGGTAATGGGGAAAGTAAAAATGTAGAAGGGATACTTGTATGCCTCTCTCTCTCCCTCCCTCCCTCTCTTTCTCTCCCTCCCTTTATCTCTCTCTCTCTCTCTCTCTCTCTCTCTCTCTCTCTCTCTCTCTCTCTCTCTCTCTCTCTCTCTCTCTCTCTCTCTCTCTCTCTCTCCTTCCTTCCCTCTCACCCTTTTCTCTCTCTGTTTGTCTGTATAGCTTTCTTCCTCCCTCCCTTCCTTCATCTCCTTAGTATTAAAATTCTCAGACAGAAAAGCAACAAGGGCTAGGCAATCAGGATTAATTGACTTGCCCAGAGTCATAGTTAAGAAATGTCTGAGGCTAGATTTGAACCGAGGTCTTTCCCACTCCAGGCCTGGTACTCTAACCACTGTGATACCTAGCTGCCTCCTCAGTGTACTTTTTCTTGATGTAAAGCCTAAATGTGCTTTTTGACAACTTTTTCCATCCATTGCTCCTGTCTCTGCCCTCTGAAGCCATATAATGAGTCCTGATTCTTCTTCTGCTTAACAGAGATCTGGAAACAGATTGATCTTTATTCTCCTGGTTAAATGTCTCCAATTCTCATATGGCATAGATTCGAGGCCCTTTGCTATTCTGGTTACCTCTCCAGTTTCTCCATCTCATCCCTCAAAGCAGTAGCCAGGACCACAGTATTCTAAATGTGGTCTGACCACCAGGACAGAGTAGGGTGGCACAATCTCTTCATTATTCCGGAAGCTAATGAATGCCTTCTGGAGCCTCACCCTGGAGAGGACCCTATTCACGTTGTCCCCTTTGGGGTCTGAGATACCCCTCAGCTCCCACAATGACACTGAGTACTAGGGAGGGGGGCATTACTAGAGCTCAGCAATACATTCCCAAATGGGCTCACTTCCTTCCCCCAGTACTTCCCCCATGGTACTGACCATTACGGCTGTTCTGCTTGATGGTGTTGGCAGACAGTTGGATAGAGTTTTCACTGGGGTACTCCTGGGGGAACACCAGTTCTTGTACCTGCCCCTCGGTGTTCAGCACGGTAACCTCAAGCACTGTGGAGGGACACGAGAAGGACTTGAGTACATTTGGCTCAAGCCTCTGCCATCCAAGAGCCTGAAGAAGGAACTCTATGGGAGGAGGCTAGTGGGAAGGAGCTAGGCAGGGGGCTTCCTTCCCTTATAGCGTGAAGTCTTCTTATCCTTGGACAAGTCTCTGGTATTCTAGGCTGGTTCCCAGGTTTGTCCCTAGAGCCAAGGCTTATCTGCCCCTGGAGGATGCTGTATTCTAGCACATTTTGGAGAATATCTGCATATCTTGGCTGTATCTTCTTATCCTGGGGCAAGGAAACATCCTTGTTTCCAGTGTGGCCTCAGGGTGATTACTCACCTACATTCTGCTTTGCAGTGAGGAATCTAGCAGGTTCTTTGACATTGTCAGCTAATAGGAAGGCCCCCTCCTCCAGGATGTCCAGCAACATGGTGGCTGTGTGCACCTGTTCTGTGGCATTCATGTCCTTCCATGACTCCAGGGCCTCTGGACGGAGCAGGTTGTCCACTGTCTCCACTACTGCCTGTGTGGGGGGGTAAGTTTTGGGGAGTGGGGTGAGACGGAGAGCACCTGCTGGAGCCCAACTATCTCAGGCCCACTTTCTCTCCAAAGTCTCAGGGGCCCCTTTCCAACCCTTGATTCGTTCTTAGCCTCAACACACCCTGGTGCCCCCTCTTTGGGCCGCTGTCTATATCTCACCTTGATATAGTCCTTGCAAGTCCTCTCTCGTTTGTGCATCTAGGTCAGGAGAGAGAAGATGTCAGTCTCAAAACCCTGAAAGCCACGCCTGGCCTCCCAGCCCCATCCTGTCTCTATTAGGAATCTAGGGGTTCTCTTCTCACCCATGTCACCAACTTATCCTGATTACCAGCCAAACATCTAAAACAAGTGGCTCTGAAGGTGAGCCAGGCATCTAATTTCAGTCCTTCCTGATCTCAAAGGAAGGTTCAGGTGTCATAGCTGCTAAACCTCAGCCTTCATAGTTCTTGTTTCCTTTTTCAACTAGAGGAGTTGTGAAGGTGTGCCTCAGAAGGGGGATGCAGAATTAGGCAGAATAGACAGCTCAGAGGCTCCAGGGTGGGTGACACCCAGGCACCACTAGAATATCTTTTTCCCCAGACACAGGGAAGGGGTTCCTCTAGTGCCCTAAATTCTCTCAGGATGCCCATGAGCAGGCCCACCTTGTTGTAGTTCTTGCCAGCTGACTCACGCTCGATGGGCCGAAGAGCCTGAAGCTGGGCATCCAGGATGTCCAGCAGCTGCTCCATTAGCTTCACTGAAGATGAGACATCCCCAGCGTAGATAGATCCCCGGGTATGTCGGGCCAGCTCACTGGCAATGTTGGCTGCATTCTCACCACTCTTGATCTAGAGGCAGGAATCCCATACCATGACTATTTCCTTTTATATTTCCTCATTTGCTCCCAACTTTTATTGAACTTCTCCCTGCCCAGATCCTGTCCTTGCAGCCCCCACCATGTTTAGCTTTTCTCTTCTCATTACCCTAGTTCCTCATTCCTCTACCCTGTCCCTCTATTTCTCCCCAGTAACCTAGGAACTCCCTCTCAAATTTGTTTCCCATCTGACCCTTCCTTGACCCAAAGTATGATAAAATAGGGCAACTGCTAGTACCTTCTGGGCTACCTGGTTGACCCAGGGGGAAGTACAGTTGCTGAGATCCGGTCCTCGGGGATTCCAGAGCCCGAGGGCTGGTAGACACTGGAAAGAAGCAATCCCTACAAAGACAGACAAAGGCAGGAAGAGCACAAATGGGAGAGAAGAATGAATGGAAGAGGAAAAATAAATGAAAGACGGACAAGTGAGGAGGTAGTGAAAGGAAAGAAAATGGGAGAGGACCCAAAGATGAAGTCGTAAAATAGACCAAGATAAGGTTTAGGAACAAATGGAGGGGAAGAGACCAGAGAAGGGAAAATGGAAGGACAGAAATAAGAAAGAGGGCCAGAGGGATAAAGTTGTGGGAAGCAGATGGACAGACAGGACTGTCATTGTACGTTAACATTTACCATCTACCCTTTCCACTTCCCTTAATCCCTATTGTTCCTTGTCTCCCCCTAACCCACAAGACCCATAGTCTGTTCTTTTTTAAGCCTGGAGAGACCACTTTCCAATCTTCCATGGCCAGAACTAGTAACCACCTTAGATTGAAAAGGAGTCACTCTACTGTCCAGGACTCACTCACCTCGTGTGCCCTTGGGGCAGGGTCTTTCTACTAACATGCCTTGCTGGGTAGCTGGCCATTGGACTCTCCGAACCTCCCGAGGCTCACAGAATAGCTCAGGTGACACGTGCAGATTAGGGGCTGGGGGTCTTCGAGTGCTTGGGGCTGGGGCCGTGGCAGGTGGCACATCAGGCCCCAGCTGATTGATGGCACCCACAGGGTGAGTAGTGAGGGGTGCCCGGCGGAGTGGTGTGGTAGCAGCAGGTGAGGCTGTGCTTGTCAACGGGGTGGGACGGGCTGTGGTTGTCGTGCTGAGGGGTGGTGAGGTGGCTGGGCCTATATTGTAGGAGTGATAGACAATGTTAGAGTCGGCCCTTTCTGAGATCTCTACCCCTCCTCAGACACATTATACCAAATATTCCAAATGGTGGTATTCTAAATTACTCCAATCTTGACCATCTTGTTATTGTATCTCCTGATAAGGCCAGGAAATATTGTGACACCCCCCCCCAGGATCCCTACTTCCCTCCAGGTCTAGTGTGGTCAGTCTTAAAAAACAAACAAACAACTCTTACCTTTTGTCTTAGAATCAATACTGTCGATTCTAAGGCAGGAGAGAGGCAAAGGTTAGGCAATTGGGGGTTAAGTGACTTGCCCAGGATCACACAGCTAGGAAGTGTCTGAGACCAGATTTACCTGTCTCTGGATGCTCTCAAGCTCATCCAGATCCTCCCTGACTGTAATGCCCAGGACCACAATACTCCAGATGTGGTGTGACCAATCGGTATGGGGTAGGATGGCAGAGTCGCCTCATTATTCCCTGAAGCTAACAAATGATTTCTGGAACCCCACCCTGGAGAGGACCCCAGGGTCACTGTCAGGCCATACAGAAGAAGCAGCTTTTCTGGAGTCAGGCTCTTTTATTTAATGACCTCAGGCAAGTCACCCAACACTGGTTCCTCCTCTATGAAATGAGGGAGTTGAACTAGATGCTCTCTAAGGTCTTCCTTTCTAGAAATCTCTTCTATACTTAAGATGGGAGTGGTATTGGGAAGGAAGTCAAAGATAAACATTCCCGAGTCTAAGACTAAAGGAGACTCAATGGGTATCCTTGCTCTTACCAGCACTGGGGTCTGGTGGTCCAAACTCAAGGCTGTATCGCACCACAAAGTAATTGTTCCAAACATAGAGTTGGTTGTCACGGGGATTGTAATCAACTGAAGAGACAAACTGGTAAGGGTTGGGAAATGCCAAGCTGACGGGCTCTTCCCGGTTGGCATTGGTGTTGAAGGCATAGTCGACTCGGTTGCCAGCAGCCTCGCTGTCGTCGTCCACATAGACGGAGCGCAGCACATAGAGGACGCCACAGACCATGAAGGCATTGGAGGCTGATCTCTTGTCATAGCCCGTCTCCCAAGTGCCCTCGAAGCGCAGGGTGTAGGGATTGAGCTGGCTTACCACCAGCCGCCCGTTGTTGCTTTCTGTGGCATAAATGACCCACAGCCCATTCTCGTCCACCGCGAGGTCGATATCTGTCTTGCCCCCCCAACGATAGGGCGAGGTGTCATGGTAGTTAGCAGTGTTGATCACCGTCTCCCCGCTCTTGATTCGTGTCCGTAGGTCATACTTGACAATGTTTCGAGTTCGTTCCTTATTGTAGAAGACAGCACCATCGTAGACCACAAAGCCTGTGCCGTCCACACGGTTGGGTAGGCGGTAGGTGGTGGTGTGACGGGCAGCCACATAATCCTCCCATGATGCATATTCGGTCAGTGTGTCTGTTCGGTAGGGGATCCAAGGCATCACATAGATGCGATCCCCAGCTTGTAGCGGGTCCTTGCACCATGCCCCTGACTGGTGCTCTGACTCATGTGTAGATGTGGCCTCCAGCACCTTCTGAAGAGTCCCAGGACACACGAAGACTGGGCCAGGGGCAGGCAGGATAGGGGAGGTAAGGGTATAGAGAGAAGGCGAAGGGAGAGAGAGAGAAAGAGAAAGGAGAAAGGAGGAATCGATCACAGGAGGCCAGGTTAAAGAGCCGGTCTCCCCTCCTGCAGCTGCAGTCACGGTTGCTTGGTGGGACTGGTGATGGGAAAGGAGTATCTGGGGTGGGGATGGGGCACCTCCCTTGCTGTTCCCTGCCCTGGAGAGGTTACCTCTGGAAGCTGAGAGTGGTAAGAGTCAAGACCTGGTTAGTATGTGGGAATGTCACCCTTCCTTTTCAGAGGCACCAGATAAGAGGCTGCACTGGCCAAGGGTAAAGGGTTTGCTTTGACACCTCCCCTAAGTGTTCCTAGAATCCTTAAATTGGGGGCCCCCGATGTCCCTTTGATTCTTTTCCTCCTCCCCTCTCCGTGCCTCTATTTTTCTCCTTCAGGAAGTCAATCACTATTCCTGTCTCCATGGGCGTGTTTCAGAAGACCCCACGCACTCTCCTCCACACACTGGGAGACAGACTGTACCCCACTTTCTCTCTGCCTGGAAAACCTGAAGGGGTTCTGGGCTTCCACACCAGTGGTGTTGCTGAGAGACTCCCCCATGCCCCTGGCACTGTCTAGGGTTCTCCCCAGCCAGAGGTGGTGTTGAGGTGTCCCCCACACCACGGGTGGTGCTGAGGGTTCCTTCTCACCAGTAGTACTGTCAAGGCCTCACCCCGTCCTGGGGGAGGGGAAGGGGTATCAGCTCTTCCAGTGATGGTTATAATGATGCTGATGATGGTGATGATGCTGATGAAGCCCAGTCTTCCCCCACACAATAAAGATCAAGGAAGAGGTTTCCCAGGGCAAGTTCCAACCTAGGATGGGGTGGGAGCGTCGCTCTCCTCACCCTCTTACTGGTAGTAGGGTTTCTCTAGGGGGTCACTACACGATCATTTCAGCAACAGACACTGGTACTCGTGCACATGGGGGGAGGACTGGTGTGGAGACGGAAGGGGAGGCAAGGAGAGGAGGGGGAAGGGCAAAGGACAACTATGCGGCGAGAGGAGAGACAAGGAAGGGAAGAGGGCGGCGGCGCCAATCCTGGGTCCAAGGCGAGCTCGAGCGAGCCTAGGAAGAAAAGGTTAATAATGCTGGCGGAAGGAAAGAGAGAGAAACAGAGAGAGAGAGAGAGAGAGAGAGAGAGAGAGAGAGAGAGAGAGAGAGAGAGAGAGAGAGAGAGAGAGAGAGAGAGAGAGAAAGAAGGGGGAGAGATTGAGATAGATAGATAGAGGAGAGAGAGAGAGAGAGAGAGAGAGAGAGAGAGAGAGAGAGAGAGAGAGAGAGAGAGAGAGAAAGAAAGAAAGAAGGGGGAGAGATTGAGATAGATAGATAGATAGATAGAGGAGAGAGAGACTGAATAGGGGCGAGCAGAGAATTCACTCCAGAATCCAGGCCCGCCCAGGATTACTCGGGTGCAATCCCAGGTCTGGCCAGGAGGGGACGAGGGAGGGATTGAGAATCTAGGACGAAGATAGGGTTCCCCCCTCCACCACCAGCCTCCCTCTCCCTTCCCCCGCCCCCCGATTTACCTGCGGCCGTCCCGGGCTCGGGAAGAGGGATCAAGGCAGCGTTGGTGTCAGAAAGGTGGGGGCCCCGCCCCGCCCCCCCCATTCCCTGAAAAGGAGGAAAACCTCGACTGCATCTCTGTGTCCAGCTCTGCCCTGCCCCTCCCTTCTCACCACCCCGAGGACCTGACAGAAGGACTAGAACTAATTTAGTCTCTCCCCATCACGCAGTGGTGGTCTTGACTCCTCTAAATGATGGTGGCTGGCTCCCCCGACCCCTCATGGGTAGTTTCTCATCATCCCCACAATTTCTAGTCCGGTTCCCATTAAAAAGCTCAGTTACAATCATGATCATTTGAAGGTTGTGGTGCTTAGAGTTGGAAAGGGCCTTAAGAGATCCTCTAAGTCCAGGAGTTTTTAATTCAGGGCCACAGATTCCTAGGGTGGGAGTGGACAGATTTCAAAGAAGTTTGTGAATTGGGGGGGGGGGCAGGATTAACATCTCAATTTTCACTAATGCCTAACTGAAGGAAATCTTCCATTACGATACTAGAAGGAAAAATGAACATTTGGCCAGGCTGCCAAAGGGAGACACAAAAAAGCTTGAGAGCCCCTTGGGGCAGATATCTTTATAGAGGAGGAAAATGAGAGCCACTGAAGTTAAGAAACTTGCCCAAGATCACACTTGGAGTAGTAAGTAGTAGAGTAGGTAAAAATTTCAAATTCAGGTGTTCTGACCCACCCCAATTTTAGTTCTCTTTTCACTACCCCCATAATGCTTCTCCCCAGAAATAGCTAGTTTCTTTCATGCAGGATAGCCCCTGTTCTGTCCCTCACAGAAGAACAGCTTTTCTTTTGCCCCTGAACCACAATCAATTTCTAGTATTCCCACTGTACAACTGAAGCTGATTTGGGTTATCCCCTTCAATTGAGGGACAACAGGCACTGGGCATAACATGGTTTTGGGCTTCTGGAAGTCTCATCCCTCCACTGAGTCTCTGCCCCACCTGAAACCAAGGCCATGAGGGACAGGAAGAGGCCCAGGGAGATGGGGTCCTGGGGGTCTGAAGTGAATTCTCTGCTTTCACTCAGCTCCTTTCTGAAGCAGCTGGCCTAGAGGTCACAGGGGGAGGAAGGGAGTGTCTCAGAGCTCCTCTTGGACAGTGACCTGAAGGGACGGCAGCAGTGTAACATACCAGGCATGGAAGTTTGGTTGATGTTTACTGCCTATACTTTGATCATTAACTGATCTGATCAAGTATTTAATACATCAACCAAACTTCCATGCCTGGTATGTTACAAGCAGGAAGCCTTTGCCTCTCAGGTGTCCTAGTTAACTTGGGGAGTTAATGAGTGAGACACACAGAATTTGCCTGGGGTCCATGTCGGGGGAGGCAACTCCCTCCCCAGCTTCTTGGAGATCCTCAGAGGCCCCAAAGCATAAAGCAGGCAGAAGCTTCTCCCATGTAACAAGGTGAGGGAAAACTGAGGCACAAAGGAAGGCACCTAGGAAACTTACCATCCAATAGGCCTTACTTCCCTGCTGAGTGAGAATTCCTTGGAACCCAGGTAGAGCTCTGAGTGAGGGGTGGGTGATACCCCTCAATATTATCTGTAGGGGATTTTGGCTCAGTTTAGGAGACTGGCTCTGGGCAGGGAAGTAGATACACCAAAGGGTGCACCCAGGGGCCTCCATCCATCCATCTTTCCTTTAGTATCTATATCCTTCTCTGTCTCTACCACCCACGGCTTTTGCCAGCCAATTCTGGCATCCATTCTTTAGGTTCTTTGCCCATTCTATCCTGGGATTAGCTCACTTGACTCCTGGTTGAGAGTGATGGCTCCTTCCCCTACCCCCCTTGTGCCTCAGTTTTCCCTTCTTTCCATGCTGGGCTTTCTCTGCCAGGTGTGTGTGGGTTGGTGTGTATGTAGTATGGTGGTGGAGGTGGAGGTGGTGGTGGAGGAGGTGGAGGTGGTGGTGGAGGTGGGGACAACACAGGGTCTTGAAGCCTGACTGACCTGGCAGAGGGGGAAGGAAGAATAAATTGTTAGCGATAATATTGGGGAAGGACAGTGGTAAGAGGGGAGGGAAGAGCAGGGTTTGTGCTTACGGGTTTGGCCCTTAAATACAACCAGCAAGTGGCTGCCCCAATGGGTGTATCCACCCAGCAATATGTCACCTTTCCCCAAAACCAGGAGAGAGAATAATCCAGAGTCGGTGTGTCCAAGCTGGGCGGGCCTGAAAGGAGAGCGTCGGGAGAGGCAGGGGGAAGGGGCAGGAGTAAGAGAGACTCAAGGAAAGAGAAAGGGGTGAGAGAGGAAGGATTGGGTGAAGGGGCAGAGACCCAGGAGGGTTGACTGACTGCCCAGGTCTCCTAGAGATGGGGAAGAGGAGGGGGAAGGCCGGGGAGGGAGAACAGCTCAGCAATATCCCCCTTCCTCATAACAGGGATACTCCATGTACTGTAATTTCAGAGCCAAAAGGGACCCTAATGGTGATGTCCCTCAGTTTCCTGCCTCTCGTCGGTGGCACCTTAATGCATTTCACATTGGCCATTTGTAAAACTGAGGAAGAGAATCACTGTCTCCCCCCTTCCCCCACCTCTTTCAAAGAAATGTGGCTTGCCCACCCCGGGCACTCCGCCAAGTGCGGGGTGGCACAGATAGGCTTGAAATTACGGTACTCCTGGAAGCGCCCCCTCCCCGAAAGCCCCACTCTCCTCTGGCCCTCTAACCACAACAGCCCAGAAGAAACCCTGACTGCAGCTTGGCAAGTACGGAAAGAACAGAGAAAGCTCCTCCCCGCTCCCAAACCCCGCACACACACCTCCGAGAGCCTCCCCCTTCCCCACATCCCCCTCCGGCAGGCCACTGTCCCGGGTGTCTCTCGGTTCCTGACTCGGAAGGGCAGAGCAAGGCAAGGGCTGGGGGCGGTGGGGAAGACTGGTACTCCATTCTCCAAAACACCTCTTTGCCTTGGAAAGTCCAAAGTGAGAAGAGAGCTTCAGTAGCTGTCAGAAGCTCCCCCAAAGGAAAATGAGCCACGCCCCTCGCGTCCTTCCCGCCCCGCCCCCCCCCGCCCCCATCCAAACCGGAAGAGAAGGCAGAGGAAAGAAGGAGATCAACGACCCCCAGTGGGGGGGGAGAGAGGGAAGGAAGTGGAGGGTGGGGGTGGAGGGCAGTTTGGGGAGAGAGAGTGAGGTGCATGCCCCCTGCTCCCCAAACAAACTAGCCCTGGTTGCTTACATATTTCCCCTGAAGGAGGCAAAAAGAGGTATGAGAGGCTGTCAGGTCCCTGACAGGGGTCAAGGACTAGAGAGAGAAAGAGAGAGAGGGAGAGAGAAAGAGAACAAGAGAGAAAACGAGAGGGAGAGAGAGAGAGAGAGAGAGAAAGACACACAGAGAGACAGAGAGAGAGACAGACAGAGCA
This sequence comes from Monodelphis domestica, assembly GCF_027887165.1. Taxonomy (NCBI): domain Eukaryota; kingdom Metazoa; phylum Chordata; class Mammalia; order Didelphimorphia; family Didelphidae; genus Monodelphis; species Monodelphis domestica. The sequence continues at coordinate 94,741,837 of NC_077229.1, read as the reverse complement.
GAGTCCGGACCTCAGAGAGAAGCCCCTCCGTGGGGTTGTCGGGAGGGCAGAAGAGCCCTTGGCTGGCACAGGGGGGGCTGCCCCCAACCTGGCAGGGGCACCAGGGTCGGAGAGCATCGCCTCGATTTGGAGGGGGAGAGGGGAGGAAGGAGAAGGGGCGGGGCGGGGCGGGGCGAAGGAGGTAGTCGGGAGGCGGGGCGGGGAGGAGGGGCGGGGTCACATTAAGTATAGGCACGGGGAGAACAAAATGTGAGTTAGGGGTTAGCATTGGTAACAGTGCGTTTACCTTTCTGCTCCACTTCTACTTTAAGCATCGGAAGAGAGAGAGAAAAACAATTGAAAAAGGGTGCAAGAAAAAAAGAGAAAAAAAAAGATTAAATTGCTTTTTGTTTCTTTTCTGGCAATGCATCCCCTTCTCCTTTTCCTTTCTCACACCTGCTTCCCCAACCCCTAAGCACCGCTCGGCCGCCCCCTCCTCCCCCCAAATCCCTTCCGGTGGGGCGGGGGGTGGGGGGGACGGGCTGGGGGAGTGTCTAGAGAGACAGACACAGAGAGACTTGGCGAGAGGGAGACAGAGGGCCCGGTGACAGGGACAGGCACAGAAAAGGAGGGAGACGGGGAGAAGGAGGAACACCGAGGCAATTCAGAGCAAGGGGAGCGGAGACAAAGAGACAGAAGGAAGCAAGGAAGAGAGACACGGAGAGACGGACAGAGGGGAGACTGGGAGCTGGGAGCTCCAGCTGCCAGGCTGCTGCTTCACACTGAACCCAGATGAAGTGTCTGGGCTGCCTTCCTGAAAGAGAAGCTGGACAAGCAAGTCTGGGTGGGCAGTGAGGAAGAGTCGTGCAGCCAAGGCTGGGCTGCCTATGGGCACCCTCTCCTTTCTCTGGGGGACCTCTGCTCCAGGGGATCAGCCCCTAGCTTCCTAGGGCCCTCACTCAGTGCCCTAGAGGACACCCGCTCTCATCCAAGCAGAATAGACACAGGAAGAGAAAGTCAAACACAGAGACACACAGCAAAACTTGCACAATCATCAGAATAATCATAATCCACATTTATAGAATGTCAAAGTCGGCCAGGGGCTCACACACATACAAGAGACGGTCAGAGATGGAGAGGAGGATGGATACAGGAGGAGATCAAGAGAGAGTCAGTGACACAGAGAGGGAGGGAGAGACAGAGACCATGATGGAGAGACAGTGGGGTCTGGGGGAAGAGGAGGGAGGAGCCAGGGGTGGTAACAGACACTCTCCCTGCCAGGGTGGCTGAAACTCAGATTTCCCTAGCCAAGCTTGCCTAACCAAGGAGCTGGGTGCTCCACACGCACACACCTGCCCGTGGCCCAGCAGGCACCTGGGGGAGGAAGGGGGTGAGGGGTTAGACTGCACTCAGCTGCAAAGCAAAGTGGCGGTTAGTTGGGCGTGTTCCATGGGGTCCCTCCCCCTTCCCCCAGCCTCCACCCGCAGCCCACCCCAGACCTCCTTGAGAGGCCTCCACAGCAGCACTGGGGTCCCCCATCTCTGCCACCCAGGGGAAGGCAGCTGGATGGACACAATTCCCATCATGCTCTACTTTCCCCTTCTTCACCTCTCTGGCCTCCTCACTAGCTGCTATTTTCTCCCCTCTGGACAATGCTTCAAACTTCTCCTAGGATGGTTTCCTTGTTCTGTCCCCCTAAGGAAGTTACACTAGTGGGCTCTGAGGAGGCCTCCCTGGTCACCTGCTCCAGTCTCCTGTTGGCTCAGGGCCTTTCCCCAGGTCTAACTTCAACTGTCCTTCCTACCATTCTGACTCCAGCCCATTTCTTGGTGCCCTGAGCAAAGGAAGAGCTACATCCTCCTGACCCTGCTTTAAGTGGATGCTGCTCATGTTTAACACCTTTGGATTTCATTTGCACCTACTGGGAACTCTTTTGTAAGCCTTCTTGTAGCTCAGTGGGTGAACTCCAATTTTCTCATGAGACCTTAGAATATCCAAAGATGAAAAGTATGTTTTTCTGATCTGAGCAGGGTCTCCTTGTGAGTGGGGATTATATCCCACCCATCTTCTCTGGGTTCCCCATGCCTGGGACAGGACTCAGTCCAAAAGAGACTCTCAGTCCATCTCTTATTCCATTTCTTATTGAATCTTATCTCTCTTCAAGCTCTTCCCTCATTCCTCTCAATATGGGAAGCTCAGGACCAGACCTAGAGTTACAATATGGCAACCACACAGAATTTGGTGTGGGCTAATATGATTCCGTGACCCTTTAACTTTGCCTCTATCACACAGGGTCCCCTCTGACCCTGAGATCTTTGTCAGCCTACTTTCTTGCCTGGGTAATGGATGTGACAATATTTATCTGTCTTTTCAGTGATTTATACACAGGTTTGTCTATACTTCCTACTATCCCAACATCAATGGGTGAATTGGAGGTGGGGGCAGGAATGGGGAAAGATTGCCCCCCAGTGCTGTGTGTGGGGAGGGCTTCAACGAGGAGAGAGGAACTTCCCTCTTAGGTGATAGCTGGATGGAGGCCTTGGGTGCTGAAAGGAAAGGATGAGGAGTCAAAGGAGAAAGTTAAGGAAGTACATTAGTGATTTCCCCCAGCATGGACGGCCACCTGTGAGAAGAAATTAAAGTGGGTGGGGATGGGGTGGGGAGGGAATTACCAGGGTCTCCTGCTCCCCCTGCCCTTTCCCTACCCCCAAAACATATATATTGGGGGCCCTCACTTCTCCCTTTCCACCTCCCCCCAAGTCCTTGCTTCCAAATTGGCTATAAGAAGCTGGGGGTAGGGATAAGGGTGAAGAGGAAAGGAAAGAAGGAGAGCAGGAAAGAAGGGAAATGGTGGTGGTGGGTTAGGGGAAGGAACCGAGGAGGAGAAGAAACCCTTTCCCCAACTCCCTAGCTGCTCCCCTTGGCAAAGTGTATTACAGCTGAGCTCCTGGTTCCTTAAATCCCCTCCTTGTGGCCTCCAAGGATTCTCCAGTAGACACTCTCAATTGAAAATGGTGTAACTTCCTATGTAAACAGGAAGTAGTGTCAATGGAGATGGATAAGCAAACTGAAAGGAGAAGTGAATCTCCGGAAGATGTCTTGCCTTCACTCACTCCCTGGGGTTTGGTATCAGCCATCTCCTCTGGCCCAAAAGCCTAGTGACTTCAGAATTCAGCTCCTAGAATGTGAGAGGACCAAAGGAATTCTGGGCACAAAGATCAAAATCTTGGGGCCACAAGTGTGACTGTGTGAGAGAGATGAGTGTAAAGGTACCATGAAGAGCAGATGAAGGTGTGATGGACAATAAGAGAATACAAGAAAGAAATCAGAAGGTAGAAGGGAGAGACTTTGGGACAGATATGGGGTGTGAGTATTTTAGGGAGAGAGGAGAGAGTAAATGTAAGTGTCTGAGTGAGGGAGAGAATGCCTGAGAGAGGAAGGAGTGTGAAGGTGTGAGGAAGAGGTCATGGGCAACAGAGGGAGTGTGACAATATTGGAGGGAGAGAGAGAGTGTGAGGGTTCCAAGGTGCAAAGTAGGAAGAGACAAAGCCTGTCCTATAGAGCCCTGTGCCTCCTTCCTTGCTCCCACCCAGGCTCCATGGGGCTGCAGGTGTTTCCTCCTCACTCGGCGGGGAGAGGATGGGGCCCGTGTCCGTGCGAGGAACAAGGTGACTCACTGTAGGGGACACAGTCGTACTGCACCTCCAGGTACTTGTAGGTTCCAGGACAGGGATCTGGGAAAGCATCAGAACCGGCCACCACCACACACTGCGTTCTGTTGTTACACCTGTGGAGAGACATAAGGCTGTGATGGGGGGTAGGGAGAGGCACAGGGGAGAGAAGGGGAGGTCCCCTAGACTTTTGGTGTTAGGTGGCCCCTCTCTCTTTCCCTTTTCCAAGGAAGGAATTGGAAGATTATCCCAGGGAGAGACCCAAGTGGCGGGTGAAGTCTGGGGGTAGGGGTATGCATTGAAGCAGGGTGAGCCCCCTGACTCTTGAACCTCAAGTCAGACACACTTCCTGCCTCAATTATTAATATATCATTGAATTGTAAATCTCATCTCACCTATTAGTGTGTGTAATTTTGGTATATAAAATAACCAAGGTGGCCAAGGACCCCTTAGAAGGGAAAAGAAGGGAAAGGAAGGTGCATTTATAGAGCACCTATTATGTGCCAGTCACTGTGCAAAGAGATTTTTAAAAGCCCCCCTACCCTCTGCCTCAGAACGGATGCTAAGGATAGATTCTAAGGCAGAAGAGTGGTGAGGGCTATGTACTTGGAGGTGGCCATGTTCATTAGATTATTTCTTATATTTTCAAGGTTTTCATGGTGTCAGCTTCCCTTTTACTAATAATAAGGAAAAAGATTCCCAGCCCATTATGCAAGAGAATAGCCTTGCACAGGTAGCCACTGGGGCTTCACGTGGATCTTTACAAAGTGGAAACAGCAGAGTTGCTCCCCAACGTAGGGGAGAGCTAGACTGGAAGGGAGGAGGGAGGAGAAGTGGGAGGTGGCTCCCTGGTTCCTTTTATCACCTTTCCAAGAGATGACTGGAATTCAGTACCCAGGCAGAGGCTTGGAAGCAAGCTCACTGAATGACGGGATCTGTAGCATCCCACAGAACCAGGCCAGGAGAGCAGTGAGGAGCCATGGACCATCTTTCCTGGCTAATACCTGCACTCAGTATTAGGATTTGGGAAGAAGTTTGTTAAGCTTTCTGGTTTATTTAATGATATAAATAACTGTTGTCTTTAAAAGTAAAAGTCAGAACGTCTTTAAAAACAAAGAAAAAGCTTGTAAATGACCTATAATTTGGAGCATGGTATACTAAAAAAAAATCATTGAACTAGGAATAAATATAGACCTAAATTTGAATCCTGGGTCTGACACTTACTGCTGAACTGTGTGACAATCAATTAACTTCTCTGAGCTACTTTCTCTTCTATAAAGTGGGAAAAAATGATACTTGTAGTGTCCATCTCCAAAAGTTGTGAGAAAAGTGATTTGTAAACTTTAAAGGCTATAGAAATGTGAGAAGTTATTAATACTTGGGGTGGTATAGTGGATAGAGCCCTGGGCTTAGAGTCAGACCCAAGTTTGAATCCAGCATCAGACACAGACTAGCTGTGTGACCCTGGGTAAGTCACTTAACCTGCTGGCCTCAGTTTCCTCATCTGTAAAATGGGGATAATAATAGCACCTACCTCCCTGGGCTGTTGTGAGGCTTAAATAAGATATAACCATAAAGCCCTTAGCAAAGTGCCTGGTACATAGTAGGTGCCATATAAATGTTAGTTATTATAATTACTGTTAACAACAGTGATGGTTCCATCCCCTTCTCACTTCCCCCAGCCT